>NC_081323.1:27552552-28177552 GCF_026419965.1 Kogia breviceps
GACAGGGTCATCAGTTCTGCAGCTGGTGTGGTGAGGGAGGGGAGCTTAGTGGAAACGCAGGCTCCTGGGCTCACGGTGGCCGCTCTTGATGCCAGAGACCTGGTTTGGAGCATGAGGCCGGCCTGTTTCCCACCAGAAAACGGCCCCAAACCCCCACCTTTGCGTGAAGGTCCCTGGGTGCCAGAGGGTGAGTCGTGAGCCGGCCGTGGGCTCCATGCTCACAAACCTCCCCAGGCCTCCTGACCTTGGCTGGTGTTAGAGGCGGGCCTGAAGCCTGCTCAGCCTTTCACCAGGTGAGCCACTCTCACTTCTGCAGGGTTCTTTGCAGGATAGGGGAGGATCCCCTCCCACGGGCACTTAAAGATGTCACGTGAGAGCTGAGCCTGTGGGCAGGCCTGTGGCCGGGTCAGGTGTCATCAGTCACTTCTGCTTGGGCTCCTGGCCAGAAACTGTGTCCTACGTCCCGTGGGCTCCCTCTCCACCTTAGCCCCCTGCAGGGTTCAGGGAGGGGCATGACTGTCCCCCTCAGTGGCTCCCAGTGCCCCCGTCTAACCCCTTGACTTCATGACCTGGCTACACAGGGCCCTCCCAGACACTCACCCTGTGTGCCTCTGCACCACTGTCCCCTTGGCCTTGACCCCTCCTCCTTCCTGACAGCACCTCTATGCTGAACTCCGGCTTTTCCGCTCACATCTCTGGGGAACCATCCCAGAGTTTCCAGCACCCTTATCCCAACACAGTTGCAACATACAAGTGCCACATAGCAGGGCCAGGTGGCCCGCGTACCAAGTGCCCTGAAAGCCAGGCCCAGGTCTTGGTTGTGCAGACTGAGATCAGCACTGCCTGCCCTCTGGCAGTGGCTTGCGTGGGGCCTGGGGCAGCACCCTGATTTTTCCCTCCCCAAGGTCCCGAGGCTCCTGTGACAGCCACCGGAGAGAGGAGTCAAACCCAGCACTGCAATGCGTGGGATGCAGAGCTTCTCAAGCAGGTGGTGAGACCCCAGTACTCAGCTGCTTTCCCTGGAAGCACCACCCTCCCTTCCATTTGGTTGTAACTGCAGTCTAAGTTCAGCCCATCAGACCCCTCTCCCAGGATTATGGGTCCTGGAATTGAGCTGAAAGTACCAGCAAGACCCCCGGGGTTGCTCTGATTCACCTTCTGTTCCTAGGTGGATGCAAATGCTCTCCTGTCACCCTGCCCTGTAAATCCATTTATTTTCGCTTAAGCCCCAGGTTCCTTACAAAGCTCCTGACACACCTCCTGACCAAAGATTCTGTGGGCCCCTCAGAACACAGTGGGTCCGAGGATCACCCCAAGTTCAGCTGGCTGCCCACCCCGGCCCTGGGCCAGTCCTCTTGCAGCGTGGATGTTTGCCCAGGTCTGTGCTCATCCCTGGAACTCACTTCACATGACAGCCTAGGCTGCCCACAGCCCTGCTAGGGAACCGCCTCAGTTCCTCAGGGTGGGGGCCCACAGGGCATCTGGCCACCAGGTGTCACAGGCCCTGCTCCCTCATCCTGCCCGGTGGGAGCTGGGGCCCGGGTGGGGAAAGCGCGGGGGGACCAGAAACCACACTCATTCTCTCCCAAAGTGCCGGGCGACACGCGGGTTTTAATGGCATCAACACCCAGGAGGTCACACGTCAGTCAGTTGTGGTGGCAACTTCTTCCAGGGGTGAGAACTGCTGCCTCGCTGGGCTGTGACCCTAGTCTGCGCTGCAGCCTCCAGGACTCACCACCCGGACTGCCCACGGCCCGACCGCCAACCCCACAAAAGACAACAATTGCACTGATCGATTGACATACACACCCCAAGGTCCCGGCCCCCTAGCACACACCCGGGTCTGTCACAGCTGCTGAGGGCTTTGGCGTCTGCTGGCCGGTGGTCCAGGGCTGGTCCTAGGGAATAGTGTTTCTCGAATGTGACAAAGATTCTTTTACAAACTGGGGTCTGGAAGAGCTACTTCTGGTGCTAAGAGACTCCCGTCTCTATGGCTTCTCAGAGCTACCCAAGTTGGGCCCAGATAACGCTGTGTTGGTTTGTTTATTGGTCAGGAATGTGTAAGGCATTTTGGTAAGTTGAACAGTGACTTCTTTTTCTGCAGGAAGCTCAGACAGAGGTTCCCTCCTTGGAGCTGCTGCTGCCGGCCTCCTGTGAACAGAGGGCAGGGGAGGGGCAGGCTGGGCCTAGGGGCCTCGTCCCTACACCACCCTACCTACCACCTACCACCTTGAGAGGCCCCTGGGGCTGGAGGAGCCGCCCGTGGGCAGCTTTCAGGCATTCCGGGGCACCCAGCCCTGCCCAACCCCGAAGGGGGTGGCCGGTGGCACTCACTGGTCCGTCCAGCTGCTCCTGCAGCTTCTTCACCGTGTCTTTCTCCTTTGCCAGCTGCTCCTGGGTCGTCTTCAAAAGCTCCTGTAGTTTGGTGGCAGCGCATCCCAGGTCACTGGTTAATTTCTTCTCCTTTTCTAGTCTCTCCTGTGGGTCAAAGGATTGAAGGGGATCAGCCTTCATGTGACGCACAGCAGGAAGGCCACCTGGCTGCGCCTGTGGGGCCGAGGGTTTGAGGACGCGGCCTCTGGGTCACAGTGCTGTGCTTCAGGGTCGGGCACTGGCTGCTGAGCACCTGCCCTGTGGCCAGGGTGACGGAGCTCAGTTTCAGTTCTACTTGATTTAAATCGTCACACTGGTGGCCTCCAGCTGTGACACTGGAGACTTAGGGATCCCCCCGACCTCGCCAACCTCCAAATTAGGCTGGACGCTGCCCAAGGGGCCTCCGGGGAACCTTGTACCTTGAGCCGTGTGGCCTCCTCCGCCTCTGAGGACCCAAGGGCACTGGTGCAGCGGAGCTTCTCCAACTCCCCCTGTAGACGACTCGACACGAGCTGAGCCTGGATAGAGCGGGGCGGCAGGTCAGGCCCCACGTGGACAGGAGGTGGGTGACGATGGCGCAGCGATACCCCCTGGGGCGGGACGCAGCTCGACCCCCCCAGACCCGCCACCCTGACCCTGACCCAGAGAAGCTCTGTCGAAGCCGGGCAGCCTGACCTCCTCGAACTCGGCCGCAAGCTTCTGCCGCTGTGTCTGTTCGTCCTCCAGGATGGCTTCCGTCCGCTCCAGCTGCATCTTCAGCTGCGTGCAAACAAGCAAACATGCTCGGAACCTGGGGGGGGGACCCTCCTGGGCGCCCAGGGCTCCGGGCAGCCTCAGGCATGGGGCCACATCTTATGGCTGTGCCCAGGGCCCCCTCGACCCTGCCCTGCCTGGGACGACCGAGCGGGGAGGCCCATGTGCCTGAAGCCCCCCCTGGGGGAGGCAGGGCCCCAACCCCTGGGGACGGAAGCTGGTATGGCTGAGAAGAGACGCGGACACAGCCCCTCTGCTGAGACCCCAGGACAGAGAAGCCTAGGCTCCCGCACAAGCCCTGTTGGCATTCCCACCCCGGCAAGGCTCTGGGTAGCCGCCGTCCGGATCGGGACCGGAGGGCAAGGACCCCACCAGTGATGCCCCAGCCCCCCACCCGCCTCCCTCTCTGGTATCCTGAGTCGGGCATCTGGGCAGTAGGGCCGGGAGCTCCGAGTGACCGGAGTTTACCCAGAGCAGAGGCTGCCGTCCCTGGCGGTCAGTGACGGACACCTGGGGACGGGCTCACCACCCTAACCTCGATGGGGTCCTGCTCCGCTGAGGGGGCCTCTGGGGGGACAGCCGGGGACCCGGCTACATCACCATCCTCTACGTGGCTCTTCATCTCACTCAACTGCTGCCTGACCTGGAACAGGGAGGGTGGGTTTGTGCCTGACATAGCTGGATGCACGCCCACAGGAGGACGGCAGGTGCTCTCAGTAGCCAAAGCCCACGGGGGCCTGCTCTGACAACTGCAGCCTGTGTTGGCTCCCATGCAGGTTCCCTGGGGCAGGACAGCCAGCACCACGAGCCCTCACCCGAGCCAACCTGTGGCCGAGGAGCCCGCAATGGGCCCGGGCTGACCCCACGCGCATGCTCCATGGCAAGGCCAGCGGCACGGAGCCCCCCACGCCAGGAGCCAGGTGACCCCCCACCCCCCAAAGGACGCGGTATGCGCGGGGCTATAGAATCAAGAACGGCAGCTGGCCGGTGGGCTCGGTGCAGACACTGCTGCCTGCCTCCCGCTTCTCCTGGATGTGGTCCCCAGTCAGGGCCTTTTGTGGGGTCCCCGACGAGCTGACACTCTTACCTCATAAGGTCCCCTCACCCCTGAGCTCCACTGCCAGAGGCCCTAAGCCCCAGACCACTGAGCCTCAAATCTGAAGGGGCAGCAGTGTCACCCACAAAGCTCGGGTGAAGCTTCCCAGCGGGGCTCTGGGGGGGCCCCTGACAGAGCCACCCCAAGTGTGTGGGGCCTGACCCTCCAAGTCCTTTCCTCCTGCCAACAGCCCCAAAGGTCGACAGCAGACCGCAGAGGCCAGTGACGAGGAGAAACTTGGGGCGTGTCCTCTGCATGTGGCCCAGGCCGGCCTGGCTTGGACATGGCTTTGGAGAGTGGCCCTCAGACTCAGCACCTGCCCTCGGGGGCGATGGTCCCCGGTCAGGCCCAGACCGGACGGGGCACCCGGGGAGCCAGAGCATGCACCCAGCGAGGGGGCTGCTTGGTGGATGCTGTTTTGGGAACGCCAGCCCCTCACAGGCCTGGTACTGGAACCAGTGGCGCCCCCCCCCCCCCCACTACAAGGCCAGGCTGACATGGCCAAGGAGCGGGGACCAGAGTCACACATCAAGGCTGAAAACCGGAAGAACCAGAGGCCCTTGTGTGGCTGGGAGCTCCGCGCGGCTGCGGACGGGCCACCTGGTACCACCCAGCGTGGAGCAGGCCGCCCTGCACACCGCAGATCTGACTGAACTGACCTGAGCCACCGCTGGGTGAGGGAGGACCCTAGTCCCACAGAAGGCCACGGGGCAGACCCCCCCCCCAAAGCCCCCAGCACAGACCTGGAGCCCCGTGGTCCCAGCAGCCACAGGCCCAGTGTGCAGCATGGAGCAAACGTGAGGGGCTGTCCACACCGGGCCCAACCACAGACCGGCGCATGTCCCCTTTGATAAGACGCAGAAACACACACCCGACCCCAGGGCACATGCCGGCCACACCAGTTCGCTCACCAGGGCAAGCTCGTCGCTTTGTTTCTGGGCTTCACTCTTGGCTGCATCCAGCTGAGACTGAGATTCTAATAAAAGCTGCCTCAACTTAGACAGAAAACAGACCCGAGTGGTGGGAGAAAAGGAGAGAGAGAGTCAGTTCCGGTGAGTCAGCACCTCACACCCAACCAAGCACATCCACAAATGCCACCCAGAGGGCCTGCGGGGCGTGGGGGAGGGGTGGGTGCAGGCCCCCCGGGAACTTATGCTCTTTTTTGAAGACGGAGGAAGGATCGTGTTCCGTACACGCCTTCATAAATGTTTGTGGATTGGCTTTTGCAAAGGGAGGCCAGAAGTCAGAGATCGAACCAGGATCGGGGGTGCCAGGCTTGTGCTCTCTGCTACCCGAATCAGAAAACACTGTCAGATTTAAATGCCTTCTCCGCAGAGATGGTGTCTCCACAGCGGGTAGAGAGATCCTCTCGCTGCCAGGCTAACCTGGCTGCCCCCTGACCTGGCCGTGGGGCCCCCACCAGCCCACCCGCACTGGGACACTCACCCCTGCCACCTCCGTGGCGTAGTTCTGGCACTCAGCGCTCGCGGCCGCCATGTGCTTCTCCAGCTCGGCCTCCAGATGTGACGTGTGCTCCCTCACCTGGACATGACACACATCAGGAGCCTCGAGCCGGCCAGCGGGAGGGCACGGGCCACGGGGACAGGGCGCTGGAGCCACCAGGCCCTGGGACAAGGGCTGAGAGGGGCCCCCGTGGCCTAATGGCTACGAGCCAACTGAGGCCATGCAGGGGTGTGCCCCCCAGGCCAAACACCTCCTGAAGAGGCACCCTGGGGCCGCACGTGTTCTCAGACCTCAGCAACTTTTAGATTTACTTGCAAGGAGGGTGCGGAGTGTGGCGGGGCCACCCGGCAACCCTCCCATGGTTCATGAGGCCACAGCAGAAGCCATGGTGCACCAGGGCCCAGCCACCCCGAGGTCGTAACGGCTCATTAAGGACAAGCAGGGACGCACGGTCGGGGAAGGAAAGCTGCTAGAGGAGCCTCTGTAGCAGGATGGCAGCCCTCCGGACAGCGGCCACACGCACCTGATCAGCACTTTCAAGTTCCCCTTTCAGCTTCCCAACAGTCTCTTCGAGATGCTTCACTGTGACCCGCGACTACAAAGCAAGAAGGGGGAGCGCCGTCAAGCACGAGCCCCGGGGGTCCGTCCTGGGATGCACCCCACCTCCCGGGAAGCCCTGTGGTGCCCTCGCCCCCCCCACCCCCAGGTATGACCAGCAGCCTCCTTCCTGGGGGTGGGGCTGGGGGGGGGGTCTCCTTGAGACCAGGACTCAGTTGGTGGTCATTCCGCAATGACACTTTATGTGGCATCACCAAAACCCAGCAAACGTGACTCCCAAGTGACCCAGATAACCCCGTGGGCGTTCCCCCCAGATTGTATGGCATTCTGAGGGAGTGGAGTTTGGGTTCTGAGGGAAGGTGGGCCCTGGGGAGACTGGGGGCCGTCCCGTACCTTCTGGAGCTCCTCCTCCGTGGCGCTCACCCGGGCATTCCACACCTGCTCCTCCTCCTCCACGCTCTTCTGCAGGGCTTTGAGCATGGCCTCCTGCGGGGACGGCACTGAGCAGGGCCTGGAGGCCCCCCCACACACACACCCGTGGCTGCTCCCAATCCCCCTCAACCACCCAGCTCGGATCCCAGTGCGGCTGGCTGTGCGGGAGGAGGGGGTACAGTTCTGGAGGGGGGACCCCAGCTGGTGTGTGAACAAGGTTGTCAGGACTCTCGTCTCCGGTGGGTTTGCACCAGGTGGGCCTCAGCGGCCCGGGACAGGGAACCCAGGACCGGCCATTGCAGAGGGAGGCTGAGCGAGCGTGGCCCCTGGAGTCACGGGAAAGCGGATTCAAGTTGAACGCTGCCCTATGCCTTCCCAGACTGTGCCCCAGACCTTCAACTGGAGCTCACCCCCTTCACCATTCAGCCAAAGAAACTGGGCCCAGAGAGAGGCAGTGACTCGCCCAAGGTCACAGAGCCCAGGCCTCACCGTCTCGGCCAGGATGCTGCGGTACTGGTCGCACTCGGCCTGGAGGCTGCTCTGCGTTTCCTCCGCCTCCCTCAGCTTGGCAGCCAGGTCCTGAGAGCGGAGGGCAGGACAGGGGCCTGCTGAGCCAAAACCCAATGGCTGGCTCCAGGCACCCTCCATCCCGTGGACAGGGCAGGGCGTGAGTGACAGCGGCTGCGCTCACCGGGGGCTCCGTGTTCGCTGGTGGCTGCTTCAGCAGCTCTGGGCCTTTCTCTTTGAGCTCCTGCAGCCACTCGACATAATTCTGTGACAAAAACATTCAAGGTCAGGCGGGACGTGCCCCCCCCACCCCCACAAGGGTCCCCCAGGAGCTGCCTCCCCTCCTACCTGGTGGGCGGGGGCAGAGAGGCCCGGGAGCAGGGCCAGCAGGGCCTCCCTGGTCTGGGCCTCCGTCAGGCTGAGCTGCTTCTCGGACTCCTCCTGCAGGCGGGGCGCGTGGGGCGTGAGGGTGGTCGGCCACAGAGCTTAGGGCAGCCACTGGGGTTTCACCCCAGGAACATGTCCTCAGCCCTTCAGGGGAGGGACAAGGATCGGAGACCAATGGTGGCTCCGTGGGGCCAGCTGGGCAGGGGTGTGTCTAACCTCAGCAATCAAGTTCTGGCCACCCCACCCCAGGCCTGGCCAACTTTAAACAAACTCAGCTCTAAGGAAGGGGGATGGCAGCACCCCCTACGGGACGTGCAGGTTCGCGGACACCTCCCAGCAGACACTCAGGCTCAGGTTTTCTTTCTGAGCGTGGGCATATTGGGGGCGGGGAGCGCAGAGAAGAGGTGCGGCCACCAGGGTCAGGAGCTCTTGCAACCCTGTGGGCGGGAGGATCAGGGCTCCCAGCAGGTCAGGGTCTCAGCTCTCCAGAAGCTCCTGGGACCCCTACTGCAGCCGTGCTGGCCAGAGACCCCTCCATCCTCCCGATGCTCCCCTTCAACACAAGAAAAAGGAGCCCAAGAAAGAGGGAAGGAGCCATAAGCAAAGCCGAGAAGGACTGCACTGTCCCTGGGGACAGATAACCCCTCCCCGTGCCCTGAGGGCAGGGGGGCGGTGCAGGAGATTTCTGGCTGCAAGTCCCACCTGGTCACCCTTTCCCAGCAGGCTAAGCCTGCTGCCTGCCCCTCAGGGCCCGAGACCTGGAGCAGCATTAGGAGCTCCTGGACTAGAGCCGGGAGTGAGGCTCTGTATGGGATTTGGGGCCGAGGTGGGGTGGGGGGGGTGTGGCTGGCAGATGGATGCCCAGCCTGACCACAGCACCACATGCCTGGATTGAGTCTCAGAAGCCGACCCTTCTCGCTCACCCGCTGATCCGTGGCTGGCTGTGGGCCCCAGACCTCGTGACCACCATTCAGGTGCCCGGGTCGTGGGAGTCCAAGCAAGGGCCGAGGACCCAGAGGCCAGCTCCCTGTCTTTATCTGGTTGTGTGACCACCAACAAGTCAGGTGACATCTCTGGTCACAGCTTCTGCATTTGCCACAGAAAGGCCAGACAGGCGCCCAGGTCACTTCTGGGGAGTCTAAGTGTAGCTCCACAGGGCTCCCCAGCTCTGCCTCGCGGAGGCCTCATCTGACCCACCCTCAGGCTTCCCAGGAGGCTTGTGAAAGTTGCTGCAAAGCTCATGATAACAGAACAGACATTAATTCTGCACTGGCGGGGGGAGGGAGAGTGAGGGCAGGCCTGGCCAAAGTCGGTGGTGAGGCCCCGCCTGCTCCTGCTGCAGCTGCAGACCATGTCCCGGCGAGGGCCCTGGACACCGACCCACCCATGCTCCCCCGACCTGGGCCCGAGGGCTTGCTACTAAAGACTGTCCTTCTCCCAAAGCTCAATCACGGACCCCTGGGCCAGGACCGCAGGGGGCCTGAGAAAGCAGACAAACATCAGGGGAGAATAACACAAGCGAAGTCCATGAACAGACCCATCTCGGGGCCCCCATGGCCTCCGAGGGCAAAAGGCCGAGCTGAGAAGCAGGAGACAAGGGCTCACTGCTCCCCACATCTCGGGGAGAAGTGCGCGGCAGGAGGGCAGGAGGGCGGGCAGGAATATGCAGTGGCCGGGCCCTGGGTGGACTTCTGAGATGCCCTGAGGCTGGGGCTTCCCTGCATGCAGTCTATGTGATCTGCTGAGCTGCTAGGCTGACGCTGACCTTGGCCTGGGTCAGGGACCGCAGCTTCTCCTCACAGCCCCTCTCGGCCGAGGCCAGAGCCTCCATCGCCTTCCAGTTCTTCTCTCGGAGGTCCTGGGAGGAGAGGGGAGACGGTCAACAGCCAGGCTGGTCTCCGCCGGGCAGGCGAGCCCTCTCCGACCCGTCTCTGGACCTCACAGGCCACCCCGGGCAGCACTGGCGCCAGGCTGCTCTCGGGTGGCCGGGGCCTGCGGGGGCCTTTCAGGGAGACTCGTCTGCAGGCGGCGGGGATCTGCTGGCTCTTCACTGGGAAGAGTGTCAGCCACAAAATGGCCAGCTATGGCCCAGCCAGGCCCAGGGAGGCACGGCGTGTGTATGTGTGTGTGTGTGTGTGGTGGTTGGGGGTCCGGGGGGACAGCCCAGGTCGGGGGGACGCAGCCGAGGCTCCCAAGCGCCCACCGCAGAGCAGGCGCCCTACAGCCCCCTCCTCACGCCAGGTGACCACATGACCGAGGTGACCACGTGACCAAGCCGACCCAGTGGGAGTCAGGACCCCCAAGCCCCCCTACAGGAGTCAGGACCCCCAAGCCCCCCTACAGGGAGCAGCCGGACGGGACAAGGAGAGGCCCCGAGCCCCCTCCCCATCCACACGGCAGGCGGCCCCTCAACACTCACATTGTTCTTCACTTTCTGCTGCTCAACTGCCTCCTTGAGCTCCGTGGCCTCCTTCTCCAGACACCACACCTGCGACTCCAGCTCCATGAGGCTGAGGGGGGATGGCGGCATCACTGCCGGGCTCCAAGGGCCCACGGCTCCCATAGGCCCCATCTCGGGGCCCCTTCCTCTGCCCTGGAACACCCGTGGGGCCTGGGGCTGCGGTCAGTCCCCTCCCCAAGCCGGCACAGGCTTCAGGGGAGCCTCAGCAGCCACCGTAGCCCCTCCTCTGAGGGCTGGGGGCCCAGAGGCCAGCGGAGTCCCACTTGGGGACACTGGCTGCGGGGATGGCAGTGGTCAGAGCTGCCACAACGGCCAGCGTGGGGACATGCCCCGGAGAGCCAGGTTTTCAGATGCTCTTTCTTCTGGTGAACTGAGCCTGGTCCCACTCTGTCCCGCAGCACGCGTCGGCTGGCCCTTCCCTGCAGCCACGGTTGCCCTCAGCCTCCTCGGAGGATGCCGGGGCCGGAGGCTTGGGTGGCACTGTGGCCTGCACACCCATCAAGTGCATCCCTGCTCTCAGCGCTGGGACCGTCCTGTGTCCAAAACGTAACTCTGCTGAGACCCGAAGGCTCCCCCTCAGTCCTGCGCCCGGGCTCCAGGGAATCAGCCCAAGACGACCCCGGATGCGTGCGGCTGGCAGGTTGGGGGGGGGGGGAGTCATCTTTTCACACTTCTCTCTGGACTCTAGGCCCTGCGGCTCCGTCCACCCCATCACCCGGAAAGCGAGGGGTGGACGCTCTAGAACTGCTCTGGCTGTTCTGAGGAAGACGCTTCCAATGGACACTTAATACGTCACCTTCTGCGTTAAGATTTAGGACAGGGAAGCCCCGGGGTTGCACAAAAGCTGACATCTAGAAGCCGCCAATGCCAACTTGAAGCAGCACAAGCAGGGCCCCTCTGGGAGCAGGAGGAAGCTCGTCTGAGGATGCCCGTGGTGGGGGACACGTTCTTATTTCTCACCGTGGGCCGGCAGGGCAGTACGCCACGCTAAGGAGGAGCATGAGGGCCAAACAACCTCAGGGAGGCTGTGCATGCTGCCCGCCCTGACGCCCCCAAGCACCATCTCATTTTCATTGTAAGTACCGTTTGCACATGGCCTTGAAGACGGCTGTCGACTTCTTGGATGTTGGTTTCAGGCCACAGAACCTGACCCCACCCTCAAAGCTCCACTGGGACCCCTCGCAGCTTCTCCTCAAGCTGCTGGCCCTCTGCACCAGTGCTGCCCCCCCCCCACACCCCTGCAAGAGCATCCCCCAAAGCACGAGGCCCCGAGGAAGAAGGCACTGCAGGCCGGTGGCAAGGACATGCTGACAGTCACCCCCTTGGTAGCTACTCCCTGAGTTCCAGAACATCTGGGGCCGGATCACTCATCTCCACCCCAGAACACGATGGCCTGGCCTAGACACAACTTCCAAATAAACAGTCTGAGAAGGAAATTTAAAAAAATCCTAATTCTGCCAAACATCTACATGATGCAAAAAGCTAGAATCAACCCTGCTTGCAACATGACTTAGGTAACTAGTACTTAGCTGTGCAGTCCGAGAATCTGATCTTAAAATACAAGAAGCAAAATGCTAAACAGACACAACCTCTCTACCCCGGCAAGTACCATGAGAAACAAAGTTTGCCCAAAGCTTTCTCGAAAGGTGCACGGAGAGGGTTTGCTTCTGAGTCTCCAGCAAGGTGTTTTGGGGCCTCCGTGAGGCCGGCTTCCTTCCCCAGCCGCCAAACCTGAGCCCAAGGCCACGGAACATGGTCCGTGGCCTGGGGAGGCACTGGGGAGGGGACTCACTGGCAGCAACAGCCGCAACAAGGAAGGTTGGTCAGTGGACGACCCGGGACATGACCAACCACCTGCACATGTCACCCCACGTGGCGGCCCTGGGGACCCCCAGCCACAGCAGCCAGGACCACCCCCTGAGCTCATGGGCATCTGCTGAGGGACACACACCCGGAGCCAACGGTCCTAGGACTTCCAGCCCCCTGGCTTGAGGAGCCCACCAGGTCTTAGCAACAGCAAACACACAGTCCGAGCAGGCCTGGGGCTGGGCCACTGAAGTTACCCGGCATCAACCCTGTGACCTGGTCAGCTGTGAACCGCACCGCATCCCAGATCTGTGCCAAAGCCTGGGCAGCCTCCCGGGTTCTCCACTCTGGGCACATAACCACTTTCCCATTTGGGTTGCGACTTCAGCCCCTAAATTCCCTCACCCCGTGGACATGGAGAGAACACCCTGACCCGCTGGTCCTTCCCGGGGAGAGAAGGATGGATGAATGCATGGATGGACGGATGGATAGCAAGAGGCCCACCCCCCTGCCGAGGCACAGCCACTCTCCCCACAGCCTCGCTCCTCGAGGCAGGAGCTCCCTGTAAGGTGCCCTCTCCCCTGCCCAGCCTGTCCTGGTCCTCGAGGTCACTGGAGGGATGGGGAAAGGCAAGACCTCTCAGAGGGCTCCTCCCTGGGACCCCCGCACCCAGGCCACGGCCCCTGCCTCCTCTTACCGGGCCTGCTGCTGGTCGGCCTCCTCTCGGCTGGCCTGGAATGAGAGACAGAGCCCTGCAGTCACCACGAGACCACCTCGCACGACAAGTCATCAGGGCAGGGCCCCTGTGGGGTGGGTGGGGACGCTCCCGGGAGGAGGTGCAGCTGACCTGGGTGTCCCGGGCCTGGCTCGCCTCCAGCAGGGCCTCGATGGAGCGGATCCTCTCCGTGAGCTGCGAGGTTTGCGCCTTGGCCTCATCCAGCTGCCCGTGGACACTGCTCAGCTCCTCACACTTGCGCCTCACCTCAGCCTCGGAGGACTGCAGCTGGCCGTGCAGCTCTGTGGGGGGGTAGGCCGGCGGGTTGCGGGGTGCGGGGAAGGCCGGCACGGATGCCCCATGCTGCCCAGTGCACGCCCACAGGCTTCCAGGCACTCCCCTGACCCCTGGGTGTCCCGTTAGCTGGTGGAGAAAGTCACAGCCTGGCTTCCTTCTCAAGGACTCGCTAGGGCAGAACAGAACGCCCCCCGATCACTCAGGAAAAGATGGAAAACTGAATGGGCTCCTGTTGCCGTTTCTAAAACCTTGCTCTCTGGGAGATGGGCTCATGTCGCTGAGACCAGGGGGAGGGGGAGCGCCTCAGCATCTCCTCCCTCGGTGACCTCCGCTAAGCCCCACCACGGCTCTGAAAGTCCTCCACGTGTGTCTGACACCAAACGGCAGCCCGGCCCTGGTCTCCTCACCGAGCCCGGGCTCAGACACCGGCCACGTCCACACGCAGCTCTGCTCAGGCCTCCTGGTCCCCTCGCTGCGGCTGTTTTGCTTTCCTGTGCCCCCACCTCTCACTCATCTACCAGGCCTGTGGATCCAACGTCCACTGCCTGCCGAATCCACCAGCGCCTCCGTGGCTGCCTGGGCCCAGCCCAGGTGCCTTTGGTCCGATGACTGCAAGGCCCCATCCCTGGTCCCCACCTGTAGCCAGAGCATCCAGAAGTGCAGATGGGATCCCCCGCCAGCCCTACCCACGCTCCCAGCCCCCTCATCACTCCACACGGCCCCTGAACTCTTCAAAGGAGGGTCACCCGGCCCTGCCCATCTACCCCACACTAGCCACTTCCTTCTTTCCAGTCTCGCTTGCTGACCTGCATCTGTTTCTGGTACAGGCCAAGTTGAAGTTCACTCCCATTCTCAGGGTCCCCTTCGCGGTTTCTGTGAGGCTGGCCTCTTCCCAACATCCAGACCTTGGGCTTAAACATCCCCTTCTCCCCAGAGAGGCCTCCCCTGACCACTCAAAGCCACACCCGGCCCATCACAGCAGGGGTCAGCAAACTAGGCCCTTGGGCCAACCCAGCCCACCACCTGTTCTTGAAAATAAAGCTTTTTTGGCACGCAGCCAGGCCTGTCTGTCTAGGGTGGCTTTTGCACTGTGGCAGCAGAGCTGAGCAGTTGTGACAAACACCGTTTGGCCTACAGAGCCAAAAGTATTTACTGCCTGGCCCTTCACAGACACAGCTTGCCGTTTCTAGGACCTGCTCTAGGTCACGCTGTCTACTTGAAGTCTGTCGACATGTATCCATCTACTGTGCCCGTCTCTCCTGCCGGAACACGGCCCCAAGCCCGCTGCTTCACTCCCGGCCAAGCCCCGGGCACCCACAGGAGTGCTCAGCCCCCAGCAGTGGCTCCTGAAGTACTGGTGAGCCCTCACCGGCACGGTCTGCCCTGCTTCTCCAGGGGCCCTTGGTGCCCTGGGTTTCGTCACCACCTCCCATGTGAGAAGGTGACTTATGAGCACAGGGGGACCATAAACCCACCTCCCAAATCTGGCCTCCAGGCCTGACTGGGTTGGAAGAGAAGGCCGGCAGCAGCCCCAGGAGTACCACGGCTCCAGGTGGGCCCCACAGCAGGTGAGGCCGAAGTGGCAGCATCTTCCACCTCGAGCCCACTTGCGTATCCCACCCCACAGGCCACACCCCCACGGGCCCCACCCCCTACAGGCCCCGCCCCCCACGTCCGTCCAGTCCTCCACAGCCCAGGCCCAACCCCGAGCACCCCCGGCTACCCTCGCCGTCCCCACGGAGCCAGCCCCCACGCCTCCCTCACCGGCCATCTGCTGCTGCTGCTCCCGGGCCTTCTCGGCGTCCGCCCGGAGGCTGGCGTGGCTGGTCTGCGAGCGGCACAGCTCCCGGCTGACCTCATCCAGGCGCTTCTGCAGGGCCTCCTCGCTCTCCTTGTGAGACGCCTGGGGGCCGGCAGAGGCAGGAGGGCCCTGAGCCGCCTCTGCCCTAGAGCTCCTCACACCCTGCCATCCTGTGCCGATGGCTTACATTAAGCCTCCTGGGTTTCCAGGTCAGTTCACCTGCTAGGAAAGGCCAAGAGGCCACCCTGGCCCCTGAAGATCGGGCTCCTGGGGAAGAGGCCTCAGGTGAAGGCAGGACAGTCCCAGAAAGGCAAAGGCCCATTTTCACCTGAGTGTGGCACAGGGAGAGGCTTCCTACAAGCTAAACGTCCGGCCTGAGCTGGAGATTTCCCGAGGGGGCCTGGTAAAGGTCATACAGTTGTTAAGCAGTTCTGGGCAAGGCATCCGTATGTGTCAGTGTGGTTAATCCCCAGCCACCCCAAGACACAGGTACCACCACCACACCCACATTACAGGTGGGGAAACCGCGGCTCTGAAATCCAAGGCCTCACTGTCAATACCAGGGGGACTCTGTGACCTCAGAGGGAGGAGACGCTTGCGGCCTGGGGCTTCCTGGCTACAGTAATGGTGACAACCCGGGCGCCAGAGTGAAGGCTCCAGCCCCGGAAGCACCAGGACCACCCGACAGCCTTCAGAACATAACCACCAGGCCCTCCCCAGGGGCTCCGATCTCACTGCTCAGGGTGGACCTACTTTACACCAAATTATCCATCTCAATTCCACCCAAACAATCCAAACTTTGTTTATCTGTGCCTGTTCTTAGGCACACACACATCAGTCTTTCAATTTCCTGTCTGTTGTTCTAGTCCCTTCCATAAAACCGCCCCACTGCCCCACGTGCTACAGCTGAGAGCTGCAGTGACTGAGCAGAAACAGGTGCAAAGCTGTGTGGGTCTCCAGGGTTTCCTTGTCCTCCAGAGAAGTTACACGCACAGAGGTATGACAACTGCCCCACGCCCGGTCACCCTGCCCCAAAACAGGCCAGTTGGGGGATGCAGCACTCGTCGGGCCAATGAGCAGGGAGGCCCCAAGACTGAGGGGCCCCACTGGTTGCTGCCCAGCGCCTATGGGGCAGGGAAGGGACAGTCTTCCTCCCTCCGGACAACAGGCATCCCCCTGGGAAAATACAAGCTTCCGGGCCACATCCAGAGGCTGAGAAGAAAGAACACCCACCAGGCCTTGAAGCCAGAGGCTGCACCCACCGGCCTGGCTGCAGCCGGAGCTGTGACACCACAGGTGTGGCAAGTGTGGGACGGTGACTGCTCTGGGGCTGCCCTGGGGCTCAAACCCTGGCTGTGGGTGAACTGGTGGAGTGGCTTAACTTTGTGCCTCCAATTTCCTTCTGGGTAAATCACAGATAATAACAATATCTACACCATAAGGTTACAACGAGAATTACCTGAGTTAAGCTTGTAAATGTTCAGAACAATGCTTAGCATACAGAAAGCACCCACTCGATGCTGACCAGGTATCACTACTAACAAGGCCAAGGTTGAGGGTTCCGGCCCCAGCCCTGCCTGGGCCCACCACGGTCACAGTCACAGCTGAGAAGGGAGGACCCATGGCGGGCAGGATGCACGGGCACTGAGGCAGCTGCACCCCAACTCACCTGCAGCTGCAGGACCTGCTTCTCAAAGGCGGCTGCCTTGGCCTCCAGGGCCTTCCGCCGTTGCTCCTCCTGCCGTGTGGCCTCCGACTTCTCCATCAGCTCCTTGCTGACCTTGCCCAGCTCCTGCCGGAGCTTGGCCAGCTCTGCATTCTGCCTGCAAGACAGTCAGGAGGCCCCGCATGACGGAAAGGAGAGGGCTCAAGTCAGCTCTCGCCAGCCCCGAGAGCCGCCCGGGGAGATGGGACCGGAGGTCTGAGCCCTTCCTCTGGGGCACCTGCTCTTTCTTAAGTAGCTGCCCAAGTCTTGGAGCCCCTCTGAGGCCCTCTATATAATCAGCCACGTGGGTGTGACGTGTTTTGTTGAAGATGCTGTTTTACAAGTACGGTGGAGGGACTGGCAAAAGCCAAGGGCAAAATGTGCACTAAAGCAGCCCACGGAGCCCCTGACAGAAGTGGCTGATCTGGGCCCAAGTGAGCCCTGGGATGCTGCCATGCAGGGCCGGGGCCAGCGGCCCGCTCGCGTCCACACGCTGGATTCACTGGCCGACTGGACCACAGCCAGGCAGGGAAAGAGGCTGCAGCATTTTACACGAGACCCCTCAACGCTGCACAAGAGCTGGGTCTCAGGACCGGCAAGGAAGTTCAGGTGTGACGGAAGGAGATGTGACTGACAGCAAAAGGGGCAGCTCCAGACCCGCCTTTCCCAGCATGAGGAGGTTGTCAGCGTGCAGCTTCCTTCAAAGCACAAAAGACACCTCTTCACGGCAGGACTGACCGTCCAGCCAAGGGACAGTACCAGACCAGGCAAAGGCAACAGAGGAGACGGTCCACAGCCCTGGGAGGCAGGAAACCTGGCCAAGACCAGCTCTGCCCTGCTGCCTGGGGAGGGGAGATGTGGGCTCCCCGTCTGCATGGGGGAGGCCGCCCCAAAGCCCTCTGTGGGGCCCTCAGTGCACGCTTTCCAGGGCCAAGATTCGAGACTGGGGAGCCCATGCGAGGCTGGACTCCAGCACCAGGGATGGGGATGGGGGTGGGAGGCCAGCTGGGTGGCCCCTTGGGACCGACATGAAGCTCTGGGAGGGACGTGGGGACACCCGTCCCACACGGCAGAGTGTCCGCAAGCTGATGGAGTCAGCAGCCGCAACTCAGGGCCAGGCTTTAGAGCTGTCCCCAGGATGGAGCCAGTAGTGGACCCTACATGAGAAGGAAGCCAGTGTCCCTCCGTCCCCACGGTCACCTGCTGCTGTGAGTGCTGAGGAAACCGCAGCCCCAGACCATCAACCTGCCAGCAGGTCAGGATGGAGGTGAAGACAGGGACCCCTGAGAGAAGGGACCGGCGAGGAGGGTGGCTGTCAACCTCAGTCCGAGTCAGCAGGGCCGCCAGGAAAAGCAGCCCTGTGAGCACAGGCTTCGCTCCCGGTGCGCCTCGCGGGCGACGCTCTTCCCACCTGCCTTCCCGCTACGGGCGCCTGCTCTCTCTGCTCCCGTCAGCCTCCTCTGGGGGAGAGGGGATGCTGTGGGGGTAACAAGCACCCCAGAAATCCCTACAGGACACCCCGGACGAGAGAAGGCAAAGAAACGGGAACCAGGAGAAAATGCAGTGGGGCTTCCTCCTGGCCAGCCTGCCAAGATGGTGATGCTCAAACCAGGGACACAGAAGACAGTGTCCCTAACAGGGTGAGGCTGAGCCCTGCCCCCTGGGGAGTGGCCTCTGCCGGCTCACGGAGGCCTCCCGGCTTTAGCTCCTGAGCGGCAGACGTCCCCTCCTGCACAGGAGACCCGACCAGGGGGATCAGGGCACTCAGGCCCACAGCAAGGCCCACACGCCAGACCCTCATCTTGGATGGTCAGCCTGGCTCTGACACTCTGGGCCAGAAGCAGGGACACTGTGAAAATAGACATGAAAAAGTATCTATTCTCCCAGCAAAGCCAGGACCTGAGGGGATCTGGTGACACGGATGCTGGGCACGGGCTGGAGCTCACTCACCCTCCCAGGGCCTGACCACGCGAGAGGTCGCCGGCCACGTGTTGAAGGCTCACAGAGGGACCCTGCCCACTCCGGGCCCTCGGGGAGGTGCCAGGGTCCGGCCGGGGGCGCAGGGCTTACTTGCTCTCCACCTGGCTCGTGGCCTGGTTCAAGGCGTCCCTCAGGATGGAGTTCTCCTGCTGCAGGCGGGCCAGCTGCGTGTTGGGGCCGTTCTCCAGCTGCTCCTGGAGCGTCCTGATCTGAAAGGTCATCCAAGGGGCATCAGAGGCCGCTTGGCCTGACAAAGAGAGCCACCTCAGAGCAAGGTCGGCAAGATCCCAGCCCGCAGATAGAAGCCCAGAGGGCTCCGCCTTCTCCACCCAAGGTGGGGAGGCCCCCTCAGAACAGGGGCCGGAAAAGTGCAGAGCCGAGCACTCAGCCCAAAGCCCCAGATGGTGCTGGCGCGCTCTGCCCCGACCGAGGCTCTGAGACCCAGCAAAGGGCCACAAGCCACAGCCTACAGTTACCCTGAAGATGCCCGTTTCCTGCCCTCTGACGCCCCCCATGGCGCGGCCCGCTGGGAGCGGAGTGCAGGGCTCTGACCATGCAGCCCAGGGTTGGCCCGGCCCTCCGCTGGGGCTGTGCGGCTTTTCGGGTCTCTTGTTTTACGGCGTTCTCCCAACCTCAACTGAAGGAGGTGGAGCCGGCATGACTCCAGGGTCATGGAGAGGCTGCGAACTTGACCCATGGGCCCCCAGGGAAAAGGATGCAGTGCTGACCACTTGGGACCGGAGTGCTTTCAGAAAATGCTCTTTAAAAATGTACATACATCTTCCTGGTTATTAACGTTAAACACACACACCAGCTGGCCAGGTAAAACCACCCTCCCCCAAACAAACCCGATGGTGAGGGCCCCCTCCGCGGGCATCCGTGCCCGCCCTGCTGCCCACCTTGCCCTGCAGCTGCTGCACCTCCTGCACATGTTCCCGGTAGCTGGCCTGCATGCGCGCCTGCACGGCCGTGATCTCCTGCTCCCGGGCCACCAGCTGCTTTTTCACTTTGGCCTCCCCGGCTGCTGCCTTGGTCTTTTCCGCTGCCAGCTCCTGGGAGAAAGCAGAGGGCAAAGAGGCCGGTGAGGCGGGCGGGGGCAGCTTATCAGATGAAACCAAGACCATCAAGACCCAGAGCATGACCTGGGGCCAGGAGAAGCCTGACAGCAGAGCCACAAGACCCCCGTCCTGAGCTCTCAGACAGACCCGAGCAGCCACAGCAGAGAACGAGCAGGGGATGAGCAGGGACCCCCGGAATCACTGCCGGCCTGACTGGTGGAGGGCTGTCCATCAGGCCTTGAACACAGTGGGTGCAGTGGATACAGGTAGGAGCTGGGGAACGTGGCATCCTGTCCCTGGGCTCTCCAGGGGCACTGGCTGAACACTGCTGGGATTACAACACCCTGGTTTGGCTCAGTCCCCAACAGCCAAGCCGTGGAACACACTCGTCTACTTGAGTATCTCTGTCAGGACCGACAAGGCAGCAAGCCTTGACAGCCGAGGGGTCAGCCCACTCCTGGAGGGCCTAGGTCCCCATGGACAGCCGCTCGGTCCACCGCCCTATCCCTGGAATGTCTGCTCCGGTCAGTGCCAGATGCCCACAATGAACACGGGACGCAGGGCCTGGGGACCCAGAGCCTCAGGCAGGGGCAGAATGCAGGGTGGGAAGGGCTGGCCGAAGGACGGGGTCTCCATCATCGCAGAAGGAATGGCAGTGGACGGAAACCATGGGGGAGCAGGAAGTGACAGTGTGAGGAGGGGTCCGTGCACCGGCCCCCAGACAGGGGTGCTCTCTGTCGAGGGGGCCTCTAGCCAGACTGGGGCACAAGTGCCACGAGATTCAAGGTCCCTCCCCGTCCTGGGCAGTGGACCAGAGAAGCGGGAGAGCCTCCTCTTCTCCAGGCCAGGATGCTAGGGAGATCCATCCCAAAGGGCCAAAGGGTCCCTCCCGTTTGAGATGGGGCAGAACCGGAGGCCAAGGAAGGGCCGGGCTGAGCGGGTGGCCGCTGGGTGCCAGGGCAGCTCTGCATGTCTGGAGTTCCCTGGGACCATCCGGGCCCCCTGGCCCCGCTCTTCAAAGAAAACCCTCTTCCTGGCTGTGCCCAGGGAGAGGGCCCACAGGGGCAGAGGCCACTCTGGGACAGGCATGTGTCTCGTTCCTTCGATCCTCTCTGTAAGGCGAGGCTCCCCATCTCTGGTTTGACGCTGAGCTCACAGAGCCTTGGGGAGGACACGCTTTCGAAGGCCGAGAGCAGCCCTAAGCGACAGGATGGGCAGGAACCTGGGGACTTGCGGGCCCACGAGGGTCCCAGAAGGGATGGTATACGAGGCGCCCCTCCTCTGGCTGAGCTGGCCGCTCGGCGGGGATTCAGGGCTCCGGCAGGCTTCCTCTGACCCATGCCTGCCACCCCACCCCAAGCAGAACGGAGGCCCCTAAGTACACAGTCTAGCCCCTGATGAAGAATTACAGCCACAGAAGTGGCCCTCCGCCCACCATGCCGGACGCCCGGAGGCTGAGCGTAGGTCTGGGGACAGCCTTCCCCACCCTGAGCAGGCCTTGGGCAGTTCTGGGCATCCACCTGGCTCAGGGTGTAAAGGTCCCAGTCTCCTGGGACAGGGTCCCAAGGCCACCAGGATTCAATGGGATTTCCCTTCCTTTTGCTCCTGGAAATTTTTAAAGGCAAAGAAAGGCCAGATTTTCCTCGGGGCATCTGTTTCATCCTCCACGGCTTCTCTTTCTTCTAGGAGCTCAGAATTCCAGGACTCCTCCTGTCTGTCAAATTCTTAATTCAGTTGCAATAGTCAGACTTATTTTCTTGAAAGGCACACCCACTGCTGGGGGCTGGAGCCCCGTTCCCTCTGACTGAGAGGGGAGGCACCGTCAGGGCACCACTGTGGGCCCCGCACCGTGAGTCTCCCGAGGTGGCTGAGGCGTGGACTGGAGCACCCCCGCCCTGAGGGTCTCCTCGTCCACCGAGGATTCGGCGCCCAGCCTCTCGGGCCCGAGTGAGGACAGGATGGGGTCCAGTCCAGAGGGTCACCTCGGGACAGAGGCCCCGGTGCCCAAGCAGATGACAGCTGGAAAGACGGTTTTCCAGAAGGACGGCTCCGGACCCACGTGTGGTTCCTCAAATCCCTGAACACGTCCCCAAAGACGCTCAGAAACCAGGACGGAGGTCTCAGGACGCCCGAGCCCGTGAACTGGTGCCCGGAATGGTCTTTGAACCCAACTCTGTTGACTTCACCCACTTGCAAGGTGCCCACTTGATCTGGCAGATGGTCCACACGGCCTCTGTGTCCTTTAGCCACAGGTCACGAGAAAAGGAATTCACCAAAACCCTCTTTTGCAACCATAAAAATTTCTCTACGAGGACAAAGAAATCGTGATGGGAACTAAACATGAAACGCGGATCCTATCCACCCCGCAGCTCCTGGGAAGATCAAGTTAATCGGAACTTCTACATTCTTGGAAGTTTCTCATGTAACTTTACTCAAGGGTGCTGGGCTGGGAGACGTGGCACAGCAGTGGAATCCCCTCCGCTCTGCTTGAAACTCTCAACAGAGAGATGCAGGGACTCAGCATCCATGGACTCCAGGGCACAGAAGAACAGATAGCGATGCCTGGGCCTCAGTGGCCCCTGCCAGGCAAGGTGACCTCTGAGCTGAGACAGGAAAATGGGAGCCCTACCCTGGAGGGCTTCCTGAAGGAGGGGGCTCTTTCCAGTGAGCCAAGCGGTGAAGGGCACTCGAGGCTAATGCAGGAGCACGAGAGGCCCCAGGAGGCAGTGAGCAGCAGGCACGTCGGGGAGCAGACTCGGGTCTGAAGATTGGGAGCCACCTGCACTTGAAGAGGCAGCCCTCCTAGGACCGCGTAAGCGCTGAGAGCCCGTGAAGACCCCCTGCAGCTCAGGGAGGAGGATGCCGTGGGGGAGGCAGGGCCCCGGCTGGACGCATAGTCGGATGTCTTGCCTCAGAGCCAAGGCCTGGAGCCTCACGGCAGGGAGACCGTGCCTGGGCAGGGCTGGAAATGCGTCGGGGAGGGGCGGGGGAGGGGGTCTGTGGGTCACCTGCGCTAGGGTTTGGAAACTCAAGTGGCCGCCCCAGAGGGGAGCACCAAGTGTCCTACATGGGTAGCAGCACCTAAGGGGCCTCCTGTTGCAGGGTGCATCCCCCACCCCACACCTGCTGCCTGGCCCGAGGTGACCGGAGACCCCAGCAATAGCCACCATCACCGTCAGAGGCTGCACCTGCTCACTCACGACACATCCAGCCCACCCTAACCTCAGGGGCCGGTGTGAGGAACTGGCCGGGGAGCCACACAGCCACCAGCCGCAAGAACAGCCACGCCCCTTTCGTCTCACGCGAGCTTTATTTGGGGGGGTGAACACATCTTCTCAGGTTGTCCAGCAAGAGGATATGGGAGAACGACCCCCAGAACCACAGACTTCACAGCGGCTGCTGGCCGTGGGCCCTTGGGACAGGTGGCCTGTGACTCACGGCCCACTTCCACAGTGCAGAGGCTCCTGGCCTGGGACACGCCAGCAGCCAGGCAGGAAGGGAAGTGCAGCTGGCTCCTGGGAGCAGGGTGAGTGGCTCCAGCCACCCTGCATCCAACCAGCAACCCGAGGCCGCGGGGGACACTCCCGAGAGAGAGGACAAAGGCCACCGGGCAGGAGGCTGCACTAGGGGAGGCCTCGGAGACCGGCCTTCCCCTTCAGCCTCCCGGGCAGAGCATGGCCAGGAGCAACCACGGCAAAGCCTCGTCTTCTGCTCCCGCCGCCCATCCGTCCCCCACTGAACAAACCTTCCCGTCGGGCCTGGAGCTGCAGCCGTCGCTCAGGACAAACTCTGATGCCTCGTGAGCGAGCGACGTAGGCGCCCAGACGTCTGGGACGTTCCGAGGCCCTGGCCGCCTCCCTGCGCCCACTGGCCCGCGGAGGAGGCAGGGACAGGGCGAGGGCCACGCAGGGCACGATGCTGGGAAGGACAGCTTAAACGGGGAGGGACCAGCCCCGCTGCAGGGGACCTGGAGCTCCTCCTCACAAGGAGCGGCCGCGTGCTGACCCCTCCTGAACGAGGCCCACAGCCCGTCGGGGCAGCACGGGCCCTCGAGACCAATGTTCACTGGGTACATACATGTCACGTGCTGAACTACCAGCGGACCGCTCTCCAGAGAGCGGAGAAGGGGCAGCAGCCCCGCTAAGCCCTCCCCACGACTTTCTGCTCCAGTTCTCAAGAAAAGACCCTGGGACCCACTGGGCCCACCCTCCTCTCAGGGCATCACCCTAAAAAGACAGGGCCACAACCGCGGGGCCGACTGTCCCCCTCCCACTCGTGCGTTCCCAGTCCGACTGAGAGGGGCCCCGCTGTGCAGGGGCCTCACGCAGCCACAGCCCCCGGGCCGACCCGGCGCTGGCCCTACCTTATTGAGCTCCCTCAGTTTGCTCTTGGCGGCGGCCGCGTCCTCCTGCTCTGTGGCCAGCAGCTTCTCCTTCTCTTCCAGCTGGCGTTTCAGAATCGCCACGGGGTCACCCTTCTGAGTGGCCTAGAGATGCCCACAGAGCCGCGTTAATGGGGTGGGCAGACGCCTGGTTTGAGACTCACCCTGACCATCAGACCCCGACCCAAAAGCAGAGTGGTGGCCTGATGGCGCGGGAGCAGTACCATCCCGACAGCACACACTTCTGGGGGCGGCCCCTGCCTCTGCCGTCCAGTTGGCCAGGCCTTGGGCCCAAAGCTCTGGACCTCTGGGATAGCTGTGTGAGCATGGTGCTTCCCTAACCCAGGTCGATGGTGGCCAGGGCTTCTTCCCGGCCTGCTGGGGGCCATCGGCCGTCATCCCTGGCTTGGTGCCCATCCCTCAGCTGCTGGGGGCGGCCTGCAGGCTGCCAGCTGAAGCGTGGAGGCCCGGGCACAGGGTGGGGGTGGGGGGTAGGTTCTTGGGGACAGTGGCCTGAGCTGAGTTCAGGCCTCTTTTTTTTTTTTTTTTTTGGGGGGGGGCGGTACGCAGGCCTCTCGCTGTTGTGGCCTCTCCCTTTGCGGAGCACAGGCTCCAGACGCGCAGGCTCAGCGGCCATGGCTCATGGGCCCAGCCGCTCCGCGGCACGTGGGATCTTCCCAGACCGGGGCACGAACCCGTGTCCCCTGCATCGGCAGGTGGACTCTCAACCACTGCGCCACCAGGGAAGCCCCAGGCCTCTCTTGTTGGAGGGGAGTAGCCACCTTGACCTCCAGCCACTTCAGGCCCAGGAGACGGCCCAACGCTCACTGAGCGAGGAGCTCCTGTGACAGCAGGACCTGTCACCACTCAGCAAGGGCTGAGGCGGGGTGGGGGTGGTGGCGACCCAGTGGCCTCAGGACACTCCCAACATCTCTCACCACTGAGGTGCCACAAAATCCTCCAGCAAAATTACCTATAATTCCAGCTGTTTAAGGAACAAACACGCCCCGCGGCACCTCCTGGGGCAGCTCGTGGCCACAAGCACCAGACAGAGAGAAACCAGAGAGACAAACACCCTCCCCTCCTGAGCCCGAGCCCTGGCCACAAACCAGCGGGTCCCAGCTCCTGGCCCCCCAGACGCCCCGCCCCGGCCCTTAACAGCCCTCCTGCTGCAGTGGCTGGGCTGCAGCTGAAGCAGACGCATCTGCGGGTGATTCACGCAGCCCGACATGGGGAGGGGGACAGAGTTCTGCCGAGAGGCAAGCGGAGGTGTTCCAGGAACACTCCGTGCAGCTTGTCAAGTCGGGTGCGGCCGGCCTGCGGGGCACCACCCAGGGAAGGCCGGGGCCCAAGACCAGGAAACCACTGCCACGCACTGGCCCCTGGGGTGGGGGGAAGGCGTACCTTATGCCACGTATCCTGGACAACACCTGCTTTCTCGGACAGGATCTCGATGAGCCGCTGGGCCTCGCCCTCGCTGAACACCATGCTTCCGACCGTGGAGACCAGCGTCTTGTAGGGGAGGCAGAGTGGGCTGTCAGTGTCCGGCGGCCCTGCACAGAAGGGAAGGGGCAGGGACTCACACTTGGGCACCAGCCACCAAGCCCGTCACACCCCAGAGCAGCAGAGGCCAGACAGAGCTGAGGCCTCTGTCCGGCTGCCCAGGGTCCGCGGGCCGAGTGCAGCGAGCCCGCCCTGGGGTCTCAACTGGACTCAACTCAGGTCCTGCTCAAAAACAGCAGCGGGGAAGGTCCCCAGGAAAGAAAGGCTGAGTATTCCTGGGTTGGAGGAGATGTCCCCCTACTTTTTCATCATCAAAGTGAGCAGACTTGGGCAAGGCATACTTTCCCATAGGTGCTTTTTTCCTTCCTTGTTTTCCCAGCAAACTGCCTGGGCCAGCTCTGGCCGTGCACCACCCAGCAAGGCTCTCGCCCCTGCCAAGACCGAGCCCCACCGTCGGGGAGCAGGAGGCCGCCTCCCCGACGTCCTGGTTCAGACCCTCTGTTTCCAGCTCTCCCTGGACGAAGCTTAAGGCAGGTTTCAGGACAGGGATGGCTGGGTTCGTCCAGAACAGGGCTGCCCACTCGCCAGTCCATTAGCGTGTGACCTGCTGGAGGACACAGAGCCATGTGCCAACAGCCAGCTTGTCACTCCTGGACGCCCGACGCTCCCGCGAAAGCTTCACTCTCACTCAGCCCCTCATACAGCCCCAAAGACATGAAAGGGCGAACAGAGACGCCCCCAGTCTGGCAGCTCCTCACGCCGAGGCCCCAAACTGCCCACGAACTGTGGAACGACAGGGCCCCAAACGAGCTGAAACAAGCCAAGCGGCCGCCTGCAGCAGTACCTGCAGCCAAGCCCACCTCACTGACGACAGACAGGGGAAGGTTTCCATGGCAACCTGAAATTCTCTGGCCTGTCACAACATTTTCACTCCCTAGTCACAATATTGTCATTACAAGTCAAAGCACTTAGCAGGATCCCCTAATAAAGGGGACATGGCGCGTGGCGAGCTGGTTGCTACGAGAACCTTCACTTTAGAACTTTTTACCCCGTGAAGCTCGGGAGTAAAAATAACCATGTTGACATTAAAGGCCTAGGAGCTTGAGGGTGTCATGAAAACTGGGAGGTGGGGGGAGGCCCCCCTTCAGCCTTCATTCTTTTCAATGAAATATGTACGTAAAATAATTTTAATGGTAAACTTCTGCACCCTAGAGAAAATTCAAGTACAGCTAAGCCAAAAGAGAAGGAATCACTCGGATGAAAACCTCACGGTCAGCATTTTGGTCTCTGGGCTTCCTGCTCCGCCCCGTCGGCCTGCAGACCAACGTTTCTGCCAGGGTTTTTCAGAAGAGGGAGGTCGGCTGGAGTCAGACTGGGCAGGATGGCCTCTCTGAAGCTGGCCACTCAGATGTTTTCCTCTGCGGACTCAGAGAGGCCTGCTCCTGCGCTGGCCCCAGCCATGCCGGCTGCCAGGCACCTGCCACGTGGCTGGTGGTGGGAACTGGGGTGGCTCCCAGGGGAGCACACACCAGATTCTGAAAACTTCGTGTGGAAAAACAAAAGAATGTAAAATATCTACAATCATTTTTTTATATTCATTGCATATTGAAATGATAGCATTTTGGGTAACTAGGTTAAATGAAATATATTAAAATGAATTCCATGTGTCTCTCATTTGTCTCTTTTAGTGTGGCTCACAGTGTATTTCTGTGGGTCAGGCTGGCTACTCCTTTCCAGCCCTGGGTCCCCAAAGCACTGCCTGCTGAAGCCCTGGCAGCCCAGTCTCTGCAGAGGCCCCAGGTCCCCTGCTGCACTGCCCCCCGCCCACCTGGGGGAAGGGACACAGACCTGGATGACACAGCTACGCTTCCCTATGGAACGCCGTATCCTTCACGGCCACTATCCCAGTGGTCTCAAAGATGCATTCCCTCTAGGAGGGCCCTGTGCACAGAACGTTCCTGAGAGTATTTTAGGAGTGTCATTCTAACACACATTTGTTAAAACTTTCTCATGCAATGATACTAAATTGTATTAGATGTTCTAGTGAACAGAGTCACGAAAACTTGTAACAAATGGAACACCCCAAAGCTATGTAACAGCAGAACTTAACTCTCCTCGCCCACCCCCCACAGAAACTTCCACGGCCTTCTCCATCCTCATACAAACACTTCAGAATTATTTTTAGAGAGATATGACTTTACTTTTTTTCATTAAGGTAAGAACGGTGCCATCTTTATTCACCCCAAATCGGGGAACGTAAAACTGAAAGAAAGGAAAGTACTGGGAACCAGAACTCTGGGCCTCACGTGAGTGGCATTTATTTCTGGGTTTCAAGGCCCACGAGGTGGGCATGCTGACCCATACACAAAGGCCTAACGTGTCCTCTGGCAAAGGCTCAAAGGCTAGAGATAATCCTTGGGGTTGTGAAATCTTAAGGCCCTAAAAGAAATTTGCCAGAGACTCAACACCTATTCTGCGAAGCCACAGGCTTCACAAGGACCACGTGGCAGTGAACTCCCATGAGACGGGAGCATCCAAGGATTCGCCCACGTTGGTGAGTCTGAAATTCCAGGTACGGACGCGCCCGGAGGCCTGGGGGAGGAGCCAGGCGGCAGAAGGGCACAGTGGTCGGGGAGGGCCGGCGTCTCACTGCTCTGGAGTACCCCAGGCTCCTGCCTGGCCGGGAACACAGCGAGCACCCCAAGCGCTGTGCCCTGCAGGGATGGGGCAGCCTCCCCTGAGCGGGTGGCCTTGGCCATGGTCATTTCCCTCCAGGCGACAGCTCCCACGGGGTCCAGGCCAGAACCCGCAGAGCTGCGGACGCATCGAGGAGAGCTAGAAATGAGATTGCTGTGTGCCATCTCCTGACCTGCAGTGCTGACAGCTAACTCAGTGAAAAATAAATAAAACCACCACGGAGCTGAACACATCCACGGGCCAATTCTGGTCTGCAGGTCATCCCTGCCCTTGGGCTGTGGGCACCCTGGTCAGAGCAAGGCCCCTGGAGGCAGGTGGGCTGGGCCTGAATCCCGGCTCAGCTCCCTCCCACGTGTGCATCCTTGGGCAAGCGATCAACAGGGCCAGGAGCACCCCACACCCTGACCCCTCCTTGGGCAGACAGCACCCCAGTGAGGAACTTGGTTTGGGACGCAGGGGGTGAAGCAACTCTGCCTTCCTCTGCCCCCCAGCTGGCGCCCATGCCCCTGTGGACGGAGCGCTGGGGCCCACGGCCCCTGCTCGCACCACTGTCTTTGCACACGAGGTCAAGCGGGCAGCTCATTTAGGGAAACCAGGGGCCCTCTGTCTCCCTGGGCTCTGAGCTGAGAAGCACTCAGCGCTTGGGATAACGTGCCTCAAATTCCAAAACTACGCTCCCTTTCGTGACCATGCCGGGAGGCTTAATCACCTAAAATTAGACCTGTCCTGCAAAAAGGGCTTAGGAGTCTCCCCTCTCATCGTCGACCGTGGGGTCTCAGCCACCAGGGACTTGGTGCTGTTTCAGCAGCAGCCCCTCCAGGTATGGGCCCCGGAAGCCCTGCCTGCTCGTGCCCGGCTCAGCCAAGCGACCAGGAGGCGTCAGAACAGCTGCAGGAACTGCACACACAGCTGTGATCGAGGGAGTTACTGCCAGGCCCTGGCACGGGCATCAAGAGCTCCAGCTCCACTCCAGCTGCTGCTGTAGGTGCCCGGCAGCCCTGTGCAGATGGTCTCCAGACATGAACTATGCACCTACTGTGTACCCTGCAGTCTGCAAAATCCTGGAAGGGCCTGTGGGACTCCCAGGTAGGAGAGGGGAGGAGACCCCGGACACGGAATCAGGCAGCAGAGCCACAGGGCACCTGGGGAAGCAGCCATGGCAGCGCAGGAGATGCTTGCGCCAAACACTACCGGCGGAGAGCAGGAAGGGGAGGGAGTGGCAGGGATGACCCAAGGCTGGTGGAGCAGAGGCAGGTGGCACTGGCATGGGTCCCAGGGATCCAGGCTTCACCTCGTGGGCAAAGCGGCAGTGCCTCGGAGTGAGCAATGTTTGCACTTGAGGACACCTGGGGGCCAAGGCTGGAGGCAGGTCAGGGAGGAGCCCAGGGCCGGGGCTGAGCGCACTCAGGAAGCGGGGTGGCGGTGACAACGCAGGGCTCTGACAGCAGACACGGGTGGGGTCCTGGACGCCGGAGGAGAACTCCAACGGCAAAGACGCTCACGTCCCAGGGAACGTCCAGACCGGTTCTGAAGGCCTCTGCTCACACACACAGGTGCAGGCCGAATGGCAGCTGCTGGCTCTGGACCCTGCAGGGGTGTCACTCCAACAGTGTGGGTGGGGGACCTGCACGCTCCCCCCAACAGGAAGCCAGACCCCAGCCTCGGGAAGCCCCCCAGGACATCCCCAATCACCTGAGCCAAACTCAGGTCAAAGGCCAGGGCCCCAGGAAGGGCCCTTGCGCCTCCTGGAAGCCCAGCACTGCCTAAGCAATCGTCAGATTCAGAAACAGAGCCAAGCCCCCGACTCCCGCTGACCCCAAGTCCAGAGGGCGGCCACCATGTCCAGAAACGAGGAACCTGGGCCACCCTCCCAGCTGCACATTCACGGACAGTGGCCGTGAAGGGTCCTCCTGAGCCTTCGGGAAAGCGACCCTTCGAGGCCCTCGATGGAAGGTCCTCCAAATGCGTCAAGAGACGCAGCTGCAGCTCCTGCTGCCCTCACAGCTGCTGGTCTGCACCACGGCGGTCAAGGGCAGCACGCACGCAGCCGACCCCAAGCCCGGCTCAGGCTGAAGCCCAGCACTGCCCAGGGCTTCTGCCTCCCGACAGGGTGCAGGCCTCAGATCAGCGGCTGCACTGGACCCTGGCAATGGCATTTTAAGTGCACTGGAGCAAAGGACCGATAATGTCAAGAGCAACCCTACTTGGGGCCTTTGAATCAGGCCTTTTCATTTGGTTGGAGAAAAAAGTAATCTCTTGACAAACTGGGAGATTATACACATAATGACGTCTAATGGAGTTTTAAAAAAATCCTATAAATTGAATGACTGTATTTTTCTCTTTATACTTTTGTTTTTCCCCCCAAATTTTAAGAAAATCAATTTTAAATCTGAAAAAAAGAACTAAAACACATCACAGTATTTCTTAAAGAAATACAACCCCTGGAGGGCCTTTGTGCAAGCTCCTTCCTTGGGCCTGAGGGAACCAGGAGGTCTGACCTACTGCCTGCAGGAAGGACGGGGGACGTACAACCTCGGCCTCCTGCCCTGGCAGTGACGGGAGCCACAGCGCCACCCCGTTTAAGAGGACTGAATGGAGAGCCCTGGAAGAAAGACTTCCAGCAGCTTCTCTGAGACATGACACCAGACTCGCTTCCCCAGGGATGTTTTGTTCTTTCAAAAAGAAGAAAGGGAAAAGTTGAGTTTGAAGAACTTACACAGAAAGTGAAAAAAGCTCAGGAGCTCTGCAGTTTTCTTCAGAGTTTCAGACCCTGAGAAACTGAGTTAAGTTCAAAAGAGAGTCTCAAACGTAATCTCCACGACCCCCCCTTCTGTGCCTCAGCCTGCGCGGGAGGGGCAGCTGCTGGTGGCCGAGCCTGGGCAGGCACAGACGGAGACCCAGGCCCGGGGTCCCAACTCTCCCTTCTGGGAAGTCTTGAAACAGAGCTGAGCTTTGGTTTCTGCTGTCCTAAAACAGGTAAAAATACAAACCCACCTTTAAGGAAGTTGGGGGACAAATGCACAGAAAGAGCCCCTCCACACACACCAGGCTGGAGCGCAGTGGGGCCCGTTCCCGGGGAACCCGGCCTCAGGCACAGCAGCCTGCAGGGCACAAAGGATGCGGGCGGCGGCGGGGCGGGGGGGACACGGACGGGAGAGCAGGAGGCAGGGTTACAGCCACTGCCCAGACACACGGCTCAAGATGAAGCCCTGGGGGCTACAGACACCCCGACTGAAGGTCTCCTGGTGGGTCTGGCCCCTGCCCTGTTACGTTACAGGACACGACCCTATTCCTGCATCTCCCGGGGTCCAGCAGCGGCAGGAGGCCTCTCACAGCACGAAGCTGACACCCCTAGGATGCTGCCACATCCCAGATGCAGGAACTACCTTTATTTCTCACCTGACCTCAGTCACCACCATCTGCTGGGTGCCCAGGGGCTAGGGCAGCCCAAGAAGCACTGGCCACTTCCCTTCCTCAACCTGCACCCCCGAAGGAGCAGGAGTTCTCTCTGCGGCTCAGAGGACGCTCGGGGCCCTGAGGTCAGGGTGGGGCTCCACCCTGGCGCCTGAAGGGGTGGGACCTCCACTTTGGTACGAGGAGGGCCTGTTTCTTCAACTCACAGACAAATAATGGAGTTTTGGTTTCTCTTCCATTAACAAGAATACGTGTTACAGAAAAACTGGAAAATGCAGAAGGGTGAAGGGAAGAAAATAAAATTCACCCACAGTCCTCCCCGCAAAGATGGCCTTTCTGCCCAGTGGACTTGTGAGTGCATCGGACTCAGCCGTCGTGGGGTTAAGCGGGCCGGTCTGAGGGTACCTCCACCTCCTGGAGGCTGGCTGGGCCCTGACGTGATGGCCCCTGGCCCCCGGTAGATGGCCCGCGTTCGCATTAAGGGCCAGGGTCTGGCATGATGCCAGGCACACAGTCCAAGAGGAGGGCCCCCTGTCCTCAACCTCGCTCGGCAGTGATGCCCGCAAACCTAGCCCCCGTGGCAGCACGAGTCCCAGGGCTTGGGCCCAACTCCGTTTCCAGAAGGTGCCTCCTGTCTGGCCTAAGTCTGGGCATCCAGTTCCCCAGGCCCGGCCCGCACTGTGTTTGCGTGGACTCCCTTCCAGGAGCTGAGGAACGGCCCTGCCGAGGGGGCCCCAAACCACCCCCACGTCCGCTTGCTTCCTGGGCAAGCGTGCTTTCCTGATGAACACGAATACTCGTCGCGGTGGCTCTCGGAGAACAAACCAGCAGAGGCCTGGACGGTGCCGCTGACTCAGAAGCTTCAGTTCTGGAAGTTTCCACTTCGTTATGATTCCACGAATCCCCTCTTCTCCAGACACTGGGAAAAGAGTCCATGCTTCTGTTTCATAACCAAGTGTTTTCTTGTAGTCCACACCTGGGCTCCTGACGGCCCTGAAATCGCCCCCGTCTCCACAGAGCCATGTGAGCACCGAGGTCAGGTTGGGGGCGGGGGCGCTCGCGTGGGCCCATCACCGCGGGAACCGTGCGCTGCGCCAGGCCTCCAGAGGGTAAGGCAGATAGAGCTTGTCTTCCTAAATTAAAAATGCACCTGCCTTTTGACTTAGCAGTTACCTATATAGGAATTTATGTTACAGAGGTACTCACCCAGTGATACATGTACGCCACTGCAGCATTAATTTCAGCAGCAAAAGAACGGAACACTGCTTCATGGCATTTAAATAAATGACGTTATGGTCACGTCGTGGGCTACGATGCAGCTGAAAGCGGCAGCCCCGGGGTGTGCTGAGGAACAAAGGAGGCAAGTCCGTCTCTGCAACACAGGCTGGCTGCGTGTGCCGTGTGATGATCGGGGCATCTCCAGGGGCCCCCCAGGAGGTCGGTGGTGGCTGTGATGGAGTGGAGAGGAAGACTCTCAATTCTTACCTTCCACACTTCCATACTGCTTGAATTTTGTTTGCTGGAAGCACGCATTTACACGATAAATTTTAAAAAGGATTAGGAAGGTGGGTGTCCACTGTCAAGTCTGGTCAGGGACAAGGGGTGAAAACCTGTCACACAGCCTCGATTTGCTCCTGTAGGAAGATCAGGTCAGAAGTTCCAGAATAGCTCCAACTCGGGCCTGCAGAAGCGTGTCCTGTGCCCGCTCTCCTCTGGGGCTCCTGTCAGCGGAGGCCCTGCAGGGACAACTGGGTGTCAGGTAAGACCGGGACAACTGAGGGAGCCACCCCAGCTCCAGGGCTGGTCTTGCTGCTGACGTGCCACGTGTGTGGGCCAACCACAGGCTCTGGGAGCTCACTCACGGCTTCCGTGATGTGCGGGACGACGGGGAGCTCACTCCCACCCCACTCAGGACACAGACAGAACAAAGACGGAGGAACTCCTGACGCCACCACAGGACTGCAAAGACAAGTCCATTTTCACAGGGCCTCCTGCAAGGTGACCCAAGAGGTCCCCTCATTCCCGATGGCTCTTGTTTAGAAAAGCTTCGTCCAGTAGAACCTTCTGTGCTGATGGAGATGGTCTTCATCTGCACTGTCCAAACGGGTAGCCACTGGCCCTGTGGAACTACTGAGACGTTGAGTGCAGTTTTCACTCTGACTTTTGACTGATTTGAATGTTAACTGGCCCCACATGACCAGCAGCTCCTGAACTGGTCAGCGCAGCCCCAGAACCTAGCTCTCTGGTGCCAACGGTTAAACCTCGTGGCCCTGGACCCTCCCTGCCCAAGCCCGGGTCGCCTCCCCCAAGCTCCCTCCCCAGCCTGCTCCGCACCAGCAACGCAGACCCCCCCCCCCAACCATCTCCCTCATCCCCACGGCATGTTCATCAGGACACCTCACCCCCCAAGGCATGCACACCTCAGGCCCCCGAGTTTCTGGATGCCCAGGGCCAGCCAGCCAGCGGGGATCTGTCCACAGTTCCCTCGAGGGGGTACCCATGGCCCTGAAGAAATGGGGTGGGCGGGCCCCAAACTGACAGAATCCCAGCTGGTGGTCAAGGAGGTCAAGGGCAGGCAGCCAGGGGTGACCTCAGCCTTTCAGGTCAAGGGAGGAGCACGGAATACGACGTGTAACTAAGTGAAGGGAACACGGCCTGCTTCTCACTGGGCAACGCGGCCACAGGGGCCAAAAGCTCGATGTGAGTCAAATGAATTGGACCCCGAGCTCCACAAACAAGCTGTGACCGCAAGGGCAGTGTGAGCCGGTTCCATGAGCCACGGGAAAAGCTGAGCCGCCCGTCCACACCCGTCCTCATACCCTCAACCACCATGGCTGTGGTGGACGTGGCTCAGTGGGGAATGCGGGGCAAGTCAGAGCGACAGGCTCACTCTGCCCTTGGGAAGCGGTCCTTCACAGGCGCAGCTGCAAAGCTGCTCGAAGCCAAGCCCTTACAGAAAGAGCCCACCTCCCTTTCCTGCCCCCACCCCCAGCAGACTCGGGGCCCTGACCATCGCCGCAACAGCACCAGCATCTCCGGGGAGCTGCTTAGAAACGCAGCACCTCGGCCCCGCTGGGAACCACTGAGTCTTTATCTTAACAAGATCTTGCACGTCAAAGCCTGAGAAGCCCTGCCCTGGGGGGATCTCCACGGAGACGGTTGGTGGGTGGGTCGGGGAGGGCAGCGGCGGACAGGGGCCTGCATCCACTTCGAGGGCCCACCAACCGTGGGGAAACGGGGGAAAGCACACGGGGCACATCCAGGAAAATGAAAATCCGCAAGTGTGTCCCCCCCATTTCCAACTCTTCAGAGTTGAAGACTGAAGCAATTCACCGCTCAGGTGTCACATCACCCACAGGCCACCCGGTGTGGCTGTGCTCTCTTTGGGGCCTGTCCGCGTGCTACGCGGCTGGCTGTGTGGCCCAGAGCCCCACCCTTCGTGATTTCCTCCCTGCAACCTCAGAGTCACGGCCCCCTGCCACCTGAGTTGATCAGTACTAATTTCAGCCATCTTTCCTATTTTCTAAGGTTTGATTTCTTTTTACGTTAACTCCAATTGATACACACCTGACATTTTCACAGGAGCTAAGCAGACCCTTCCAAACCTTAAATATCCTGCCCAGGATCACTGCCTTGACCTGTCCCCTCCCCGCCCTGAAGCACAGGTGAGATGCAGTCTAGTTAGGACCACTCTTCCCTGACCTGCTGGCCTCGGTCCAGGATGTGTTCACACATCAGACAGAACCGGCCTCCCAATAGCCACTTAAAAATCTATTCAGTATTCTTACTTATTTTTCCCTCCAGAGGGGACTTTTAAGCCCACTGAAATTTTGGCAGGAAGAACAGTAAACTACTAAGTTAACTTGGGAGTGACTATCATTTTATCTGCAATATTTAATCTTTCTTTTCCTGAACCATGGTATTTTTTCTGTTCAAATTTCCTCTTATACCACCTCAGGCGAGCTGCTCTGTGGGTTCACACAGGTCATTAAGTTAGGTCTTCCTCCCAACAATGTTCTTTATTACCTGCAAATTAGGACAATTTTGCCTTCCTTTCTAATATTATCATGTTTCTGTTTCATACCTTACTTCAGTGGCCAAAGCCATACACAGTAACGATGACCACAGGAAGCTCTAGCCTGAACACACCTGATGCACGAGAAGCCAGAGAACAGGTGGCTCTCACCTGCATCCCCATCTTCTGCCTCGAATGCCCTCCTCCCAGGGCCAAGTGGAGCATCACCATGAAGACAGGGCAGTGTGCTCTCCCTCCGCCACGGAGTCAGGGCTGAGGCTGAGTGCCTGGGTTTTCAAAGGGCCTGAGAGGCTGACGTGGACTGTGGGGCAAGGTGGGCTGGTCCCTGACCCTCACATGGGATGAGTGTTGCCTGAGTAAATGTCCCCCCAGGAGCTGGGGCGGAGGAAACAGCAAAGCAGATACAGCTTCACAGAGGGAAGAAACGTAGGGCCCTGCCTACCTGGCACAGGTCCAAACGTTTCAAAGCCCCTAATGTACCTCAACAAGACAAATGCAATTAATTTGCCAAATCAACTAATGGCTAATCTAAGAAAGAAAGAAATCTAGAGAGAAAGAGAAGAAGACAGAGAGAGAGAAAGGGAGGGAGGGAGGAAGAAAACATCAGACTACTGTATCAAGTGAGTGATGAATATGAAACAGGAACTCACGGGCCCAATTTCTACAGTAATCCATACTAAAAAGATAACGGAAATTCATGTTCTACATTATCTAATATATGTATCTGATACATAATATCTATTTTAATGTTCTATTAATGCTCCATTACATAACGGGGGTGGGGGGTAGTGAAGAGGGAAAACTGGGAGGCAGGGGTGTGGATGCCATTGTTTCTCAGAAACGTCATCCTACTGCTATCATGCAACAAACATCTAGAAAAGAACAAAGCTATGCTAAAGCACCAGGTGAGGTAAGAACGCAGAACAGGCTGACAGAACGCAGCCAGACGTTTGAGAAAGACTGCAAGACATCGAACTGTCCTAGACTGGGTGGTGGATGGAGTCACTGCTCCTAATTCCTCACCTCTCCTCAACTCACACCTTTTCCCAGGTCACTCCGCAGTCCCTCCCACTAGGGACAGTAGACTTCCTGCCCCTTGACGCAGGCTCAGTCTCATGGCCTGCTCTAGCCAACAGGATGCTGGTTTGAGCAGTACCCTTTCGCAGCTCTGCCACAACCGTGGGAGGGCCTCTGCCCTCGAGAGTCACTGATGCCTCGGCCAGGGCCCCAGAAGAAACACATAGAGAGACCTATGTTCAACCTGCAGCAGGAGCTGAACCAATTAAACTGCAACATGAAGCAGAGCCACCAGTCGAGATAACCCCGACCAGTCAACCTCCAGCCAAGTCAACAGAAACATGAGCAGGAATAAACGACTGACACTGTAAGACCCTGAACTCTGGGATGTTTGTTATGCAGCCATGTGGCGATAGCTGACTGATACAGACAGCTTCCCCAAAGGGAATCCATAAGCCATTTAAAAACAGCTTTTCCCTCCAAATTCATAAAGAAATCAAAGCTACTCACCAGGCTCACCTTTCTTCTTAGACCCAGACTTCTTCTTCGCAGGAGCTTCTTGCTTTGGTGCCTCCTGGCTCTGGACCATATCTGCGTTTTTGCCCTGGATAGGAGCTGACTCTGCCTTTTTACCCTGATTGGCAGATGTATCCACCTTTTTGCCCTGGTTGGGGGACCCTTCTGACTTTCTGCCCTGGTTCAAGGTTCCCTCTGCCTTTTTGCCTTGATTGGGGGCCCCTTCTGCTTTTTTCCCCTGGTTCACAACACCCTCCGCCTTTGTGCCCTGATTAGCAACCGAATCTGCCTTTTTGCCCTGATTCTGGCCCCCCTCCACTTTCCTGCCCTGGTTGGGGGTCCCCTCTGCCTTCTTGCCCTGGTTGGAGGCCCCTTCTGCCTTCTTCCCCTGGTTGGGAGTCCCCTCTGCCTTCTTCCCCTGGTTGGGGGTTCCCTCTGCCTTCCTTCCCTGGTTGGCGGCCCCTTCTGCCTTCTTGCCCTGGTTGGGGGTCCCCTCTGCCTTCTTGCCCTGGTTGGGGGTTCCCTCTGCCTTTTTACTCTGGTTCTGAACCACTTCTACCTTTTTGCCCTGATTGGGGCTCCCCTCTACCTTTTTGCCCTGGTTTGGAGTACCTTCCTCTTTTTTGCCCTGATTCTGGGCCCCCTCTGCCTTCTTGCCCTGGTTCTGGGGCCCCTCTGCCTTCTTTCCCTGGTTGGAGGCCCCTTCTGCCTTCTTGCCCTGGTTGGAGGCCCCTTCTGCCTTCTTGCCCTGGTTGGCGGTCCCCTCTGACTTCTTGCCCTGGTTCTGGGCCCCCTCTGCCTTCTTGCCCTGGTTGGGGGTCCCCTCTGCTTTCTTGCCCTGGTTCTGGGCCGCCTCTGCCTTCTTGCCCTGGTTGGAGGCCCCTTCTGCCTTCTTGCCCTGGTTCTGGGCCCCCTGTGTCTTCTTGCCTTGGTTGGGGTTCCCTTCTGCCTTCTTGCCCTGATTCTGGGTCCCTTCTGCCTTCTTTCCCTGATTCTGGGCCCCCTCTACCTTCTTGCCCTGATTCTGGGCCCCCTCCGTCTTCTTGCCCTGGTTGGGGGTCCCCTCTGCCTTCTTGCCCTGGTTCTGTACCCCCTCTGCCTTCTTGCCCTGGTTCTGTACCCCCTCTGCCTTCTTGCTCTGGTTGGGGGCCTCCTCTGCCTTCCTTCCCTGGTTGGGGGCCCCCTCTGCCTTCTTGCCCTGGTTCTGGGCCCCTTCTGCCTTCTTGCCCTGGTTCTGGGCCCCCTCTCCCTTCTTGCCCTGGTTCTGGGACCCCTCTGCCTTCTTGCCCTGGTTGGGGGCCCCCTCTGCCTTCTTGCCCTGGTTGGGGGCCCCCTCTCCCTTCTTACCCTGGTTCTGGCCCCCCTCTGCCTTCTTGCCCTGGTTCTGGGCCCCCTCTGCCTTCTTGCCCTGCATAGCACTGGTGGCAGAGGCACTGCCCTTGGCACCCACTGGGGACACAGCCACCATAGGGACCTCTTTGGGAGCGGCTTCCAAAATGGCAGCCTTTGAGGCAAGAACCTGGATGGAATTTACTACAGAACTGACTGCTGGTTCCACCTTTGCCACTTTTTTCTCCTTCTTCTTTTTGTCCTTAGGGGAAGAAGCCGGCTTCTCCTGGGGCATGGCTGGTACCGTGGCTACAGGGGGAATGACCATGGGGGACTGGACTGGGGTTGGAGCCACCGCCACTGCAGGCGCCCGCACTGGGTCCTTGGGGAGGATGGTCACGTTGGGGCCTGGCTCATGGTCAGGTATCTTCCCGTTGGGTTTCTCTTCCTTTTTCTTGGTCTTTCCTTTCTTCTCCACTGTTTTCTCCTTCTTTTTTTTCTCCACTTTCTGATGGTGAGTCTTCGCCATCTCCTTGCGCTGGTTGGCTAGAGCTTCTTCATACGACGTCTCCTTCATGGAGAACGTCGACACCAAGAAGATGCCAATGGCGGAAACAACCATGAATCCACCAAAGACCACAACCCCCAAGGTCTGGGTGTCGTAAATATCCATCCTGGCTTGCTTTCCTTTCACCTGCCAAATACATACATGTCAATCACTTTTTGTAGAAACTGAGGTATTCAACAAGCGCCACCCCCACCCCCAACACCTGACTTAATGGTTTCACTAATTCTTCAGACTGATAAAGTGAAGGAAGAAACAAACTCAGGCCATCTCCGACGTCACCCATTCTCCCCGGTCCCTTCAGAAGTGAGCAACTCTTACATAAGATATTCCATTAGTGCCGGGACATACGAAGCCATGGAGAGATGGCAGCAAGGAGCTCTATAACCAGGGCACATAACACCCAGGAGACTCAAGATGCCGTGATCCCAGTTCACGACGTTCCCCACTGCAGGGGTCAAAGATGCACATGAGCACAAGCACCGGCCAAGTGTGAGACAACTGGGAGTAGTGAGGACTGTGGCAAACTGCCCCACTACATTAGGGCCAGGTGACGCCCAGCCACAGCTGATTACTGTACACATGCGGGCACCATGTTGAGAGATCTTTTGCTTTCTCACATTAATTTTCTCACAGAAAATTTCTCACAGAAATTTTTTTTTTGCTTAACGTGAAGTTGACTGATTTTAAAAATACCATGTGAGTCAAACCAAACACGGCTGCCGGCTCTCAGCCACAGCGTCCAGGCCAGCAGGCCCTCGTGAGCCATCTGACTCTGCTGCCTCCATTTCCTCCAGTGCTGATAAACACAACTACTCAGGACCAAAGATGAGAAACTATGCATTACAATCCAGAAAGTTGATCATAATTTGTTGAGGAAAAGTGGCCTTTAACCAGTGATAGCTCCAAAGAGCTATGCAACCTGCAAACTTGCACATTAGGAAACAGGAAACATCAGTCTTGGGAAGCCGACCAAGTAAGACTCCAGGTTTGGAATTTTACATCCAGAGGCTGCAAAGAGGGAGGAGACCGTTTGCCTGATGACAAACTCCCAACCAAAAGGATGAACCACCCCTTCTTGCTGGCCGGGGACCAAAGTCCATAGGGTCAGAGGTGGCCAGGTCCACACCCATCAGCTGTCAGCGGGGCTAAATCTGACTTCAGTGAGAAACTCCAACAGGTTCATTTCTTGGATACATTCAACTTTCATCAACTAATTTTTTGTTGTTGTTGTTGTTTTTTGTTTTTTGTTTGTGGTACGTGGGCCTCTCACTGTTGTGGCCTCTCCCGATGCGGAGCACAGGCTCCGGATGCACAGGCTCAGCGGCCATGGCTCACGGGCCCAGTCGCTCCGCGGCATGAACCCGTATCCCCTGCATCGGCAGGTGGACTCTCAACCACTGCGCCACCAGGGAAGCCCTATCAACTAATTTTCATGCTACTACAATCACATTCCAGTCCCCTGAACTGGGGAGTGAGAAACAGCTCCCCCAGGAGGACTAGCAGTGGACCTGAGAAGGGAACGCAATGGTGACAGGTGGGGGAGGAAGGCAGAAAGGGGGAGAGCTGAATGGCCCCCGGGTCCCCAGAGCACAGTTTCGCCGTCTTTCTACAAAACCCCGCGGGAAGAGGGTGGAACGCGCTCTGCTCTCCACAGTGGTAAGTCCCTCAGCTGCGGCTGTGACACTTACTTCACCCAGATTGTCGCCGGGCCTGCAGCTCCAGGTCAAGCTCCACATTCCACTCCTCAGGCCCGAGGTGGACTCCGGGGGCAGCGGATTCTGACCCCGGGCCATGGGTTCTGGCAGCGAAATGCACAGCCAGGGCCCCTCACACATGACAGTCAGGAGAGGCCACCCGACACGAGCCCTTCGGGATCCTCGCAGCCAAGTGTGCAAAAGGCCTGGAGGGGGGTCCCGCGGGCGGGAGGACAGGGACAAAAAGCTGGAACGTTCCAGGCCCCGTTCTAACCCCGCTGCTTGGAGGGCGTCCACCAACTGCAACTCCAGGTCCTCACAAGCACCCCTCAGAACTTCGCCAACATGGACACGTTTCAGGTACAAAGCAACACCATAATCACTATATCCATCCTATTCAGATGACCTTCTGTACAGCACAGAGAACTCTACTCAATGCTCTGTAATGACCTACATGGGAAAAGAATCCGAAAAAGAATGGATATAAAAATTCTTTGAAACACCCCTTCTCCAGAGGCAGCACCACACCAGAAGCCCGGGTCACCCCGGCTGAGAGTCCGTAAGCCCCAGGTGGCATCCCCAACAAGCCCTGGAGGGCGAGTCCCCTGGAGCCCCAGGGCCACCAGCCCCCATGATGGGCGCCTGCCCCCCACCGTGGGCTCTGCAGATGTGTGGTTTGGTTAGAAAAGCCACGGTTGAAAAGTCAGCTTTGACTCTCAAGTTAGGCAAACACGGGATACAAAAATATATTCTGTTAGGGGCAGAGTGGAGAGAAGCCAGCTGGGAGAGCATTTCCCTCCGCAGTGGACAGACGGATATCTGAGTCCATCACAGATGTGTCTTCCCAACCCTGCAGGACCGCTGCTCCAGAAAGAAACTGCATCCCCACCACTAACTCCTGAGTAAGGGTTTCTCTGAAAGGACGCTTTCACAGGCAAATGAAAAGCCCTAGAGTTGTGGTAACTCAGTGAAACAGTGAAGGCTCAGGACACATCAGCATCACCACGGACAGCCAAGAAGTTGAGGTGGAAGCCGCGTTCCCGTTGTCCCGCAGGGTCGGCTCCTGCTCGAGGGGCAGGAGTACCACCCGTGCTCACAGGCACAGCAAAGCCAGCGATGCCTCCAAGGACGCTCTCAAGGTCAGCCTTCCTGCGCTTCGCTTCTGAAATCCCCACCGTGGTAAAAGGCCCCCAGCAGGAATCTCCCGCAGGGTTTTCCCAAGGGCCGTGCCCAGGAAGGCAAAGAATCCGGCCAACCGTGCCGCTGCATCCTGTGTGGGCTGACCACAGAGAACCTGCACTCTGTCAATCCCGGAAACTTCTATGAAATGTGCGCTCTTATTTACTATGGCCAGTCCGCCTAGAACGCAAAGCAGAAAGGTGAAGGCCTGCCAGGGTAGGGAGCAGGACACTGCCCAGAGGCTCGGGGACCACTCCCAGGCTTGGCCGGCTGACACGCCCTGGGCCACCTCAGGGCTCCTCAGAGAACGGCTTTCCTGTGCTCCTGGGAGTAAGGACTCGGGAACAGAAGTTAAGTGGATGCCCCAGGCACGGACTACATTTGCTGATTCGTGTGGCCCGACCTGGCTTGTCCAGTCTGGCCAGTTCAGTCTAACGTGGCAATGGGGATTTGAGGACGTTTTGCGAAAAGGCCCCTCAACCGCACCCCTGGGGCGGGGTCTCATCCCTCTCCAGCTGCTCCTCGGGGGCCACGTGTGGGCACTTGGAGAAGCCACGGCAGGGGTGCGAGACGAAGCCTCCCGACTGAGCCCAAGCCCCATTTCCTGGGCGTTAGGTGACTTACCAGGAAGGCACAATCTAAAACACAACGACGATAAAATGGAGACACTAGCAGATACGGCTGCATCAGGATCACTGTCGCCTTGTTTTTGTAAATATTATGAAATATTTCAAATATATGGAAGATTAAGAGAAATATCGTGAACGTCCATTTACCTACCACCCAGGTTTAGCAAATCCAAACATCTTTCCCCATTTACTTGAGATATACATATGTAGTATCTCATCCTTCTCTCCAGAGAGAACCAACACTCAGAATGCCACCACTTCCACATGTGTGCGTGTGTGCTTACACATGTCCAGCACCGCTACAGTGAGGGCTGCGTGAGACACCACTGCGGGCATCACCGGGCAGCATTTCATCCTCTAGGACACACCACAGGGCCCAGGGCTGCTCCCCCAGGGCAGTGCCGCGAGCCCCGCCCTCTGCGTCCCGCACCATCTCCTCCTGCGCTCACACCCAGCTATGTCCCCACGTGCCTCCCATGGTGAGCCAGCCCTTCACCGCTGCTTCCACAACATTGTCTGTTCATACCCTTGGCCCATTTTCTAAAGGGTTGTCTTTTTCTCTCATTTGTAGGTGTCCTTTACACATTTGGATATTAACCATTTGTATCCAAAGTCTGTGGTTTCTTTTTCAACCAATTTTGTTTGAAAAATTGTTTCACTGTTTTGTTTTACACAGTGTTTTCTTGTTTTATTGCTACCACCCCAGAGTCAAAGAAAACCTGTTTTCTTTTTCTTTTTTTAAGGAAAAATCTGTTGCTATGCTTTAAATCTAAATAATTATTCAGTTGTGTTGGAGAAAGGCAACGCATTCCTAGGGGTCAAAACGCAAAAGGAACAAAGGGATTGATACAGAGTGAAAACCTCCCTTACACCCCTGACTCTCAGCCACCCAGGTTCCAATCACTGGGAGAGAAGTCCTTTCACTGTTTATTTTCTTCTACAAACTTCAGAACACTTTTCATAGTTGGGTTTCTAATCACCTGGGATCTACTGGGATCTACTCTGGCATAGGACAGGAAATAGGGTCAGCTTCCCGCACGGCTTAAGTTACCCAGCGCCCCTTCTGGACTGGTCCATCCCCCTTACCCTCCAACTTTCACAGCCGCCTCTGTCCCCTCTGGTTTACAGTACACGTGGATCCCTCACGGGACTCACTTTGTTCCATCTACATGTTATTTACGCCCTGCATCAATACTACATTTTGGCCTATGCATCCCTTCCAAAAATTCTACTGGAACTTTTATTTGAAACACACTGAATTTAAAGGTGAACATGGGGAGAGCCGATGCTGTATACTATGGGAGCGGTCGGTGAATGGAGTGTGTAGCACTCCACTTATTTCAACGTTCTTTTATACTTGCAGGGAGCTTTTATGATCTTCTCTATAGAAGTTTTACACATCTTTTTTGTTGTTGTTAAGGTTATTGCTATTTTTAAATGTACTAGAAAAAGATTTCTTTTTCTTTTTCTAGCTACAACCAGCAAAGTTATTCATTTTTGCATGTGTGTCGTTTACCCAAATATTATGCTAAACTCTCGTCAAATCCAGGAGTTTGTGGATTCTCTTCAAGAAAAATCACCTTTGAAAAGAGTAACTTCTTGCTTTCTAAGCCACAACATCGCTTCTCTCTCGTCTCACAGAGCCGGCTCCAGTCTCGCTGCTCTCACGGCCGAGTCTCCACTTCTGATCCTTCACTGTTAGATGCTGTGTTGACTGTAGGCTTTTGGTAGAAACCTTTGATCAGGTTAAGCTATCTTATATTCCTAGTTACCTTTCCTTTTTTAATAGGGTATTTTAGCAAATGCTTTCTCTTTACCACTTGACATTTAATCTGAATTGGATTGAATTAAAAGAATATATTCTAATGTTAACTCACAGATTGTTCTGATGGTGTAAACACTTCTTGACGGTAGGTCTTTTCTTTTCTAATCCCTCACTAGATTTGGTCTAGTGAGACCACTAGACCTCTTGGTCTCTCTTGCCCCTCCCCGCTTCCCTCTCCCCACTGGCAACCACTAGTTTGTTCTCTATACTGTGAATCTGCTTCTTTTTTTAATATTCACTAGTTTGTTGTATTTTTTAGATTCCACATATAAGTGACATCATACGGTATTTTTCTTTCTCTGACTTATTTCACTTAGCACAATAACTTCTAGGTTCACCCATGTTGTCACAAACGGCAAAATTCCATTCTTTTTTATGGCTGAGTAGTATTCCATCATATACATATATATATAAAAATATATATGCGATATATATATATCACATTTTCTTTTATCCATTCATCTGTCGATGGACAATTTAGGTTGTTTCCATGTCTTGGCTATTGTAAATAGTGCTGCTATGAACACTGGGGTGCATGTATATTTCTGAATTAGTGTTTTTGTTTTTTTCAGATACATACTCAAGAGTAGGAGTGCTGGGTCATATGGTAGTTCTATTTTTAGTTTTTTGAGGAACCTCCACACCGCTCTGTTTTCCACAGTGGCTGCACCAATTTACATTCCCACCAACAGTGTATGAAGGTTCCCTTTGGCAGAGAGCTGATTTTTAATTGCTATTTCAATTTCAATTTCAATGATGATTCCAGAACCAGCTTTTGGGTTTGTGATCCAATCTATATAATTAATTTTTATTATTCCTTCCTCCAACTTCCACTGGTTTATACTGTTCTAACTTCTTGACATGAACACTCCATGATCATGGATTTATCAGTTTCTCCTGGGAATCTGTCGATTTGTGCTTTATTTGGAGGGCATCTAATTAGGTGAATATAAGATCAGAATTGTTACATCTTTCTGATAAAGTTCCTACTATTTTTTCCTTTATTATAAAGTGATCCTCTTTATCCCTAATAATGATCTTTTTTTTTCCCACTTCATTCTGATTGTATGTCTGATTTGACATGAATACACTACCATGTGTAAAATAGACAGCTAGTGGGAACCTGCTGCATAGCACAGGGAGCTCAGCTTGGTGCTCTGTGATCACCTTGATGGATGGGATGGGGGATATATATATAGAGATATATAGATATATATATATAGCTGATTCACTTCGTTGTACAGCAGAAACTAACACAACGCTGTAAGGCAATTGTACTCCAGCTTAAAAAAAAAAAAGTTACGCCAACTTTTGGGGGGTTAATATTGGCCTAGAATAATTTTCTGTTCTCCACTTGCAACCTTTCGGGATTCATATGTTTTAAGTGGAGCTCTTAAAAATAGCATATAGCTGGATTTTATTTTCAGACCAGCAAGGCAATTTGTCTTTTTAACTGGTACGGTTAGTTCACCAACATCTACTGTGATAGCCTATGTATCTGGACTCATTTATACCCTTGTTTTGTTACTCTTATTTACAATACTTTTACTTTGCTTATTCCCCCTTTATTTATTTGCATTCCACTGGACATCTTTTCCTCTGTGTTTGAAAGTTACACTTCTCTGTTCTTGTGTGTGTCTGTGTACAAGCGCTCTTTTAAAAAAACTGTAATTAAAATGTCTTTTCCGGGCTTCCCTGGTGGCGCGGTGGTTGAGAGTCCACCTGCCGATGCAGGGGACACGGGTTCGTGCCCCGGTCCGGGAAGATCCCACGTGCCGCGGAGCGGCTGGGCCCGTGAGCCGTGGCCGCTGAGCCTGCGCGTCCGGAGCCTGTGCTCCGCAACGGGAGAGGCCACAACAGTGAGAGGCCCGCGTAACACAAAACAACAACAAAAAAGTCTTTTCCCCTTACGTTCTCCTAACATACACACCTGACACTTCCCAGGAGCCTTGGTGCTCCACCCGTTTCTCCCTCACACACACCTGGACATCCTGCAGGTGCTTGGAGTTCCAGACACTCGTGTTAAATTACCCAAATGGTTCCCAACCTGTTGCTGGCCACTGCTTCCTGCACCTCAGGCCTTCTTTTGAGTCTCCCCAAAGTACATCCTCGACTACTTGTTTCAGCAAGAATCTCCTCCTGATAAACATCCTCAGGCCTCACAGCCCTGGAAGGATTTCTTTCCTTCACCCTCGCTCTTCATGAATGGATTAACTGGGTACAGAATTCCGTGCGGACAGTTATTTTCTCTCACCACTTTGAAGATATTATTTTATCTGTCTTCTGGCTTTTTTGGTTGGCAGCCGTGGCACGGTGTGTGCTTACTATGGAAAAACATGTTGTTGAGCTGTCATTCCTTTGTAATACCTTTTAAGAATACCTCCTCACTTTTCAGATCCATCTTTGGGGTTCTAAGCCTTTACCAATGCCTTTAGATGTGTATTTATTTTTATTATCTTAGGCTCACCGTGCTTTCTCATGTTTTTCACCAGTTCTGGAAAGCCCTTGGCCACTTAGTTCTTCTGAGATTTCCTTGCTCCTGTTTCTTTGTGGTAGAAGTCCTAACTAGACCTTAATCTCTCTGTGCTACCACTCGGACATGTTCCTCTTCGCCAATCGTCTCTTCGGCTGAATCTAACCAGCTCTATAATCAGCCCTTTGAGTTATTCTATTTTTCTTTCAAGTTCGCCTTGTTTTATCCCTGGTGTTATTTTTTCCCATTAATGTTTTCCACTACCTACTTTATACCTCTGATAGTGATTCTGGCAGAACTTTATTAAGTTGCAACCCTCTCTGGGCTGAATTTCAGGCTTGTTTCTAAAGAGCTATTTTATCTTTGCTTCAACGAGGCCTTCAGAGAAGGCAGCAGGTAAGGACACATTTTTAGATGCAGAAGCTCCTGTTAAATATTCCCAGGAGACTCTGCCTCCCCCGCCTCAGGACAAAACAGATAAGCTCCCCTGGCCACTACTCTGTCCCTTCAGTGCAGGTTTTACATGGGAGTGTGAGTGGGGTTCCCACTCCCCCCACCCAGCTCCCACCTGGACATAAAAACCAAAGACCCAGGACCCAGACTTTGGAGGACTAAGGACACCCACACTGCAGGGTCAGCTTACTTCTGGACCCAGACAGTCTCTGCCCTTGGCTTACGGGATTCAGTAATCTCTTTTACTACCTTGTAAACTCAGCTATGCTTTTTAGAGAATGCTTACTAGCTCCATCTAACATTTCTAAATGTTTATAGAGAAGGGAGTTTTCAGGTCATCTCAACTAAAATTTTAAGTGTGACCTCTAATTCTTCTTTTTCTTTTCTTTTTTCTTTTAACCTAAAACTAAGAGAAAATCTGGTAACTAAAAGATATAGTATTCGGAAATAATTTATCTCATGTTTTAAGAGGATGGAAATAACTGACTTCCTACATCAAAGAAACAATGCTATTCATTTTAAAGAGAGACAAAACACTAAAAATAGAAATGTATTCTATTCTAAGCCTTGGCTTATTCATCGGCCATTTCAGATTCAATTTGTTTGCTAAGGAAAAAAAACAAAGCATTGACATGTTTTTGTGTTTCTCCAATAAAACAGTCTTTGGAAAAGTAGGTACTTGAATGGACCTAAATCTTCTGAGCGCTTAAGAGGAGCCTACAGGGCTCACTACACGTGCCCCTGAGGTAGGGATCAGGAACCCTGAGTCCTCAAATAGCCCTCGAGCAGTTCAGATGTGCAGAGTTCTTCCTGCAGTGGACACGAAGCTCCCAGGAAGCAGCGGTCTCCCCACCGTGTCCAATCAAACCTCAGCACATCCACACTCCAAGCGTCTGCTGTGTGAAGGCTCCACTAAATACCAATCAGGCAGGGGCCACTCATTTACACAGTCACATGGTTATGAGAACCACCTTGAAGCAGAAAAGCACAGGCATCCTGGTGGAGGAAGAGAACACACACTATGGGGTCTCACACGCTTTGGGAAAGAGTTACTATCTTCTTGGTTTTTCAGTTTTTCCACTATTGCAAATGGGGTCTCTCTTAAGTTTCATTTTCTGTTTGTTGCTGGTAATACTGACATGTAATAGATTTCCGTAGGGTGGTTTCCCCCGACCCACAGCAACCTTGCCTAATTCTACTAACACTTTCTTCCCAATCTTTCTATCTTCCGCTTCACTTCTCTTGAATTTCTGCACAGGGCAGGACCACCAACACCGTGCTCAAGAGAAGGCGTGTTAGCTGGCATCCTGTTCTTCTTGATCTCAAAGCAAAACTTCTGGGTGGCTTGCTATGCAGTGTGATGTTTGCTGTAGACTTTCCTGTAGGTGTCCCTTCATCAGGTTCTTGGTTCTCTTCTTAGCTTAGTGTTGGTAAGTTATATGTTCCCAGAAATTCACTGATGTTGTTAAAACTTGCAAAATTATCACCATGTTGAGATGAAAAAAGAAGGCTTATAAATACAATGTGTGGTAGAGCCCCCTCCTCTGGTGGTTAATAAACACCTATGACACTGCTTTGCTTTTATTTATTAGCACAAGTTGTTCATGATAACCACTCATCTTTTTAATGTCACCACATCTGTAGTGAAGTCCCATCTTACACTCTTGATATTAGTTGTGCCTTTTTCTTGACCAATTTTGCTTGATATTTGTCAACATTATTCATCTTTTGTAAGAATGAACTTCTCCACTGTATATTTACTTGTTTTCTGTTTCATTAATCCCTTCTCATTGTCACTTCCTTCTGAGTGGTTTATTCTGATTTTGTCACTTCTGGAGACAGACGCTTACGTAGCTCATTAATTTTCATCTTCTTTCTTAATATATGTATTTAAAGTTGTCAATTTCCCTATAAATAATATTTTAGCTACATCCTACAGGTTTTTGTTGTTTTTTATTTTTTCGGTACGCGGGCCCCTCCCGTTGCGGAGCACAGGCTCCGGACGCGCAGGCTCAGCGTCCATGGCTCACGGGCCCAACCGCTCCGCGGCATGTGGGATCTTCCCGGACCGGGGCACGAACCCGTGTCCCCTGCATTGGCAGGCGGACTCTCAACCACTGCGCCACCAGGGAAGCCCCATCCTACAAGTTTTGATGTGTAGCATCTTCATCATTCATTTCAAAACATTTTCTATTTTCCTTTTTTTTCTGATCTACAAATACATGCTAGAGGTGTTTTATTTTAATATACACATACATGGAGATTCTTTATTTATCTTTTTATTCATATTTCTAGTTTAACTGACCTCTGGTCAGACTACCTGCTCTACATAATTTCAATCCTTTCATCTGTTGAGATTGACTTTAAGGCCCTGGATACAGCCAATCTTTGAAAATTCTGAAGTCAAATATGTATTAGCTGGCTACAGTGTTTTGTTTTATTTATATAGAGTCATAGATCACATTACTAATTTTTTTTTTTTTTTGGCGGTACGCAGGCCTCTCACTGTTGTGGCCTCTCCCGTTGCGGAGCACAGGCTCTGGACGCACAGGCTCAGTGGCCATGGCTCACGGGCCTAGCCGCTCCGTGGCATGTGGCATCCTTCCAGACCGGGGCACAAACCCGTGTCCCCTGTATCGGCAGGCGGGTTCTCAACCACTGCGCCACCAGGGAAGCCCCACTTTCCTAATTTTTTCAAAGTTCTAATCCTTAGTGATTTTTGTCTGCTTAGCTGTCAATTACTGAGAGGATATGCTAAAATTCTCTACTATGCTATAGTTTTGCCCATTTCCTGTAGTTCTGGCAATTTTTGTTTTATATATTCTTTCATTTTCACCCTGTCCCTTGTAAATAAGAGTTGGATTTTTAAAATCCAGTAAGATATCTTTATGTTTTAACTGGAGTATTTTGTCAATTTACAATTTTAAAAAGTTTTTTAAAAAATTTATTTGGTTGCACTGGGTCTTAGTTGCGGCAGGTGGGATCCTTAGTTGCGGCCTGCGAACTCTTAGTTGCAGCATGCATGTGGGATCTAGTTCACTGACCAGGGATTGAACCCGGGCCCCCTGCATTGGGAGCACGTACTCTTAACCACTGCGCCATGACGGAAGTCCCCAATTTACATTTTAAATGCTGATATAGTTGAGTTTAACTCTATAATCTTATTTTGTGTTATTTCCCCACCTGTCCTGGAGTTCTTTTTGTCTCCTTTTTTATCTCTTTTTGGATTGTTTTTAAATCACTCCATTTTTTTCCCCTCTACTATTGCAGAATACAGTTTCTATTCTTCAGTGACTACCTTTAAAACACTATGTGAGGTTCACAAAGTTCAAAGTTAAACAAAACTTTACTCCCGGGCTTCCCTGGTGGCGCAGTGGTTGAGAGTCTGCCTGCCGATGCAGGGGACACGGGTTCGTGCCCCGGTCTGGGAAGATCCCACATGCCGTGGAGCGGCTGGGCCCGTGAGCCATGGCAGCTGAGCCTGTGCGTCCGGAGCCTGTGCTCCGCAACGGGAGAGGCCACAACAGTGAGAGGCCTGCGTACCACAAAAAAAAAACCTTTACTCCCTCCAATAACTCTAACACCCCTCTAACTTAGGTGTTATTAACCATATCCTTTTTCCAGTGCCCCCCCAAACATTATTATTATTCTTTCACATTTGTTTAGAGTTGCCCAAATGTTCCCACCTTCTTCATTCTTCTTTCCGTTTGGCACTATTTTCCTTCCAAAAACATCCTGGAGAGTTTCCTTTAGCCAAGATGTCACTAATTAATGGTCTTGGTTTTTGCCTTAAAAGTTACCTTCGTTTCACCCTCACTCTGGAATTTTTTCCTTTGGTTGCTGTATCACTACACTTTCTACATGTGGGTGTTTTTCCCTTGTTTGGATGGGTGTCTCCTCCATTCTGTACAATTCTCAGTCATTATTTCGTCCAACATGGGCTCTGGCACACCACCTCTTCTCCCTGATTCTCAGTTGGTCTTACAAGGTACTGTGCTATTTGGTTCTAAAGTGAAATCTGTACATTCTGCTCTATCTTCCAATTCAATCACACACTTCAATCTGTTGGGTTTTTAACTATAGTGGTTGAGCTGCCCATGGCTACAAACTGCACCTGATTCCTTTATCAAATTTGTTAGGTCACTTAACAGTTTCCTTTCTTTGTAGGTATTTTCCACCTTGTCTGTTACTTTAAGCACAGTAAGAAGGGCTTTTAAACACTGTGTCAACCACTCACTGTCTCTGTTTTCTCAGACGTTCCTGCCAGTCCTCATTCACTGAACGCCTGGCATTCTGTGTTTGGTTATTCTCAACCAGGGATGCTCGTCTGCCTTGAAAATTACACGTGGGGATTCCCTGAGCCGAGGATAAAGGCGCAGTCCTTCAAAGACCTGCTTGCTTGTGGACTGGCCGTGGAGCACTCTCTACAAAGAATCAGAATTGGGTTGAAAATGTCCTACCACTGAGGTCACAGGACCTGCATGAAGGACAACATCTCAGGAGGGGACGGGCTTACTTCTGACTCACCTTCACCCTGGAGGTGCAGGAGTCCTCGGTGGGCACAGCTTCCATCATCCTGCCCACCTTGGTCTCTTCCCCCTGCGCCCAGAGCTGCCATCAGAACTCACAGTTTGCCCAGTTCACCGAATGCCCTCAGGACTGTGCTCACCATCCAGGGTTATTCTTTGCACTGAGACTCTGGTCTCCTCACTACCTTCCTCAGGATCTTCCAAGCCATTCAGTGCTTTCCACAGGTGTTGTTTTCATCTGTTCTGTAGCACTTGCCCCACCCGAGTGAGAAGACTGGTCCAGCCCACCAGTCCACCCTGTCACGGGAACACAGCCCGCCCTTACTTCTTCAAGCTACTGACATTTGGCACTGCTGCCACTCATGGCCAAACCAAACCCCAGCCAGGCAAGCTCTTAAAAGGAAAGAGGTCATCCCTGCGATGTGACCGAAGGGCTGCTGTGTAGGTGACTCCCAGATCCAAGCCTGGATGCACATCTGTCCCAGGAGGAGGGGAGCCTGCCTGGTGCCCTTGCCTCCCGGCCCTGGGCTCTGCACAGGGTCCTGGCAGGTGGGCAGAGGCTCAGGCAGAATGACCTCTGGTACCCAATGGCCGGCTCCTTTGTTTTGAAGAAATCCACTTAACACTCAACAGTCACTACATCTACCTTGTTGGAACCGGGGTGAGGTGGGGGGTCTGATGAAGAATCTCCCCGCAGATCAAAGCTCTGCGAGCCCTCCCTCATGTACTGCGAGGGGCTGCCTTTCTGCTTGGACAGCATCTGCTCACCGGCAGTAAAACCTGACCCTTTTCCGCAAGCCCTATGCAAAGGCTCATCTTTGATGAACCATCTCCAGGACATGGGGAGGGCAGCACGAGGGGGTGCTTCTTATCAGTAGCAGCGGTAACTCAACTTCACCCTGGTTGTTTGTTGAAGTCATGTTCCGAGCTCCTATGCTGCTGATGGGAGTACAAATGAGGACCAGCACTCTGGGGAGACCGCACTGCTGTTCACAGCTGAGCATATGCCTGCCGCGGCTGCAGCCCCACGCCTGGGAACAACCCAGTGGAAAAGTGGACATGCGGTCGCCAAAGTCAGGGGCAAGACTGTATTTTACAGTATCATGTAATTTAGAGTACATCAAAACAGAAGCCCCAAAGTGGAAACTATCCAAGTGCCCCTGAACAGTGATGTGCATAGTATATACAATAGGGGGATGAACTACAATAGCCCAAGACCACGGATAGACCTCATGCTCACACGCAACGTCGAGTGGGAGGCCACGATGAGCACAGGCCGTGTGTCCACTTGCCCCGAGTTCACGCGCAGGCGGGAGGGACCTGTGAGCTACAGGTCAGGGGTGTGGTTACCCCTGGGCACGGGCAGCAACCCGAGGGGCACGAAATGAGCTGCTGGGGGACAATGTTTGTTGGCCAGCTGGTCACATGGGGCACTGCTCCATGAGCTGTAGACGGGACAGTGCATTTTTCTATATTTGTTCTATTTTAGTAAAGAGTTAAAATATGTATATACACACATGCCAACTTTGGTAGGAAAATGAATCCACACAGCTCTCAAAGGAGGAGCATCTCTGATGCCAGGCGGCTCTGTCACGGCACATACACTCCTACCACCCCCAGGCCCCTCACAAGCGCTCACCACGCAGCTCCCAAGAGAGGGGAAGTGGGGACCAAGGTCACGGTGGGTACCGCCTCCCGCCTCCAAGCCCCACTGACCTCGCTGTCCCCGCAGCTTCCGAAACCAGACTGTTCAGAACAAACCTCAGGGCTTCCCTCTGAGGTTGGAGGCGACAACACAGGCTGCAGTGGCCGGCTCGGCCGTGGCTAAAGCCTCGTCCACGCCCCTAACGACATGTCACTAACGAGGCCACTGTTGACAGTGTCATCGCCGCTCACTCTTGCGCACTGACTCCTTCCCTGAGTCACTGCAGTTACTACGAAATTCCCCAACTACGATGATCTAGAACTCACCAAGAAATGAAAACGTGTTCAACAGAAATAAAGCTGCATCTAATTCCTATGCAGGATGAGCCTTAATTAAGAAGGAAATAGTTTTTGCTACAGCTGAGTTGTACATTTTAACCACTGAATGAAAAGTTCCAACAGAACATACTGTCTGGGCTTAGGGCCAGAACCCAGTCTCTCACGGCTCTGCGTGAAATGCGTAGGCCAGATCCTCCCGTCAGGAGGGGCCAGGAATCTGTGATCTACTTTTCCGTTTCTTTGCCTAAAAGCAAAGGCAGGCAGAGAGGAGGCAACGAGGAGTGTGGGCTCGGCCTGGAAGGGGCTGTGACCAGCCAGCCCGCCTGGCTCCAGTATTCCACACCTGCCCAGCGTCCTCGCCCGGTCCTCGAGGAAATGCCATCTGGGAGGCGGGAGGTTCATCTCATCCAGCCCTCTTAGTCCAACAAAGTCAGACTAAAAGAAGGGAGAATGGAATGCCAACTACCAGAAAAGAATTTCCCCTCCTACCATGAAGGAACACTCTTGCTCACGAAACACAAAACCCACCTCTTTTCAGAGGCAGTGCACTGTTCAAACCAAAAATAACGTTTTGTTTCCTGGTGAGGGCGTCGTCACCAATACGCTCGGCTGCTCTGCAAACCCATCTAGCTCATCAGCTCCGCCGGGAAATAAAGGATGCTCGCTGCGAATTCTCCTCCTGGAACCAGCACAGGCACCTGGGCAGGGCCCAGTCTGGTGAGGCCTCCGCGTGGGTGACGGACAGTGGAGAACAGGCAGCGCTGAGACCAATCTCACCAGCCTGCGGGTGCAGGGCACCTGGGAGAGAGCGAACGCCCAAGCCTTCTGCCAAGGATCACTTCAGAGTCTTGGCTTCTGCTGGCAGAGCAGGATGGGCCACGTGTGGCAGCACTGCCATGAGTGTAACGGTCAGTCTCCCAACTGGAGCCAGGCTGGGGGGAATCCAAAAGTCACTTGGCTTTAGAATATGTTTTTTGTGTTTATATTTGATACTCTAGGAATCCAGGCTACTTGAGGCTAAATGATAATGTACTCACAGAACACAAGCACTAGAAAATCACCTGTTAGCTCGGCAAGGATGGGCACCTACTGTATGCCACTGTCCAGACACTAGGGACACCTCGGGGAAACAGGGCAGCCACATCCCTGCACTGGGAGAGCTTATACTCCAGTGTCAGAAATGATAAAGTCAGTCACATATGTGACATATCGGGTGGTAATAATGAAAACAAAGCCACGCAGAGAAGTGGGACAGGGGTCACCAGGCCTGTCACTTTAAATAGGGTAGTCAGGGAGGTCACAATGCACAGACCTGAGTATGGTGGGGGAGCAAGCCACGTGGCCGTCTGGGAAAAAGCTCCCCAGGGAGAGCAAGAGCATCTGCAAAGGCCCTGCGGCAGAAGGGCCTGCCCGGGAAACAGAGGGAGGCCAGTGTGACCAGAGCAGGGGGTGGGGGTGGCAGCAGTGAAGCCAGAGGGAAAAGCGGGACCTTGGAGGCCACTGGACAGACTCCGGCCAAGGAGGGTCCTGAACACAGGGTGACACCATCTGCTCTGGGAACAGACCAGAAGGCAGGGGGTGAGGGCAAAAGCAGGCAGACAACTTCAGACCTAGTGAAATAACCTGGGGGATGAGGGGTCTGCACCAGACTGGCACCAGGGGATGCGGTGAGAGTGGACAGAGCTGATAGGTTTGCCATCGTAAAGGATACAAGTGTGAGAAGGCATGGAGTGAAGGATAAACCACGATGTGTGGCCTGAAAGATGGAGCCAACTGGCCTGGTTTCATATTACACGAGGAGGAAACTGAAGCCAAGGGAGAAGAACAGTCACATCCAAGGTCACACCACTTACTCTGGGGACTAGAACCCAGACCAGTGCTCCCCCCACTGCCCCAAGCTGCAGCCAGTGGGGGACGCTGGTGACTACTCAGGTCACATGCGGATGCCCTCCAACTCCTCTTTGCTCTCAGACGCTGGGGTAGACAGTGTCCCTCGGGGACCGCCGGCACCCAAGCACGTACTGTGGGTGAGGCTGGGAGGAGAGCACAGCCCCTGACCAGGGAAGACAACCACAGTCCATTGCTGCCACCCGAGAAAGCAGAACCGGTGTGCCCAGAAATTCCCACTTTCCCCAAGAGAACCCCCAAATCTAGATTTTAACAACAACAACTTCTCCAATTTTAAAAGGTGGCTTAGTTGTTTAGCAACCCGGGCCTGAACAAACCTCACATGCCAGCCAAGTTCCACGCACGCAGGGCTCCAGCTGGGAACCAGTCTCAAGACAGCCTGAAGCACACCTGGTTCACTCACACCTCAACCAGGGTCAGGGCACAGAATTAAAGCTTTGGGTCTAAGATGGTCTTCTCTTCCAACTTTGGAGCCAGCAGATGATATTCACTATCACTATAAATAGCTGATCACTTCCGGCACAACCTTAGGGGCCTCCTGTCTGACCAACAAGAAAGTAGCTGTCTATCACTCTGGGTTCTTTCTTAACTGGTTTGACGTTACTCTACACAATGTACTAAGATGAGGCCACTAGTACAGCGAAGAATTCAGAAATTCTCCCCCAATACTATCCAGTGATCCTTTCAAAGTTCTATGGAATATAACAAAGCCCTGCAAATAGCCAGGAAACAACTGCTGCCAGCCAAACAGGAAAACGCCTGTACCCTGGACCGTGTTAAGGTTAGGAGACCGGCAGCTGTTCCAGCCTTGCCAAAATAATCAAACGTAGAAATTACAGAACTTTCTTTATAAATTAAAGTTACCCTGTGTTGCTAGGCAGGTGGGAGATGCATGTCACTTACGGCTCTTAAAGGAAACACGCTACATGTGTCTGGCCTTCAGTCGTGGGAGTCGGCCTACCTGTTTCAGGAGACTCATCAGAACTTGTGTGACTAAGAAAACAGCCTCCTAGGAAGTCCCCAGGTTAATTTTCCATAATGCTAAGTGGCCCTCTTGCCCAGGCTCTCTCACTTAGAATTAAATATTTACTTTCCCTACAAGCCATATGTTTTCTGCCCAATACCTATTTTCCATGTCTGTTACATTTGACCACTTTGATGCCCTTGGTGTTAGGTAAGAAGCTCTCCAGGGCAGGAGCACTGTCTGTGCTGCGCCCCTGCTCCCCTGCCTTCTTTCTCTTAACATGCAGTTTATAATACACACCAAGAATCAGGAACAACTGCTTTCTAAAGGTGACATCTTATTAGGTGGAAGCGCATGAACTGCCACTAGTTTAATTTTATTTAACTTTAATTAAGTTGAAATACCTCTGTGTGGCTACTGTACTGGACAACACAGTTCTAGATGGAGTGTCTTCAGACTCAAATGAGGTTCGTTTGTGGTGTCTGAAGGCCTGGCACACAGGAGACGCTTGACAAAGACATGAAATGAAAGCACTGTCTTGGTACTGCCACACTCCACACTGACTCCTCGCCTTCGTTTCCATCTTCCAATTCCAGGTGCTCCCTGGGGTACTTACTATCCCAATGAGTGTGGAATTATACGGCCTGTAGGTGTTGGTGAACATTCAGAAGGCTGTGCCCACATCGCCCAGCAGCTGGGCAACAGGAACTGACCTGCTGGGCCTCTACGTTCTCATCCACAGGATGGGAACAACCACATCTACACTATGGAAACGGGCTGCTGTGAGGCCGAGATGTACACCAAAGCTGTGAATCTGACTCTAAACAGTAAACCTTAAAAATCAAGTTGGGCTGAGTTTCAGTTGTCCAATGAGATAGCTGGAGAAAATTTAATAGGTGTGCCGGTCTACCTCATTTCATCCGCAATTATTGTGTTAGGGGCCAAGGCTTAACCATCGCTGGGCCAGGACGTACAGATGGACAGCGCTGCCTCCACTGCCATCATTCTCACTGACCATATTTTTTCTCCCAAAACACGATTTTAGCACAGAAAACTCTGGATTCTCGAAAGAATTGTTGACTCCCTGCCTATATGTCACTCATCTCCTCGTTAAAACTCCTTGGGATAAAAGAACAAGTAAGAAAAGTCTGGGGTCCTGACATTTTTAAAAGGCATCCCTGCTACATAATAAACCAGTATGCCAATCAAATTGTTTGCATTCAGCCACTTACATGGAATTTGGTACTGTATCATGACTACAGTCTACTGACTTAGGGGTCGTTTCAGCAAAGAGCATAATTGCTCAAATGTGACTCAGTGGCTTGGGATTTATTTAAAATTCTCCCATCACCAAAAACTATTCATGCACCAAGGTACCAAACTAACTTCTTAATCTCTGTAGAGATGTTCAGAGGCCGACTCCTAACTGTGAAAGTGAAGAGTTCTGATCCAGCACAGTGCCTGCAGCTCGACTCCCTGCCGGCTGTTTCCAGTCCCCGAGACACCTTTCTCTCCCTATCTGGCCACCCACCCCGCCACCCTGCAACTCAATGTGTCCAGAAGCCCTGAAAGTGCAAGCCCTGCTCCGCCTCCTGCCTCCAGCTTTCCTCCTTCGCTTCATCAGAGAGGGAAGTGGCATCTCCAGGCCCTCAGAACTGGAAGCTTCTTTCTGTAAGGGAAACAAGTTGGCAGCCCACAGTGGGCCTAACCTTTGGAGAGTTCATAAAAGTAACAGAGACGTCACCACAGCGTGCTGCGGGATCACCGAGCCTTCTCTGGGGTTGGATCAGGGGGAAGTCAAGACAGCCAAGCACAGAGGAAAGCATAGGGGGAGGCAGAGTGCTTCCCAGCCCCGCGGGAACAGCCAAAGCTCTGAAGAGACCTCCTTCCCCAAAGTCCAGAAAACGCCACGCAAATGCCCCCGCTCTGAAGGTTCCAGCACACCAGGCAAACAGTGACCCGCGAGGCTCCCAAGAGCCTGCAAAGTTTCATTTTCTAGATGCTTCCTAGACTCTGCTGACCTCCGACCTCCAGGAGTTACTGCCAAACTTCCTTCTGCTTGCACAAGGTCCCAGGGTTTCCCAGCACTTACCTGGGAGGCTGCCCGACCCTACAATGAGTGGGTGGTTCTATCTCCAGGCTACAGATAAGGAAACCCGGGTTCAGAGAGGTTAAACATCCTGAGCAGAGGGTCTGCAGCGTGGCAGGGGTGGGAACCAGATGACAGGACGTGGCAAGGCTGCGTCCGCAGCGGGCGGGCCAGAGCCAAACCCAGACCCCACCTCCCTCCCGGCCCGAACACCACAGAAACTCATGCAAAAACAATAACAGTCAACACCTGTGGACTACTCCCTACACGTGCTGGGTCTTCACGGTTCTCTCTCCGGCAGCCCGGCTGTTCCGACGTGGAAGCGGACCCCGGAGTGAAACAGCCTGGCCGATTCCCCACAGTGCCGGCTTTCGGAAACCCACCCCTTAGCCATGACACCACCCGAGCTACCGTTTGTGATCTGCAATGTGGGGAGAGTTCCCCGAGGCTTCCCAGATGCTGCCCGGGTAGCGCGGACCCCAGCCCGCCCTCCCCTGTCCGCCGCCAGGCCGGGAGCCCGGGACCCGGGGCGGGAGCCAGGCAGGGTGCCAGCACGCTTGACGGCCGGGCCGGAGGTGCCACTTCCGCCGGGCCTGGCACCGCCGGCCCATTCATCGTCCCCCAGTCGGGCACCCTCGCACTGGGTCCGCGCGGCCGGGCAAACAGCGCCCCCGGCCCCGCCGCCAGGGGGAGCAGGGAGCAGCCTCCCGCACTCCGGGAAGTTGCCACCGCGGCCGCCGGGCGTCCGGACCCGGACGGTCCGGGTCCCCGCACGGCGGCCCCCGCGGCGCCGAGCCCGGCCCGCCCCGTCGGCGCCGCCCGGCTCCGCAGCGCCCCCGGCCGCAGCCCGAGCCGGGCGCGCTCGGCCAAGGCCCCCATTCAATCCCGCCCCCTCCCCCGCTGGCCCCCGCCGCCTTCCGCCCGCCTCCACCCCCCCAGCCCGGACTCCAGCCCGACAACGTCATCCAGCCGCTTCCCGAAGCTTAACCCCTTCCTCCGCCAGCTGTGCACCGCCCCGCCCCGCCGCCAACTTTCTTCGCCCAACTTAGGAGCGCGCCGGTCGGCCCGACGGCCCGGCTGGGAAGGGCGGAGAGATGGGGGGGCGGCCACGTCGCGCCGCGGGGCCGCCGCAGGTCCCGCAGATGGCGAGGGCGTGGGGTCCACATCTCAGGCACGCTCGGCCAACGCCCCTGCACCGGGTTCGGCCCCGCACACGCCCCCGGGGCCCGCCCGGACTCCCAGGGTCCCCGGCCGCAGCGACGGCCGGGGGCGCCGCCGGGGGAGGGGCCACCAGGGAGACGTGTCATTCCCGGCGCGGCCCGTCCGGCCCGGCCCCGGCGCCCCGACGGCCCGGCCCGCGCGGCGCCGCCGTCGCTGCAGGGCCCGACCAAGTTTCTTACCTGCAGCCGGAGACGCGGGAGGGAGAGCGAGAGGGCAGGAGCCGCCGCCGCCGCCGCCGCCGCGGAACCGGGAAAGAGGAGCCGGCCGAGCCTCCGCCGAGAAGCCGCCCCCGAGCAACTGCAGGCGCCGCAACCCCGACGCCACTCGCCCCGTCCGCCGTCCGCTCCGGCCGCTCGCTGGCTGCGTGCGCGCGTGTGGAGTCGTGGCACTTTCTGCCTCGGAGCTGGCAAACGGCCCCCTCCGCCGGGATCGCCGCCTCCTGCCTTCCCCACCCGGGCCAGCCATTCATCGAGCCGCCTCTCCCCATTGGCCCGTGCCCCGCCACTCCGCTGGCCGCTGACCAGTCAGAGCGCGGGCGGCCGAGCCGCGGCGGCGGCCATTGGGCGGAGAGGCGGGTCTCCGCTTCGGCCAATGGGAGAGGGGAGGAGCTGCGGGGAGCCTCGGGGGCGGGGCCGGGGAGGGGCGGAGCCGCGCGGCGCGGCCCTCGGCCCTGCGCGGGGGCGGGGCGGGGCCGGAACGCGCGGCCGAACGAGGGAGGGGGCGCCGGCCGGCCCCGCCCACCCCGGGCCCGCGACCCTGCTTGCCGGCGCTGATTCCGGGAAGGCTGTGGCCTGGCGGGCCGCGAAGGTTCGAATCCCAGCGGCGCCGCGCCTGCGCCCCTGGCCCCTCCGGGCTGAGATGGCGGTGGGTGTCACCCTGAGCAGGGTTGCGCAACATGCGAACAGTAGGGAGAAATGCTTCGTTTAAAACCAACTGACTTCCCCTGCAGCAGCGCCCCCTCCGGGTCCTAGATGTGAGGACAAGTTATGCTGGGGGTCAGTCCAGAGAGGGCATGTCACTATCTTCAAAGAGATTGCAATCAGCACCAGAAAGAATTTTCTTGAGTAAACTGGGGCGGAAAGGCCAGACGGTGCAGGAGGAATGGAGGGTGGATGTCATTTGCACCCATTTTTAGGGAAGTTACAACTGAGGCACAGTCCAAACCTCAACTGGCAGCAGGACAATGACTGCAGTTGACCTTCCAGCGTTTTACTCTGCAATGGGGAGGGTCCGACCCACATAAACTCACCCACTTTCCAGAAAACTGAGCAAACAGTGCTTCATGACAGGACTTCCTTCCCAACCCCTGCTCCACCACCCCCATATAACCCAGCACTCTCTTCATAACCAAATAAGTCTTTCAATTAAGATAATTTTAGGCCTGGTTTTTAACCATTATATCAGTGTCTCTTAAAGGTAACTCTTTGAACTTGAGTCACAGCCAGTTTCTTTGAAATTAAGGTTTCTGGGAGGCCAAAAGGGCTGCTGCAGGCTGATCTGCCCTGTACCACTTCCCCCACCCCTGTGGCTGCAGAATCCTGTTCCTAATAGCTGTTTCTTGGACAGTCTTGCATACCCCCTCCCTCTTTGTCACTGGTACCGTACGAGTTGTTAGATGTGGAAATACAAGCCATCGTGAGGGACTAAAAAGGGGCTGGGTTGAAACTAAACTGTTCATTCATATTTTTAATCTCAGCAGTTCCCTAGCATATTAATGATTAATCCGTGGGAATTAACCTGGATTAGCTTTCCACACTCAGTCTTTTTCCAGTGGTGAGCCCCGGCTTGACGTAAAAGTCAAGAATCCCAGCTTCTGGCTGGCATATGCTACCAACTAGTTCTAATTGGCCGTGGGTAAACCGGTTAGCCTCTCTGAACATGGATGTACTCTTTTAGGACAATCGCTCCCCTCTCTGGGTTTTGGAGAGTCATTCTTCCATCCACCCATCCATCCCATCCATCCATCCACCCATCCATCCACCCATCCATCCCATCCATCCACCCATCCATCCCATCCATCCCATCCATCCATCCATCCCATCCATCCACCCATCCATTCACCCATCCATCCCATCCATCCACCCATCCATCCCATCCATCCACCCATCCATTCACCCATCCATTCACCCATCCATCCCATCCATCCACCCATCCATTCATTCATTGGTGTCTGTCGAGTGCCTGGAAATCACTACAGGCTGGACAAGCAGCCTAGAGTGATACTCAGACCCAATAAAGACCCAACTGCCCTCAGAGGCCTTGCTGTGGGCACAGACCTCCTTCATCTTATTCACACTGGTTTTCCCAGAAGCAGATCCTGACCAGGAGGGTTTGGGTGCAAGTGACTCATTTGAGGGATGATCACAGGAAACACTGGTAAGAAAGTGGGATGGGAAGAGGCTGGTGAAGAGCACAATGTCAAGCAAGTGGCCTCTGCGGGCAGCCAAGGCTCAGCATCGCTGGGCACTAGGGAGCCATGTGGAGCCCACCCCAGAGGTGTCCCACCTGTGGTGCCAGACTCCCAGTCCTCGTGATGGAGGGCTTCCTCTGGGGGGCTTTAACTCACCCCAATGCTCTGCCAGCCAGAGAAAGCCTTCCAGCAGAGAGAAGCAGCTGTTTGCAGCAAGAAACCCTTGGCAGAAGGCTGAGTGCCTGGGGCGTCTGGGGGCCACGATAGCATCTTCTACCGACCCCACACCTGCACAGGGTAGGGGCTCCGTCAATGCACATTCTATAAATGTTGTTAAACGAATCATAGGATTACAAAGTCCCTACGAGTGAAGGGTGTTTACAAAAAAGGGTCTCTCTGTCTGCTCCCTCCCATGATTGACGTTTCGTGTGGCCTCAACACAACATAGGGATCAGTATGGACGAGTGGCCTGGCCTGAGCCTTTGCCTTTGCTCAGTCTCTGCCCCTTGTCCAGCCTCCATGAGGAGGTCAGCCCCTGCCTCACCCCACCCCCACCTCCTAGCCGGCCTGACTCACAGCCACTGCTGTGCCTGCAGACTGCCCCCCTCCGCCCTGCTCTGCCTTCTGAGCATGTCTCAGCCTTGGTCTCTCGTGTCTGGGAAAAATGGGAACCACCCCCAGGACTAGATGGACAGGGGGTGCCTGTGGGGGAGCAAGGGGCTTCCCCCAGGCTCAGAGCCTCTGGCCCTGTCACAGGCCTGTAACCATCAGCCCACCCAGTACAGCCTCCAGGTCCTATCTGCTCAGTGCCAGACACAGGCTGGAGCCTGGGAATCAGGTCCCTGCCGCCCCGTGGATGACAGGCCAGTGAGGGCTGTCACATGAAAACAGGCCAGAGAGGCCGAGGCGAGCTCAGACTGCGGAGAGCAGAGGGGTGAGAGCAGAAGCTTGAAAGAGAGGGGGGATTAGCCAGGCCAGAAGGTGAGAGACAGGGCGGGTGTGGAGGCCTGGGATCTAGTTAGCATGGTGCACGAGTGGCCTGCCGATTTGTGGTGTTTTGCCAAAGCTTGAAAGGTGAAGGAGAGGGTAAGAAGAGCTGAGTTTCAAAAGGTGAGCTTCACGGGCACGAGGGAACCATTTAGAAGTGATGTAAACACTCCACACCTTGGTGATAGTGACAGTTACACGATCAAATTATGCGTTCTTGAAAAGGGCGAATTTGGTTTGTAAGCAAATTATTCTTCAATCAACCTGACTCAAGAAAAAAAAAAGGATATGTCCTTTTCGGGTTTTAGTTGTATATTAAAAACAAATAAAGCATTCTTATTGGGAAAAACTAAACATACAAGAATAATTACCTAGAACAGCCCATTAACTCGTGACAGGGCTTTGCTTTCTATTACTAACTTGCAAATATTATTTTTAAAGAGTAGGCAGAGAGAGAAGATACCTTACAGTGTGAAAAGAGGTTTTACTGGGCTTCCCTGGTGGTGCAGTGGTTGAGAATCTGCCTGCCGATGCAGGGGACACGGGTTTGTGCCCCAGTCCGGGAAGATCGCACATGTCACGGAGCGGCTGGGCCTGTGAACCATGGCCGCTGAGCCGGTGCTCCGCAACGGGAGAGGCCACAACAGTGAGAGGCCCGCGTACTGCAAAAAAACCCAACAACAACAGGTTTTACTTTATCAACAACTAAAAAAGGATGATAAATGACAAACAGAAGAAAAATATCATGTGTAAAAAAAGATGTAACATTTTTAGGTCTTATCACGTGCCAGGCACTATTGGAGATGCCTTACAAATAAGTAAAATTATTTAACCCTCAGAACAACCCAGTAAAGGAGGCACAGTTATTATCTCCACTTTAGAGGTAAGGAAATGGAGGCACAGAGAGGTTGAGTACCCTGCCCTTTGTCACAGGGCTGGTCAGAGGAGGGGGGTGGGCGCCAGGGTCCATGAGCATAACCACTGCATTCAGTGCCAGATCCCAGAAGGTGTGCTGTACCTGTGTGGGTGGCAGTGATGGTTCAGGGAAGGGTTTGTGGTCAGTGACAGCCAAGATCGCTCCCGTGGCCCCCTATTTCTGCTGACTATGATGCTCAGCTAGGTTGGGGACCCACTGGGTTGGAGGCCATTGCAATAGTTCTGGTGGTGAGGGCTTGAACAGGGCAGTGGCAGCCTTGGGAGGTGTAAGGGTCCTTCATGAGGGTGTTTAGGAGGTGAAGTAGGTGAAGCTTCGTGAACACGGGAGTGAGGGACAGGATTGAGCCACCTGTGAGCCCCTATTCTTGGCCCGAATGACAGAGAGCATGGTGGTGTCACTGCAAGGGCAGGGCATGCAGGAGAATGAATAGGTGGAGGAGAGGAAGTGGGGAGAATGTTGCCTGTTGTCTTGACACGTAGAATTTGAGGAGTCTTGGGGAAGTCCAGGGGGAGATAGTGTTTCATTGGGTCTGAAGCTCAGGGGTGGAGGCCAGTGTGGCTATTACAGTTGGAAACCTGAGCATGAAAGGAGGTTCAGACCTTAAGGACAGAGATGATCACACCCAGCATGTGAAGCTGGGAGCTGCATGTGGATGGGGACAGGAGAAACCAGAGCTTGAGTCCTGCACAGAGAAAGGAAAACCCAAGAAAGAGTCTGTATCAATCTGCTTTTGCTGCATAATAAATCACTCCAAAACTCAGTGGCTTATCACAATTCTGGTTTCCTACTAGAGCTCACACATCTATGGCAGCTGAGGCTTGGCTGATCTTGGCTGGCTCACGCATAAGTCATGCATGGGTGGGCTGGGGGTTCACTTCTAGTCTGGGCTTGACTGGAGCATCTCGATGCTGCTCCACAAGGCTCATTCCTTTCTTTGGGAATCAGAAACTAGAGAGGGCATTCACTTCTCATGGCGATGGTTGAAGCAAAAGAAAACAAGCAGAAATACACATGGAAGGGACAGAGTTTCAAGAAGTAAAGAATGATTAAATGCAGACTGGAAATTCAGCAAGATGAAGACTGAAATGTGTGTTAAACGTGGCAACTCAGGAATCAAAAGGGACCTTCAGGACAGTTTTAGAGGAAGGGTTGGGTGAAAAGTTGGCCACCGAGTTGTGGAGGGCTGAGAAGTGAATGGAGCCGGGGTGGGGGGCAGGTAGAAGCAACGTGCATCCATTCATCCAACAGATGAATCCGACTCAGGACCTATCACATGTCAGTCACTGTTCTAGGAGGTGAGGAGACAGCCTTGAACAAGGCAGAGGGTTCCTTTCATGGAGTTCACATTCTAGTGGGGAAAAGACGGTAGCCAAGTCAACCAATAAATAAGCAAGGTGAGTCAAAATGGTGCCAAAGGCTACAAGGAGCGAGAAGAGGCTCCTGTGAAGGAGAGAGGTGGGCTTCAGGAATGGGGGGTGCAGAGGATGTAAGAATCCAGTCAGGGGCTTCCCTGGAGGCGCAGTGGTTGAGAATCTGCCTGCTAATGCAGGGGACATGGGTTCTAGCCCTGGTCTGGCAAGATCCCACATGCCACGGAGCAACTGGGCCCGTGAGCCACAACTACTGAGCCTGCACATCTGGAGCCTGTGCTCCGCAACAAGAGAGGCCGTGATAGTGAGAGGCCCGAGTACCTCGATGAAGAGTGGCCCCCGCTTGCCACAACTAGAGAAAGCCCTCGCTCAGAAATGAAGAACCAACACAGCCAAAAATAAATAAATTAATTAAAACAAAAATCTTTTTAAAAAAAGAGGCCGGTCAGAGAAAACCCCTCTGGGGAGGTGATGGTTGAGCTGACACTTAAAGGATGAGAAGAAGCTGATCTTGTGAAAAGAAGGAGGAATAAGTGAAAAAGCCCTGGGGTGGGGAGGAACTTAGCAGCTGGTTCAGGGAACAGAAGGAGGGCTGTGTGACTGGAGCTCAAGGAGGAAGGAAGAGAAGGCAAAGGCCGTGAGGCAGGAAGGTGCAGACAGGAGAGGGGCCTTAGGATGTATTGGAAGCCAGGGGAGCGGGAGCCTTAAGTGGGAGAGTAGTGCCGTCTGATCTGCATTTTTTTTTAACTTATAAATTTATTTAATTTATTTTTTTATACAGCAGGTTCTTATTAGTCATCAGTTTTATACACATCAGTGTATACATGTCAATCCCAAAAGTTCACCTTAGCAGTGGTGGGCAGAATCATTAAGATGTGGAATGGAGGATCCCAGGACCAGGTAGGAGGCTTTTGTAAGATTCCAGGCAAAAATATGGTTGATGTGCTGGTAAATATTTAACTATCGGCTACTGAAGGTGGGGGCAGGGAAGCATTCCTAATTTGCCAATTTCTGGGGTGTGAATACTCCCATTGGAGCTGATTTCAAGTAACCAAACACAAGGATGGGAAGAAATTCGCGGTAACATACCAGTATAAACTGTACAGGTAACCTCATGAATAATCTCAAAGGTAGATATAATAGTAAAATGCAGTCAAATAATTAGGAAGTGATGAGGATGAGTATTTATTACTTTTGTTTTTACTATAATCTACGTCATTGTAAGTTTATATCATAAAATGTTTAATAATGGCTGCGTTTAATGAACTGCTTGAAAAATTCCTGAAAATGCACCAATCAGCTGTTATGAGGTGGCTGGTTCCTTCACAGCAATGAATATAACAGTCACCTGGACTACTGGAGTGGAGGGTGAGTGAGTGTGTGTGTGTGTGTGTGTGTGTGTGTGTGTGTGTGTGTGTGTGTGTGAAAGAGACTCAACAGATTTGAAAATGTTAGAAAATGAAATCCTGTTCATGCTCATGTTGACATTTCTGCACACATCTCACACCATGTCTGAGCTGTGGACTCGTTGGGGGAAGTGGCTGGAACTGATACATCATTCTGTTCCCTGAAGACCTACCCAATGCCTTGATTCTGGTAAAAACTCACCTTAGGTTGGCTCTCCTCAGAGGAAGACCTTGAGAAAAAGATTTGAGTGAAAGCATTTTATATGGAAGGTGATCCCAGGAGTCACCAGGAAGGGAGTGAAGAAGTGAGCCAGGGAAGGAAGACAGCCAGTAAACAGTGCATCACCAGCAAGTTTCCACCGTGAGCAGTTGAAGCTTAATCCCACTGAGGAACCCTGGGATGCGGGGGTGTATGCCTCAGAGGTACCACCCTGAGAACCGAGGAAGCCAGAGTACTTACTCACCAACACCTACCCATCACTGGTTGAAGGCTGCTCCTGGCATTTCCAGCCCACACCCCAGAGAAAGACCTGAGGAAGTGTGCTGGTGTTTGCAGTCAGCAGCTTTGGAGATGCCCAGGAATGGCAGAGGGGATGTGAACAGGGCACCAACTGGGCTGATCCAAAACTGATAAATATTTCTTCAATGAATGAACAAACTAATGAATGTAGGGCCCTATGAGCTTCTATAAACACAAATTTAGGGTTTAAAAGCTTTGAAACAGAATGCAGATCCTTCCACTCCACAGTCAGCACATTTATCTTATACTTTTGCAAAATCTAGAGCAGGGGACCTATGACATCCCAGACGATTTAAGTTCTGCAGCAGTGTTACTCAAAATCAGAGTAATGTTTTTATACACTTAATAAAATATCTCTGTAGATAGACTATACTAACATCAAAAGAAAAATAAAACTTACACAAAGAAAATAGATGGTAAGAGAGATCCCAAATTACAAATTTCTATGGTTGCTAGTGGTAGTAAAATATACCTTGGCCAAAAATGTTTGGTTTGTTGTGTGGGTGATGTTGGAAGTGAACTTAGAGATAGGAGCTTTTGCACAATTGAGGACTGACCTGGAGCTGGCTGGGTTCCCAGAGAAAATACGGGGAAAAAAAAATAGATGGATGATGTTTGCCTGGTACTTTCCTATTTCTAAAGTGCTTTGCAAGTGATCCTTACTAGAACCGTGAAAGGGAAGTATTATTATCATTACCTCAGTTTACAGGTGAGGCAGCTGGTGTTCAGAGAAGTGCAGTAGCTTGTTCAAGAACCCACACTTATAAATGACAAAGTTAAATAAGTCTAGAGACTCCAAAAATGGCATCTTTCCATGATACAACCCTCTGCATTTGCCAGGGAAAAAAACAGTGGGGAAATGAGCAGGTATAACAGACCCTACATGAGTTAATGAAACCTTTCTCCTTTCTACTGTCCTTCCAGGACTCCATGTGTTTCCCCTTCAGCCTGCTCCTCAGATAACAGTGAGCACTTGGTAAGCTGTCAGAAATATTTTAATTGAACTGAATGTGGTCAGCCTGGCTTGGTTAGATGCCTCACACTAGACATTCAGATTCAAAATCTGAGGGCCATCAAGTTAAAAGGCTTTCCCTGAGCAGAAAGCCTCCTTTACTAGTCTAGCTAGTTAGACGTCTTGACTCTTTTTAAAGATTACCAGCAATGAAGAACTGAGGACTCCTGAACTTTGTCCCTCCTGCTCGGTTTACTTACTTTATTTGTTCATTCAATGAATGTATCTGGAGCCCTGCTACACACTAGGGTCTATGCTAGGTGCTAAGAACTCAGTGGAAAACAAGAAAAACAGGACCCTGTGCTCGGGGAGCTTGTGGTGTAGTAGCGATGGGCACAGGCAATCAATAATTCATCAGCCTAACGTTCAGCTTGTGGTAAATGCTCCAGTGTAAATAGAATGAAGTGGTGTACAGAGCTGTGAAAGACCCAACTGTCTTTCTTCTCTCGCTCTTTCCAATCCATCCACTCGCTTTTAGCAAACTCAACCTTCCAAAACCGGCACTTCCATCTTGTCTTGTCCCCACTTCAGGAGCCTCAGATGGTCCCCTCTACGTCAAATCTTTCTCTGCCTGACTTGTGTGGACTCCCGTCGCCTGGTGCCCCCGACATTCGCCAAGCTCTACCCATTCCTGCCCGTGCCCATGCGGTGCCTCGGCCCAAAGCACGGTCTCCCCAGCCTCTTGTCGTCCCCTCCTGCCCCAGCTCTCAAGGACTGCCTTTGCTCATTCATCCTGGAATCGGGCACTATGTTCGCCAGGGCCCCGCTTTTTGTTGTGGTGCAGAGCTGCATCGAACTTGGTTTCTCTCTGCCCTTGAAGAGCTCTCAGAACTGCTTCCTCCACAAAATCTCTGAACGCATTTTCCCCCCATCGCTGGCTCCATGCAGAAGCTGCCCCAACACAACCGGGCACTAGTTTGCTGACAGATTCTGTGAACAGGAATTAGAACCCTTCAACCAACGTTGAAACTTATAAAAGACCTGATTTGTATGTTTTTCCTTCTGAATCCACTGTGATTTCTGGTTCTGCAATGAGATGCTTTCAGCTTTTGGAAAGTCCTTTCTTGTGAATATCTTAAATCCCTCCTACCTCCTTTGTACTTCTTTCTTAAAGTCTTATTCTTCTTGGCTTTAGGGCGCAGATAAGGCATCCTCACGCGATGTCCATTCAATGTTCACGGAGTGCGTCTCAGCTGATTAAGTGCCTGGCACTTAAAAATCATTATTCTATCCCCTCTTCTGGGTTCTTTTCTCCAAACTGCAACAACTTAAACCTTTTGTCCACATCTTTTCCCGAACCACTTAATCATCATGTGGCTCTTCTCAACTCTGTTAATCAGCTTTTTTAAAAAAAAATCATTAGTGAGAGTTTTGAAGAAGGTCTTTAAACCAGAAGCAAAAAACAAAATAAAATCCAGAAAGGGCCTGCAAGGGCGATTGAGCTCAGCTCTCTGCCTTTGGCCTGGCAGCCCCTTCAACCAGCTAACAGATCAAGCAGACTGTCTCAGTTCGACACAAGTGTCCAGCCTCCAATCTGAACGTGCGCTGCAGACAAATTAGATTTGGTGGGATAAGAACATAGCCTGTGGCCCCACTGACACCTTCTTTAGATTGCTGCTGGCCACTGCAGTCAGAAAAATCCAGGCCTGGGCAGAATTTAGTTAGCTGGTTTAATTTAGGCAACTTTTATTCCTTCTTCCATTGTGAGTCCACAGACTCTCACAGAGTTCTGGGCCACCTGTGGGGGGAGGTGTCTGTGTGCATGTGTGTGCTGGGTGGGGGGAGATGAACTCTGGCTAATTCACACTAAAGTATTACTGGCTTACCATGCAATGCCTCTAAAGGCAGGGGAGGGTGAAGGCAACCATTGAGGATGGGGCTCCAGCCTCTAAACCATCTGTACCAGGAAGGCATTAAGGTTTATACTAAAGATCCATGTGATTTTTGCATTCGTCTCTACAATATATCCACAAAGGCAGTTTTTCTAAAAATGGAAATCATTTTATTGTTATTTTTATGACACGAGAGTAACGTATATGAATACATAATGTGGATAATACAGGAAAAGCTATCAAGAAAAATGTGGAAAATCACCTGAAGTCCCAACCCCTGCCATGTGACACTTTTTACTTTTCCCTTCTATACTATTTTCTATTAATAAATACAGTTTGTTTTAATATATATTAAATATTTAACATTACAATATAATATATATTTAAGATGTATATAATATAAAGTTTTAAATTATTTACTACTGTGTAAAAAGATACTGGCAATTTACCTGATAGTGTCAGGTCCAGGCAGTGAGGATGGCTCGTCTGACCTCAGAAGTGACCCCTCCAGGAATCATGCACATTTCAAAAGAGGAAGAGAGAGAGGGCAGAAGAACTTTCTGGAAATGTGCTGGGTGGGCACTTTAGGGAGCGGGGGCGTGCATCCCAGCCTCTGCCCAAGTCTCCCAGGCCCTGTCTGGCCCTCAGCCCATGGCAGCGGGCAGCCTCTGGCATGGATAACTCCAGGGCCTGGCAGGTCTGCGAGCGCTGTCGGTGCACTGGGTCTTCCCTGAATGACCCACCTACAAACCTAGATTCATCTTCCTTGCAGAGAGGCCTCACTCTCCTCCAGCAGAAAGAGAAACACGCCCATTCCTAAAGAAGTGTTTTCTTTCTTTCAGGCAGGAAAATTAATGAGCTCCATCTTTGGCACGGATTAGAAAATTCCACCGTGGCCTTGGCAGGGCTCATGCCAACACCAGAACTTTAAAGAAACCCCACACTGAGAGCTACGAGGAACAAAGGTAAGGCTGGCTGACCTGATTTCCTTGCTCACAGTCAGGAAGAGAAAGGGGAGAGGAACAAAGCACCTGGCTGGAGAGGTGCGCCTGGTTGAGGGAGATGCTTCCCCCTCTTCCCCGAGCTGTTCTCGGAACCAGCAGCACAATGCCCTCCTTATTCCCTGGTCCTCACCACACGGGCTGACGTAGAGCCTTCCCCGGCACACGTTCAGACTGTGGCCGCCAGCACGTCTCGGGCAGATTTCTTCAGCCACTGGGGTGGGTGCCCGGTCTCAGCAGAGGAGGAAAAAGCCGTGTTTGCTTCACAGTCTCTGGTTTTTGGAAAACAGTTGGCGGACTGAATAAATACAACATGTTGCCTAGTTATCAATAAGTATCTGTTCACTCTCAGTACATGATTTTTGAGCACCAACTTTGCCCCAGGGGCTGGAGACATAGCAGTGAACAAAACAGACAGAGACCCTCTACCCAAGGAGGTTTGGGATGGGAGGGGGACAATCAGCATTTAATAAACAAAATAACTTCAGGTACTAATAACCCCAGATGATGAGGTGGAACATAGTAGTGGGGAGGAGGCTATCTTAGGACGCTCAGGAGAAGCCTCCAGTGACGTTGTTGCTGAAATCTGCATCACCTGAAGGATCTAGCGGAGGCAAGATGTGGGCACAACAGTCTTCTAGGCAGTGGGAACAACACGTGCAAAGGCCCTGAGGGGGTAATGTTGTTTGACAATTTCAGGGAACTGAGTGGAAGCTGATGAGAAAGGGGTGGTAATGAGCAAGGCATAAAGAAAGGCAGAGACCAGGTTTATTACAGGAATCATCACATCTAACGTTGTAGAGTGTGTTACAGTTTGCAGAGGGCTTTGAACACACACTATCTCAATTCAATCATTTTCCTTAACAATATTCCTTACCCAATAGATGAAGAAACTGAGGCTCAGGAGGTAACTTCCTCAAGGTCACAAAACTAGGAAGTGATGGGACAGGACTCTGACCAAGGAGTCTGTTTGCACAACTCCAGAGGGCTCCATCCACGTGGCAGGGGAAGATATTTGTATCATTGCTTGGAGTTTGTGCAGTGCATGGCCTGTGCCACTGTACATAGTGACCCTGTGCCAGCTGAGGTCTATTTTCTCCAAATTTCTGTGTTTTATTTCTGTGCTGGGGCTATTGGAAACACAAAGAATAAAAATATTATTTCAGCCCTTGGTGAGCACATGATGTGGTTAAAGAGAAACAATATAAAAAAAGATGGTGGATGATAACAATATTTGTTTCCAGCAAAGACATTATGGATAATTCGGTAGGGGCTGTGAGATTTGCGCCCAGTTTGAAGACTTAGATTGGTGGGCATACAGGAAGAAAATCATAGGACTTCATGACACAGACATGCAATTAAAACCTGGTGAGGGACTTCCCTGGTGGTGCAGTGGTTGAGAATCCGCCTGCTGATGCAGGGGATACGGGTTCGTGCCCCAGTCCGGGAAGATCCCACATGCCGCGGAGCGGCTGGGCCCGTGAGCCATGGCCGCTGAGCCTGTGCATCCGGAGCCTGTGCTCCGCAACGGGAGAGACCACAACAGTGAGAGGCCCGCGTACCACAAAACAAACAAACAAACAAAAAAAACAAACAAAAAAAACCTGGTGAGTCGTTGACCACCATAAGTGCTTGCCTCCATTGGCTGCAGAATTTTTTTTAAATGAACGTTTATTATTCTATCATATAAAAAATAAGATCATACAGGTAAAATTTTGGCAAATCTGAGAAGGGAAAAAAGATCATCTATAATCCCATTCATGAAACACAACTGCTTTTCACATTTTAGTGTAGTTCCTTCTTGTTTTTTCCCCAGGGAAGCAATATGTGTGTGTGTGTGTGTGTGTGTGTGTGTGTGTGTGTGTATTTATACATACATACATACATATATGTATCTGAACATATATATATGTAATACACATCATATATACACACACCGCAAATACAAACACACACACATTCTCACCTTTATTGCAGTATAATTTACATTCTTTAAACTTCACACATTTTAAGTGTGATGGTTGACAAGTTTTGACAAATGTATGCACATGAGTAACCACCACTATACTAAAGATTAGAACATTTTCTTTTCCCCAGAAGATCCCTCATCCCTTTACCCCATGTGCCCCAGGCCCTTCCTTCAGGCAATCACTGACTCACGTCTGTAGCCTTGGACTAGTTTTGCCTGTTCCAAAACTTCACATAAATGCAATCAAGTGTGTACTCTCTTGTCTCTGCCCTCTGTTGCTCAGGGTATTTTTGAGGTTTATCATGTTAGCTTGTATGTACCAGTGGTTTATTCCTTTTTATATCTGATTAACATTCTATTATAAGAATATACAAAAATTTGTTTATTCAGTCACCTGTTAATGGACATTTGGGTTGTTTCTGGTTTCTGGTTTGGGGATATTGTGAATAAAGCATCTATGAAATTCCTGTACCAGTCTTTTTGTGATGTTTTCAGTCCTCTTTGGTAAACACCTGGAAGTGGAATTACTGGGTCATTGGGTAGGTCTCACTCTATGGAAAACTACCAAACAATTTTCCAAAGTTGTGTAGCATTTACAATGTACAGAATTCAATTGCTCCACATCCTCGTCAGCACTTAGTATTGCTGCTCTTTTTTTTTTAAGCGTTTTTAAGAATTTACTTATTTATTTTTGGCTGCATTGGGTCTTTGTTGCTGCACGTGGGCTTTCTCTAGTTGTGGCGAGCGGGGGCTACTCTTCATTGCAGTGCGCAGGCTCCTCGTTGCCGTGGCTTCTCTTGTTGCGGAGCACAGGCTCTAGGCGCTTGGGCTTTGGTAGTTGTGGTGCGTGGGCTCCAGTTGTGGCTCGTGGGCTCATTAGTTGTGCCTTACGCGTGCATTTGCTCCGAAGCATATGGGATCTTCCCAGAGCAGGGATCAAACCCGTGTCCCCTGCATTGGCAGGTGGATTCTTAACCACTGCGCCACCAGGGAAGTCCCATTTTGCTCCTTTTTTTGATTTTAGCTATCCTTGTGAGTGTGTGGTGGTTTTAATTCGCATTTCCCTGATCACTAATGATGTTGAGCATTGTTTCACAGGCATGTGTTTTCATAGTTGTAATTCTTTGTATTCATTGCTTTTAAAATTTATACTTAATATTACCATTCTTCTCTGTTACCTTGTAGTCTTCATGACCACTATATTAATGGCTTCTAATAGTCCAATGAGGGAATTCTATACAATTTATTTAATAATTCCTCTATTAGACATTTATATGATTTCCAATTTCTCACGTTTCTAAATAACACTGAAATTAACATGTGAGTGCATAGATTTCCCCCATATTTTAGATTATTTCCTTTAAATTAATGACAGAGGGCTCCCCTGGTGGCGCGGTGGTTGAGAGTCTGCCTGCCGATGCAGGGGACGCGGGTTCGTGCCACGGAGCGGCTGGGCCCGTGAGCCATGGCCACTGAGCCTGCGCGTCTGGAGCCTGTGCTCTGCAATGGGAGAGGCCACGGCAGTGAGAAGCCCGCGTACCGAAAAAAAAAAAAAAATTAATGACAGAATAAAATGATCAGGTACAAGGCATTTTTGTGGCTTCGGGAGGGTAAAATATGAGGTGAACATTGAGACCATTGTCTTCAAAGGCACAAGCTGAGCCCCCGTTCCCATCTCAGGTTCTGTGCTGGGGTATCGGAAGGGGACCCGTTTCACGAATGTGAGCGTTTTGTCGAGAGGCAGAGCTAATGATGGCTTTGCAGCCAAATACGTTTTGAGTCCTGGGTGATGCTGTTATTGACACCAGGCTCCAGTACAATGGGCTTCGCTCTCCCTCCAGCCATGTTGAAATGTGGGGCAAGAAGAACTCAGGTGCCTTGTCCTCTAAGAATGATCTACGCAGGTGCCCAGCCAAGCAGCCTTGGGCCCCTCAGTAGCAGTTCCAGAATTTCTGTACGTAAAGCGTCCGACTGAAGGGGGTGGGAACTTGCCTTGAAGGGTATTTTGATGCCATGCCCAGTGTTTTCATCTGGGCTGTGTATTTATTTGTTGGCGGCCTCGGGAGAACTGCTGATGATGGAGGGGAGCGTGTGGAAGGAGTGGGGGGCTATGGCCCCCTGCAAAGCAGTGGGTTGATCCTGCCTAGTGCAGGCGTGAGGCTGGGCACCCTGGAAAGCATATTCATCTCATTGGCCAGCAGACACCCTTATCAACCCCTCTCCAACCATCCCACAGCCGCCCAAACCTAATAAGAGCCATATATTTTATATGGTGTCTGGTCCCCCTCCAAATTCTTATTTCAGGAAGAATCGTCCAGGGAGGTGGAAACCAGGAGGAATTTGCATGGCAAATCAGTCCCCTGCGGGTACCACATTCAGGCCTCCTGCGCGGAAGAAAAGGCCTTGGGGCCAGCTTTCCGAGGCCCCTTCTTCCAGCTGGCCTCCTCCTGAGAGTGTCAGCTGAGCTCCTGCGTTTCCTCAAGGTGTCCTTGGTGACGCTCCAGAGCGTCACCAGCAGAATGCCTCCCTCTGCTCTGAGACCCGACACTCACCAGCAATTCCCAGCAATTCCCGATTGTACTAAGCCACTTTGACTTTCCTCCCCTCAATGTGAGCTTATCGAGGACAAAAACCATTCCTTATTCACCATGTCCTAGTTTGGGTTCCCCTCAAAGCAGACCCTGAAACAAGGATTCAAGGGAAAGTCCTTTACTTGGGGGCTGATCCCAGGAAATTCTTGTGGGGGGTGGGAAGTGAGTCAGGAGAGAGGCAGCAAGACAGGATGTGTAACCAAGGCAGTGACCACTGCGGGCAACTGAGGCTCGGTCCCAGGGCACCTCTGGGAGCTGGTACAGAGACCTCCTCCAAATGACCACACCTGAGCAGGAGGGTGACCAGGTGGGGAGACTTTAATCCCTGACCTTGCGGCTGCACCGCCTCCAGGCAGGGTGGGCTCCAGCAGCTGGAAAAAGCCACCCAGCAAAGAGACACAGGTGCTGGCAGCTCTGTCAGCTCCCTAGTGCACCGAAGGGGTACAGCCAGGAGGCTGCTGGCAGCCAGGGCACAGACAGCATCGGCCGTGCCTCGCCAGCACGACTCAGCATCCGCAAGGGACAGATCCTCAACGGAGCGGGTTGTTTGAACCCAGAGGGTTGGAGGTACCCCCGGAAGTCAGTTTGTGAAGGAAAGCTGTATAAAAGACGGGTTTGTTTTAACTGCGTTGACCCCGGCCAGGCAGGGGCAGGGACACCCAGCATCGGAGGGTTTCAAAGCTGCTCTCAGGCTTGCAGGACAGACACCTCACTGCCTCTCCAGCAGTGCCAGCCCAGAACAGCACCCAGAGGGGTTCAGTTCTTGGTGGGGGGGCGTCCCCTGACACCAGCAGGGACAGCAGGCTGTGTGTGGGCCGCCCCAGGGTGTGACATCACAATGCAGTCCATTCAGGATCTAGGGACTGACTTGCCCCTGTGCCCAGATATAAGCTGAGCCCCCAGGGCTGGCCTGCACTTGCGGGGCCAGGCAACCGAGACACGCCGACCTTCGGCGCCGACCTTCCAGGCACCCTTGGTGAGTACTCAGGCTTCCCGAGAGCTGTGGACACAGAGACAGCCCGTGGTGGGCGGGCTGAGCCCTTCGGGTCTCATACTCAGAACAGGATTATCCAGTCTGGGGGCCAGGACTGTACCAGGACCAGCCCAGGGCCCTTCCTGGGGAAGCCAGCTCAGGCCACCCAGGCATCCCTTTTCCAGCCCCTGCCTGTGGGGTTACTGGCTGCAGGAAGTGATATTCTAATCACCTCCAAGGCCTGCTTTGCCACCTGGCCCCACTCCCTTGGGCAAAGGTCAGCGGTGTGCTTGCTAGAGGCCCGGGGGGGGGGGGAGGTTGGCGAGGCTCTCAGATGACAGATCCCAGGGAGGTTGTAGGCCGTCCTCGGGCCCAGGACACACTCACAGCCGTGTGAGCAGGTGGAGCCTTGGTGGTGCGAGGGATGCTGAAACCACCGCCCCTCCGGAGACGCACCCCAGGACCCTTCCTCTCTGTGCACGCTGCTTCTCTGGCGGTTTTTAAATCAACTCCCATGGCCCTCAGGTGTGTCAGGACTCTTCCTCCCCTTTGGGGACAATGAGGGAAATTTGAGCTGCTGGTGGGAAGTGGGTGGATGGATCAGGACCCCAAGAGAGCAGGCAACACGGAGGAAGGCGGTGGGGGTGAGGCAGGGACGGAAGCCACCTCTCGAGAGGACGCTGGCTCTTCCCAGCCGGGCCGCCAGCAGTCGGCCAAGGGTGGTCTGCGGCCAACGAGTGGGGGGGACCCACGCAAGGGCACCAGGAGGCGGGGCCGGCCTCCCCGCAGCCCCCTTGCGCTCTCCTCCAGCCTGTCCGTCCATCAGCTTCAGGCGTCCAGACGGGCCACTCACCGTCTGTGATGGGGCACCTGCAGGTCCCCACAGCATGCCTCGCCCTCAGGGTGTTGTTCTGGGGTCCACGGTTTTGAGCAGCTCCTGGCTTTATCCGAGTGTGTCAGGCAGTAAGCGAGATGGGTGCGCAGAGAAACCTTTTACCCTGAGGCTTCACCATCACTCCTTCGTCTTCTTGGGATGGCTGACCCCTACCCCGACTCCTCACACGCGAGTCCCTGGTGTCGGTGGTCTCCAAGTCCGCTGAGAACACTGGCTCCACCCAGGTCCACTGACCGAGAAGAACAGTCTAGGGGCCAGAGATAGAGGGGCCCTGTGCCAGCCCCCATTTGGAGAGGTGGGAGGGAACACATGGGAAGCACCTACTGTGTGTCAGACCTGTTACCTATGCCATTGCTCTTAATTCCTGCCACCAGGAAGGTGAAGCTTATAGACACAGAAGCCAAGAACTGTGTTTCAAGAGGGGCATTAACCTAGAATTTATATATACTCTGTGTTCAGACTGGCTCTCCAACATGAGAGCACTCTGAAAATAGAACGAGCTGCTTTGCCAGGCAGCCAGGGTGCACCTTTGGAAGCGTCCAGGCGAGCCAGGTGCCTCCGCCAGCAGGGCTGGGACGCGACCCTTGTGATCAGTCGGGAGATGGACCAAACGATCTTTAAAGGCTGCTCTGGATCCCAGATTGCAGGATCTGGTTCTCAGCACCTTGCTAATCTTCCACGTTTGAGTCCAACTGGGTCAGGCCTCCCAGGGCGGCTGCAAACTTTGTCAGGAGGGGAGAGCTGAAGGAACCACAGAGATAAGCTCTGTGGACCTGCGAGGCTCCAGGTAGGAAACAGGGGTCCAGGCTGGAAAAGGGTGTGGTCCAAGGCCACAGCCAATCGGCAGAATGAATGTTTGTTGAATGAATGAATGAAGGAGTGACAGCGCCGGGGTTGGAACCAGCCTGGATGTGAATCAGACATCCCTTCACCCATCTCTCCTCCTTTCCTAAGACTCTTCCCGATCAAAGTATGCTTCGGCTAACACATACTGAGCACCCGCTGTACGCCAAGTGTTCGTAGAGATTATTTCATGCCGTCCTCCCCTAACCCATCAGGTGGGTGTCCTCGCCCCCACTTCTCAGATGAGGGTGATCAGGTACCTGCCCCAGAGGTTGGTGAACTTGCAGAAGTGTCACAAACGCTAAACAACAACGCGGTCCCGCTAACTCCAGGAAGGGCATGCGTCTCCACCATCGGCCTCCCGGCTTGAGCAAGGAAGCACTGCTCTTCCTCACCTTCCTAACACAAACTACCCATGACTTCACTGGTCCCTCAGGGGCTGTCGTAGCACCCCCCCCCAGACCTTGGCCTGGCTGACATCGGGCTCCCCGTGGACCCTCCTGGTTCTCTGCCTGCGCGTCTCGCTCTGACAGGACACCGACAGATGTTATGTGCCAAGGAAGAAAATATGCTAATCGAAATCAGCTTCAGCTAATTGTAGCAATTTCCCTTCTGCGAGTTGCCCTGAAATAGTAGCCACGCTCTGTTCTTTTTCACATCAGGGAGCCCCAAATTGGCAGCTTAAATGAGGTTGCAAAGAAGGCAACTAAACAGCCTCTTTGCTGCCAGTTACTGTGAATGAGGCCTTGAACATGGTCTCTGGGCAAGACCCCAGCTCCGCTCTCTGTGCACTTGGCATCTCGCTGGGGATTATAGGGACCCGCTCTTGGGCTGGAAAAGCCTCACTGAATCCTGGGGAAAACCAGAACCTCAAGGGATGTAATGAAGTACCAAGCCCAAGAGCACAGTCTGACCTTGAACCCGGGCTTACTTCTGATTTGTTCTATAGCCAGCGCCAGCCAACAGGACTTTCTGCATTGACAGAAACGTTCCCTTCGGTGCTGCCCCATATGGTAGCCACGAGCTACGTGTGGCTGTTGAGCTCTTGAAATGTGGCTCGTGGGACTGAGAAACTGAGAAAGCATTTTCAATTGTACTTAACCTTCATGTAAGTTTAAGTTTAAAGTAAGATAAACTTGTGTGGCCAGTGGCCGCTGAACGGGACGGTGGCTCTGTAGCCCTGCCAACTTCTGTGACTTCATCCCCATCCCACAGACCCGCCGCCTGTGCCTCAAGTAGGCAAACGTGTCCCCCGTCCCTTGGCTGCACCCCCTTTCCTCTGGCTCAACATCAGGACCTCAGGTCAACTGTGTCTCCTCCGAGGGACCTTCCCCACCCCCACTCCAAATCGGTCCTTATCCCTCTGAAGTCATCGTGTGTCTTAGTTCAGGCTGCCGTAACTAAATACCATCGACTGGGTGCCTTCTAAACAACACAAGTGTATTGCTCCCCGTTCTGGAGGCTGGACGTCTGAGACCAGGGTGCCGGCAGGGTCGGGTGGCAGATGGCCACTTTTCCACCGATCCTCGCGTGGTGGAAAGAGAGGGAGAGAGCTCTCTGGAGTCCCCTTGATGTGGGTACTCACACCATTCACAAAGGCTCCACCCTAATCACCCCTCAAAGGCTCCACCTCCTAACACCATCACCCCAGGGGTTAGGATTTCCACCTGTGAATCTGGGGGGACACAAACATCCAGGCCACTGCATTGTGGCTGCGTGGTCTCCCGTCTATTGCTGTCTGCCTGGACAAGAACATCAGTCCTGCGAGAGCAGGGGTGCTGTCTATGCTTGCACCTCCACTCGTGCCTGGAACATCATTTGGAACAGCGCCTGGCAGGTGGCAAGTGCTCAGCACAGGGTCTGGAGCGAGTAAACACCCTGCAGATGGGCCGGTAGCCATTCCTCAGCTAAATAACAAAATGACTCCAAACTTAGTGGCTTCAAACACCAATGATGAGTTATTTCTCCTGATTCTGTGGGTGAGATACTTGGGCAGGGCTCAGCTCCCTGTGATATCAGCGAGGGTCACGTGCTCAGCTGCATTCATCCGGGGGCTGCGCTGGATGAGGCGGCCCGAGAAGGAAGGCCCTCCTCACTCGTCCGGAGCTCACAGGTCCTCAGGCGGCATCCCCGCAGGGTTAGCCTAGGGTCGGACTTGTTATATGGCAGCTGGCTTCTGCGGGAAGAAGCAGAGCCTCCAGGCCACTTGAGGGCCAAGCAGGGCACGGAAGCACCACTTCCAGCACACTCCTGGGCCCAAGCAAGTCAGGGGGCAGCCCAGACAAAAGAAAAGGGGAGGGGAAACTGTCCACCGCTGATGGCCGAGGCAGCAGTACACGCAAGGAGGACCAGCTGATGTGGCCACAGTCACCACAAGGTGTTTCTCAGGCTGGAATATGCACCAGACCACCTGGGGTCTTGTTAAAATGCAGATCCTGGGACTTCCCTCATGGTCCAGTGGCGGTCCCTACGCTCCCAACGCAGGGGGCACAGGTTCAATCCCTGGTCGGGGAACTAAGATCCCACATGCCACACCACGTGGCCAAAAAAAAAAAAAAAAGTGCAGATCCTGATCCAGTGTGGGATGTGGCCTGAGCCTCCACACTCCAAACAAGCTCCCAGGAGACACCAAGGCTGCGGGTCCCCACCTACACGTGCTGGTGCAAGGCTCTCTTAGAGCACAGTCCATCAGCACTGGCCCTCTGTTTAGGTTCAGCCTCACAGAGCCCCAAATAACACCACAACCGCATCACTCCACTGGGTTGAGCCTTGTGCCCTATTGCTGGGGTCCGTGTGATCTGTCCCTTCTCCTGGCACCCGGGCTTGCACCCACACTGTCATGGGGAGCCATCCCACTCCACGTCCTGAACAACCCCCTGCACTTCACCCTTCCTCCTCCCATTTAACATTTGATGCTGCCCATGCCCCTGGCAAAACTGGTTGGGGCTCTTTCAGTTACAGGATTAGAACCAAACTCAAACTAGTTTAAGGGAAAAGGATTGATGGGAGCGTGCAAGGACTTCAGGAATGGCTGGATCCAGGGCCTCAGTGATTCCAGAAAAGTATTTGTCACCATCCTCAGCTCTGCTTTCTCCTGGGGTCTTGCTGGCAGACTCTCCAGGGTGAGGAAGAGACGCCCCTCTGCTTTGCACTTTCCAGCAAATGTGCCAGAGTTCTCTCTGGTTGGCCTCATGGGGTCCCCTGCCCACAGTAAAGCAATCGCTGTGGCCAGGAGGATGTCTTACCTCACGGCTAAGCCTGGGTTCTGTGTAGGCCCTGGGAGCCAGGTGGTGAGGCCAGCCCCCCTGAGTCACATGGAACGAGGGCAGGAAATGTGGGATTCTCCATGGAAAACTGGACAGGAGGAAGAATTGCTGAGAAGTCAGGAAACTAGCATGATCGACATGAGACAGGTGCTCTATTATGGTGGGGGAAGCAGAGGGCAGGGGCCCTATCAGTTCCAGGGGGCTACCTGGGCCTCCTGTCTCCCAGCACAGACTCAGAGGGACTGATGAGCTAAAGAAGAACTTTAGCACCAGAGGAGACCTGAAAATTAGTCAAGGCATGTTCCACAGAACCCTGGCCCAGTGATGTGAACTGATGTTATTTCAAAGGCCATGTGGTCCAGGAAGGTCAGGAGATAGTGGGTTAGACCACATCAGCAGTTCCCTCTCTGCGCAGGACTTGTCAGGGCCTTGAATAAGCTGGCGGACACTGTGAATTGACAGGAATTGGGGGGAAAATTAGAGGCTATTGTTCTGTTGAGTGCACTTTGGGAAATTATTAACCTAACTCCACCCCACTCATTTTATGGACAAAGCAACCAAGAAAGGGAAGTGACTTTGACAAGTTCATGGAGCTCTTTAGTTTCAGGCTGAGTCCCACCTGCTGCTACGGTGACCTATCTGACACTGCATAGAAGCATCACCTTGTGCCTCAGGGGGCCCTGTCCCAGCCCTGGTGGTTTTCCTTCCTCTGGAGGGTGTTCTCTCTTCTCTTAGACATTCCCGCACAAAGGCCCTGTGAGGGGCTGCCGGCGCCCAGAGGGCTGCCCAGACCTGAAGGGACTACGGAAAGTGCAGGAAGCGCGTGGGTCTGCACTTAGGAAATCGCGGCCTCCTGACGGGCAAGGTGCCCGCATTGCGAGGTTGAAGAGGCTCGATGCCTGCAGAGACATGGAAGAGTCAGCAACAGCCAGGGGTGCCAAGCCCATCAGGCAGGAGGGGCCAGAAGGAAGGTCGTGTTCCTGGAACCAAGCATGCACTCTAAATCCAGACAGAGGTTGTGCGTCAGGGCCGCAGAGAGCTGACGTGCGTGACGGCTATAACAATATCGTGTTTGAGGACCTGGTCTGGGCACTTCTCAGCCACTCCAGGACCCACATTTATAAAGAGAAAGCAGCTGTTGGTTAGTCGGTGGGACTCACAAGTATTAGCTACACACAGAGGATTCAGGCTCTTCTCCTTGCTGAGGTAACCATCTTGGCTCTGTTATTAAACTCTCTAAGCCTCAGTTTCTTCATCTGTTAAATAGAGCTAAAACGCATTCCTGCCTCATGGCTCTGTTAGGAGGATTAAATAAGCCTGTAGCAAGGGCTCCTGAAGTGGCAGCAGGAATGGAGAGGTGGCATCAGGGCCAGGTTCCCGGCTGCTAAGGAGCCTCTGCACGGCTCCCTCCAGCCCCTAAACTGCCACTCAGAGAGAAGCAGCATCTGCAAGCAGACAGCGGTGGCTCGGAGCCCAGAGAGGTGCAAAGGGCTTCTCCATACGAGGCAGGAGGTGTGTGGCATATGTGTCCCTGGTCAGTTCGAGGTGACTCTATCCAAAGGCCAGGCGGAGAAGCAGATGTCGTGAGCAGAGTTGGGTGTGTGTACCTAAGCCCTGAGAGCAGAGCCAACGCCAAGCGTGGCTTGGTGGACTTCGGCCATCAGCACTCAAGGCCACCCAGAGGGAAGGGACTGGAGTCCACACCTTGGCATTTTGCACACACAGGAAGTCAAGCCTTCACCAGCAGATACTTTGACAGTTGAAAGTCCCAGTGCGGACTGAAGGGGAGATGCTGGGACTGTCTGGCCACTGAGTGGGGGATGGGAGCAGAGGCGGGAACGGTGGTTACCTGCTTGTAGATACGCTTTGTGGGGAAGGTCAAACCACGTCCCCAGGAAACTGTGTCCGAGGTTGAAGATGAGAACCACTCTCGTAAGAGTTGATAGTGGCAGCAGAGGTTCCTAATCTGGGGCGCTGGTCCACAACCCCCGAAAACAGATGTCAAATTTTATTTATATGTGCAGGTGGGACGTTCTTCTGGAAGGAGAGTCTATAGCAAGAGAGGCAAACTGGTGGCGTGGCTTGGTTTTGTTGGGTCCACACTGTGTTTCAGGTATTTGAATTTTTGCCCAACATTTAAAAATTGGGAACTTCCATATAAAAATCAAAACTTTTGCATGGCTTCCCTGGTGGTGCAGTGGTTAAGACTCTGCGCTCCCAATGCAGGAGAGCCCAGGTTCGATCCCTGGTCAAGGAACTAGATCCCACACGCACACCGCAACTAAGAGTTCGCATGCCACAACTAAGGAGCACATGTGCCACAACTAAGGAGCTGGTGAGCTGCAACTAAGGAGCCCACCTGCTGCAACTAACACCTGGCACAACCAAATGAATAAATTAATTTTTTAAAAAAGTTAAAAAAATAAAAATAAAAAATGTTGGTGGCTCTCGAAATAACTCACAAGATCTGGCCACCTGGGACCCACACCCCTGAGAGGGGCTACCTCATTAAGGTGGGGTGTGGGGACCCAGACGGCCACATCTGCACCACCTGTGGCCTCCTTGATGAATCCCAAATGCTAGTCCACACTAACCATTGCCCTTACACTGTTTTTCCTCACGGATTTATTTTGTTCACTTGCCTGGATCCTCTGGCTTTTGCATATGTAACCCCTAATCTGAACTTTGAACAGAGGCTCAAAATGGTGTGTTTTCAACAAAGGCCACTGAAACTGAGATCCCTTCCATCCTAAACTCTTCCCTGACAATCCAGGGTGGAGACTGGTGCTTAGTAGGGGCAGATCGCAGCCCTGCCAACACCAGGGAATGCAGAATCTCTTCCCTGGAAGGAATGTAGTTATGCTCTGGGTCCAGGAGCGTGTTTACAAATGGGCAGGCTTATCTCGTTGATGGCTACAGAACACCCAAAGGTCTCCAGAAATAGCTGAAACTCCTTTGTATACTCTCTGCAAGGGTCCTCTTTACAAAACAATAGTTTGTGTTCTGCTTAGATGATAATGTAATGAGTGAAACCAATGGCAATCTTTGGGGAAAACTTTCTTTATGGTCTCGAGAACCTGGCTTTTGAAAGCGGACAAATCAGAAAGAGAACAGAACTCTGGGTGAGACTTCCTCTCTGAAGCTAGAGCTAACAAGACTCTGAGTCTTAAGTAGGACTTTGCATTTGGGAAGATGGGGCAAGTCACTCAGAGCTGCTTTCTGAGCTGAGACTCACAGGTGCATAGGTGCCTACTCTCACAACCCTTGGAAGGTACTGGACCTGCTGCGCTGAGGACCCAGACAAGGGCAGGCACACAAGTGTGAGAGCAAAGGGATAAAGGAAAGTGGAGTCGTGGACTAGAACTTGGACTAGAATCTTGGAATCTTGCCAAAGAGCAAGTAGAAGACACATACATATGGGCCTTGCATGTCTTAGAATGGACTGAATATATGGCTTAAAATGTGGCACGATGGCAGGTTTCCTCCTGTACAATGGCCGCCAGCTGCAGCCCTTGCTCATATCTGCACCAGAGCAGAGGAATTCAGTCCAGAGCTGGAAGGAGAGAACGTGATTGTCCAGAAATCCAGCAGAAGACTTTCTTGATGACTCAGTGTTTGGGAACCAGATGTTAGTCTGAGCACAGTCAGGTTTGAGGCCTGGTGATGCCCCAGGCCAGTTAATGTGTCATATCTGTAAAGGGGACCATCGTAGACCCCGCTCCCTCGCACTGCCGGGGAGATTAAATGCGATGATACACAAGAAGAGCTTCCCATGACCCTGGAAGCCAGACCAGCACTAACTGCTCTCTCGGGCTGGATTTCCCAGTCACCGACCCTGAGAAACTGATTTGAGCGCAAGAAGTAATTTGCGAGGGGATCCGGGTCACACCAGGGGGCGGGGGGAAGGGAGGCAGAGAAGGGACGGCGGTGCGGTGCTCAGAGCAGGTCGACGCCTGGGGCCATCCACCTGCGGGTCCCCACCCGAGCTGTGCGGGGACTGGGTGTTTATCCACCTGCAGGTCCCTGCGGGAGGGGGAACTGCAAGCCCCGCCCCGAGGGGACGTGGGCGGGGCAGGGACAGCCTCTGAGAAAACAGCCCTCATTGTTCTGATTCTTCGAATTCCGACCTGGGAGAGGCAGGAGCCACGCAGACCTCAGCTCACATCCATCCCTGCCCTTTAATGGCTGCGTGACCCTCTCTGCCTCTCCGGGCCTCGGTTTCCCCATCACTCAGAATGAGAACAATTCCCCACTGTTGCCCAGTTAATTCTGAGAATTAAGTGTGACCACAGCCACGGACAGGGAGAGGCGGTCGGTGCCCTGCAAACGTGAGGCCCTTGATTGCTTTTCCCTCACTTCCCCGCAGTGGACGTTCTGTTCTCGCCCCAGGGTGAGCCCAGCCGGCAAAGACGTCCGTCCAGAGGAGCAGGACACGCTGAATCCAAACTAGTGTTTGCCTCCGAGGCGACTTGTGAGTGATGCGCTGTTCTACAGCAATTATCTCCCGGGCTGTGTATTATCAGGCTGTTTCCCCTCTCTATCTCCGTGGGTCTCTCTGGCTTTCATATCCAGAGAGGGAGGCAGCGGGGCTGGCCTGAAAGGGGCCAAGCCAGGAGAGAAATCTCAACAGGAAGAATTTCTGGCCCTGCAGCTCACCGGGCAGCCCAGGGTCCAGAGTGTGGGCGCACCTAGGGGCTTCTGCTGAGTCAGAGGTGGGGAGAGAGCTGCCGGGAGAAATGCAGGATGCCCAGCAGAAATTGAATTTCAGATAAACTACAAATAACTTCTTTAGAATAAGTATGCCTTGTGAAATACTTGGGTCAGACTTACATTAACAAGTTATTTGTTTATCTGAAATACAAATCTAACTGGGCATCTTGTATTTTTATTTCCTTAACCTGGCCACCCTAGTCTGGAAGAACAAACCCTCACAGGAGGTTTGGGTTAGAAATCAGCCCAGCGACCATCCAGCCGGCCCTGCAGGCCAAGAGGCGCGGAGAAGGGTCACCCGACCCCGGACTGGGCCTCCGGGGGCTTCACCCCAGGGCCTGTAACCCACCCCCTCAATTGAATCGCTGTCACCGTAAAGCATCGTTAACGGTGCAGTGGAGTCGGTCACAAATGCACTTGCGCTGCACCCACGTGAGAAAAGAAAATGCACTTCTTTGTTCTTACACAGTGGGGTCCAGGCAAACATAGGCTAGCGGGTCAGTTCCTGGAAGCAGACCTGAGACCAAGATGCAGGTGCACGTGGCCCAGAGAGGGGGAGGGGAGCAGGAGGGGGAGGAGCGAGCAAAGCTGTTGCCGCTGGGGGCCCCTCCCGCTGGATCTCACAGGAGCCTGGGAACAGCAATGGTGCCAGAAGGCGGGTCCCGCCCCAGATGAGGGGACCGGACTTTGTACTCAGTGTCAGGGTCACAGGCGTCTCCAGGGATGGCCGCTTCTATTGCAGGGCCGGGAGAGCCGCTGCTGAGTGTGGGAGTGTGGGTGGCCACACTTTTAGCAGCTGGGCCATAGGTGCTCCGGCTGGTCCAGGGGATCTGGGCGTGCGCCAACCGCACCTAGTACTCGCTCTGTCTTCAGTTTCACGCTGTGTCCTTTCAGTGTGAGCAGTCAGCTATCCAGGCCGATTTAAAGAGTGTCTTTTGGGAGATGGTCTCCTTAGCAACTGCTCTCCCCCTCCCCAGCCTCCCTAAGGAGTTCTGTGGCTGTGGGTCTGGTCAGCGATGCTTATGCGTCTTTAAGGAGGGGGGCTGCAGGGCTTTGAGAACTCGTGGTGTCTGCAGGATGATGGCCTGACCCCTGAGGCAGTGGCTGCTCTGGGGGTCATCAGCCCCTTCTGGTCTTGTAGGGATATTTTGGCACCCGGTGCTGGAGTCTATAGCTCGGCCATTGCCCTGGTTGTAAGGTCCCCCTTCCCGGGACCGCTTCATCCAGATGCCAGACTCTGGCTCATCCATCAGCCCTCAGAGCATCTTCTGTTTTGTTTTTTTTGTTTGTTTGTTTGTTTTTGTGTGTGTGTATGTGTGGTACGCGGGCCTCTCACTGTTGTGGCCTCTCCCGTTGCGGAGCACAGGCTCCGGACGCGCAGGCTCAGCGGCCATGGCTCACGGGCCCAGCCGCTCCGCGGCATGTGGGATCTTCCCAGACCGGGGCACGAACCCATGTCCCCTGCATCGTCAGGCAGACTCTCAACCACCGCGCCACCAGGGAAGCCCGCCTCAGAGCATCTTCTATTGGGTGCTCAGGCTCATGTATCCAGCAGTTGCTCACGGCCACTGCACGACTGACCCAAACACCTTGGAAGCAGCCTGTTCTTGTCATCTCTTGATAAGCCCAGTGAAGCAGGCCACTGGGTCGTCTCATGCCCCATTCCCAGGGCCTGGCCAGGGTGCCAGAACTTTCCCTCTGGAATCTTACGTGTCTGCCCACTACGGGATTTTTATCCCAGAGAGGGAGCTCCCTGCCCCTATTGCCTGCTTCACAAACAACCTGTTCTCTCTTGTGGGTAATGCGGTGAGCTTTCTCCTTCCTCTTTCTAGAATCTGCTGGCAGAAAAGGTAGATTCTCCTTCTTTCTTTCTTCTGGGGAAGCTCCTTCTCCTTATCTCTGGGACTATAATGGCAGAGAGAGGAGGAATCTAAAGGTCTACCCAAAAGGGGGTATAAATCAAGAGGTTAACAAAATCGATCTGTTATAGCACACCCATGTTCATAGCAGAATTATCCACAATAGCTAAAAGGTGGAAGTAACCCAAATGTCCATCGATGGGTGAATAATGATAAAATGTGGTCTGTGCGTAAAATGGGATATTATTATTCAGCCTTAAAATTCGAACACATGATGCAATCTAGATTAACCTTAAGGACAGTAGGCTAAGTGAAATAAGCCAGTCACAAATAGACAAATACTGTACGATTCCACTTATATGAGGTCCCTAGAGGAGTCACATTTGTAGAGACAGAAAGTAGCATGGTGGTTGCCAGGGGCCAGGGGAGCTGTTGTTTAATTCCAGTATGAAAAAGTTCTGGGAATGGGTCACACAACAATGTGAATATACTTAACACTACTGACCTGTACACTTTTAAAATGGCTAAGATGGTAAATTTTACATTACGTATATTTTTACCACAATTGAAAATAAAAAGTGAGGGAAAAAATATCTGTTACAAAAGCAGATGTCCATGGAGGGTATCTAATACACTCATCCGTTCCTTAGGTGACGTATTTTATTAGATCAGCCCTGGATCCTTTGCAGAGAACAGGGCCCCAAAGAAGAGGAAATACTTTCATGAAAGAAAAATGCAGCCAGGAACAGTCCCAGCTAGAACCACCACCCAGACAAAGGCTATCCAGCAGAGACAGGATTTTAGAGACAGGGCAATTATATTTAGGGAAAGGGGGTTAGGAGACTGAGAATCATGAGACAGGAGAGGTGACAGCTGGAGAAGCTGTGGCTTCTTCAGGGGACCGTTGCAGGTGGTCTCAGCTGCAGGCTGCGATCTTAGCTCAGGTCTATAAAGCCTTACTCAGAACCGCTGGGGCCACAAGTTTTGGGGGACTCAGATTTTTTTGGATTTTAGAAAAGCAATGTGGTACCTATTCTGTGCATCCGAGACCATTCCCAGCAGAGTCTGGCTCGGCACCCTGTAAACAAAGCCATTAATATGCCTGTGGTAAAATGTATAAATATTCACACTAAGTGGGATAATAAAGACTATAAATAGCCTCATGTCAGTTCAGACCAGGTTTTGCTGCCAAAGAAGTTTAAAAAAAAAAAATCTTCTGGTTTCCAGAGCTTTTTGGATTTTGGATTTGAAAACGGCAAAATAGGGATTGGGGATGTGTGTGAAGTCTCCACCATCTACAGACTATAAATTAACAAAGACACATGATGTTGGGAGGGACCAGAATGATGAGATCCAGTGAACCCAACGTTCTGATTTTATAAATATGAAACAAAAGCTTCTCGCCCAAGGTCACACTCCTGGTCGTGGGCCGAGCTGGGATCAGACTCAGGTCTCCTACGCCCACACCCAGCACACCCAGTGGGGTCTAGCTGAGGCCTTCACACCCAGATTGCGCTTTGAGTGGAGTCTGGAATCCATCATGCCAACCCTCCCTCTCCTTTCTAGTTCCCTGAAGCGGGGACCTCTTGACTCTAGGCATGTCCTCCTGCATAGCTGAGTTCACCTTGTTAAATTTTCTCTGGGCAAGGCACCCACAGAAGGACTTGTCCTACAGGTTCATAGATAACCCAATGCCTTGCATATAGATGGTGCTCAGTAAAGATCTGCAGAATCGTTTAATTTATTTGGGTATTCATCACTTGTAGACCCATCTAGAGAAACAGCTATAATTAAAAGGCCATGTGGGGACTTCCCTTGTGGCACAGGGGTTAAGAATCCACCTGCCAATGCAGGGGACACGGGTTCGAGCCCTGGTCCAGGAAGATCCCACATGACGCGGAGCAACTAAGCCCGTGCGCCACAGCTACTGAGCCTGCGCTCTAGAGCCTGCGAGCCACAACTACTGAGCCCACGTGCCGCAACTACTGAAGCCGCGTGCCTAGAGCCCGTACACCGCAACGAAGAGTAGCCCCCACTCGCCGCAACTAGAGAAAGCCTGCGCACAGCAAAGAAGACCCAATGCAGCCAAAAATAAATACATAAAATTAATACATTTTAAATAAATAAATAAATAAAAATAAAAGGCCATGTGTAAGACAGACACCAAAGATCTTGTTTGCCATTGTAGAACTGGAACTAAGGGCAAGGAAGGCAAATATTACCTTTATTTTTGAATGATGAACATTAATGGTCATTGAAAGTTGATTTTTCCATCCCTGATGCCTAAGCCATGGGACTGATCCTGCCCCGGGTCTCTGGGCAGAGTGAAGATGCTTTTGTGCCTAGAATAGTACCTAGCACGTAGTAGGTGCACCACCTCAAACGCTGAATGAGTGAGTGAAGGAATGAACATTGGGGGTGTATTAGTTAGGACTCTTTGTTATAAATAGCACAATCTCAACTTAAACTGATTAAACAGAAGTAGAAAATATTACCTGACGTAATTGAAAAGTCTAGGGGTAGATGCCTTCAGGCATGGCTGGATCCAGGCCTGCAAATGATTACTGGGGAACCTCTCTCTTTCCTTATCTCAGATCTGGCTTTCCTATATGTTGTTTTCTGTCTTAGGCAGGCTCTTGGGAGCAGGTGATGGCAAAGATGGTTACAGCAGTTCTGGTCTTACATTCTACCAGCTGAGTAATCCTTGCAGAGAAAGGCATCCTAGACTTGGCCTGGGCTAGGGAATGAACCAATCACTGAGACCAAAGTGATCCGCTAGTTTCATTGGCCAGGTCTGCGTATGGTTGCCCCCTGGAGCCAGGGTATTGGGAAGACAAAGACTGAGGCTTGGGGAAGAGAGGTCACCAAAGCGAAGGGGAGGTGATGGTCCCAGAATCAGAAGGAGCAGGCACTGAGCAGGGGTAGACAGCTGACGTCTCTTCCAGAGCTGGATGCCAAAGCGTCTTCCCATGGCATGTGAAGGATGCAGCAAGCTCATGTTTTAGAAGATGATAGTGCTTAGAAACAACAGACACCAACCTGATCCTATACCCACAGAGTCGGCTTGAAGAATAATGATTAAACACAACCCCAATGAGTCAGCTCACCTGGAGTGGGGCTTACTCTATTCCCGACTGTGCACTAGGAGTCAACATTCTTGTTTGATCTGAACAGTCACCCTGGGGACACGCATTATGCCCACTTTACAGATGAGGAGACTAAGTCTTCGGTTCAGGAATCCTCTCGAGCTCTCCTAGCTAGTAAGCGAAGGGGCAGATAATCCCACCCTCTTATTTCTGACTCCCTAGCTTGGGCACTTCTTGGGCCCATCTGTGTTGCTGGGCCTGCCATCTCTCAGATCTGCTTTTCCCCGTGATGCTTGCCCCTCACCCCGGGGGTGGCACAGATGGCCGCCCGCAGGCTTGGGTCCCCCCAGCCGAGCACTCCTCACAGAGGGGCATTCATGGGTGCGCCAGGATGTGGCCTGAGAAGGTGAGGGGGAGGTCCCACGCCAGCCAGCCCCAGGCCATTGTGATGAGTATGGTGTGGCCTGAAGAGTAATTCTTGAATTGGCTGAACAAAATGGAGCCCTGGTCTTGAGCCCATGAACTTCCATCCTAAAAGGGAGGCGAACTTACAGTGGCTCCTCGGACCCTCAGCGGATTAAAGGGGAAGGAGTGAGACCTCAACGCCACAGGAACATCACCACCCTTCCGAGGCGGAAGGGCCAGACCCCGTCATCTGAAGGGAGAAGACTTGCTCTGAGGAGTGGGGCAGAGTTACCAAGAGCCTGGGGTGGTATTTGACAGACAAGGTATCCTTGGATCCTGATGGGTGAGAAGTGGGTAGTATTCTCACTCCCTCCTGGTCCAAGTCCATCAGAATTGAGTTGAGTGCACTTGAGTGCAAACGTCCAGCCATCCTCTCACTGGAGGCCCAGGGCCTCTGTGGAGACCATCCTGAGGTCACTCTCACCCTCGCTCTCTTGGTGCTACACAGCTGCTGTGTTTTGAGGACACAGAGAAGGATCCTGAATTTTCCCATAAATCTGCTTAGTTTAGGAGCTATTTATATTCTCCATAGCTTTCAGGCACTGGGCAACTTTTTTTTTTTTTTTTTTTTTTCTGTGGTACGCGGGCCTCTCACTGTTGTGGCCTCTCCCGTTGCGGAGCACAGGCTCCGGACGCGCAGGCTCAGCGGCCATGGCTCAAGGGCCCAGCCGCTCCGCCACGTGTGGGATCTTCCCGGACCAAGGCACGAATCCGTGTCCCCTGCATCGGCAGGTGGATTCTCAACCACTGCGCCACCAGGGAAGCCCTGGGCAACTTTTAAATCAAGGGTGTGAGGACTTTGAACACATGAATTTAAGTTTTAAAATAAAGGGAGAGGGCTTCCCTGGTGGCGCAGTGGTTGGGAGTCTGCCTGCGGATGCAGGGGACGCGGGTTCGTGCCTTGGTCCGGGAAGAAGCAGGGGTAGACAACGGGAGAGTCCTCTCTGCAACGCGAGAGGCCACAACAGTGAGAGGCCCGCGTACCACAAAAAAAAAAATAAATAAAATAAAGGGAGAAAGAGAAAATGAAGACATTGAGTTAAAGAAGCAAACATGATAACTAGGAAGAGAGGGAGGTTTTAATCCACGCTAGTTTCTCTATACGGTTGTCAAATTTAGCTCAAAGATTCCTAGTAAAAAGGGAAATAGGATGTTTGCAAGTCCTTTCTGTCGTAAAGGTAGAAATATGCCAATTTTGAAAGGTATACTTTTTTCTTCACATTAAATTCCGAAAGATGTATCTTGTGGGACATTTTATAGAACAAGATGTAAGCAGCAGAACGCTCCCCTGTAGCCCCTGTTACTACGCCAATAAAGGGTGAGGGCAAAACACAAAGTCTACGTATTAAATATACCGTAGTTTCCTGGGGAAGGCAATACCATAAATGCCTGAATAGAAAGCAAACACGAAAATAAGATAATCTTTCATTTGCTCAAAATGTTTTTTGGCTCTTTGAATATATAAACTCTCAGGGATCTAGATAAAATAGTCTACATATACTATTTGATTTTATAATTTAATTACACACATTTAAAGTCATATATGATATAAAATGGTATATTTAAAAATATATCACGTTTCCGTTTCCATTTCAGAAAAACAATAGTAGTCTAATTATATTCCTGTACGGTCCACTTCAGTGTCTTCCTCACTGGGGTTACATTTCGTGTCATCTCCCACGGTTTTCAGAGAATAATGACTTTGTTTCCCGCTAATGGGTGTTGAGCAGCATCACCTTTCGAATTCACATATCATGTCCCCGCTGGAAACGGCATCCCAAGCCCCATATGCCCATTTGTCTGGTATCAGAGTCCCGCACCCTCACCCCACTTATGTAACGAGGCGGATAAATTTGTGATCACCTCCTCACAAAGACCGATAGTGTAGATTTTTTTTTTTTTTTTTTTTTTTGCGGTACGCGGGCCTCTCCCGCTGCGGAGCACAGGCTCCAGATGCGCAGGCTCAGCGGCCATGGCTCACGGGCCCAGCCGCTCCGCGGCATGTGGGATCTTCCCAGACCGGGACACAAACCCGTGTCCCCTGCATCGGCAGGCGGACTCTCAACCACTGCGCCACCAGGGAAGCCCTCGTGTAGATTTTTTAAATGATCTTTAAATGTCGTCAAACATACGCAACTAGAAGGTCATTCCTTTGAGAATCGTGCTCAAATTCCCTTGACTTGTATTCTTTATTTAAACAGGTGACTCCTCTAAGCATCTAAACCCAGACTTGACCGAGGTCATTTCCTGTCATGTGTCTTCCCCAAACACTACTTTGAGGTTGAAAACGATGTCATTGACAAGAACACCCTGTAACACAGGCGGCTTTGGTGGGACGACACTACGTTAAAGCGTTTGCAGTTGTTTTGTCGTATGGCCCTCGAGCAAGAGCTTAATCTGACCCTACTGCAGCCCCCTATCCTGAAGCCACCCCCCACTGGGAGATGTCACTGACTTAGAAGGGGGTGCCCTTCTGGGAAGCAGAGCCGGCCGTGCTTTTCTAGCTGCATGGTCTTGAGCAGGTCATGTAAACTTTGGGGCTTCCGTGTTCTCATGCGTGACATGAGGGGTTTAGGCTGGTTCAGAGAGGGGCTGGGGAAGCACCGGGGACCACCCGACAGCCCCGTGTTTGGGGCAGGGGTTGGTGTTCTCACCTAGTTCCCAAGTCAACAGAGTAATTCTGCTTTGATCTACTTTATATAAACGGATCCTAGGTAAAATTTCCTTTGAAGTAAAGATCCCTTTTTAAAAAATTTTCAAAACAGGGGGATAGGCCGTTATTGAGGTCTGCCTGCTCTGAAGTTGTCTGACCTCAAAGCCATCAGGGTCATAGTTAAATCTTCCTGTTGATGTCTAATGAGGATATGATGTGCCTGGTGATTGGGGCGGGAGTGTAGACAATGCCTGAAGGTTGGTGAGCTTATGCCATCTGGCAACACAGACCGTGGAGACTCCACTGTAAAGTCCCACTTCGCTGGAACCCCATCATCCTAGAAAACCAGCTCATAATTTTATGAGAAAGAAGCAAATGACAAGGAAGCAATGGTTCTCAAACTTTGCAGCATATTGGAATCACCTGGGGAGTTTTTAAAAATTCCAACGTTCAGGGCATACTCCACGTTAATTAAAGCAAACTCTGGAGGAGGGACCTAAACATCAGTAATTTGTAAGTTTCCCAATGTGAGTCTAATGTGCTGTCAAGTTTAAGAATAAGTGGCACTGGTACAGCCACTATGGGACACAGTATGGTGGTTCTTCAAAAGAGTAGACATAGAGTTACCATGTGATCCAGGAATCCCACTTCTGGGTACATACCCAAAAGAACTAAAAGCATGGTCTCGAAGAGATGTTTGTATACCCATATTCATAGCAGCATTACTCACAATAGCCAAAAGGTGGAAACAACCCAAGTGCCCATCAATGGATGAATGGATAAACAAGATGTGATATATATGTACAAGGTGAGCTTCCTTAAAAAGGAAGAAATTCTAACACGTGATACAGCATGGTTAAACCTGAAGGACATTACCCTAAGTGAAAGAAGCCAGTCGCAAAAGGACAAATACTGTATGATTCCGCTTATATGGGGTCCCTGCAGTCCCGTTCATAGAGACGGAAAGCAGAATGGTGGTTGCCAGGAGCTGAGGGTGGAGCAGGGTGAGGTGTGGAATGAGGACTTGTTTAATGGGTTTAAGGGTTTCAGTTTTGCAAGATGAGAGACTTCTGGAGATCAGTCGCACAATAATGTGAATATACTTAACACTACTGTACAATTAAAAATGGTTAAGGTGGTAAATTTTACGCTGCATGTATTTTATCACGATGAAATATAAAATAACACGAAAAGAATAAGTGGCATCACGTAATGCCTTGCTACTCAAAGTGCGATCCACAGGCGGGGAGCGTCAACACCTTCCAGGAACTCGTTAGAAATGCAGCGTCTCAGGTCCACTCCAGACCTGCTGCATCTGAACCTGCATTTTTCTTTTTCTTTCTTTCTTTCTTTCTTTTTTTTTTTTTTAGAAAGACAGTTCCACTATCACAGTGGGAATTTTATTTATTTTTTAAAATTTATTTATTTAATTAATTTATTTTTTGCTATGTTGAATCTTTGTTGCTGCACGAGTGGGGGCTTCTCTTGCTGTGGAGCACGGGCTCTAGGCATGCGGGCTTCAGTACTTGGGGCACATGGGTTCAGTCGTTGTGGCGCACGGGCTTAGTTGCTCTGTGGCATGTGGGATCTTCCTGGATCAGGGCTTGAACCTGTGTCCCCTGCATTGGCAGGTGGATTCTTAACCACTGCGCCACCATGGAAGTCCCTGAACCTGCATTTTTCAACAAGACCCCCCGTGTGGTTGGTGTGTACATTAGTCTTTGAGAAGCGCTAGTTGCGATGGACCGAATATTAGTCCAGGGTTTAGAAGATGGAGCAGACAATGTCATTTGTCCACCCAGCACCCACCTCCTCCCTTCCTACTTCCTGGAGACCCCAGCGTTCTCCAAGCAGCCATGTGCTTGGGAGGATGACCTCATACACCCCCACACACACCCCGTGGTCTTACTCCCATGGCCAGTGACTTGTGTAGGGCTGGGCATGTGGCCTGGTTTTGGCCAGTAGAAGGAAGGGAAGTTCTGCTGTAGAGGTTCTGCTGCCAAAGCAGAAATGACCTCTCCTTCCTTTTGAAGTTCTCATGTCAGGATGAGACCCGAGCAAATTCTATAGGCATCTCGGGACCTTGGGGGCAGCTAGACTGGTACTTGAAAAACAGAGCCACTGACTGACAAAATCCTGGGTCCACCTCACCAATGGATTTCTGATTATGTGAGATTAGAAATGTATTTATTGTTTAAGACCGTTTGAGTCAGAGTTCTCCATTCCTTGTAGCCCAGGGTTCCTCAGCCTTGACGCTCTGGATGTTTGAGACAGGATAATTCTTTGTTGTGGAAGGGCTGCTGTGTGCATTACAGGATGTGTGGCAGCAACCCTGATCTCTGCCCATCAGACGCCAGTGGCACTCTTGCCCCCCCAGTTGTGACATCGTGTCTCCAGATACATTGCCCCATGTTTGGAGGGGGTGACAATTGGCCCCCAGTTGAGGACCACTGTCGCAAAGGCACCCTCATGAATGCAAAGACCTTTCCTCGGTGGTCCGTGAGGAGGGTAAAAATCTCCATCTATGCTCCAGAATGTCTCAAGGATCCAAGTGTGTGAGAAAAGCAAACACACAAGGTGTTGCTAATGACTGGCTGTCTTTGATGCTGCTGGTGCTTTGATAACAATGTTGTACTTTCCATTTATTCTTTGAATAGGCAGAGATGTTTAACTTAACAGATGGCCAGTGCGGATAGGGAGTGGAATTTTCCCTGGGCAAAGTTGGTGACCCGGCCAGCACTCTCGCAGGCTCTTCCTCCCGCTCAGAAATCCTGATCTCTCACCGCCAGGCCCTGAACTGGGCCACCAACCCCGACTCACTGTCCCACGAGGTGATGGGTGCTGCAGATTCACGCAGTATCGCGTTTTCACAGATTGAGAGATGGTCATATTTAACTGCTGAAGAGAGAGATCTGTGTCCTCCACGTAATGTTGTATTCGCAGCTCACACATCCGTGGATTTGAGACTCGCAGAGTCGGTGGCTCCTGGACAAGAATCAGTCAACACACCGCGACCACTTTCCTTAGGAGCCCCGTGGCCCTGAAAATCAGTGCATTTGGATTCATCACTCCTTGGAGAGTTTAGTTTCATCCAAAATATTCCCTGGGGCAGGAAGGCTTACAAGGGGAGCTGGGCTTTACAGGAAGGTCTGGAGGAGAGTTGGGAGCATGGGGACGGGTTGGGGGACCAGTGCTGTGAAAGCCACAGATGCTTCTGGGGTTGAGGTCAAGTGTTTCCCGTGTGCCAGTGCAGTACGCAGCACTGGCGCTGGGGTGCAGAGCAAAGGCCGTTTGGGAGGCGCTGCGGGCCTTGGGGGCCTCACAACCTACTGGGGAGTACGTGGAGGGTGCTGAGTTGCTCTCCTACCCTCAGCCCGTATGGTTGTCATTTCCCCAGGTAAGTGCCCCCAGGAACACATCGACTACCCTGATTTTGTGTCCCATCCCCGCCCCTGCAACCTGTGTGCTTTGCAGGTCGCTAACCTGCTTTCTGAACCAGAGGGAAGACACATGTATCAGGCCGTAGTCAATGTCTTAGGCCTGGCGTACGATGATTTGACTGGAGAAGGCACACATTCACAGCTTCTGGAGGAAAAGCAGTGTTTTCCTTTGGGGGAGGGGCCGTGGCTTGCAGGCCCTGCTGCAGCCCGATTATTTCCAAATAGGAGTGGAGCTGAGGGTTGAACCAATGAACAAAGGGAGGCAGAGACGAGAGTCACGGGGAGATCAAGCGGGAGCCTTGATCAGACCACATGTGACCCACCTCGGGACATTTAGGTGGCACATGCTAGTAAACCTCCGTTAAGTGTAAGCCAGCTGGAACTGGATTTTCTGTTGCTTGCATCATAAACTAAGGAGCAAACCTCCAGTGGGGACTGGCTGAGAGGAGGCATCCAGGCAGAGAGGAGTGAGGGTGTCTTCACACAAACGAAGAGGATAGTGACCCTCATGTAGGGAAATGGCTGGTTCTGGTGGGCCCGCTTCACCCGGGGACACAGACATTATGTGTATGGAGACTCTACATCTGGAGGTCTGATGGGATATTCGGGACGCTGTGTACCTCTGCATCCTCATTAAGGCCCTAGGAGACTCACATCCAGGGGGAAGGTGGCCCATTGGCGGGGTGAGAGGGTTGAAAATACAGCTTTGCTAAGAGAGGGCATTTCTGCCTGTGGCTTGAGCAAGTCCTGCTGGGTTGGAAAAGCTGACTTTTCTGGCTGAATTTAGAACACAGGCGACCAGTCAGGTGACTTAACAAGAGAAAGGATTAGGGCCCCGGAAGAACACTGCCCCAGTTCCCAGGTGTCTCCCGAGCCTCTTGTCTGAAGGATGTCACGCTTGATAAAGGGGACAATTGCCTTACTGTGAAGATGCACCTGGGATGCAGTGGGGCAAGGAGCAGATCTGGGGCAACTCCCCACCTCGGAGATGTAGTTAGATGCAGGGCAGCAAGCAGGGCACAGATCAAGGTTACAGACCTGTGAAGATCTCCACTCAACCACCAGCCCATGGACTTGAACAGAAGAAACCCAGTACATTCTGAAGGGGGCTGAGATGCCAAGGAAACTGGCCAAGGAGTGGCCTGAGATTGCCCATCCCTCAGGGAGGTCCCTGAGCCTGTGTCCACAAGAAGTGGGGTGCTACAACAGTGAATCTTTTGGGGAGGCATCAACACCAAGCCCCTCAGATGTTAACAGGGCGGTGGATGGGGACCCACCCAAACCCAGAACTGGGGGCCACCATCTTGTCTGCTGGAGGAGCTGGCTTTACCACAAGGGCAAGGAATCCTCAATATTTCCTCAATACCGTATGTGCTATTGACCAATGGCAAACGAGTGTGTTTCCCACCTTCTCGTGTTTCCCACCTTCTCCTTCTCCAAATGGAGAATTCCCCTTCTGGAAATTCTTACTGCAGATATCCTGGTTTTTCCCATCGTTGCTGGCTATGTTGATGATGATGAACTTCAGAATTTAGTTCATAGGTTACCATCATCCCTTGAGTAGCTACTTCCAGACATGATGGGGAGTATGACGCATCTCACAGAAAATATGAACTTGAGTCTGAATCCAGTAACTGGATGAATCATAGAGCTCCACCCTTTGGGGGAGGGGTGAGTCTATTTCAGACAACTGTGGGTATTTCTGATGGTTACATAAGGGCAGGAGAGTGTACCAATGTCAGTTCATCAAAGGGGTGGACCATAGTGGGACGTTATGGTTACTGCCTTCACACCCACCCGCTGCTCTCTGGATAATCATCCTGATTTTGTGCAGGTAACTGTACTTGAACTCACAGCTTGTACAGCTTAGAGAAAGCTGACTCCACTCCCAGATCCAGGACTGGACATACAGCTGGATGAGGCTCTGCTTGGAAATCCTCAGAAACAGTTTCTCTCTCTTTAGAAACTTCTTCTTTTGGGGTTGAGATGTTGTGGGGGGGGCATGAGTGCTGGAACAGACATTTCATCACCATGAGGGGAACCAACCCCAACCGTAACCAACACAGGGAAGAAAAGTTGAAAGAATCAGAGAAAAGGATCTGCAACCCTGATGGTACCAGACCCACCCTCACTCTCAGGCTTCTGACTTATATCGTGTCTTCTTTAATATTTGAGCCAGTTAGAGTTTTCTGTACTTGCAACCAAACAACCAGCTATTACAGAATGAGATAAAAGCTAAAATAAAAATATGAAAAAAAACGCTGGAGAAGGTAGGTTCACTGGCTAAGAGAAGCAGGCTGTTTCTTTAAGCATTTAGGGTGGGAAGGTTGGCAAGGAACCCATCAGAGCTCTTAGCATCAATCCCACCCTTTTCATGGGGGTTTATTTATTGGGCTTATCTGAGACCATCACTAACATCCCCACCTAACCCGTGCAGGTGGGGATGCGTATGTTAAAGTTTCAGAGCAGTGCGTTGCACCTGGCATCTAAAAGTTCCCAATAAACGTTGGGCGGTGGCAGGATACTCGCCGTCTGTTGGCCCCAGCCCCCCGCCCCCGGAAGGCCGAGGGGGTTCCCCAGCTTCGTAACCGTCTCCCTCCCCATGGCTGTTGCAGAACATGGACCACATGTCTCCCAGGCTGAGAGCCTTCCTCTCTGAACCCATTGGAGAAAAGGATGTTGCCTGGGTAGACGGGGTCGGCTGTGAGCTTGCAATCAATCTGTGCACCAACGGTTTCAACAAGGTAATTCCTCTTTTCTTGTTTCTCCAACTTCTCTTTCAACCTGTATTCCCCTAATCCTGCCAGATGGCAGCCAGTGCCACGTGGCCCTGCCAGTGGCTGTCAGAGAGCAAAGCTGCCACTTGGCCGGGTGCCACATGCTTGGCTGGAGCCTACTGACCCCGCATGCTTGGGCAGCTGCCAGGGTCCACAGATAATGGGCAAATCGAATCACTGTGGCTCAGAGCAGCTGGGCTGTGCATGATTCACTTGGTGTTCAAACACCCAGGGGTCGACAGAAGTGAGCCGGCCGCCCGAGTCTGGGGCCGAGCTGTCAGGATGGATGATTTGGGTGCACTCCCCGGCCCCATGAAGAGACATGGGGGTCTCTTGTCCTATCAGGCCATGGCAGGTGGAGTCATAGCAGCCTGGTGTCTACACCAGAGTACGAGGAAGTGAGTTATTCTAAGATGTCACTAGCAGTCCGAGAAAAGGCTCAATGATGGCCAATGGAATCAGAACGTTCTCTTCTATGCAACTGTTTCTATGGTGCTATTATATAAGGCTGCATGAACCTTAGGAGAGGATGGGAGATATTCCCAAAGAGAACCCAGAGAAAGTGAGCGGGTGGGAATTCACAGGAGCCTTGCACACTCGGTTGAGAGAGGCACCACCAGCAGAGGTGCTGCTGCTTGTTCCCTTCAGCTTTAAAGTCAGCCCTCACCCCTGCGTGAGAAGAGGCTGCAGAGACGCCCAGGGAGGCGGGGAACTGCTGAGCGCGCAGCTGACGGTGAGATTGGTTTGCATCGGCCCAGCGCACGGCTGTGTCCAGGGGGCAGCTGGACGACTGGGCCTGTGGCACGCTGCCCTGCACCACTTGTTAAACATTCTGAATATCACCTGAATCTACCACAATCTAATACGCAATAGGTGGGATTGTCAGGAAGACAGATTGAGGTAGATTTGCTTCTTTCCTCCCAGATAAAGCAGAGAGGACCATTCCCAAGCAGAGAGTAGAGCAGGCAAGCCTGATTAGGGAAGACATTTTAAATTAAAAATTATTTTTTAGAAGAAATGATCGTCCCTTTTACTTTTCTATTGTGGTGTAACATATCCACACTGATGTTATGGGTTCAGCTCAGTGAGTTTTTACATAGATATACATGCACAGATCCACCACCCGGATCCGGTGATCAGGATCCTCGAGAATTCCAGAAGGTTCCCCTGTGTCTCTTGCCAGTCAACTCCACCCCCCCACTCCCAGAAGTCACTGCCATTCTGGCTTCTACCACCATTGGTTTAATGTCTCCATAGTTGTGAGATTTTGTTGTTGTTCAGTCATACTCATTGTTCAACAAATATTTTAATTTACATACGGTAAATTTCACCTTTTTTTAGTACACAGTTCTGCAAGTTTTGACAAATGCATGTAGTCATGTAGCCACTACCACAATCAAGGCCTAGAACAACCCCATCATGCCAAAATGTTCCCCTTACCCTTCACATTTCCCACCTTCAGCCCCTGGCAACTACTGATTTGTTTTCTGTCCCTAGAGTTTTGCTTTTTCCAATTTGTTTCAAGTGACTATAGGTAGGATGAGAGGCATATTAAAGATAAAGGAATGAATGAATAATGAGAAATTTTCAGGCATCCAAGAACTTCCTACACAGGGTCAGGGCTATAGGGAAGGAGGAACTGGCCAGGTCCCTGGAGATCTGCTCCTCTGTGTTTCCCACCTCCTGGCTAGCTATGACCAGCCCTCCCCTTTTAGACTCTACTCATTCCAAGGGCCACTAATTCCAGGCACTGATGCCAGGGGTTCACCTTCTTCCTTTGCTTTGAGCCCCTCACCCACCTGTGAATGAGATGAGAGGTCGCTGTCTCCACTTTACAAACGAGGAGACAGAGGCTCTGGAAAGTGAGTGCCTTGATCAAGGTCCTGAGTGAGGACAAGAACGGCCATGGATTATATGTTCACAAACCATCCAAGAAGATCAGGACCAGGAGGTCACCCTGGCAGGGAGGGGGCTTACACTGAGATTTGGTGATGAGACCCTGAATCAAGTGCTGGAGCCTGGCTGGGCCTATAAGAGGATCCAGGAGGAGACCCCAGTGTCGCACCTACAAGAGGATCAGGTGCTTCTGGGGGGGCTGGGGCTGTGGGCGGGGCCAGCAGTAAGAGGCAGGCAGATCCCAGCAGGGCGGCCGGCTCAGATGTAGCAAAAAAGCTGCAGGTTCCTGTAGTGCTTTCCATAGGCTTTATTTTTTAGAGCAGTTTTAGGTTTACAGCAAAACTGAGAAGAAAGTGCTGAGAGGTTCCCTATACCCCTGCCCCCATACACAGCCTCCGCATTACCAGCATCCCCACCGGAGTGGTAGGTTTCGTTCGGGACAACCTACACTGACAACGTTATCTCCCCGAGGCCCAAAGTTGACATTAGGGCTCACACTTGGTGTAGCGCATCCTGTGGGTTTAGACAAACAAGTGATGACAGGTATCCATCATGGTGATGTCCTACAGATCGCTTCTCTGCCCCACAATCCTCTGAGCTCCTGGGTTTTCACGCCCCGCCTGCAGAAGGCCTGGGCATGGCAGGCCCCTCCCCAGGCTGGGGTCCCTGGGGTTTCTTGGCTGTGAGCAGAGATCCCCTCAGGCTCCACCCCTGCTCATGGTGGCTTCCTTGGCCTGTCCCATGGGTGCTGGGCCTTTCTGAGGACCTGCTGGGATGCAGATGTGTGAGGCTGCCCTCAGCCCTGCTTGCCTGGGCCCCTCACTCACCACTCCCGAGACACCAGATGCTGGAACCCAAGGAGATGGGACACCAGCCCCACCCTGGGAGCCCAGGGTGCATCTGGGGGTGTTGATCATCCCTCTAGGGCTGTGGCCCTGGACAGGGGCAGGCATGGAGACACCTTCTCAAGCTCCCCCCAGCCTCTAAATTGAGTAATTTCTCCTCGATGCCTGCCCCACACAAGTCAAACTTTCATTTCTTCTACAGAGGCATGAAGTGCTCGGCGGGGTTGCCCCTATATCTCTCTGCACTTTCCCAGAGCTTTGTCTGTGGCTTGAACGGTTCTCCTGCTCAGTTGGAGTCCTGACTTTCAAAACTATGGATTCACCCAAGTCTCAAAAGTCAAAAATGTGTTTGCATTTTCTCTGGGTTGTTTCGTGCCTGCCCTTCCTTCCCCGGGGCTGATGTTCTACATCTTGGCCATCCAGCACGGCGGCCGTGGACCACTTGTACCTGTTGAGTACCGTCTGAATTGAGTTGTACTATAAATATAAAATACACACAGCCACGTTAAAGACTCAGTGCCAAACAAACAAAATGGAAAGCATCTCATCAATAATTTTAAAATTGATTACATGTTGAAATGATCATAATTTAGAAATATGGGAAAAAATACAAATTATTAGAATTCATTTCACCTGTTCTTTCCCCCTTTTGCTGTGGCTTCTAGAAAATTAAAAATTACACGTGTGCTGGCCTACATTAGGTTTCTACTGGACAGCGTTGGCCTAGATTTAACGGCGAAAGGGCTGCAAAGGTGAAAGGAATGACCAGAAGAGGGAAAATATGTCGTGCTCAAGATGTTCAAGGTGTCCGCGCCGGGTCTAGCTCCGCCTTATATTCTTCTGCCCCCCCCACCCTCAGCCCCATGCTCCACCAGACTGTTCATGAACCACAAATACATGGGGACCACCCTCCCGCGGACCCAAGGCCCCTCTTAAAATGAACTTTAGTCTCCTTCATGGCCCACCCCCTCCGGAAGCAAGCCCTCCTCCCACCCCCCACCCCCGCCCTGGCCAGACACGCTGCTGTTTCTAAACACTGAGTACCCAGTGGACCCCTTGCTGTCACATCCAAACTATCGATTGTTTTTTCCACATGTCCTGTTCAAGGCACAGCTCCCTTTGGCGTCCTCCCATATCTTCTCTGAAGAAAGGATTATTCTGGATTTCTTGTACTCCTCCTCTCCCTATGAAAACCCAATGGGAGGGGGGTGAATTGCCAGGCGCTCGGTAGATTCAGAGTCATGGGCAGTGCCCTATGCGGTTACTCCAACAGCGTGGAAGTAAGTTTCACATCCCACAGAATCTGGTTTGGCTCAGTACCCTTTGAAGACCCTACAAAATCATAACCATGAGCCTAAATCTTCCTTCTGAAACATACTTGGAAGATGAGGGAGCAGCAAATGTCCTGGATGCCCACCTGCTCCCCGAGCCTCTCTCACCTGATAGAACCAGCACCTGATGTTTGCTCCATGTCAGGCACTGATCTGAGTGCATTACATATACTTATTTCATTTCATTACCAAAAAAATCCCGTAAAGTATACTATTTCGTCTCTATTTTACCGATGAGAAAACAGGCACAAAGCAGCCAAGTGCATCACTCAAAGTCACTCAAGGTTAGAGAGACGAAATCTGAATCTGGCAGACAGGCTCTGGGGTGGGTAGTAGGGCAAGGGACCCCCCCACCCCGCCAGCTCTGCCTGATGCCCGGACCCTACAAGGAGTCAGTCACAGAAGCTTGGGGTTACCCTCTGCAGGGTTGCCAGGTAAAATACAGCACGCTCAAATTGAATTTGAGTTTCAGTTAAACAATGTGTTAGTGTAAGTGTGTCCTAGGGAGGCAGGCAGGAGGAAGAAAGCACAGTGGATTGAACATTCACGCTTCAGACAAGGAGTTTTACCCTGGAATGACTGACAGAGGCTGGATTTGCGAGGTTGTCTTTGGCACTCGGTGGCCCTGAAGGCTGAAGAGCCAACGCCCAGCTAGAGAAAAAGAAAGTTGTTCATCACACAACAAAGCCTGGTGGTGCTGTAAAGTCCATTTACCACGGGTGCTGAGGGGATGGGAACTGGCAGGGGGTAAGCTTGACAGTGAGGGGCCGAGACTACGTGTCTCTGTTTGAAAGGCCGGGTGTCATAGTGGAGATGAAAAATTATTTTTTTGGCTGCTCCACGCGCCATGGGGGATCTTAGTTCCCTGACCAGGGATCGAACCTGCGTCGCCTGCAGTGGAAGCACGAAGTCTTAACCACTGGACCGCCAGGGAAGTCCCTGAAACTTTTAATGAGCGTGGACCAGGACCTAATCTGCCGACCCAGTGCAAGATGAAGATGGGCGGCCCCCTGTTGAAATTCATCAGGAATTTCAAGATGGTGGCAGCACAGCAGCAAACCAAGTGGGGCTCTGAACACAGGGACTGTGTGACGGCATGGGTTCACTCACCATGGACCCCGGACTCAAATATCGCTGCTGTTTCGCAAGGAACAGGCACGGCACGCTGGAGGCTTGTCCAGACCTGCTCACGATTGGGATGTGGAGGTGACGGAAGTCTTCTCTTGAGCTGCCAACCTGCCACATGGGCAAAGGCTGCCTCAGGAAGGAATGAACATCCCTGGCCAGGGTGGCGGGAGGTGGGGACATCTGTCAGAGTATCTGCATCACTCTCCCTGCAGCCAAGTTTTTCTGAGCTTTGGCCCAAGGAGGCAGAGGGTGGCTCCTCTTCCCCCTGGTTAGGGGCTCGCTCTCTAGAGCCCGCAGAGAAACCCAGAGGGCTTCCTTTCATCAGGGCCATGATGGGAGCCTACGACTCCTGCTTCTCTGGGGAGCAGGGAGAAGCAGGCTGACTTCCCAAGAGAAAGGGCAGAAGGGAGCATCAAGTTGCCACTTGTGTCTGGAGGCCAAAAGATGAGGCCTTCTTGCCTGTGGCTTTCCTGGAAAGTTTGCCTCTGGTCCTGCGAGCCACGAGGTCCCTGGCATCCTGGCTACTGGGCATGGAGGGACATGGAAGCTCTGGTTACCCGAGCAGCCGAAGCCAGGCCTCAGGATGGCGGAGGTGCCAGGCCAGGCTGCGGATGGGTGGGGTGTGCTGGAATGAGGCCGAGGACAGGAGTCTTACCTCCAGGGTTCTCAGTGACCCATCTGGAGAATGGACGGGGTGCACGTCAGGATCCGAAGCAGGCAAACATATCAGGGGTCTGAGCCTGCCCATGGGGCTCAAAAGCGTCACTTACTACTATTATCACCAATGTTCTCTCTCCTGGGACAAAGCTCTGCACCTCCCATACTTATTGCAGCAATGGGCTCAATCAACATTCAGTAAATGTTCATTTTTTAAAACGTTGAATTAAAAAACATCTCAGGGACTTCCCTGGTGGTGCAGTGGTTAAGAATCTGCCTGCCAATGCAGGGGACATGGGTTTGAGCCCTGGTCCGGGATGATCCCATATATCGCGGAGCAAATACGCCCATATGCCACAACTACTGAGCCCACATTCCACAACTACTGAAGCTTGCGCGCCGACAGCCCATGCTCCACAACAAGAAAAGCCACTGCAATGAGAAGCCCGCGCACTGCAACGAAGAGTAGCCCCAACTCACTACAACTAGAGAAAGCCCACGTGCAGCAACGAAGATCCAGCACAGCCATAAATAAATAAATAAATAAACTTAAAAAAAAAAAAAAAAAAACCTCAGTAAAATCACCCCTGAAAAGACGAGGATGCTGACAAAGTAAAATGAGATCATTCTAATCAATTACACCACTTTTTCAAAAAGATGATTAAAGTAGCAATTTAAAATGACCGGGCTTCTCTGGTGACGCAGTGGTTGAGAATCTGCCTGCCAATGCAGGGACACGGGTTCAGGCCCTGGTCTGGGAACATCCCACATGCCGCGGAGCAACTAAGCCCATGTGCCACAACTCCTGAGCCTGAGCGTCTGGAGTTTGTGCTCCGCAACAAGAGAGGCCGCGACAGTGAGAGGCCCGTGCACCGCGAGCGATGAAGAGTGGCCCCCACTCACTGCAACTAGAGAAAGCCCTCGCACAGAAACAAAGACCCAACACAGCCAAAAATTAAATAAATAAAAATTTATTTTAAAAATAAATAAATAAATAATAAAATAACCATGAAATCCTAGCTTTTGTCTCTTTTCATCAACTGGATCTGGACTAAAAAAGTTTTTTTTAACCCCAAACTCCAATGCTTGGGTATATTTTATGACTGGAATTCAGCTTCTATTTAATTTGTCTTTTTAAAAATGCATTCATTTTGGTTAAGATGAAGTTTGCTTGGTTTTATAATACATACATAGATACATATATAGATATATGTATAGATATAGATATAGATATATGTTTTATAATACATATATAGATATATGTATATGTATACATATATACATATATAGATGTAAAATACATAGATGCCAGTGGGTTTTCCTGGAGGGGGCCCAGGACTCAAGGCCTGGACACTGGTTCCCATTCACTCCAGGCCGGAGAGCCGGGCACTGAACGTGGCCTTCCCCGTTCATGTCCCGGCCAGTCTGTGGCCTTGGATATCTCTTTCTCCTTGTGGCCCTTGCCCCTCATGACTATCAGTGATGAAACAGCACAAGAGGAATGAAAAGCTGTGGGACCAGGACTCAGAAAACCAGAGAACACCACACAACTTGTGGAGCACTTAATCTTTACATGTGTTTTTCATCCAGAGACCCTTCAGAAGGGGAAAAGGGACAAGGTTCAGCATGCTTGATACCTTGTCTGCTCCTCCCACAGGGCTGCATCTTCCAGGACAAGAAAGGAATTTGCATTTCTCCACTGGTCTCACACTGAATTCACTTAATCCAATTTGCAGGGTGGGGCGGGGCAGATGAAGGGCCTTCGGAAGATGCAGAAACTGAACCCCAGGCTCTGCAGGTTCTCACTTCAGGTTAAGTGAGTTGCCTGGAGTCATGCAGCGGGTTTGCAAAAACAAACTGATACTAAGGTGCCCTTCACCTGCCAGTCCCAGGTGCAGTGGTTCTCAGTTGCGGGAGATTCTGTCCCCTGGGGGACACCTGGCAATGTCTGGAGATGGTCATGATTGTCACAATTCAAGGTAGGGGGTGTACTGCTGGCATCTAGTGGGTACAGGCGAGGGATGCTGCTAAACTTCCTACAATGCACCTGAACACAGAATTATCCCAAATGCAACGGTGTCAAGAGTTAGAAACCCTGTGCTTGAACAATTGAGAAAGTGGCAGGGTGGGGAGCACCTCTAATTTCTGTGTGTGTTTCAAAGAGAGAAATATTAGATCCGAGGCCTGAAGGGAGCATCAGAGGTACACGAGGCTCTTACTACTCAAAACATTGTTCTGGGACCAGCATTAGAAATGCAGAGTTTCAGGCCTCACCCCAGACTTACTGAGTCAGATCCTGCCTTTTTAACAAGACCTCAAGGACATGTTCAGGTTCCTTCCAGGCTAGACGGCCCCCAAAGCCACCTGTAAAGATGGACATTTAACTTGACCTCACATCTCACCCAGGCCAGTGTCCAAATCTGCTTCGCCAGGGTCAGGGTTTCAGGGACAGCCCTTCTCCCTTGAATATGACCTGTGCCCCCTCCTTTGATTTGCCAGGGGAGGGAGAGCACAGCTGAGTACGTTTCCCGTGTTCCTCCATGCAGGCCTACATGCTGTTGGGACAGTTCCTTCTGATGCACAAGAACGAAGCCGAGTTTCAGAAGTGGCTCATTTGCTGCTGCGGTGCCACCAAGTATGAGGCCCAGGAGAGCTCAAACTGCCTGAAGGAGTGGTGCTCCTGCTTCCTGTAGACCTTCCCCCCGCACTGCTGCTAGGAAATGGTACCTCTGCACTGACTCTGGGCTCCAAGTCGTTATTTTTCTTTTCCACTTTATTGACACACATTTGTTATAAAAAGTAGTTCAAGAGTGTAAAGAAGGACAAACACAAGAAAAATGACCCCCAGATTCTACCACCCAGAAACGGCCATCATTCACCAATATCATGCCAACTGTCTCTTAGCATAAATTTATCTAAAGGAATGGATAATTTTATTTAAAAATGGAAATTAAATTTTAAGTCAGCGTAGCAGTTATCTATTGCTGCATAACAAATGAACCCAAAACATAGCCGCTTCACGCACACAATCATTTTGTCTCGCTCAGTTTCTGAGGGTCAGGAACTGAGAGATGCTTAGCTGGGTGGATCTGTCTCAGGGTTCCCTGTGTGGTTACAAACTGTGGGCCTGGGAGCAGGTTGGTGGGGGCTAGGGGACCCACTTCCAAGAAGGCTCCTCGGCTGGTGGCCCCAGGCCACAGGTGGTCTCTGAGTGGGCCTCCCTCGGGCTATGATGACTGGCATCTAGCTTCCCCCAGAGAGGGTGACCCAGGAGGGAATAAGAGAGTAGGAAGCTGCAGTCTTTCATGACCTAGACTCTGATTCACACAACATCACTTCTGCCTTGTTCTAGTTTTAGAACCAAGTGCCTACATCCTCAAGGGAGAATTAAACTTTCTTGAAATAGCAAATAGTATGCAAACATTTTTAAGAGCATCACAGACAGATTTTTGAGATATAATCTACCTATGGTAAAACTTGCCCTTTTTAGGTGCATAGTTCTATGAACTTTGACAAATGCATTGTCCTGTAACCACCACCATCATGGAGATAAACATCATCTTCATCACCCCAGCGAGTTCCCTGGAGCCTCCCTGTAGTCATCCCTCACTCCTCCCCAGCCCTTGGCAACCAAGGGTCTGTTTTCTGTCCTTAGACTTTGGACTTTTCCAGAAAACTGTATAAATGGAATCACACAACATGTAGCTCTTTGAGGTACATTGTTTTCTTTCAGTTGGTATAATTCAGTTGGGATGAATCCATGATACAGTCCTCTTAAACTTAAGAAACGTAGCAGGTGTTGTTGGTGTCCAGCCCATATCCTGGTGGCATTCACTGTTCTAGGAGAGTCCGTTACTTCCCTCAAAAGCACCTGAATCTCCTCAGCCTGAGGGGTTCTCTGGCTGCAGGAGTGGGGTCAGCCCATGCACAGGGCAGAGAAGAAGTACCTGGGAGTTAACACTCAGGGGAGCCGTTAATCATGGGTGGAAGTTGATGGCCAAATGCCCTAGGTCCTCTCCCTATGGGTGGGACAGCTCTGACGCAGTTTTCCCCAGCTCTCTACGGGGGCTAAGCCGAGCTCCCCATAAAGAGTGGCCCCTGCTCTTTAACACCCGGCCTTGCTTCCTTCCCCTCCCTGCCTTGATTTCCCACTCCCCTACCAGGGCTTCCTGGGACCACCCTCTATACACAATGAAATACTCAAATTTTAGAGTCTGCTTCCAGAAGAACCTAACCTAAGACAACAGTGTTAAGATTTAATTTTATTTTAACAGAAGAAAAAAAGTGGAACTGAACTGAAAGAATTGCTGAACTTCACTGAATTTTTTTATCACTAGATATAGTAATTTCTAAATCAATTTCTTCTGAGTTTAAAGAATAACGTGGAGAAAGCGGTTAGAGAGAAGTTAGTATCATTAGGTTTATTTTAAACTTTGTTTTTCAATATTAGATGGTATAAATTCCTACCAAACAAAGAAATAAAAGTAAAAAGAAATTAACACTTTTACTTCTTCCCTCTCAATTTTTAGTTGGTTTTATTGTTACTTTTAATTTGTGAAGGTTTAGATAGTGTATGCGTTCTTCCCATAAGCATACCCCCTGCAGTTACTTAGTTTTAGTTGCATATTTAAGAGCTTATCATTAATCTTTGTATCATTATGTTAAAAATCATAGCTTTGTCATTCCTGAATTCTTTATTTTGACACATCTCTTTGTTCGTCGAGTTGGATCACTGTATCAGTCAGAATAGGCCACAGAATGCTGCTATAACAAACAAACCCCCAAATCTCAGTGATTTAGCCAACCAAGGTTGATTTCTCTCTCATGGTACATGTCCAGTATATGTCATCAGGAGAGCTCAGGAGCTGAAACGACTGTGAGGAAGAGGGGTCGATACTGACTCTTGGCCCAATATCTGTAGTTTGGGGGCATCCATGACTTAATACATAATTTCAATGAGTATTTATGGAGTGTCTAAGGTTCTGAGCATGGTTAGACACTGTGGGAAAAGCAAGGGAAAGAAATATGAGTTTCTGTGGTTTCAAGGAGCTTACAGCCGAGAAGTGATGGGAGAGGGGAGGGCAGAACAGCCCAGAGGTGGTGGGGGAGGTGCAGGTGGGGGTAGGGAGTGTGGCCAGGGGGCAAACAGCCAGTAAAGGGGTCTCTGTGTCAGGTGCGGGTCACGCTTTATCACTGTGGGCAGCTGACCTCAACCCTGCTGGGGACTCAGGAATCGGTGTAGACACGTGTTAATTCACCCCACCCTGGGGTGTCCATCACACCTTCTCTGTCGTTTGTTGAGGGCTACTCCCCCGGGAAGTTAATCACTCAGCTCCCAAGCCAGCCGCGTGGTGAAAATGAACCCCACTGAGAAGGTGTTCAGGCCCAGAAGGGCAGGCACGGGCACCCAGGCAGTGACGGCAGGGCACATGGCGGGGCAGGACGCTGACAGCTCTGCCACAGGTGGGGTCTGGAGTAGCCCTGGCTTTGAGAACAGACGCAAATTCCTGCACCTGGTAAGAGCTTCCTGTGTGGTAGCTCTAAAAACCTAAGTTTTAAAATGTGCAGCACTGACTGTGTATCATTATTGAAAGAAAGGGGAGGTGGGTACGGATGAGTGTGGCCAGGGAAGGCTGCTAGGAGGAGGTGTTAAAAGGGGAGGTCAGGGTTGAGTGAGCTGAGGATGGAGAAGAAGGAGGGGAGGAAGCTGGGGGACCGGGAGGTGGGGAGAGAAGGAGCTATGAGGGGAAAGACAAGCCCAACTGGCACAGAGAGAGTGAGCTGAGGACCCTGCAGGAGAGGTAAGGGGTGGGGCTGTGGGCTGCCAAGTGCGAGGCTCTCCCGCCCCTGCCCCTACCGTTTCCCCCAGACAGAGGCTGAGTGTGAGAGGCTAGCTGGCCCCATTTCAGAAGCCTCCATCTTGAGGAAGGCTAGTGCTCTCAGCAGTTGGCAGGACCGGGACACAACTGGGCTGGTAACCCAGGATAGTGGGCCCTGCTCCCACCCCTAAGAAAGACGCTGTAGCAACTGATGTGAAAAATACCCATAACCCTCCTCTCCTCCTGGTACCCACACCCTTCACAAAGACTCTGCAGCTCCGCCTGTCAAGAGTCCATCTCCCTTCCTGCTGCATCTGGACTGACCCTGTGACTTGCTTTGGCCAAAGGCATATGGCAGAGGTGACACCGTGACAGGTGTGAACCCCCTGTGACCACCACACAAACGAGCCTGGGTTCGCTCACTGGAGGACAAGAGACAGGTGGCCACCGCCTCGGCCAACGGCCAGCCAACCTCCAGACATGCAGGTGAGGCCTTCCTGGACCAGCCCACCCATCAGCTGACCTCAGACCCGTGAGTGAGTCCAGCTGAGGTCAGAAGTGCTTGGCCCAGATGAGAAAAACCACCCAACTACCCCAAAGACGTGTACAAATACATCGCACTGTTTTAAGCCACTGTGTTTTGGGGGCAGTTGGTAGGGCAGCTGTAGCTAACTGATAAATTCCCACGTGAGGCCTGGGAGTGTGGAGTATCTCTGGGTATAAACTGAGAACCTCCTACTTTACCTATATTTTAGAAAGCCTCCTGATGGCATCCTGGTGGGTGGAGATAAGGAGAGGGGTCACCACGGGTCACACACAGAATCCAAGCGACTGTGATGGGGGTGGAGCAGGAGAACAAAATATTTTTTTTTAAGTGTGTCTTGGGGTGGGAGGAGGTGGGACAAAGCTGTGACAATCTCAGGGCGAGACCGGAGTGTCCATTGTGTGACCAGCTGTGGGTGGTCTGGGGTGACTGATTCCTGGAAAGCTCTGAAAGGAAGCTTGAGACAAACCTTTAAGCAAGTGTTTCTGGAAATATATATAAATTTTAACCGATAGCTGTTCTAAATCTTTACAAGTAGGAATACAAGGGGTTGATTCAGCGCACACCACACCAGCCCTTCACTCGCGTTCCCCAAGTCCTCCTGGGGCGAGAAGGTGGCATTTTCTCTGTCTTACAGGTGGGGACTCTGAACAGCAAAGAGGTTAAGTAAGCCCGTCACACTGACTGACGGGTGGTTTCAATCCGGGTCTGTCTGAAGCTGTGCCTGCTGCCTGCAGAGCCGCCTTGGGGGTGGGAGAGGGAGTGTATCTGGTGATTTCAAAGTGCTCTCAGGGACTCAAAGGTGGCATCTACCAGGTACAGACAGGCATTGGAAGGAGTGAGGGAGACCTGTTCGAATGGCCATGCAAAGATGACCGTGAGATAGTGGGGGAAACAGGTCACTGAGAAAGAATCACTCAACAGATGTTTGCTGGGCACATACTCTGTGCCAGGTGGTTCTTGGTACAGGAGAAAACATAGCAGATGAGACTATCTTCCCTCAGAAGCTGGCATTCTAATGGGAGAAGGCGGGAAACAAAGGTGAATAAGTAAAATATATATTAATTTGGGTGGTATGAAATTGACATGGTAGGGGTCATAAGTGGTTGAATATGGACAATTTTATGTGGTTCAGCCTTATAAATTAGTTGCAGGATGAGTGAAGAAAAGAAAGCAAGGGGGACTTCCCTGGCGGTCCAGTGCTTAAGAATTTGCCTTCCAATGCAGGGGGTGTGGGTTCTATCCCTGGTCAGGGAGCTAAGGTCCCACATGCCTCGTGGCCAAAAAAACCAAAACATAAAATAGAAGCAATATTGTAACAAATTCAATAAAGACTTTAGAAATGGTCCACATCAAAAAAAATCTTAAAAATGAAAAAACAGAAAGAAAAGAAAGCAGGGAAAGGGGGTCAAGACTGTTAGGGAGACGGGAGATTTTAAACAGGGCAGCCAGGCCAGGTAAAAAGCCTGGAAGGGATGAGCTGAGAGCTGTGGGAAGCCTGGCAGGAGATACTCCAGCAGAGGGAAGAGCCGGTGCAAAGGCCCTGAGGTGGGGTGCGCCTGCTGACTTCAGGGAGAGGAGGCAAGCCAGGTCGGGGGCAGCAGGAAATGAGGTCAGATTGTGTGGGCCTTGTAGGTCATCAACAGGACTTTGGCTTTAACTGGGATAGAGATGGGACCCCACTGGAGAACCATGTGATCGGACACACAATTGAGAAGATCACCCTGCTGTGTTTGAAAGAGTCTCAAGGGGCCAGTTAGGAAGCTGTGCGGGGACCCAGGTGGGAGGTGATGGTGGGTCACCAGATCTATCCTGAAGGTAGAGCCGATGGGGGTGAGCTTCGATAGAAAACGGGAGTGGATCAAGGGCTGAGAAAGCAGAGGGATGAGAGAGCGCTACGAAGAGATGGGGCAGGATCACGCGAGAGGTTGGAGGTTCCCGATGCTGCTGGAAGGCGGTGTTTCCGGGAAGGAGGGTGGGGCACCTGTGTCAGATGCTGCCGACAGGTCAGGTGGGTGAGGACTGGGAATCAGGGCTGGAGAGAATTTTTGCACGCTGTGCAGAAGACCCCAGAAACGGGAGCCCTGGGGATGCGGGAGAGAGAGAGAAGAGTTGCTGTCACTGCGTCCTTGAGCAGGTGCCGGTGGAATCCAGGGCACAGGAGGAAGGACTGGCCTTGGCTGGGAGCACACAGGCTCCTCCGCAGAGGACCACAGGAGGGGAGGAAGAGCAGGGGCCTGACGCAGGGAGGTGGGAGATATGGAATATCTCTTCCCACAGCCTCTCTTTTCTCAGTGCAATAGGAACAAGGGGTGGAGTTAGTTGTCTAGGACCATGGAAGGATGGGTGGGTTTTATAGAGGGATTCATTTGTGTACAAAATGTAGATAGATAGATGGATAGGAGATCAGATAGATAGACAGATAATCACTTGAGCTTTTTATCAGTATTACTTTTGTGATCAGAAAAAAAACAATAGAAGACATTCCATTTTGGAACACAAAGAACGAGAGCTCTAGAGACAGGTGGACGAGGCCCTTGGGACAGCCATGCTGTGCATCCAACACCCCGTCCTTCCCCTGGATTCTCCCATATGGCTGGTCTCACATCCCGAACTCCATCCTTCTAGGCAGAGAGAAAGCTCCACTTAGAATTCTCCAACTTGGAGACTTTGGGACCTTCTTTTTCACTCACTCCCCCTATTCTCTAGTTCCCACTTAACTTCCTAAGGTCAAGGTTACCTTGGAGAACTGGAAGAGGGTAGTTGTCTTTCTGGATCCATTTCTACCAGATTCTCCATAGCTATGCATTGTTTTCCCCTCTGGTTTATTTTAAAGACAAACCTTCCTGCGCAAACTATGCTCTTTGATTGCTTGGCCTAGTCCAGTGACTGGATCTTCTTGGACCAGACTGAGGGTCTGCTTGTGGCCAGGACACTGGGCAGAGATTCAGAAGACCTGGATAATGCCACAAGTGGGTCTGAGACCGCAGCCAAACCCCTTGACTTGTCTGTGAAATGAGGAAAATATCTGACTCTCCTATCTCTCAGCTTTGCTTTAAAGAGAATGCAAAAATAGACAGAAAGCCATCTGAAGTGGAAAAGGAGCTGGGGTGCCCTCCAGCAGTGCAGTGTGTAGCCACGGCATTATTTTATTGTGGCAGCAGCTGCAGGCTGGTGGCAGCGACAGCTCAGCTCTCCTTGTTTATGCACATTGGTCGTTACCTGCTAGGTTGTACTGTGACAACAGCAACAACAAACAAGAAAGAGCTCAGCGGCTGAAAACAATCAAGCCTTGTATCTCAGCCACATCACAGGCCCATTTCAGGTCTGCTGGGGACGGTTCTGGATGGCCCTCCCTCCAGGACCCGGGCTGATGGAGCAGTTCCTTGTAGAACATTTGAAGGCTGCTGCAGCAGAAAGAGAGCCCTGGGGGTGTCTCACACCGGCAATTACATGGGCTGGCTCGGAGCTGACAGGTCACTTTCACAAACAAATCATTGGCCAGAACACGTCATATAGTTTCACCCAGTGCCCAAGGGGACCAGGCAGTGCTGTCTGCCGGCAGTGGGGAGCGTGGAAAATTGGGGCAAACATCTCAATTCACTGCCACGGAGTCTTTCTGGGGAGGGGGTGAGATTCACAGAAAGTCCCCGGGAAGGCTCTGTTCCATGCCATATATGTCCCTTTTCTTTGTTTTTTTTGAAAATTTACCACCATTACTCAAATATAGGAGAATTTATGGAAGAAAATTCATAACTCTCCCCAAAAAACTATCAATACCATCCAATATTTTATTGTATTCCTTTCTACTCTTTCTTCACTTGCATAGGTATACATTTGTTAATAACAGCTTTATTGAAATATATTTCACACATCATAAAACTCACCTTCCCAAAGTATACAGCTCAGTGGTTTTTTTAGTGTATTCACAGAGTTGTGCAGCCACCACTGCTATTTAATTTCGGGAATTTTCATCAACCCCAAAAGAATCCCCATTAGCAGCTCCATTAGCGATCACCCCCCACCCCCCAGTCCAGCCCCTGGAAACCACTAATCTACCTTCTGTCTCTATGGATTTGCCTATTCTGGACATTTCATAAAAATAGAATTGTACACTCTGCGGGCTTTTCTGACTGGCTCCTTTCACTGAGCATAACTTTTTCAAGGATCATCATAGGAGAGTAAGTGCACGTGTCCATTTAAATCAACAGATGGAGATTCTATCAAACATCAGTTATCCTGTTTCCTTCACTTATACGTTTTAAACATTTTCCTTCATTATGAAATCTTTGAAGAATAGTCTCTACTGGTTATATAACAATTCATCAAATTTACGTGCAATCGTGTATTTAATAGTGCCCCTAGTTTGGGACTTTTAGGTGGTTTCTGTGAGCAGGTAACCATGTTTTATTGAATGAATGAATGAATGGAGGCTTAAATATAAATCTTTGCAGCATTCCCGATCTTTCCTTTAGGAAGATGCCTAGAAATGGATCTACAGTGGAAAAACAGACACCTTCAAAGCTTCTGATTCTCACTGCAACTGCTTTTCTGCAAAGGTCGACCCAATCTGCTGAATGTGGCTTTGAGTGGGTCTGACCACATCTCACTCCGTTTCACTCAAGGCAAAACCAGATTCCTTATGTGGCCCAGAATGCCCTGCAGTCTGGCCTGTCCCTCCCTCATCCCTCTGTCTCTGCCTCACTGGCTCTCACCGCCCAGCCAGGCCAGCCTCTCTGTTGATCCTGAAACACATCACACTCTCTTGCTGGCAGGGACCTCTGCACGGCTGTTCCCTGAGCCCGGAGCCCCTTCCCCAGTCCCTGCCCGGCTCGCTGCTACCCTTCAAGGCTCTGCTTTCGAGACCCTTTCTAAGCAAGGCCCTCCTGTTAGAAACGTCACCCCCAGCATCTCCTCTCCCAGCTTTATTCTTATGTTTCCCCAGAGCATTTATCACCTTATAATATACTGTATAATTTGCTTATTTTGTTTATTGTTTCAACCCCCTAAAATGAACAATTAGGGCCTGGCCCAGGGCCTGGCATGGGGGAGGTGCTCAATAACCAAATGTTGAATTGAGTTGGCGGCCAGCACGGAGGGTCTCCCTATAAACTTGGGGACCCCGACCTCCTCCTCTGGATGTGAGTGCAGGCTCTGGTCTCCCCTCAAGTCCTAGTCAGTGTTCTTCCTTGATTCAACTTGGGAGCCAGGTGGACAGGCGGCTGGCTTGAGGGCTGTTGGTTCTGCCTGGTAGTGAAACTGGAAGGGGTGGACCCCGACAGACTAGCCCCCGTGACTGGAGAGCACAAAGGCATGCTTGGGGAAGGAGCCCAAATCTTCCTGGGGCCCACACAGAGCAAGCCCACCAGTGACCCACCCAGCCCCCAGCCCTGGAGCTCCTCCAGGGAGCAGGCTCCCAGCCTGGACACAGATGGCAGCCCCTGGTCTCTGCAGAGCAGGCGGTCTCCTGCATAGGCACCGGGCACAGCACAGTGAGGGGGGAGAGGAAGCTCCTGCAGGAAGCTGGGACTCCCCTCTCGGCCAGGCTGGCAAAGCAGCAGGGCCTCCCTAGGAGCCTCCCATTTTAGGCTACTTCTGGCCAGGCTCCAGGGACTTCCAGGGTGGGCGGAGGATCAGCAATGGCCCCAATCCCAGAGCTGCCCCCAGGTCACCTCCACCAGCAGGCTGGGCCACCTCAAGGACCAAAGGGCTTCCCTCCTGATCTGCCCCATGAATCCAATGCGCACCCAGACCCCTGGGACCCAGCCACTGTTGGGGGAGACACCCAATCTTAGCTGGGAACGTTTCTGGAATTCTGCCTTCAGAATGACTATTAACACTTAAAATGTTCTCTTAAATATTCTCAATATGTTAAATCTGTGTTTTTGAAGGTCCATTTGAATTTTGGGAAAAGTAAAGTTACTTAAAGTCTTATGAATATGATGGGTGATCGAGTTATGGAACATGGTCTTTTAAAAATTTTTTATTGATGTGTAATACACACACAGAAAGGTACACAAATCATAAATAAGCAGCTTGGTGAGTTTTCAGGAATGGAATACCGGCCCAGGTGGAGAACAGGGCACTACCAGCAGCCAGGAGGTCCCTAAAGCCCCTTCAGACAGGTCCACCTCCCCAAGGCTATCCTGACATCTAGCAGCAGACGTAGCATATCCTGTTCTTGAACTTGATATAACGGTAGCATGCAATGTGCATACTTCTGTGTCTGTCTCTTTCCATTATGTTTGTAGGATTCATGCATGATATCACAGGCACAGTTCTTTCTTTTTTGTGACTGTATACTATTCTGTTAAACAATTGGACTAAGTTGTTTCTTGACAAATAGTGCTGCAGAGAACATTCTTGTACTTGTCTTTTGGTGAATGTATTATCATTTATCTTGGACATATACCTCAGAGCAGAATTGCTGGCTCATAGGTATATGTATATTTAGCTTTCCCAGATACTACAAAACATTTTGATGTGGGATAAAGTAATTTAAGTGTTTCTCAAGGGGCTGAGACCTTGGGAGGAGGATGAGTACCTCTCATGCTGGCATTTCAGGACCCCTACAAATAGTTTCAAACTCCCTCTCTCTCTCTAAACCCCGAGATTCCTGAGAGCCCATCCAGGGAACCCTGACCCCTGGTTGAGAAAGTCTGTCTGATGGTGGGGAGTGAGGGGTGGGGGTGAGTCCTTCCTCCAGAGGGTGTGAGCTGCTGTCATAACATCCCAGGCAGGCTGGAGAGGGTGACAAGGGACAGCCCCTTTTAGGGGCATTGCCAACGGCTCAGCCCAGATGCGATCACCACTGCTGGACCCCAAAGGAGTGGTCTCCCCTTCCTCACACCCCCGTCCAGTTCATCACTTGGTGCTGTCAACCCCAACTTCAAAATGCATGCATGACCTGCCCAGTTCCTTAGCTCCGCACCACGCGGTACTGCTCTTCTCTGGAAGATGACAATCCCTTCCTCCCTGAGCCTCCTGCTTCCACATCTGCCCCCTGTGGCTCATTCTCTGCCCAAAAAGATCATTTAAAAACAAGTTTAAAGACCTAAATGTAAGACCAGACACTATAAAACTCTTAGAGGAAAACATAGGCAGAACATTTTATGACATAAATCACAGCAAGATCCTTTTTGACCCACCTCCTAGAGTAATGAACATAAAAACAAAAATAAACAAATGGGACCTAATTAAACTTAAAAGCTTTTGCACAGCAAAAGAAACCAGAAACAAGAATAAAAGACAGTGCTCAGATGGGAGAAAATATTTGCAAGTGAAACAACGGACAAAGGACTAATCTCCAAAATATACAAACAGCTCATGGAGCTCAATATCAAAAAAACAAACAACCCAATTAAAAAATGGGTAGAAGACCTAAATAGACATTTCACCAAAGAAGACATACAGATGGCCAAGCAGCACATGAAAAGATGGTCTACATCACTAATTACTAAAGAAATGCAAATCAAAACTACAATGAGTCACACCGGTCAGAAAGGCCATTATCAAAAAATCTAGAAACAATAAATTCTGGAGAGGGTGTGGTGAAAAGGGAACCCTCCTGCACTGTTGGTGGGAATGTAAATTGATACAACCACTACGGAGAACAGTATGGAGGTTCCTTAAAAAACTAAAACTAGAACTACTATACGACCCAGCAATCCCACTACTGGGCATATACCGTGAGAAAACCATAATCCAAAACGAGTCATGTACCACAATGTTCATTACATCACTATTTACAATAGCCAGGTCATGGAAGCAACCTAAATGTCCATTGACAGATGAATGGATAAAGAAGATGTGGCACATATATACAATGGAATATTACTCAGCCATAAAAAGAAACGAAATTGAGTTATTTGTAGTGAGGTGGATGGACCTAGAGTCTGTCATACAGAGTGAAGTAAGTCAGAAAGAGAAAAACAAATACCATATGCTAATGCATATCTATGGAATCTAAAAAACATGGTACTGATGAACCTAGTGGCAGGGCAGGAATAAAGATGCAGATGTAGAGAATGGACTTGAGGACACAGGGGTGGTGGTGGGAAACTGGGAAGAAGTGAGAGTAGCATCGACATATATACACTACCAAATGTAAAATAGATAGCTAGTGGGAAGCGGCCACATAGCACAGGGAGATCGGCTCGGTGCTTTGCCACAACTTAGGGGGTGGGATAGGGAGGGTGGGGGGAGGCTCAAGAGGGAGGGGATATGGGGACATATATATGCCTATAGCTGATTCACTCTGTTGTACAACAGAAACTAACACAGCATTGTAAAGCAATTAAATGCCAATAAAGATGTATTAAAAAAACAAACAAACTAGTTATGGCTGCACCTCCTTAAAGTTGCAGTGCCCTTTCACTGCAATTAAAAAACAACCAGACACCCCCAGACTGCCCCCCCGCCCCATGTGACCTGCTCCTGTTTCCCGCTGGGACTTTGTACTTCCCTCCCTGTGTCCTCGTCCAAACGCTTCTGTTCCTTAAGTTAGACCAGTAAGCTCCGGCCTCAGGGTCTTTGCACATTCTGTTCCCGCCTCCTGCTATACCTTGCCCACTGATATTTGCACTGAGCTCAAAGTCACCTCTTCAGAAAGGCATTCCCTGATCACTTACCCTAAAGTCTTCTCCTCTCTGTTACTCCCTGTCACATCACCCTGTTTATTTTCTTCCTAGTGCTTGTTTCCTCTAGAGAGATGGTCCTTTACCCTGAATGCCTGGCTCCCAGCACCAATATGTCAAGTGGTGCATCACAGCACTTCCACGCATACCTGCTGAGTGAAGCGGAACACAATTCCAGCAGCAGGCGTGGTCTTCTGGGTTCCCTCATCTCACGACCTCACAAAACCCGTGGTGGCATCCCCACCACTGCTCGCAGGCTGCCTCACTCAGGGGCCCATAAGGGCAAACAGGCGCGTACATTGGTCTTTCCCCCTGGGCCTTGGCCACCCCTGGGAGGTGAGCTGTCCCTGCTCACGTGTTTGGGCAGCAAGTCTGTGACTCTGGGGCACCACTCCCCTCCTGCGGACAGTGCCGTGTCTGTCACAGAGCTGGAACTGCCCCCTCTGATAACTGGGAAGCCGAAGCAACAGGCAACATTTAATGAGACATCTCTGAGTACCTGTGTGCCAGGTGCAGAGCTGGGCACTGGAGTTAGGAGCTAAAGTTCACAGGCCCTGTCCTCGAGAAGCTTACAATTCAGGTGGGGAAGAGAGGGAACCAGACAAGTGCAATGCTATTGGTTCAGAGGTTGCAAACATCTCACAGTGCAAAGATACTGTGAGATGCTTTGCCCGGATGCCCTCGGCCTGCCTCGGGGTCACCGGCAGGTGCATTGGACCACCCCCACCCACCCCCCAGGCACGCCGCGGGCCACTGCTTCTGTCAGCGCTTGTGCTGCTTGAGCGCTTACAAGCTGAGCCTGCAAGCTGAGGGTGGCCTGCAACTGGGGAGCACAACAGTTGGTGGGTAAATATCCCAGCTTCCCCACCCTTGAGGGACCATCCTGAGGCAAGTTCTACAGTGTTTCCCAGAGCAGCCCAGTGGGACAGAGCCCATTTATCCACAGGCAACCCGGCCATCGACATACCCCTTATTGGCTTCCTTTTTCCCCACCTCACTCCTCCAGCCACTCCCTGTGCTGCTTGGATTCCCCTCCCAAATGAACTACCTGCATCCAAGTTCTCATCTCAGAGCCCAGTTTGGGAGGAACTAGGACAGTGAGAGCAGCTGGGTGTCATACAATAGGGAGCAGCGGGGAGTGTGGCAAACTGCAGTGTCCACATCCCTGAAAGGGAGCAACTGACACTCAGCCATATTGCTAATTCCTTCAGGTATTCAAGAGTTACAGAAATCCAGGTTGTCACGTGAAGGCTCTCAACTTTTTAATGTTATAACAAATGCCAGAAGTTTGAAAAATACAGTAAAGAGCAAAGCACTTCAGTGACTGTAGTCTGCCTTCCAGCCAGCAGTTTGCTGGCCCTGGAGAGCTAAACGATGTGTCCAGGGAGCCCAGGGACCCAGCCCAGAGGTTGCAGGAAGGGGAGAAAGCTTTCTGAAGGTGGGATCCCTGAGTGGGGTCTTAAGGAGACAGCAAGGGGACGAAGGTGAGAAAGAAGAGGAAGAGGAGGTGAGGCAAAGGGAGAGGTGATGGGCTGGGCCACACGTGAATAAAAATGGAGCCTTTGGGTTTCCCTGGTGGCGCAGTGGTTGAGAGTCCGCCTGCCGATGCAGGGGACACGGGTTCGTGTCCCGGTCCGGGAAGATCCCACATGCTGCGGAACGGCTGGGCCCGTGAGCCAGGGCCACTCAGCCTGCGCGTCCGGAGCCTGTGCTCTGCAATGGGAGAGGCCACAGCAGTGAGAGACCCGCGTACCACACAACAAACAAACAAACAAACAAAAAACAGAGCCTTGGAGCTTTGGGGGTGTGTGTGTCTGGAGAGCAGGGTACATGTGGGGATGGGGAGAGAGACCCTAGATTGTCCATAAGGGCGAGAGTCCACTATATGCCAGACCCAGTATTACACACTTGTGTGCAGTTTTCATTGCATCTTCAAAAGTTGGAATTACTGTTTGCTTATTTATGGAGAAAACGAGACACAGAGAGGTTAAGCTATTTGCCTAAAGTCACACAGCCAGTGTGTAGAGAATCTGCACTCAGTTGGAGCCTTGCTACTAGGTGGGTGGGGCCAGGTCTGTCAACACCTTGTGTGTGATTCTTGGATCTTTAAATTTTATCCCAACCACAATAAAATGATCCCAAAGTGCCCATGAGCTATGGCAGCAAGGATGCAGCCTTAGTGAGGATCCTGCAGTGGAGACAGAGCAGACTGGGGTGCGCTGGGGAGTGAACAGGAGGCAGGGGCTGGGGGACAGTGAGTGCAGAAATGATGCCTCACCCAAGGCCCCTGGGCGACCTGTGAAGCTGGAGGCCTCTCAGCTTTCAGGTCGGTGCCACGTGTGATGGGCTCACAGGCCCTGGGCAGCAAAGGCAGCCGGTGATGACCTTTCACCTTTCAAGGGCTGCTCCAGGGGAGGGTGTGGTGAGGAAGAGTCAGGCTGGGGGAAGTGGCAACAGGATGAGCTGGAGCCAGAGAGAGAAGCAGGGAGACGGCCTCCCTTCCCTCTCTGTGCAGAGACTCCTTAGAACTCACGACCACCCCGAGAGGAGTCTGGGAGGGTTTGCATGCCCTTGTCAGAGGGCCTAACCATCGCTCCATCAGATTTTAGGCTGGAGTTTTATTTTTTATTTTTTTTCGGTACGCGGGCCTCTCACTGCTGTGGCCTCTCCCGTTGCGGAGCACAGGCTCCAGACACGCAGGCTCAGCGGCCACGGCTCACGGGCCCAGCCGCTCCACGGCATGTGGGATCTTCGCGGACCGGGTCACGAACCCATATCCCCTGCATTGGCAGGTGGACTCTCAACCACTGCGCCACCAGGGAAGCCCATAGGCTGGAGTTTTAAACGCTCCTGGGAGGGTGGGTGGGCAGGGGACAATCTCTGCCAGCTTTTTACTTCATGTGATGGAATCTAGAACAGCACGTGCCTGCTGATAATCAATACCCACTTGCTGGGGGCAGAGGAGCCACTGGTGGTCCGTCCATTGTGGGCTGTGTTACCGAGATCGCTGGGACACCCCTCGCCTGGCCTGGGTAGGCCCCCATAAGCTGCACCACTCACAGGTGATCCAGCGTCTGCTGTCAGTGGCTTGAGCAGGAAGCCAAGGTGTTAGAAAATTCAATGTCTCCACTCACTGGTTCATGTCTGCAGCCAGGGGGGCAAGCAGCAGGGCAGACAGCAAGAAGGACCCTCCAGTCCAGCTGGCCTGGAGGAAAAGCACATTTATCTAAGGGCCATCCTTTGGAGACACTCTTCAGGATTAGTTTTGACTCCAGTAACTAATACCTGAGACCAATCACTTAGGGACACCTTAATATACATTCATCCATTCATCCATCCAACCAACAAATATTTGCTGAGAACTACTGCAGATTTTTTAATGGCCACAAATTATTTTATATTCCTCTCATCAAGAATTGGGGTGTAGATTTCCTAATAACTACTTTTCCAACAGAATAGAGTGGAAGCTCTTCTTTGTAACTTCAGAGGCTGTGCAGCTCTGGTCTAATTCACTGAAAGGCTAATCTGCCATATAAACAATCTGATGACCCCGAGGTGACCAGGCTGAGCCCTGCATCCAGCCATTCCAGCCTAGGCACCAGACCTGGGAATGAGGAAGACCTGTTGGACGTGGACCCACCAGCCCCAGCCAGTGCTTTGAGTCACCCCCAACCACTCAGTCTTACCAGCTGAGGCCCCAGACAGTGTGAAACAGAAACAAGCCACCCTGCTGGGCCCTGTCCAAACCTGTGGGCGTAATCAAATGGTGGTTGTTCTATGTCTCTATGTTTGGGGAGGCCATTATGCACAATAGCTGAGATTATGCTACTGTGTATTGGAACCTGCTATGTACTCGGTGCTATTCCAGGCACTGCAGATAAGCAATAAGCAAGATAGGCCAAGTCTTATCCCATGGGGGCCTAACACTCCATCTGGAGAAGACAGATAGTGCAAACAAACGCTCAGGCAGTGACTCAATGATTCAGAAAAATAAAACCAGAGAATGTGATAGGGACTGTCAGGCTATCTGAGGTGGTGGTAGGGTCAGGAAAGATCTATCTGAGGAGGTGATATTTGTGCTGAAACCTGAATGATAACAGGAGAACAACAAGCACCCAGGGGCTGAGGATGTTGGAGGAGCAGACCAGCCAATGAGGGTGGAAGGTGGTGAGGAAGGGCAGGATTGGAGGAGACAAGGCCAAAGTGGCAGGCCAGTCACTCCCACAGGGCTGTGTGGGTCATGGCGAGGAGGCTGGATTGTATCCTAAGAGCAATGGCAAGTGACATGGTCTGGACATTAAAAAGATGGCTCTGGCTGCTATGCAGGGAATGAATTGCAAGGAAAAAGGGAGGAAGCAGGGATTCCAGGGAGGAACCTTGTGTATAATCCAGGTCTGAGCTGGTGTGGGGAACAAGGAGGTCATGGTGGAGATGACCAGAAGCAGATGGAGTGAGACTTTGTTTCTGAGCTGGGCTAACAGCTCTCATGAATGGATTCACTGTAGAAAGAAAGAGAGACGGAAGACTCAAGGATTACTCCTAGGTTTCCCTATGTCAAATAATTTTGGATTGTATTCTAGGCATTGTCAATGCTATTTTGTAGAGCCTCTGGATTCTGTTATATTCCTCTGAAGAGTATTGATGCTTGTTTGTCTGTTTGTTTACTTGTTTTATGAAGCGATAAACTTGGCTAGACTCAAACTGCAGATTCTGCCTTTTGGGCAGCAGTTCAAACCTCAGTTCAGTTCTCTTAGCCTCAGCTGGGCTGTTGGACATCTTCCCCACATGTGCATGGTGCACAGTCAACTGGAGATTTGGACAGAGTCAATACACAGGATAGGGGGATTTCCTTCTCTAGGCCTCACCTTTCTGAGGTTCTCCTCTCACTTTCCAATAGCTGTGGTTGCCCAGACTCTATCTTCCAGTTCTTCAAGCCAAGAAGACTGCAGGTTTTCTATTGGAGTTTTAGCTGCTCTGCATAGTTTAGTCTGGGAACTGCCCTTGGGCTAAAAGCCAGAAAAATAAAGAATGGGAAACTCTTCCTGTGCCACTCCTTTATGGCCAAGTGCAGAGCCCTTCCAGTTTCTGCCTGCTTTTGTTCACTCTCCAGTGCATTCAGGCAGTTTTTTAGTTTGTAAATTAAACTTTTAATTTTGAGATAATTCATTGGTAAGAAATAATACAGACCCTTTTACTCAGTTTCCCCCATTGGTAATATCTTGCAAAACTGTAGTACAATATCACAATCAGGATGTCGACATTGATATAATCAAGATACAGAACATTTCACCACCTCAAGGATCCCCCTTGCTGTCCTTGGATAGCCACACCCACTGCCCTACCATCTCCACCCCTTCCTTAACTCCATCACCACTGTTGTCCATTTCTAAACTTTTGTCATTTCAAAAATATTAATATAAATGGAATCGTAGAGTATGTAACTTTTAGGGGATTGGTTTTCTGTTTTGTTTTGTTTCAGTTTTGCTTAACATAATATCCTCGAGATTCGTCCAAGTTGCATGTATCAATAGTTCATTCTTTTACTCCATGGCATTCCTTACTCCAGGGTTTTTTAACCAGTCACCTGTTGAAGAACAGCTGGGCTGATTCCAGCTTTTGTCTATTACAAATAAAGCTGTTATGAACATTTGTATACAGATTTTTGTGTGGACATAAGCCTTCATTTTCTGGAATAAATGCCTAGGCATACAGTTTCTGATTTGTATGGTAGTTGCATGTTTAGTTTTTTTTTTTTTTTTTTTTTTTTGTGGTACACGGGCCTCTCACTGTTGTGGCCTCTCCCGTTGCAGAGCACAGGCTCTGGACGCGCAGGCTCAGCGGCCATGGCTCACGGGCCCAGCCACTCCGCGGCATGTGGGATCTTCCTGGACCGGGGCACGAACCCGTGTCCCCTGCATCGGCAGGCAGATTCTCAACCACTGCGCCACCAGGGAAGCCCCATGTTTAGTTTTTTAAAGAAACTGCCAAACTCTTTTCCAGCACGGCTGTACCACTTCACATCCCATTGGTCATGAATGAGTGATCCAGTTTCTTTGACTCCCCACCAGTATTTGGTTGTCACTATTTTTTATTTTAACCCTTCTGATAGGTGTATAATGATAACCTCGTTGTGGTCTTAATTTGAATTTCCCCACTGGCTAAAAATACTGAGCATCTTTCATGTGTTTATATTTGTCATCTGTATATGCTCTTTGGCTAAATGTCTGTTCATATCTGAGCTTTGTCTTTTGGAAAGCAAAACAACATATCTAGTTCTGATAGCTGTGTTCCCCACAAGGCTCCACATTTGCAAGCTCCCCACCTTCCACCAGCTGATGCCTCCACAGTCAGGGCATTGCTGCTCTAGGGTTCCGGAGATCATCATGGGTCTACATCACCCAGTGGATGATCAGTGTGGAGGCCAGGGACAGAAGCAGGAGCAGCCCAACTCTGTGGTGCCCTTAAACAGAGAGCCATGGATGGGACGCCTCCTCTCTCTCTCCGCCTCGATCCCCCTCTTCAGATCCAAGCAGAGGCTCCTGACCCAGTTGTCGGGGTCCCATCTCTTCTGTCTTCCTGAGGCGTCCTCTCCCACAGCCCTTCTCAAAAGCACAAAACCTGACCACACTGTGTAGCACATAGTAAGTGCTCCAAAAATATTTGGGGTTGATGGATTGGGTTTCATTGGAATCCTTGGTGTGCACATGGCAGAAACCCACTTAGAGCTTGCAGGGCCCAGAGCAGGAGTTTGGTGGAAGGAGCCGTTTCTGAGATACCGCCAGTTAGTAGGGGAAGGGCAGGAGCCAGCCTGGGTCTCAGGTGGCTGGAATCCTTAATCCAACCTTGTCACTACCCTCTCTCTGCCTCTCTCTCTGCCTGGCTGCTTTATTCTCTTCAACAACAGACTGCAACTTCCCAAGGCAGAGAACACAGTCACCACCAGCTCTGGGGCCTCACATCCACAGCACCCAGAAACAGGGGGCCTAGTCTTCGGTTGCAGGTTTTAAAGTTCTGGGGGAGGGCAATGATCCACATCGTGGTGGCCAGGGCCACAGGGATTGGCAGTTGGAGGGGACAGTTCCTCATGGTAGGCAGCCTTGTAGACCCAACCATAGATGTCCCCGCCAAGTTTACCGCTAGCTTCAGAGGTCCAGATGAGACAGCTGGAAGGCACACAAAGCCACGCCTTCTTTGTTCTTCTCACACTCAGTCTGGAAGTTCTGCTCCACTCCAGTCCAAACCCCATCCAAGCATGACAGACCATTCAGGCCAGCCTTCCTGGGGTTTCTCTAACTCCTGATGACTTCCTCTGTGAGTCAGAGCAAAGCTAGCTGCTGTAACAAATAAGCCCCTGCATCACAGTGGGCCACACAGTACAAGTTTTCTTCTAGTTCACTTAAGAGGCCCATGTGTGTGTTTGAAGTTGAGGTGGTCTTCCACATGCAGGGATCTAAGTTCTCCTTCCACCCCCAGCCTCAGAGTCCTCTGCATTCAGCCAGGAAGATGGGGAGAGATGGGATGGGGAAGACACATCCATCACTTCTATTCGCATTCCCATTGGTGGGAATTGGTCATGTGACCCTTCTGGGATGCAAGGGCTGATGGGAAATGTAGTTACTGGCTCGACAGCTCCTTCCCAGCCACCAGTTTACACTAGGGAAGGAGGAGCATGCATTTTTTGTGGACTGCTGGCCACCTTGCCATCCCTCCTCCTGCCCGTGTGCCAGCCGCCTACAGATGAGTCCCTCATTGTCCTCTGTTTCCTGTCTGCCAATCCCAATGTCCATAACACCTGGAACACTTGTCTCTGCTGCTCCCAGAGACCCAACAGGCTTCATGAAAGATGGTCAACCTCCCCCAGGAGTTTTAGATGCCAGCTTGCCCAGCTCCAGTCTGCAGACCAGCTGCCTGCTTCTGTGAATTAGGTTTTATGGGCACCAGGGCCGTGAGCAGAGAGAGGAAACGCAGGGTCAGGCAAGGGCAGGACTGGATCTTGCCTTTAGTTAAACTTTTGACACTTTGTCATCCTGCATTTTTTGTATTACTTTTGATTTTTAAAAAAATCATGTTAAGGTGTTATTTATCCTGATTCCTGAGTCTCTTGGGGGCCCCTTAAACGTGGTGCCCCAGGCAAGCGCCTCCTTGCTTCACTGAAGCCTCAGCCCTGGCCTCGCCTTCCATTCAAGATTCCTCCCTCCACGAGCCTGGCCCCGGGGGAGGCACCCCAACCTGAGTGAGGCTGGGGCAGAGAGGAGAGGAGAGGAAGGGAGGGATCTTATCATTGTGTCCCAGAGAAGAACTCCAGTCTCTTCCCACCAGGCCCACAGGACGGGGAGGCTGGCTGTCCGAGGAACGGGGCCAAGGGCAGGTGGTGGGAGGGTCCCCATTTGCCCCCAGGAGGCCGCCGATCTCCGGCCAAGGCTCCTGCCGCCTCTGAAGCCAGTCCAGGGACCCAGCTTATCTCACTACCCTGGAATCATTCTGAGTTGGGTCCTATGAACCTTCCAAACTGAAGCCACATTTCACAACAGTTTGGTAGAAAAACACAATCACCTGTTTGAAGCTACAGAATTTTCCCCAGAGCTGTTCGGTTTCACTTCACAGTCCCCAGGTTTCACTCCTTTTTGCTTTGCAGCTGGTGGTCTCTCTGTCTCTGACTCTGTCTCTCTCTCTCTCTCTCTGGGCAGGTGTTGCTGCTTGGGGCTCAGTTAGGAGGGGCTCTGGCAGTTTCTTTGGAGGTCAAGGTGTCGGGGCAGGCAGCAGCTTCCTTTAAAATGAAAGTCAGAATATTTCCCAGCCAAGTAGAGAAACCTGCATCCTCGTGAGAAGGACCAAATGCCTCAGAAAGCCGTATGCTGCTCCTGCCTCCAAGAAAACAAGCCCTGTTCTATGAATTAACGGAGGTTGACCTACCCCTTCACCCCCTCACCCCACATCCCACAGTTCCCTCCCAGATGTACGCTGAAGGGAAAAGCAAAAGAAGGTCCACGGCAGCATGGATCACAATCCCCCAAACTGGAAACCACCCAAATGTCCATCAACAGTAAAGTGGATAAACGGAATCAATAATAACCAGTAATAATCATAATGAATAAATAAATGGATAAATGAATGCCATCCAATGGAATAGCCTACAGCAACGAGATAAACAATCTATAACTATATACACAGAACATCACACTGAACAAAAGAAGCTGGACACGGAGCACATGCTAGATGATTCCATGCATGTGAGGCTCTGCTGTCCACCCCCAGCAGCTGCCTCGCAGGGTACAGGCTGGAGGGAGCGTGGGGCTCTGGGGCTGGTGTTATAGTGGTTCTTGATCTGGGCCTCTTCCATCTGTGACAACATGGCAAGCTGTACACTTATGCCCATGCACATTTTATTTATTTTTTTGGTCATGCCACACGGCTTGTGGGATCTCAGTTCCCCGACCAGGGATTGAACCCAGGTCCTCGGCAGTGAAAGCCCCAAATCCTAACCACTAGGCCACCAGGGAATTCCCACACATGCACGTTTCTATGTATCTGTTACATTTAAATGAGTCAAGAGCAAAAAGCAGCTATCCCCCCTCCTGACCGTCCTCTCGGACTTGATGAGCCGTGAGGAGGCGTGGGGAGTGGTGAGGGTGCCCCTAGGCCCCTGAACGCTCCCCTTTGAGGGGAGATCCCTCCAAGCTGCCCCACCTCCCCGACCTGTCCCACCCCAGAGTAGCTAAGCGAGGCCGGCCACATGGACCGCGACACCATTCTTGCTCCTGGGACTCCAGTCTAGCCGGAGCCCAGTGTAGGCCAGTAGATGCTGGGGGGCGGGGGCAAGCCCACCTCTCCAGGGAAGAGGGTCTGAGCCCTTTGAAGCAGAGCTGAGACAGGGCCGCTGTCACCTGCCTGCAGGGCTGTTGGGCTCCAAGGCCAATGACACACTTCAGCTGGGTCAGCTCAGCCCCCTGTGGCCACCCGTGTTCCTCACAGCCTCTCCAGAGGCCAGAGGGTCAGGGGGCAGCTTTCCTCGATACAGTCAGCACGTGTGTCTTGAGAACCTCTTGTTGGCCAGACACTGTGCTAGATGCTGGCAATCCACCCCTGTCCACACAGCACCAGCACATGAAGAGCAAACAAGAAAATAAACAAGACGATCGATTCAACAGGACAGTGGACAGCAGACCGTCCCCTGATATCTGTGAGCCCCAGACAAGAGCTCACATGGAGGTCACTGGCCTAGAGCCCACCCTGCTTCTCTCCCTACACTGTGCTCTTCCTGCTGCTGAAGGGCCCTCATAGGTGTGAGCAACCCCAGTGCACACCCCCCTTCCTCCCTACCTCTTCACAGGTGCACACACCTGTGCTGTGATCCACCCGCGGGAGAACAGACCCAGAGACAAGGGAAGTGGGGCGAACAGCATCGCAGGAAGAGGGAAACAGCATCACAGGATGAGGGAACAGCATCACAGGAGGAGGAAACAGCATCACAGGAGGAGGGAACAGCATCACAGGAGGAGGGAACAGCATCACAGGAGGAGGGAACAGCATCACAGGAGGAGGGAACAGCATCACAGGAGGAGGGAACAGCGGCGCCAAAGCCCTGAGGCAGGATGGAGTTCACAGAAAGAGGGCCAGCATGGCTGGAGCAGAGGGACTGGGCATTTCTTAGAGAGATGAGTGTTTTACTCTTAGGGCTGTGGGGACCCAGTGGAGGGGTTTTTCTTTCTTTTGTGTCGTATCTGTGTTACTGACACACAGTAAATTGCACCAGTTTTAAGTGTAGGGGTCGATAAATTTTACATATGCATACACCCAGAAACTACCACCAGCGCAAGACAGAGAACATTCTCAAGCCCTAGAGGCCTCCCTCGTGCCCCTCCCCTTTATATCACCAAAGATTTGCTCTGCCTGGCTTTGACCTTCATGATGGAACCGTATGGCCATTTATGTCTGGTTTCCCCCTCTCAACGTTCCATCTGGGAGATTCACCTCTTTCGCCACATGTAGGAGCAGGTCATACTTTTTCACTGCTGTGTAGTATTTATGCTTTTGTGTAAATTTACCATAAAATGTTTATCCATTCTCCTATGGTTGGACACTTGGGCTATTATGAAGGAAGCAGCTGTGAATGTTCTTGGCTAAGTCTTCAGGGGTCGTGGGTGCCCCTCTCTGTTGGGTGGAGATTCAGGCGTGGAACTGCTGGGTCTAAATCCTGCCAACGGGTTTTCCAAAGTGATCTGAGAGTTTGATGAGGGCCTGGCGTGACCTGATCTCTGTGGATGAAAGACCAAGTCTGCCGCTTTGTGGAGGAGAGCTGTGAGGGTCTGAGTGGAGGCGAGGAGACCAGTTGAGGAAGTGATGGAGTGGTCCAGGTGAGCAGAGACAGAGCCGCAGGTAAGGCTGGTAGCAGCGGGAATGAAGCAACGTCATCCCACTTCAATGAGAAGGACGCAGCGAGCCGACTCGCCTAAGCCCGGCGACGGAGCACAGAACCATCCCTGCCGCCCGGGGTTCACTTAGCCCAGCAGTCTACCTCCGGGGCCTCTCCTGGGCTCAGGGCCCCATCCCCTCTCCAAAGCCCGTTGAACTGTGGTTCTGCAGCCCCAAGGGCTAACAAAGCTGGCACAGGAAGCCTCAGAGAAAAAACAGGCCTGCTGGGGACAAGCAAACAACTGCCCTCCCTCCCAGCCGGGAAGTCACTTGAAATCCAGTTGTTTTGCATATTTGTTTATGGCCCCAGCTCAGCTCCCCAAACATCCCATCTCCTGGACTGCTCCCTAGGTTTTCTCTGGGGTTGGGACCCCAGTAGCAAACAGCCAGCAGTTTCTCAAGCCTTGTTCACACTCCACCCCAAGCTGCCCGCTGCAGTGGGGGACAGGGGGCACAGGCGTCCCCAGCTCACCCACCTGGCACCTTTGGGCAGCATTGGTGGTCGCCGCATCCATGCCTCCCAGCATGGAGTGTGGGGCATGACACGCCTCCTCCATCCCTAAAAAACATATCTGGAAACCCAACCACATGTGTGTTTCCTGTAGGGACCAGTCAAAATTGGCCAACCACCTACTCAGCAGTCTAATTGGAAATGAGCCACCTTTATTACTCACTAGGTGGGGGTGAGGGCTGCCCACGTGTGGTTGGGTCCTCTGGGAGTGTCAACACAGCATATCACCAGGACTATTTAAGGTAGGAACAGAAATCCAATTCCAACTGGGTTGAACAGCAACACAACAAATTCATTGGATTATGCACCTGAGAGGTCTTGGGGTTTGGCTTCAGGAATAGCAGGCTCCAGGTGCTCAACAATATCTTAGGCTCAGAATCCTCAACACAGCACTCCAGATGAGACTAATCGTCACCCTTTTCCAACACACCACCTCCCCCTAGAACCTGCCCGCTTCCCCAGTACTGCTCAGCAGAAGTGTTGTTGACATGGACTAGGTATCTCCCATGGGCAACCCCTGCACTGGGCACATTTGAACAATCAGGTTTTAATGAAGGCCATCTGCCGCTGTTCCCCTTCCCTCTGCCTAAGCTCTGAGAAGTGCTGAGAGCAATCTGTTTCCAGAGTGCATCCACAGACATTTAAGATGGAAGGTCCATGTTCTTGAGGCCACCCCAAGACAGAGACCCTACAGCAGTGGCCCAAATTTGCCACCCCAAAATGTGTCTCTCTGGCATATTATTTTAAGCTGGTTATTTTCTAAGAATCAGCAGGCATGGGAAAAACTGAAAACCAAGTAGGAGTTACCCTTTTGTAAGAAACAAAAATCTCTGTTTGTAAGGGTATCTCCCTAACTGTACCAGGGGTAGGAGGATGACCAAACGTCTAGAAACTCTTATCAATGGAGGAGACACCGACTTAAATCCACATAATGCCCATACCCCTGTTCACTGTGCCTCTCCTGGGAACCTCTCCGAACTGACTAGCCCCACCTTCAACAAAGGCAAAAGAGGTTTGCCTTTAGCTGAGGATGGTATTTAAGGTGAGCGCTTTGGCCATTTTGGTGAGTTACTCAGTTTTCCCAGGTCTCTCTCACGTATACATGTCATTAAACTTTTGCTTGATTTTTCTCCTGTTAATTTGTCTCACGTTAATTTGATTCATAGTCCAGCCAGAAGGACCTAGAAGGGTAGAGGAAAAGTCCCAGTCGGTAGCATTTGCCAACTTCCATGTTGTAAATCCTCCCACTGTAGCCGATTTCAAGCTTCCAGCCTGATGTTGCTGAAAACAGAGTTGGGAAAAGATGCACACGATCTGCCCTCCAGAGCTGATGAGAGAGGCTCCAGCACCCCAGTCTTGGAGTACATCATGCTTCCCATGTGATTCGAGGAACACATCAGATTTTTCTTTGAGGCTAAGATTCACCAACAGTCACACTTGCTTACAATCCAGGACAGAAACCTAAATTCTCTTCTGGAACTTAGAGCTACTTCCAAAATGGCAGTTAATGTTACTTTAGGTTCTAGAATGAAACATGCAGGGAGAGGCCTTAGCTGACCATCTGTCTGCAAAGCCTCCTCTGGGCACTGGGTCCTTCAGTCACTGGGTTCCGCTCTTCTCTGGGATGGTCACATTTAATTCCCTAGTTCACTGACAAAAGTAATACCTTTGTAAATCTTCCCACAAAATTTCACTATGGAAAATGCTAAACATGCACAAAAATCGTACATGAGCATCGTGACCCAACTTGAATTATGATGAATTTGTGACCGATCTTGTTGCATCTCCCCGGACCCATTCTCCACCTCCAGCGTTGCTTTGAAACAAATCCCAAACAACCTATCATTTTACCTAGAAAGAGTTCAGTCAAAAGCAATACCGTTTTAACCTGGAAAACTCATTTAAAAGGGGGTGTAAGTAACTGAGAGGGCTAAATTGTCTGCCTTCACTTAGTGGAATTTGTAACTAGGCCAATGATGCAGGGATGGTGGCGCCCAGAGCATTATTTCCCCAGCGGGGTGGTGGGGGAGGGGAGGCCTCGGAGGGCGCTGCTATTGGTGGGCTATGAACCTCCACCTGTACACAGCCAGTCCCCCCCATCCCCGCACCGCTCTCAAGGCCATTCTTGTTACTACCCTCCATCAGATTCTCGCGCAAAAGGATATCTGAGTTCAATTCAAAGAATGTTCCAATTTTGTTCCATTCCCCTAAGTTTCAAGTATATAGATCTGGATCAGATGGATTCATTAGGATTTTTTACCTGTGGGTGGAGCCAGGGGGAAGCACCGGCTGCTGCTCTGAGCTCTCTTGCTCTGCAGACCCCTCACGCTGTTGAGAGGCCTCCCCTCCTGGACACTTGGGAGGCAGCCCCTTAGAGGGAGGGCAGCCGGGTCTTGTCCTCCACCCAGCGATCTGGAGTCCGCATGCTGCATCTCAGGGCTTCAGCTTGTTCTGTTTGGCTCTTGTTGCATTTAGAAAATGGGGGGGGGGGGGTCATTTGCAGACACTAATCAATTAGGAGGTTTTGTGTAAAAATCCCTTGGGGACCACCCAGCAGCTTCTCTACCCAGCCTCCAGCAGTGAAGGTGGGGCCTCACTTCCTCCCAGGGAGTCTTCAACCAGTGACAGGATGTTGGTGGAATAAAGTCCCAGCATCCTTGCCCTGGGGTGGGCAACTCTGAAGTATGGGCCAGGCAGGTTCCCTGGGCCCCAGCGCTGCCTATTTACACTCTGCCCACCTCCTTCCCATCCCTACTCCTTCCCACTCCCCTATTCCTGCTTCCAGGAATCCCCTCCAAATCCTCAAATCCTCTACTGGCAGGCAGTACCATCTGCATCTAGGAGATTTCATGCCAACCCTCACTCAGCCCAGTCTTCCCAGTGATGGCTTCTGGGCCCGGCCGGGCAGATTCCTGCGGAGCCGGCTGTGACCCATCCTTGCGCAAGAGCCGCCACACAGACCTCCAAGAGGCCTCTGCATGTGGGAAAATATTGGGCCAACAGCCTGTCATTTCAGAGAAGCTCGAGTACAGCCTTCCCCGGCTCTGCCGGGGAAGAGTCCAGCCTCTTTCTACACTCGCTTGAAAGGCCCTGCAAGCAGCTGTTTACTCTCCAGCCTGGGCAGCACTGAAGGGCTCATTTCTAAATATATCTGACAAACTCACAACCCTCCGCAGCCCAGATGTGTGTCAGTCACCCCTGAGCCTGTGGTCAAGTGGCGCCTAGAATGCCGCCGGGCAGAGGCTGCGGTTCAAAGCGCTGCACCCTCCTCTGCGCCCACCCTCCCTGGGAGGAATTTCTCGGGGAAGAAAAATGGCAGGATGTTGAGATTCATTGTGAGGCTGGCTCCAAGGGCTTTGTAGAGTTTAACAAGAGGCCTGGCACTTAAAATATACACCAATAAATATTTGTGAAATAAATTCTGAAGCCATATGGGTGGCTTTCTCTCTCTCTCTCTCTCAGCACGAAGTCTACACATGATGCCATCGCTTGTAACAGGTAACAACTAAAACCGATCTTTGCATCCAGGTAGTGGAAGGATTAATTCCTATGCTCTCTCCACCTAATGGAATATTCGACGCCTTGTCATAGGGAGAGTGTCATGCTCTGAGCTGGAAGTACCTCCACGATGACGAATTATTAAGTGGAAGAGGAGCAGGCGGAAGACTGCTTGTGAAAAAAGGGAAAAAATGCTCTTCACTGCATGAAACAGCTCTGGAAAGATAAACACTGAAATCAGGGGTTGCTGGTGGGGAGAAGTGGAACACAGCGGGTCGAGGTGAGAAAGAAACTTCACTTTGTATATTTTATAATGTATATATTTAAAAAAATACACACACACACACACATATATTAATGCAATAGCACTAAAAACAAAAAGAAGGCTGTCTTCTAGTCTGAATACACTAAGCATGGTGTGTGTCCCAAGATGGGTTTCAGGATCCCGGATCTGCCCGCCCAGCACTGACTCAGAGCAAACAGCCCCCAGTGTCTTGATAAGGCCAGGGTGGCCCATGTGTGGCCCCCTCGGAATCAGACCTGCCACCTTCGCCTCCTCCAGGCAGAAACAACAACCAGAAGAAAGGGTTCTAACAGGGACAAGGCAGACGCTGCTTCATTCATTCTGGACCCATTTGCTGAGCACCTGCCGGGTGCCAGGCAGTGTCCCAGGCTCTGGAGACACAGCAGAACAAGACATAAAAACCCCTGCCCTCCCGGGGCTGGCACTCTAGCCGGGAAGGAGGGGAGACAGACGACGGAGAAGTTAAATAGTGACAGAGGCAGTGTGGTAAGTAGTGACTAGGGCTAAGCGGGGGAGGGGGAACAGCAGGAAAGTGGACCAGAAGCGGGGGGTTGCTATTTTAGCGGGGCAGGGAGTCCCCACTGAGAGGGCAAGGCCTGAGAAGGTGGGGGCTGGACTCTGAGACACAGGCGGGGGGAAGCCAGAGGGACCAGTGGGTGCAAGAAGACCCCACAGAGCTCCACAGGGGACCAAGCCCCTCCCCCCTTTGGGTAAGGGTCTGTGTGCCCTGGAGCTCCTGGAACGCCCGGGAGGCCTGGCTCCATCCCCACTGCTTTGTATGGATTTGGGCAAGTCAACCCAGTGCTCAGAGCTGGGTGGAGCCAAAGCAGGAGCAGGGGCCGATGGAGGGCTGCTGTGCTAGAGGGAGAGAGGGAGAGAGGGAGAGAGAGAGGGAGGGAGGGAGAGAGAGAGAGAGAGAGAGAGAGAGGGAGGGAGAGAGGGAGAGGTGGGGCCCGATTTGGAGAAAACAGGCCCCAGGGCCCAAAACAAAAATAAATATTCCAAGGATACTTCATCCTAAATCTTCCTCTACACAGACTTTCCCAGCATGGGTTCTTCAGATCACTTGTCCTGCAAAACAATCCACTGAGAGAAAGAGGGCGTAGGGGTCCCTTGGAGATTCATGGGGTAAGAAAACCTGTCTCGCTTTGTCCAACTGGCGGAGCATCTGGGCTCACCAGACAGGCAAGCACCCTGGTATCGGGGCGACCACCCATCTGTGGGAGCACATGCAACGTAATGGAGTCCTGTCGCCCCAAAACCTTCCCTTTCGGGATGGGGATGAGGGGGTGGAGGGAGGCGGAAGGGGACTTCCGCCTGAAGTGCAGCCTGGAAGCCTGCTGGGGTCGGCGGTGCCCACATTGCTGCATGTGAGCACTTGTGCATGCGTGGGGACAGTCAGGCAGCACTGTTCACGGTGGCCCCAGACTGGAACCAGCCCAGCCCCCCATCCGCAGGATACACGGAAGATGTGCGTGTGTTCACAGGATGGAATACGACACAGCAAGAAAAAGAAGCAACCACACGACACACAGCAACAGGGACGAACCTCAGACGTCTCACTGAGCAAAGGAAGCACGTCCTGTACGATTCCATTTACGTGAAGGTCAAGGATGGTGACAGACAGGTCAGAGTGTGGCTAATGCGGGGGTGACTGACTTGAAGGGGGCATGAGGGATGCTGCTGGGAGCCAGGGCTGCCCTGCATCTCGGTCTGGGCCATACAGCCGGGCACACCTGGAATGTCTGCCCGCTTACAATTTCTGCATTTCACCCTCTATGAGTTATATGCCGATAAAGAAGTAAACAAAGTGAAAAGTAAAAACATAAAAATAAGGGCTGGAAAAGGGGGAAGAGGTAGCCTAGAGCTATCCACTTTTCTAGTCCTATTAGGGGTTCCCTGGGTGCAAAACTCCAGACACAGCCAAGAAAGAACCTCTACACGCGCCACTGGCTAGAGCAGAAGGACCCAGCTCCTGTCTGAACGCCAGGTGCCAGAGTGGTGCCTGGCAGATAGTAGCTGCTCAATAAATATACAGCAAATAAAGGAACAGATTCCAGGCCCGTGCTAGGAGCTGGCCTCACAGTGAGCACACAGACACTGCTCTGCGGGAGGAGATCGCAACAAGATGATTTTAGACACGAAGTGCATTGAAGAAAATGAGTGGGGCTGTGTGTCGGCGGGGACAGGCTGTGGTGTCGGGGTCAGGAAGCCCCTCTGCACTGAGACCTGAAGGATGAAAACATGCCAGCTTTGGGCAGGTGAGGAGCTGTGTCCCTGACAGAGGTGATGGCCAACACACACACACACACACACACACACACACACACACACACACACACACACACACACACACAGAACAATCCTCGCTTATTCCAGGGTAAGGCAAATAAAACAAATAATAAGTGATAACATGGAATAAAGGGTAAAGCATATGGTTAGGAGTCCAGCTTTGCCACTAACTTCCCGTGTGACCCTGACGGTCATTTCTCTCTGGGCCTCCGTCCTTCTTGCTGTGAAACAAGGGAGTTGGCTGGAATGGGGAGTGGTGTTTGCTAGCGCTGCTCACACCTGCCTGTGACAACAGACCATGCACATCTCTCCCCAGCTCCATGGGCAGTGACGTCACATGGGTGGGATGAAATGGGCCATTGAGGGACCGTGTACACCATGGATGTCGGCAAACTGCTGCAAATCAGGCCTTTTTTTTTTGAGAGCTGGTTGTTAAATATTTACCAGCACACACTGGACTAGATGGGTGCTTCTTACACTCTTGCTAAAGTCTCCTGGTGCAGAGGAGAGCTTGTCACACCCCAGAGGCCTGGGAGCTCAGCATCTTAGGAGAGCTTTCCTTGAAATCTCCTCTTGTCATTTTTAAATTCACAATTTTACATTCTATGCCTTAATGTAGGTCTGCTTCTTGCTTCCTCACACGCTCGAAAGTATAAAATTTTATTTTCCTAACCTTGGGGAGACACTTTTCTCTATTCCTTCCAAACCCCAGGCCCCGGACTTGAACTTGGGCCCTGGGGGGCTGGGGGGCTAGCAAGCCAGGCCTGTCAGCCCACTGGTGAGTGCTCGCGCGGCCTGCGGCTCAAGACACAGGCTGGAAGGGTCCGCCCTGGATGGTGGCCCGGGTTGGCCGGCAGACGCCCACACCTCTCGTGAAGGAGCAGCCGCCCCGCTCCTTGCAGGTGGCCCCACAGACGCTGCCAGCACCACTGGCATTTCCCCGCGGACGGAAAGGAACGAGGACTCCCTTTTCCTCCCCTGGCCCTCTGCAAGTGTGTGGGCTCAGCTTCTCAGGCTGCGGCTGGGCCAGGAGATCTGGTTTCTGCGTCCCAGACCTGAGGCTGTCGCCGGCTTCCTGGCTGACCTTGGACAGGTGGCTGTGTTTTGTCTGTGTCTCTTTTTCCACCGTCAGCTGAGCTTACCTCACTGCTGGGGACACTGGGGGCATGTCTGGGGTGGCCTCGAGAAGCAGACAATAGTTCCACGCACAGAACTGGGCGTATGGGCTGAGGGTCCATATCACTGAGAGAGGGGTCCAGACCCCCCTCCAGGGATGCAGCCCCTGGGGTGCTAGAACGTTCATCATGGAAAATTCCAGAAAAACTGTTCCAAAGCAATGCCATCTCCCAAAGGGGACCAGAGACCTCTGTGGAGGGGGCAGAGTGCAGTAGGAAGTGGGGGGGACACAGTGAAGGCACCCTGTCCTCCCTGCCTCTCCAAGCTTCTCAGAGCCACCACCTCCCGCCTGCGTTCTCCCCCCTGTACCCCGGACCTCGGGAACCCCTGCCCCCCACTCCTCCTAATTGATGTCCAGGAGGTCACCTCGTCGTTGCAGATCCAAGGGCCATTCCCCAGAACGCAGCTCACCAAGCTCATTCTGCCGCTTGGACAACCTTTGACCTCTTTCACTTAAACGCTCTACCCCACTGGGGTCTTAGTTGGGGTTCAGCCAAGGCAGAGCCCAGGACCGGAACTGGGGCCAGGTAGTTCATGTGGGAGGAGGCCCAGGAGGCAGGAGGGAGATGTGGGAGCAAAGAAGGAGCACATGTTCTTGGGCACCTGGGGCTCCTTCCCCCTGCACCCCTCCAAGCAACGTGCAGGATGTGCCCTAGGGTGACCTCTGCAAAGGACAAAAGCTGGGATATGAGCTGTGCCCCCACTGTTACTTCTCCAGGGCAGGAGGATGGAGAGCCGCAGCGTGTGCTTGTGGGGGGAACCCACCTGCGTGCACGGGAAGCGTCCACGCCGCAGCCACGGTCAGTGGTGGACCAAGGGATGACTCGGGGGACACCAGGGTGTCCCCTGGCCTTGGCCTCCCTGACAGCTCGCCCCCTGTGGCCCTCCTCCTGCCCTGCAACACGACTCTCCACCTGTTTCCAGGGCCTCTGAGCCCTGCCCCTCACAGGCTCCCTGACCCACCCTGCTCCCCGCAGACTCTCACTCTCTTGCCTGTCCATCCAATGCCCTTGGCTTGTTTCCTTGGCTGCACTAAGCACATTGTGTGAATACTCTTCTGTTTGAGCTTCTTCCTCCCCCAAGAAACTTCTTAAAAGCAGGGACAGGCCTTCCTCTGGTGGCCTGTTACCTAACACAGTGCTGGGCACATAGCAGGAGCAGCTCCGGGCAGCATTGACTGAGGGCACCAGGCAGCGTGTGCAGAAAGCTGGGCAGGTCTGTAGCTCAAGGCGCTCGCTGACACATCTAGCATTTTGACGGGGGCTCAGCTGAGGCCGTCAACCAGAGCATCCACAGGGAGCCCCTCTAGCACGGTGGTCTCAGAGCAGCTGGACTTGCCACACAGAGGCTCAGAGGTCCAGCCAACCAGGAGGAGGCTGGGGGAAGTCACAGAGCATCCCTTTTATCACACTCCACTGGTGGAAGCAGACACGAGCCCACGCAGATTCAGGGAGAAGGACATAGACCCTGCTCCTTCATGGGAGGAGTGTCAGAGTTTGTGGTCATGTTTTTAAACCTCTCCCGTTCTGTGTGGTGGGGAAGGAATACAGGAATAGGGAATTGGGCTAAAATAAAATAAATAAGAAATTCTATGTTGAATGGTGGCTCCATTCAACATGACTAATGCCAGGAACCTATGACCATAACCTTATTTGGCAAAAAAAAAATCTTTGCAGAGGAAATTAACTTATGGCTCTTAAGATCATCCTGGATTAACGGGGTGGGTCCTAAATCCAACAGCAGGTGACCCCATAAGAATGAGGCAGAGGGAAATTAGACAGAAGAGGACGACACACAGGAAGGACCACACAAGGACAAGGCAAGGATGGAGTCATGCAGCCACCAGTCAAGGAGCGCAGGGAGCTGCCCAAAGCCGTATGAAGCAGGGGGGCTTCTCCCCAGAGCCTCCAGAGGGAGCAAGGCCTGGCAACACCTTGGTTTTGGATTTCTAGTCTGAGGATCTGTGAGATGATAAACCTCTGATTTTTAAAAATTATATTTTATTCAAGTATAGTTGATTTACAGTGTTGTGTAAATTTCTGCTGTTCAACCAAGTGACTCAGTTATACATATATATAGTCTTTGTCATATTCTTTTCCATTATGGTTTATCCCGGGATATTGAATATAGTTCCCTGTGCTGTACAGCAGGACCTTGTTGTTTATCCATCCTATATATACTAGTTTGCATCTGCTAATCCCAACCTCCTAACCCTTCCCTTTCCCACTCCCTCTCCCCATTTGCAACCACAAGCCTGTTTTCTCTGTCTGTGAGTCTGTTTTGTAGATAAGTTCATTTGTGTCATTTTTAGATTCCACCTGTAAGTGATATCATGTAGTATTTGTCTTTCTCTTTCTGACTTACTTCACTTAGTATGATAATCTCTAGGTCCATCCATGTTGCTGCAAATAGCATTATTTCATTCTTTTTTATGGCTGAGTAGTATTCCATTGTGTGTATATGTGTATATATATATCTCACATCTTCTTTATCCATTCATCTGTTGATGGACATTTAGGTTGCTTCCATGTCTTGGCTATTGTGAATAGTGCTGCTGAGAACATAGGGGTGCATGTATCTTTTTGAATCAGAGTTTTGTCTGGATATATGCCCAGGAGTGGGATTGCTGGATCATATGGCAACTCTATTTTTAAACTTCCAATGTTTGAAGTCACTGGTTTGTGGTAGTTTGTCACGGCAGCCCCAGGAGACTAATACAAACTGAAACATAATAATGTAACAGGATTTTTTTAAAGGGACTCTTTCCATCTTCATTTTGACTGAGGCCCAAAAGCCAAGGCCGACCAAATAGGTGGTAAGATGCCAGCAAAGCAAGAGGCCCCGGACCAGATGCACAGAAACTGGGTGCACGATCCTGTCTCCCAACCACCTCAAAGTCACGAAGGGTTGAATCTCAAGAGGCCAGAGGGGCGGAGAGTCCTCTGAAAAAAGTGGCCAGAGGGTGGGAGGCCTGCTGCCCTGGGAATTAGTGGGGATGCAGCCACCTCGCCTCACGCCTGGGAATCTGGAGGCAGGAGGCTGTGGCCATTGGCCCACTGTGAGGGTGAGAGGCTGGGACCAGAGCCACTTCAGCTCCTGTCGGGACCCGGCCCCTCCCTGGCCTTCACCTCTCCCCTCTGGACTTTCCACATGGAAGCTCCAGGGACAGCCGGGTGAGTGGTGAGGAGGATGGGAGCTCAGGTCTGAGAAATAGCGAAAGAGCTGCCCCTACCTGCTCGCCCACCGAGGGCAGTGCCCACCTGAGCTGGGCGGGACCACCACATGCAGAGTTTGGGTGATTACACTGCACTGGGCCTATCAGGTGTTAAAATGAGTCAATTCTTCCATCTGAAAAGGGGCCAGAGGACATTTTGTCACCTAAGACTGAGCAGATGAGCAGACACCAGCTAGAGGTTTCTTCCTGGGGCCCCATAGGGCACATGGGAATGGTCCCGGGGCCAAGAACAAGGCGTGGGGACCACGACGGCTCCAGTTATGGGGACGGAAATATTGACAGCTCCCGGGCAGGTCACACCACACCTGGCTGGCGTGCTCCCTGGCTGGGGTACTAGCATCTACCTTTGTGCTCCCTCTTATTTAATTTTTTTTTTTTTGCGGTACGTGGGCCTCTCACCGCTGCGGCCTCTCCCATTGCAGAGCACAGGCTCTGGACGCGCAGGCTCAGCGGCCATGGCCCACGGGTCCAGCCGCTCCGCGGCATGTGGGATCCTCCTGGACCGGGGCACGAACCCCTGTTCCCTGCATCGGCAGGCGGACTCTCAACCACTGCGCCACCAGGGAAGCCCAATTTTTTTTTTTTTAAATTGAGGCAAAATTCACATAGCACAAAATTAACCATTTTCAAGCAAACAATTCAGTAGCATTTAGTAACCACCACCTCTGATTCCAAAACATTTTCATCACCCCAAAAAGAAACCCCGTACCCATTAAGCATTTGTCCCCTATTCCCCCTCCGCCCCCAGCCCCTGGATGTTTCATATAAATGGAATCATACACTGAGTGACCATCTGTGTATGGGATCCCCACCAGATAAACCACCTGCACCAAGTCCAAGCTCAGCTCTGCTTTCAAGGAACCCAACAAAGACTCCCATCAGCATTCATAACAGGGGCCTCAGTGCAGGCACTCCAGGCCCAGGCCACCGCCCCGCTGACACGATACCTGACCTGGAGGCCAGGAGGGGCCTCTTACCTCTGCTCCGAGCACATCACAAAAGAAAGCAAACCACCCAGTTCATCCTGATATTGCCAAAACTCAAGACAAGAACTCCACCTCAAGGCGCTTCCTTTCCCAAGAACACACGGGCAACTGAGCTTCCATGAAATCACGGTCTCCAGTTCCAGACACCCAAGGCTTTCTGCCCCGCACCTTCCCTGTGCACAGACATCACTGGAGGAGGAACCCGGGCTGCACTCTGCCTGCTCCAGGGTTCCGTTTACTCACGTTTGTCCGGAAGTGCGTGACTCAGACCGAGGGACTGCCCTGTAATCCGCCTCCAGAAACCCGGAGGGTTCCGACAGCCGGGATATGTTAACACAAGCAGGGCTCAGCAAAAGTCTGTTGACTGAATTGCACGCTCACCATACACACAACACACACGCACGCTCACACACACATGCACGCACACAGCACAACACACACGGCCCACATCACACACAGCAGCCCTCTCTCTCGGCTACACGGTGGAAACACCTGAGGAGCTTAACAAGGCACTGAAGCCGGGTCATCCCCGGGGATCCTGATTCGGTGGGTCTGGGCTGGCTGGGCTTTCCGAATTCCTCAGGTGAGCCCAGTGTGCGGCCGCAGTGGTTCCCGAGCATCAGGATCACCTGGCGGACTTGTTAGAACACAGGCTTCTGGGCTCCCGGCGGGCCTGCAGTGGGGCCCTAGGACCTGCGCTTCTCACGGCAGGGGCAGGGGGTGGGGGACCCTCAGGACAGGGAGTAAGTGTCTTCTTAGGGCAGAGCTGGGAGCAGAGGGGCAGGGACCAGGGACATGGAGGGGCCTGGGGAGGCGAGGGGCCGGCGGGAGGCAGAGGACAGGGGAGGGGGTTGGCGGGGCAGTGAGCACAGACCCCACAGGATTTGAGAAGACAGATTAGAGGAGGCGGATGACTTTGCTGCCATGAGGCAGTGAGTGAGCCCAGGTGTCCTCCGCCCTCGCTCCCAGGTGTCCCTGAGGCCTGGAGTGGGCTGAGTCAGCCACCAGCATCTTCCCCAGACAGGGCACAGCCTCCCCACTGGCCTCCCCCCGGCCTCCCTGCCTCCTCTCTGCCCCACCACCATCCCTTCTCCACTCAGCAGTTCCAGTGATTGTCCCATAAATGTCAGCCAAGCTGTGTCACTCCCCTTGCTTAAAATCCTCCCAAGAGGTGTCCCAGGGCACCTGAACTAAGTTCAAACCCTATGTCCGTTGGCCGTGCCCTTCTGCAGAAGCCTCGAGACCTCTGCACAACTGAGGGGGCCTCAGATGTGGGCTCTGAAGCCACCGCCATTCGTTGTGCAGAGTCACTGCCTCCCGAGGGCTGCCGCCAGCCCATTCCTGGGGCACATGGGACCCTCTTGCAGGCCATGTTGGCACCAGGGCTCGCTGAAGGCCTTGTTGAACCTTCCAGGGATGCACGGCATCTAGGACACGCCCACCCTGCCTTCCCTCTCTTGGGGTTGGACTTACATAAACCCTGGGGAACTTCAGCCAGCCTTTGCCTTCGTTAACTGATCTTAATATAAGGGGATCCCCTAGTTATAATGCTACACAGGAGCAAAAGGACACCAGTTCTGCTACCCTGCTAAGTACTCCTTTCCACCCACGGAGAGACCCACTGTCTGAGGGCAGCTTCCCCTGTGCCAAAGATGTGGGACAAGTGATTTAATAGGGAAGCATTCCCAGGGAAAACTGGTCAGGCGTGAGGAGTAGGACGGGGAAGGGGAGGAGGTGGCAGAGATGGACGTCAGCTCGACGTCATCTGGGTGTGCGGGGTCTTCCTTGAGGCACCCTGATGACCTCGCACGTATCCAAGCGCCGTGGAGGCAGAGGTTTGAACCACAGCTGATCTGAATGTGGTGGGAAGGCAGAATAACGCCCCCAAAGATGTCCACATCCCAATCCATGGAACCTGTGGATATGCTACCTTCTACAGCAAAAAGCACTTTTCAGGTGGGATTAGATAAAGATTCTGAGACGGGAAGACATCCTGGATTATCTGGGTGGCCCAACGTGATACAAGGGTCCTTGTGAGAAGGAGGAAGTTTCCACTATGAAGACAGGTTGCAGTGGCCTGATTGCCATGGGCCGTAGGCTGGGGGAACGCAGGTGGCCTCCAGATGTGGGAAAAGGCCAGGAGAAGGATCCTCCCCCTGAGACTTTAGAAGGAGTGCGGCCCTGCAACACCTCGATTTTAGCCCAGAGGAACCCACGGCAGACTTCTGGCCTCCAGAGCTGTGCGGTAATAAATTTGTCTTAACCCACCGAGTCTGCGATAATTTGTGAGAACAGCAACGGGAATCTAACCCTGAGCCTAGGGAACGCCTTGATCCTCAGAGCAGGAGAGGGCGGGGGGCCTGGGAGGAGGCTGTCCTAAGGCCAGTCCTCCTGAGGTCCTGGCTCTGCAGCCTAGGACTGGCTCCTCAGCAAGTCGCATCGCGGTCAGCCGGCCTCTGGTGTTGATTTCCTCCTTTTCTGGTGTGTGGGACAAGGGCCTGGGAGGCTAACACCTTTGGCTTCTCTTCTCACTGTCTGTGTATGTAATAAACTGTCGAATCTAAAAGTGGGTGGTTGTGTATTCATTAACCCAGTCCCTGAGGGCTTGGTGCTGGCCCGGCCTGTGTGTTTGAGAGCCTGACCCAGGCCCAGCCTCAGCAGACCCGCAGGGGGCTGGGCAAGAATTACACCTGAAGGGAGGGGAGCTGCCCAGCACGGAGACTTAGACCCCCAGGCACTCCAGGCTCTAAGCCGGGGAGGTGTGGCCGCAGTGCCCAAGGGCAGGCGCCTGAAGCCGCAGATATGAGCATTAGCAGCAAAGCACACAGGTGTTGGAAAGGGATCCCAAGGCCAGGGAGGGGGAGAAGAGATGCGGCTGTAGAGTTTACTTCACCCACCGAGAATTGCGGAAGACTTGCCTCGGTGATGTACTCAGACCCCACAGACTGAAAGTGGACATGCAGCCCATGCTGGGTAGCTGTAGGAGCACCACCGAGGTCCCCGCTCCCGGGCGGCCATCAGGGGTGCCATGAATACTCCTGCCAACGGCCAGGCAGACGACGGGGCTTGTCCACAGACCAGGAAAGGTGGTTGTTTCCTCCAGGAAACAATACAAGGACCCAAGCTGCACTTTTCATGCCAAACTACTCATGGAAGCCAGTGGGCAGCCGGCCACATCAGGGTTCTCAGAGCCCAGAGCCTCAGAAGGTGGCTCCACCTGGATGTCTGGCCAAGCTGACAAGGGTGGCCCTTCAGTGACAGCACAAAAGGGAAACCTCTGCTCTCGTGTCTGGAGGCACCTTTATCTTTTCTTTCACTAAACCCAGCTCCCCACCCCCCAACCTCTATTCACCACCCGCCCCTACCCCCACCCCCAGCCCTGCCCCCTGGGAGGTTTCCATCCCCTGTATCTTCCCTCTGGCTTCTCTCCTTCTCTCCTTCCAACTTAGGGATGCTGAAGCCGCCAGGCACCTGGAGCGAGCTCAGCCACAAACGACCCTCAGGGACAATGAGGGGTTTGGCTCATGATCTGGAAGAAAAGGCTGGAGGGAAGGAGGTGGGTTTAAATCAGAAGGTGGCGAATCTTTTTTTGCAAAGGACCGATGGGAACTATTTTAGGCTTCACAGGCCCTAGAGTCTACCACAACCAGCCAACTTTGCCGCTCGCTGTAGCACAAAAGCAGCCACAGACAATATGTAAATAAGTGGGCCTGGCTGGGTTCTACTAATTACGCAAACAGCCAACAGGCTGATTTGGTCTGCGGGCAGTTTGCCAGCCCGTGGTTTACATGTTCACAGAATCCAACAAGTTAAAATTAGAAGGAACTTAGTCATTCAGTCCAGGGATGGCAGATGGGCTTCAGCCCACCTACTGACTCTGATTCTCAGTAGTGGCTCCTGGCACACTTGTGTTGAGAAGGATTCTGAGGCCAACACTCAGCTCAGAGGTAAAGGGTCATAATTGAATAGCATCCTATGCCATGGGCGGGGAGGAGGCAGTGGCAGCCCCAGTGCCTTGTATTGACCACTTGATTAACTAAACTCCTGCATTTTATATGTGAATAGCTAGACCCAGAGAGGTCAAGTGACTTGCTCAAGGCTGCACAGCTAAACCCAAGGGAGTTGCTTACTTTTTTTAAAAAATTCATTTATTTATTTGGTTGTGTTGGGTCTTCGTTGCTGCATGCAGGCTTTCTCTAGTTGCAGCAAGCAGGGGCTACTCTTCGTTGTGGTGCACGGGCTTCTCATTGCAGTGGCTTCTCTCGTTGCAGAACACGGGCTCTAGGCACGTGGGCTTCAGTAGCTGTGGCACATGGGCTCAGTAATTGTGGCTCGTGGGCTCTAGAGTGCAGGCTCAGTAGTTGTGGTGCACGGGCTTAGTTGCTCCACGGCATGTGGGAATCTTGCTGGACCAGGGCTCAAACTCGCGTCCCCTGCATTGGCAGGCAGATTCTTAACCACTGCGCCACCAGGGAAGTCCAAGGGAGTTGCTTATCAGCCGGTTTCTTCATTTTACTCTGCAGCAGAATGGCAAGTTACGTTTATCCCATTGTCTCAACTTCACGTCTAAACCAAAGAATTCCCCGAGGCCCCTCCCTATCAAGTTTCCTAGCCTGGCCTCTTGAGAGCTAAGTGACAGAGCCCAGGCCCCAGCTAGTCCTTGATTTGTGAGAATTGATGTTCTGGGGGCTTTCACATCCATCAAAACATCAAATTTGTGATGTTTGAAACACTGAAAGCCACTCCCATGGAGCACTGCCTGCCGGGTCCTTGTTCATAGTGGGGCGTGAAGTGGCCCCCATGATAAGCGGTGGTTTCCCTTCTTGGCAGGAAATATTTCACAAGCGTTGTGGACCACTATCTTGTGATCCCTGCTGGGCTGAGGCTGATCTCGAGCCCACATCAACATTCTGAAACATCAAGCTCTGGTATTTCTCACCCGTAGGTCTATTTCCTGAGATTCTAAACGGTTATGAGTAGCAGATAATAACAGACAGGGTCTTTATTAATGCCCAGCTAGTAAGCAACTGCAGTAACGAACTCAAAACAGGATGCAGGTCGAACTTTTGGAAGAAACTTTTACAACCCCGAACTCTGTCAACGAGGTTATTTTATTTAAAAAGCGGATTGGCTGCTGTTACTGCACATTTGGTATCAAAGCTTTGAAATTGTTTGGGCCTCAGTGGACTTGGCTGGTAAATGGAGTAATACTAGCCCCGTGGCCATTACAGTGGTCAAAGATACAACAGGCTGTGGCATCAGCCCACACCCCCGGGCCACTCTGAGAGTCACTCATGGCCTTGGTGGACAAGGCTTCCTCCCTCCAGCACCCACAGCTTCCCCTGCCCTGCCCCAGCACGTGCAGCCAGAAGAGCCAGGGAGAGACTGCCCTCAGGTGCAGCCCCCAAGCAACGAGGAATGACAGACAGGACCCCGGCGTCCTCGCCGCTCAGTGGGCAACTCTGTGGAATCGTCTGGTGTGTGAAATTTTATACAGTCTCTCAGAAGGTCCCCAAGGGTGCTTGAGCCCTGTTTCCTTCTGGCATGAACACACCCTTCATTGGTTCTCTTCTCTTCTGTCCCATTTATTCCCTTCCTCCCCTTGTGTCCTGGGGTCATCTCTCAAATTCACTACCTATACCCAAATCCTTGTCTCGGGGACGCATTTATCCTTAGGCTGGCATGAGAATGTGTGTGCCCCCGACCCCACCCTGACACCAGGAAGGGGATGAGAGGATTAAGCCCTGTGGGCAGCTGTGGGGAGCACGTGGTAAATCCCATGTTGCACTATCAGAGTCAGTGAAGATCAGGAAGCTGAAGTGGCCAGTAGCAGTCATGGCATTTGCTGTCCAGCATGCTTTCCTAGCCCCCATCTGATGGTTATTCTGGGAGCTCCCTCTCATCTCATGGTCCTGGTGGGGCTGATAATCCCTTCACCCCACCCCCACCCCACCCCCGCTCCTCAGCCACTGCAGTGGGCATGTGACCCAGGGTAGCCAATCAGAATATTTCATCCTCTTGGACATTCTGATTAGCCCAGGCCAGTCCAATCAGAATCCTCCCTGAGGTTAATATGGGATCCTGGGAGAGACTGGATAGAGACTTGGAAATCAGAATTGTAAACTGAGAAGGTACCCCTGGAGTTGGGGATGCCTGGGATTCCACCTGCCATGAGAAGAGAGCTTGTGTGCAGAATGAGGATAAATGAGTCAAGTTGAGATATGAGAGACGGGCCATATCACCAGAGCCACTGGATCCAGCTGTACCTGAAACCATATTGTCTTTGGACCTTGTGGTTACTAGAACAAACATAGTCCCCTTTTTGCTTAATTTGAGTTGGATTTCTGTCACTTACAACCAAAAGGTTTTGGACAAGAGGGAAACATTTTTTAGCTGTGCCTACTTGTGTTACCAAACCAGGTTCGCCTTGACCGATGCACAGTGAGCCAAAACGCTGAAATGCTGAGGTTTGCAGCAAAGAGAATGTTTATTCACAAGGCAGCCCAACGAGGAGACAGGAGAACAAATCTCAAATCTGCCTTCCTGAAGGGAAGGGGCTCGGGGTATTTATGGGATAACGAATAAGGAAGCAAGGTGGGCTGAGGCATGGGGAGCATGGGGAAAGGCGACTGGGAAAAGGTGCAGTAATTGTCATTTTCCACAGGCGTAACTAAGCTACAGGCTTATGTACATTCTGAGGGTGGAGTTTTCGGCCCTCCAATGTCAAAATGTCACTTAGCCGGACACTCATGCATGCCTGGTTGGACGGTGGTGGTCCTCTCCATTCTTTTTTTTTTTTTTTTTTGCGGTATGCGGGCCTCTCACTGTTGTGGCCTCTCCCGTTGCGGAGCACAGGCTCTGGACGCACAGGCTCAGCGGCCATGGCTCACGGGCTTAGTTGCTCCGCGGCATGTGGGATCTTCCCGGACCAGGGCACGAACCCATGTCTCCTGCATCGGCAGGCGGACTCTCAACCACTGCGCCACCCGGGAAGCCCAGTCCTCTCCATTCTTAACCAGCTCAGCTAGAACTAGACACAGCTGACCCCAAGTTTCTAAAAAACAACTCTTGCAAACATCTTATTGTTTAGGCTCCATGCCGTTTGGGGGATATGAAAGTTTTAGAAAGACCTTGCTTAGCGAAGGCAGGTGAAATGGATTTGACTCGTTACTCACAGTTTCACCTAGAAGGATTTCGTTTCCTGACAAAAGCCAAGCTGTTCTGCATTACCCTGTGCCCCTTGCCCCAGCTTCTACTAATGGGCACTGGAGGAAAACAATGTCCTTTAATTTCCAGGACTGTTCAGAGCTAAGTTGGAATTTATCAACTATCTAGTCAATTGGTCAATACTTTATTAGTACTTTATTAGTACTAGGACTCAGAGGAGAATGGCGAGGATGAAGACAGACCTGGATGCTGCATCACGGGAGAAGAGGCATCTGCTGGAGGGCATGGTGAAGAGAACACTGTATTAGTGCAGGTACTGGAACTATACAAAGAAGTGTGCCTCTTCCCGGTGACAACACGTATTTGAGCCTGGCTATATTGTCCTCTTCCGGTCTCAATACTCAGTGTCCAGACAGAGAATCAGGAACCTCTTTAGGTATTTCCAACAAGAGAGATTTAATACAGGGAATTTGTTACAAAGATATTGGAAGGGCTGAAGGTGCAAACAGGGAGAGATCAGGATACCCAGAGAATAATACCTGCAGGAAGCCATGATCACCTTTGGGGCTGGAGGAGAAACAGGGAAAATGGGATAACCCAGAGCCCCCGGAGCCGCCTGAGCAGGAACCGGCATTACTGCTGCTTCTGCTGGAGGCTCAGCATGCAACAGAAAGAATAAGATTAGCTTCCTCTTTGGCTGCTTTTCAGTATCTGTCCATGCCTCCCCTTGGAGGAAACTCAGCAGAAGCCCGCTGGTAAGAGAGCCTGGGAAATGGCACTTGCAGAATTCCAGCTCCTTGGACATGGAACAACATGTGGTTCACAGAGCAGGGTGGAAGGTGTAGAGCGGATGTGTGGGTGGATGTACGGAATGCTGTGTAATGGCAGAACTGGACGAGAGAGAGAGAGAGAGAGAGAGAGAGAGAGAGAGAAAGGACAACCCTCCTCTTCTGTACTGTGTAACAGGCATTCCAACATCTCACAGGTCATTGGACAAGATGTCCTATAAGGTCCCTTCAATGCATTAGAGTCTCAAATTCTAATTATGTATTGTCCACATTCACATTTCCATGGCTGTCTTCCATGGCAAGGTTTTATGCATTTCACGGGGTGTGGGGGGTGATTATTTGGCTCCCAGTAGACACCGATCTCCCTGGGAACTGAGCTCACAGTGAACTTCTCATCCTACTGCCTACCTGTCTCCCAGTGCTGCCTTCACCAATGTCATCGCTAGGCTGACGGGCTTCTCTGTGTGCGGGGCTTATTTAAAACTGCACTCTGCTCTTGAAATGCGCCCAGGGTCTTAAAGGAAAGATCCCTTCCAAAAATTGGACAGGCCCCAAAATAAATTATGCAGAAAAATAAAACCTTTTTGTCCTGCACAAAAGAAATTTAAGAGCTCATTAGCCTTAGGAATAAATAGTATTTTTTAACGTGTGAGGCCAGTGGGCAGAACTATGAATATTCATGAGCAATCTCCCTGCCCCTCCATCCTGAAATGAATGTGTTGGAATTCATTCATTTGAATGTGTTGGAATGAATGGTTAGGTACCTCCCATTTGGGGGAAAGATATTAACTATTCGTAGGCTGATTGACCAAAAATGCTCTATAAACAGGATTTCTGACATTTTCATTAGAACTTGTACCACTTTCTGACACAAGTTAACTCCTGGCAAATGCAGTGGAAAAAAACTGGCCAAACTACTGATTTCAGATCAAAAATCTGGATCAAGTGGCTTCCAGGTAGTTTTATAAACTCTACTGCCCACCCTACGCCCCTCCCCAGTAAAAAACAACTCTTTCCACCGTGGCTTTCAGGCTGCTCCTCTGTCTCTCACAATATGAGCAGAAAGTCTCATGGGAACCAAACCAGTGTGGCGAGCAGAGCCGCCTAAAGTCTGATGCCAATCCCTGTGGACAAAGCCTTAGGGTCTTTCCCTCCCTGAGGGTCTTTGGGGTTTTTTTCAGGGTTGGATTAAGCCAATGGTTCTCAACATTGATTGCATAATTAACATCATCTCGGGAGCTCTTCTGTATCGTGATACCCACACTGCAGACTCCCAGACCCAGCAGTGTCTGGGTGTGCACTCAGGGCGCAGCACTTTACCACCTGAGCAATTTCAACGTACAGCCAAGGTCTCTGTGGTGCCTGGTTTCTAAGACACTGCGATCAGTCCCCACCCTTTCTATCATACACACAGCTCCCCCACAGGGAGGGGCAGTGTGGTCCTCCACCCCCTGAACCTGGCGGGAGTGATGCATGCCACTGCAGGTCTAGCTTACCAGGGAAGTGGCAGTTTCTGCTTTCTTCCCCCTGGAATGTTTGCTCTTATGACGGTTCCCACTCAGAAGCCGGCTGCCATGTTGTGAGATGCCCAAGCCACACAGAGAAACCACATGGTGGTGGGGGGGGGGAGCTGTCAAGAAGACAGCTAATCATCAGCTGCCACCCACGTGGGGCAACCCTCTGGGGGGTCCAGCCCAGTCAAGCCTTCAGATGCCTGCAGTCCCTGCTGACATTGACAAGACGAAAGTGAAAGCGCCCTGCTGAGCCTCCTGGTCCATCTGTAGAAGCATGAGAGAGAATGAATCATTATTTGAAGCCAGTAGGTTTGGGGATATCGTCTGCCAAACAGGAATGGTCAGATGGAACCACTGAGAACCACAGAATCAAGGGGCGCCATCCACAGGTAGACACTCTCCTAAGATACCTACTGTCCCCAGGGCATGAGGACAGTCTGCATCTACAGGGCCCCAGCCCCATCCACACCCTGAATCCTGCCCACTCCCACAGACTGCTGGGACAAGGGCAACACAGAGAACAGAGGGGAATCACTTCTGTCCAGGGAGAAGCTAATCAACAGGTGTTCCCTTGTGATCCAAAGATGTATTTGGTCTACTTTTAATTTTACTACCAGTATTATTAATTTTTATATAGTGTGTTCTAATTCATAGAGTTCTAGATCCCACTGGGTCCCTCCTGATACTTCTGGAAGGGAAATACGATCAACAGTCCATTTTGCAGATGAGGGAGCCAAAGGCTCTGAGAGATTACGTGACTTTGACCAGATGGCATAGCCGGTAAGTAGAGGGATTGGCCTTGAGTCCAAGCCAGGGCCTTTTCCCACTATGCTACACTGCTTCTCTGTTTTGGAAAAAACAAACATAAATAACATTTGGAGGGTGTGGTAGAAAGTGCTGGTTGCCATTCAATATCTGTTCTCCCTTTCTGGCACAATAGCAAAACATTGATTATATTCAGGGAAAGAATGTATCCAGACAAACTCACATTTCCCCATCTCTCTTGTAGCTAGGTGTGGACGTGTGACTAAGTGAGATGTAAGCGTGGGTGTTGGCGGGGCTTCCAGGAAACCTGCTTCAAAGACACCTGTCTCAATTAAGAGAACTACCTCTTTTGCCTTTTGTCTTTCTTCCAGACTACATTTCATACAATGGCTGGAGCACCAGCAGCCATATTGGACCACGAAGACACTCTGAGGGCAGAAGCTACTTACTACAGACAATGGAGCAGAAATATGTAACAAGCTTGGGTTCTGCCCTGGGTTGCCTACTTCTAAACTTCTTATTAAGTGAAAGAACAAATGCTTGGGGATTTAAGTCATTATTTTTTAGATCTCTGTTACAGTCAACTGCAATTTCAAGTTTATAAAGTTTACATAACTGATTGTTAAATTCTAATTGAAGTTACAATTTGATGGTACAACTAAATCTTAGGACACCAAAAGTCTATATTCCATCCTAGGGCAACAGAGTCTTTGCAGTAAGGTCTTGATTCCAGCAGGCATGTGTACACCACAGGGGGAAAGGTGGGTCTGACATAGAGTGGATGTGCAATTTATATTTCTTAGAGGGACAAAGACTTCTGTAGACATCAATTGTGTCCATTTCTGGTCACCACACCTCTGTTTCCTGGCATCCTTTTAAGGACTTGAGAAACGTATCACAAGAGTGACTTTTTTTTTGGCCCAGGGAGAGCAGGAGCTAGGTTTTCTGGAGAAAATCAGCCTCAGCCCTTAGTCCCCAGAAGCCTTATCTCCTGTCTCTCCTGGTGGCCTTGAATTTGCCTTTGAACTTAATGTTCTACTCATGGAGATTTTTAAAGATGCTTGCATGATTGTATTACTGTGACTTTCCGTGATAAGAGTTCGCTGTTTGGGTTGGGATCCACAATGAAGTCAAATGGAGCATCCTGAACTCAACCAGAAGCTCAGCCCAACCAAGCCCAGCCAAACCCACTAAAGATTAACCAACTGCAGCCAAACTACTGTCTCATGAGTATGAAGTTAAAAGCTTGTTGATGTAAACCACTGAGATTGTGGGGTTGTTTGTTATGCAGCATCATCACAGAAATGGCTGACTCATACACCATCCATTCAGACAGCTGTGCAGGAAACCTGAATGTCATCCTTCTCTCCTGCTTGTCTCTCATGACTCACTTCCAGTCCCCAAGCCCTAAATGCTCCTCCAAGCCCTCCCAGCCTCTCCAACCCTTCTGCCCTAGGCCAGGCCGCACCTCTCTGCACTAGAGTTCTTCTCCAGTGGCCTTCCTGCTTTTAAACCACCCCTTTCTCTCTAGATGCCGGTGAGGTGTCTGAAGTGCACATCAGCTCATGGCCCTCCCTCACCTGAGATCCTTCTGTGTGGTTCAGTTGGGGCATGACCACGGACTTCTGTGAATACATGCCATCCCTCTTCCTGGGATACTCCCCACTCTGAACCTAATCCAGCTCCAGTTCCCACCATTCAGAGCTGGTGAGCTCCTTCAGACACTCTCCTTGACTCTGCAATGTCTTGCTGAGTGCTGTCCTACCCAGTGCCCCATCCTGATCCTCAGATCACCCTTTAGGACACTGTTAAAATTGCCTGTGGCTTCTCCAGCTTGCCCATAAACTGTGAACTCCCTGAGGGCAGGGCCTGAATACATTTCCCCAGAATAAACTCTGTGAACATGTCCAGCCCGAAGGCCTGAGCCACTGCCAGCAAAGAGCCGATCCGACATCGTCTCGTTCTGGAGGAGGCACCAGCCCTCCAAGGCAGAGGCTCAGCTCTGCCTGAAAGCAGTGGGTCTGGCTAGAAAACTCAAGGCAGGAGGGGAAGAACCAGGGAGTGAGGAAAAGCATATTTCGGGGGAAGAGGGAAAAACGGAGAGAAGATGAGGGACAAGAAGGAGAGAGTGAGAGAGCAAAGCTGAGGCTAAAACCAGAAAGAGCGGGAAATATAGGCGGGTTTCCATATCCGCAGGCTCTGCTTCCAAGATTCAGCCAACCGTGGAATTCAAGGCTGGTGGGTCCGTGGACGTGGAACCCGCGGATACAGAGGCCAGCTGTCCTACACTGTTTTATATGAGGGACTTGAGCATCTGCAGATTTAGGTATCCACAGGGGTCCTGGAACCACTGTCCCTCAGATATCAAGGGATGACTGTATAAAGACGGTCATGAGGACGTTTGGGGAGAGAGAAGAGCCGGCAGGAGAGAGGCCTGCTGCGTGGTCAGTCTCCCTTCCAGCTCACGCCTCTCAACTCCCCCACAGAACTGGCTCAGGCCATGAGTGCAGTTGGCTCGGGCCCCCAGTTCTGGTGCCAGAAACATAAACCAGAGAGTGAGAGAGGCGGGAGCCCAGAGGAGGCGGGCCGGGCACCCAGCACAGAGGATGCAAGGTCGTGGGGCTCTTCTCCAGCCGCCCCTGAGGTAAGCCAAGAATTCTAGTCTCCCAAGACCAGGAGGAGCTAAGGGGACATCAGGACAGCCGAGGGCCCTGGTGCAGAGGGCTGCACCATGGAAGGAGGGGCTCCACACCAGGCCCTGCCAGGACGTGTGAATCCGAGCTGTGTCCTGGGAAGGGCTGGACCTGCCAGAACGTGGTTGCAGAGCCCACATCTCAGGCAGCTCAGGACAGAAGAGATTTTGTCCCTAAGGAGTCTCTGAGTCAAGCTGTTGGACCGTCCCAGTGACTCAGCCTGGGGGCTCGAGAAGCACATCTCCAAGGCACACCTGGCTGGAGCGTCCAGATCCAAGAATCACCAGAACCACCTGGGGGTTGGGCACCTTCCAAAACTACAGTCCCAGGCTCCACCCTGGAGACCCCGAGTCCACAGAGCTGGGGAAGGCCTGGCAAACTGTGTATTTTTTTTAACCTCCCAGTGATTCTGAGAGGCAGCAAACTCAGGAATCATTGATCCAGAGCAGGGATCACCAAACTTCCTCTGTCAAAAGCCAGATTGTGAATATTTTAGGTCTCACAGGCCAATGGGTCTCTGTCTTAACTACTCAGTCTGAAGGGTGGTCCCACAAAAGCAGCCACAGATGATGCAGAAATGGGTGGCATAGCTGTGTAAACTTTATGGACCCTGAAATTTGAATCTCATAGAATTTCTAGATGTCATGAATTTTTTAAAAAAATTTTTTTCCCAACCACTTCAAAAATAAAAATCTCCCTGAGCACAAATGAAGTGGTGGACAGCACTTAGCCCAAGGCTCGTAGTTTGCAGACCCCAGCTCGAGACCAGAGCTACTATGAAGAATTACATGCAGATGTTGAGAGCAGGAGTTTAGAAACTTTCAGAGCAGTTTGGCATTGCTGTGACATCCAAGCATGGTGTGGAGGGCTCTGAGCAGCCGGTGGGGTGATGGTGAACACGCTGGTGAGCTCACGTGGCACAGGCTGCTTCTGGCCCCGAGAGGGAGGACCACCTGTGGCCAGAGGCGGGTGATGGGTTGGAATGTTTAAAAACTGGTCCTTCACCCCAGAAGTTTTGAAAAGCAGTGATCTAAATTATTCCTTTGACTTCAGGTAGGATCCGAATCCTCCTTAATCTTTACCGAACCATAATCTCTAATTCCCCCTAAAATCTGCAGCCACAACTACAACAAACAAAACAAATCATGCAAGGAAAGAAAGAGCTGAAAAGGAATATAACAAATGGTTAGTGAAAATTCTTGGAGCAGAGAGACAGTACATATTATTTCTTTGTATTTGTCTGTTTTCCAAGTTTTCTGTAAGGAACACGTGTGAATTTTATCATTGAGAGTTTGGGGGGTTTGGGTTTATTTAAAATAAGAAGTGGCTTTACAGAAATTCTCTAGAGACTAATCTCTCCTTTGGACAACCCTTCACAGTGTCTACCAGCCTTTCAGTCAGGAGGTTCTCTTTTTTTCTTTTTCCTTAAATTTTTAGTGGAGTCTAGTTGATATACGATGTTGTGTTAGTGTCAGGTGTACAGCAAAGTGAACGAGTTATACATACACATACATCCACTCTTTTTTAGATTCTTTTCCCATATAGGTCATTACAGTGTATTGAGAAGAGGAAGTTCAGTTTTATATTTAATCCGTGTCTAGAGAATCAGGGAAGAGAAAGACGAAAATGGAAAACACATGCTGTCCCTCTGACTGCAGAGCTCCAGTTCTGGTTATTCTGTGGTATTTTTACCATGAGGTTCATGGGTTGGGGGAAGGGGGGGTCAGGGCAGAGATGCCACCAGTGGTCGGGAGTCCACGACTGTGAGGCCTGAGGGAGCAGAGAGCTTCCTGCGCTGACCATCTCAACCCCAGGGCGTCTGCTGGACCTCCCCAGTGAATGCCTGTCAGGAGATCTGAGAAAGAGTGCGCTAGAAAGTTCAGGGCAACACCACCTCCTTCTAGGGAAAAACTCAAATGCCCACGGATCACAGGCCTCCATGGACTGGGGTCCAAACCTTGACTTGACCACTTTTTTGCTGTGAATTTCAGGCAGAGCAGTGGAGCTTGCCAAGCCTCAGTTTCCCCCTCCAAGACAATGGGGGTAGTGTGACCCCAGCTCCTTAGCAGGGAGTCATGGAGAGCAAACTCCTGACACAGGTGGGCTCGGAGATGCTAGTTGATTGAGGTCAAGGTTCTTACCCCAGGCAAAGGGCAGGACATGATAACTTCTTCGACTTGAACTGGCTCTTCCAGAAGACATGAGCTGGGAAGAAGATGCTTTCTTTCTGGGCTCCAGCCCTGCACGTGTGTGCACACATTTGACTCTACCTATGAGGCCGGGGAGACCGCCAGAGTTCAGGATTTCCTTTGCTCAAGATCCGCACTGTCCAATTTTGTAACCACATGTAGCTATTTAAATGTAAACTATTTATTTCGATTTAAATGAAATAAAAAAAATTCTGTTCCTTGGTTGCACTGAGCGCATGTCAAATGTTTAGTAGCCACATGTGGCGGCCATCGTGGACAGCACAGGTGCAACCCTGCCACCATCCCAGAAGATTCCATTATTCAGAGCCGTCCTAGTGGCTCAGCGGGACCCCAGAGGACAGCCCTAGACGGGGAAGGATTCTGGTGGCGATTTGTGCTCTCATTTCTGCAACAACACCTTCTCTATTTGAAAACAAAAATCTACAGAAGTGCCACCTCGTGTCTGGCATACGTGGGGGATGAGCGAGCAGAGCCCTGGGCGGTGAGGTTGGCGTCCCCTGAAAGCTTCAGGCCCCGAAGCCGAAAGAGGCTTCTGCTCATGGGGTGACAGCTCTTAAAAAAATAACCAATAAGGAGGTAGTGCTTTTGGGTTTTTTTAACAGAAATATTTTAAAGAATCTGTTTTCAAAATGGTTTAGTGCTATTCACAGGATGGAAAGAGAAAGGGCGGCTCCAAGCAGTGAGGACGCTGAGCCACCCGACAGCTCAGGGGCCAAGATGGCCTCCGGACGCCCCGGATCCTCCCTGGGGCCCCAGGTTCTCAGCGGTACCCGGACACGCTGGGGCTCTCCTGGACAGTAGGATGGATCCAGCTCTGCTTCTCCAACCTTCTCCTGAGGGAGCTTGGGAATCTTGATTTCTAATCCTGATCTCAGATGTGGTCTGTTCCTCCCTCGGGACGTGTAGGTGCTGTCGGCGTCCTCAAGCTGTGCCACCCCTGGGAGCTCCAGCCACACCCAGCTGCCAGCACCAGCCCAGCTGAGCTGAGCGATGTCTCTGGCTAAGCCCGTTCCACCCACACTCAGGCGTGGCCATCAGAAGTGTACAAATGTTGTTCAACCGTGTACAGTCATGCAAATACCCCGCACCCTCGCCCCCTGGGCTGGGGGTGGTGGTGTAGCTCCGTGGACCCGTCCCAGATGCCCCAGCATGCCTGAGCTCAGCTGCCCACCATGGTCACTGACCAACCCCGCCCCCCCCGTCACCTCCCACCCTGTCTCCCCGCACACATCCCTACCGCTGTCCTGGGATCACCTCCCAAATAAACGATTTGCCCTCGAAACATTTGTTTCAGGGTCTGCTCCTGGAGAACCCAACCGAAGGCAGAGACCAAATCCCCAAACGGTTCAAGAGCAGCACCAGAAAGTTCTAGAATCAAGAGAGGAATGTGTGATTAAGATGGAAGGGGGAGGTGAGAACCCACAGAGAAGTTCTGAGCAATTTCTCAGCGAAGGAGCAGATCATCTGGGATTCCCATGGCTCAAGGGGATCCCCAAGATTCAAATCTATCCTTCTAGACACTCCAGGGGGTTGAAAGTAGAAAAGGGCCCATGCGTCTGCCCTGGAGGCTCAGTTTAAACACCCTCCCCATGAGGGGCCCAGATCCCTAGCAGAGGCCCAGCCCACCGAGCCAGGTCCAGTCAGCCAGGTTAGGGGAGACCCTCACGAGCCTCCGTGGGCACAGCAGTCACTGGAAACCAGAAGGGACAGGTGCCAAATGCTGGACAGTGTAGCCCCAGAGTCAGGGGTGTCACGGAAAGGAAGGAGGCCACGTCCTGCCCTGGTCCCTGTGCAGGGGGGCCAGCGGGCTGCCCTCGCCCTGTCTCCTCTCCACAGAGAGATGACCCCCTTGCTGGGTGGGGTCAGAACACCCCCCCAATGCCTGCACCCCAGGGCACAGCAGGCTGGCAATTGGCAGAAAGTCCTCCTCACCAGGTGCATCCATAGCTCGAGAGCAGCTGTCATCTGACAGAGAAGTGAGAGCCTAAAACTGTCCTCTATATATGAAATAGATAACTAATAAGGACCTACTGTATAGCACAGGGAATGCTCCTCAGTACTCTGTAATGGCCTATATGGGAAAAGAATCTAAAAAAGAGTGGATATAGGTATATGTATAACTGATTCACTTTGCTGTACGGCAGAAACTAACACAACATTGTAAATCAACTCTAGCCCAATAAAATTTTTTTTTAATAAAATGAAACTGTCCTCGTCGGCTACATTTTGGTGTTTCTGCAAAAGCGTTCAGTGAACCCAGGGTTTCCTCTCGCTGCAGAGCTGCATTGTTATGTCTGGTCACCCACGGACTTTTCCAGACTGTCTGCGTCCCTGCTTCCAGAGTGGCCTGTGGGAGGAGCTGGGTCAATGGCACGGACAGCTCACTGCCTAGATTATTGGGCTGTTTTTGGTTTTAGCTTTGAATTTTGAACTAATTTTAGACTTAGAGGAAAGTTGCAAAAAATAATACAGAGATTTCCCGTATGTTCCTCATTCCGCCTCTTCCCATGTTAGCGCCTCACATCACCCAGCATGGTTGTTAAGGACAGAAAATTAGCATCGGTGATTCAAGTTAACATCTGGTAACTGAGCTGCAGACGGTACTAAATTTCACCTTTCCTCCAATAATGTCCTTCTGGTGCAGAATTTCATCCACGATCCCACATTTCATTCAGTGGTTGTTTCTTCTTAGCCTCCTCTAGTCTGGGACAGATACTCCGTGTTTCCTGGTCACCAAGGGCCTTGACACTTAAGAGTACCGGTCAGTTATTTTGTAGAATGTCCTTCAACTTTGGTTTGTTCAATGTTGTCTCATAGTTGGAGTGAGATTATGCAATTTTGGCAAGAATTCCATTAAAATGATCTTGTGTCATAATGTCAAAGGGTTCATGATGCCAATATGTCCTAATACTGGTGATGTTAACCTTGATCACTAGACTAACACTGTGTCTACCAGGTTTCTCTGCTATGAATGAAGTTGTATAAGATATACTCTTGGGTGCCTGGCTTTTTTTTCTCAATACAATAACAAGTTTTTGAGATTCAACCATATTGTTGCAGGTATTATTTGTTCCTTTGCATTGCTGTAGAGTGTTTCATTGTATAAATATACCACCACTTCTCTCTACCTCTAGGAGAGATGGGAAGCATCAGCATTTCCCTCTCCATTGCCTTCAGCACTTTTGGGGTTGGTGCACTGAGTACAGTTGTACAGTGCACGACCTGTGCAACTGGATGTGGCAAACTGTGATCCAAGCACTACCTGAATTACAATCCAGGGCCTCTGATTTCTTTACCCCAGGGGAGTCTACTGCAGAATATTATTTGGAAACTCAAGGTGAGGCTCATGCTCTGGCATAGCAGTATGGTATAGTGGTTATACTCATGAGCTTTGAAATCTGACTCCTGGTTCAAACCTTGTTCTTGACACTCATGAGCTAGGTAAACTTGAACGAGTTACTTTTCACTGTGACTGTTCCGTCAGTCAAAGATGTGATGTTGGTAGTACCTGTCCTATAAGCCTATTTCAAAGATTGAATGACATTTTTTAATAGATCTTTACTGGAGTATAATTGCTTCACAATACTGTGTTAGTTTCTGTTGTACAATAAAGTGAATCAGTCATATGCATACATATATCGCCATATCCCCTCCCTCTTAAACCTCCCTCCCACCCTCCCTATCCCACGTATCTAGGTCATCACAAAGCACCGAGCTGATCTCCCTGTGCTATGCTGCTGCTTCCCACTAGCTAACTATTTTACATTTGTTAGTGTATATAAGTCGATGCTACTCTCACTTTGCCCCAGCTTCCCCCTCCCGCTCTGTGTCCTCAGGTCCATTATCTATGTCTGCGTCTTTATTCCTGCCCTGACACTAGGTTCATCAGTACCTTTTTTTTTTTAGATTCCATATATATGTGTTAGCATATGGTATTTGTTTTTGTCTTTCTGACTTACTTCACTCTGTATGAAAGACTCTAGGCCCATCCACCTCACTACAAATAACTTGATTTCGTTTCTTTTTATGGCTGAGTGATATCCCATTGTATATATGTGCCACATCTTCTTTATCCATTCATCTGTCAATGGACATTTAGGTTGCTTCCATGACCTGGCTATTGTAAATAGTGCTGTAATGAACATTGTGGTACGTGTCTCTTTTTGAATTATGGTTTTCTCACGGTATATGCCCAGTAGTGGGATTGCTGGGTCATAGGGTAGTTCTAGTTTTAGTTTTTTAAGGAACCTCCATACTGTTTTCCATAGTGATTGTATCCATTTACATTCCCACCAACAGTGCAGAAGGGTTCCTTTTTTACCAGCATTTATTGTTTCTGGATTTTTTTGATAATGGCCATTCTGAGCAGTATGAGGTGATACCTCATTGTAGTTTTGTTTTGCATTTCTCTAATAATTAGTGATGTTGAGCATCTTTTCATGTGCTTCTTGGGCATCTGTTTGTTTTCTCTGGTGAAATGTCTAGTCACCCAAGTGCAGGACACAGAGAGTCCCATACAGAATGAACCCTAAGAGAAACACAGCAAGACACATATTAATGAAACTAACAAAAATTAAATTCAAAGCAAAAATATTAAAAGCAGCAAGGGAAAAACAAGAAATAACATACAAAGGAATCCCCATAAGGCTATCAGCTGATTTTTCAGCAAAAATTCTGTAGGCCAGAAGGGAGTGGCAGGATACACTTAAAGTGATGAAAGAGAAAAACCTACAACCAAGAGTACTCTACAAGGATCTCATTCAAATTCGAGGGAGAAATCAAAAGCTTTTCAGACAAGCAAAAGCGAAGAGAATTCAGCACCACCAAACCAGCTCTACAACAACTGCTAAAGAAACTTCTCTAGGCGGGAAACACAAGGGAAGAAAAAGACTCACAAAAACAAACCCAAAACAATTAAGAAAATGGTAATAGGGACATACATATCAACAATAACCTTGAATGTAAATGGATTAAATGCCCCAACCAAAAGACATAGACTGGCTGAATGGATAGAAAAACAAGATCTGTCTATAAGAGACCAACTTCAGACCTAGGGACACATACAGACTGAAAGTGAAGGGATGGAAAAAGATATTCCATGCAAATGGAAATAAAAAGAAAGCTGGAGTAACAATGCTTGTATCAGGTGAATGATATTTAATTAGAAGAAAGCCTATAGCATGGTGTCTGGCATATAATAAACACCCAACAAATATTGTTATTGTTAATAACATCATTGTTGTTCTTATTACTTATGAATTAGTAATAATATTATAGGACTGCTCATTTGCTTTGCAACCTCCATGGCCTAGCCAAGTTGACACATACAATTAACCATTTCAGTGGGCTACAGTTTGTGGCTTCCATTCACGTAGAGGGTCTCAAAACCCTCCCTGCAGCAGCCAGTGCAGTGACTAAATGAGGGAACTAGTCAGGTGGGGCTTCCTCCCGATCTTGAGGAGGAGTGGGGACTGTGGCTAACTAGGGAGCCCATGCTTTGCCCCAATCCACTCTCACGTGGGAACATGGAGCACCCGGAGTGCCAGACACACCAATATTTTTCAAGAAATATTGAAATACAGATTTCTATGTGAATTCTTCTATTTCTTTAATGACGGCAACTAATTTTTTAAAATAGGTGCAGGCCAAACAAATCCAAGTGTAGAAGTACCCTTAGGCAGCTCATTTGCAATCAGACTCACCGGATCTTGCTGGATCTGTCAGATTCCTTGTTTTACTGATTCATGGAACTTTTGGTAGATAAATGGTAGCTTTGAAGAGGGGGTAGTAAGTTCTCTCAGAACAGGATTTCTCTGAAAACCCAGAGCACTTTAGTGATCACGTTTTAGTGTGGATCAGAATCACCTGTAGGGCTTGTTAAAACACAGGTGCTGCGTCCCACCTTCTCATCTCTGGTCCACTGGATCCAGAGTGAAGGCTAAGAATTCGCATTTCTAACAAGTCCTGCTGGCCCAGGGGCCAGACTCTGAGAACCACTGGTCTAGAGGGAAAGGAGCACATGGGTGGATGTCATGGCAACATGACAGGGTGGAGCCTGCAGGGGGGGCAGCTGGGTGGTCATCCTCTTCGAGGTCACAAGGTCATGGCGGTTCTGGGCTGTTACTTTGGGTTCACCGGGTTCTCAGTCCTGCCCGCCTCCCCCTCTGGGGTCCTGTTCCTCAGAGCTCCGTAAGGAAACGTGAATGGAGGAAGGCGAGGTGAAGGCACCTCCTACAAGACTCTCCCCCACCGTGAATGATGCCCTGAGGCCCAGGGGCCTGAGAATGAGCCTTCCCGGTCCATCTCTGATGGTTGTACAACAATGAGTGTACTTAATGCCACCTAAAAATGGAAAAATAACCAGGAAAATGATAAACTTTATGTTATGTATATTTTTCTACAGTAAAAAATATACGTGTGTGTGTGTGTGTGTGTGTGTGTGTGTGTGTGTGTGTGTGTGTGTGTAGTTTTCTGACAATTTGCTATAGCAGCCCCGGGAAACTAATACACCCTCCATGAATGTTGGCCGAAAAATAAAGGGAGAAGGGGAAGATGCTTTTGAACGTGATGAGTAGCAGAGCAAAAGCTTTGACCTATGTCTGTGCGTCTCAGACCTAAGCCAGCCTCCCCAGCTACAGCGAGGTGGTGTCTCCTGGACTAGACGCCCTCATCCCACCCACCTCAAGTCACTTGACCCCGTGGCTCTTGGAGAGCTGGCTGGGAGACAACTCCGGGCCCCCAGGAGGCCAGAGCTGGAATTTGCAGGCCACATTCTCTGGGTGGGCTCCACAGCCCCCACAGGAAAAGGAGTGGCATCCCCCTCAGAGTCCCTGCACGTCGCAGGAGGGTGAGGGTCCAGCTCTGTTAGCCCACCGACCCGAACGGAAGCCGAGTGCCGTCTGCCAGGGACACTGCAGCCACCATCCCCCACCCCGCAGGGAACAGGGCCTGCCGCCTGGTGGCTCCTCCCTCGACGCCTGGCCCTGCCTTTGCTGGTTTGGGTCCAGTGGAGGCTTCTCTCTGTGGCTGAGAAATGGGAGGGAGGAGATTCACTCCAGCTGTTCTTGGATGCCGCTAACAGCTGTCTCCCCGCCGACTCGTCCAGTCTCTGCCCCCTTCCCCCTCGGGGGCATGAATTAGGGTCTCTGCAGCTCAGCCAAGTGGGATGGGTCTACGTGTGCTCATTCAGACCCAGGCACCTGAATTAGGAGGGGCTCAGCCACCACGTCACAGTGACCAGAAAATCAAGAAGAATGAACTCGGAGCCTCTCAAGAACGCCTCCCTCTCCACTCTGCAAAGAAGAGACCGCATCAGCAAGGACAGAGGCTCCTCCCATGAGGTCCCTGGCGGAGCTGGTGCCCTGGCAACCCCGCTCCACACGCTTTACCTCATGTGCTCAGAATGTCCTACTGAGAGAGGAGAACACGATCTGGAGTCCACCTCTGGACACAGAGAGGACAAGTGTCACTGCCACGTGGCTCCCCAGAAGGCTGGAAAAAGCTGGGGCTCCAAATGCATACCCCCTCTCCCCAAAGCTGACTTTGGAAAGAATTTCCCATGTCCCGAGCTCCTGTCTCCCTTTGATTCTTTCTTTAAATCATAATCAAACCTTTCCTGAATTTTTCCTTTGGCCAAGAAACACAGGCCTCCTGACCAGCACCCCAGCCCTACCCCCACCTCTGGCCTGGGCCCCAGCCATCCAGGCCCCTTGTTAGCTGGCAACGGGGCAAACAGACCCCCTACATGTGGAATTGAAGCTGCAGCTGGCCCAGTGGGGGAGGAGGTTCCAGAGCTGTGCCCACAAACAGGGCTGGCTGTCCACTAGTCTCGGCCTCATCATTAGCTCTGGTTAAGGGGTCAGGGCGGGGCCCTGAAGGCACTTCCTTTCCCTCCTAGAAGTTCCCACCACCTGCTCCTCCAGCAACTGGATTCCATGAATCCAGCATCCTCGCAGTTTGCCTGGCTCAGCACCACCTGCATTTAGTCCAAGCTGGGAATGAGTTTGAGATGGTCCCATGCTATTAGCCGCGCTCCTGAAAGCATGATCATTTTGCTTCTCTCTTAGCATGTCCATCTCCACCTGTACTCTTCTCTGGGCGATAAGCTCAGAGGGAGGTCGTGTGGCTGTCCTGGCTTCAGTCAGCCCTGGGCCTTAGCCGTGGCTCGGCCACTGTCAGTTGTGCCTGCTGGTCTGTCCCTTGCACTCACAGGCCTGAGCCACGGGGGCCAAATGGAGGCCCCCGTACCAAGTGTCTGAATATCTAAATGTTATGACTCAAGCTAATGAGCCGTTCAGTAAAATATGCTCCATGTTCCTACATTGACTGTATTCTTTCTAAAGGGCTAGGAGGCCAGGTTTGAATTCAGCATTCCGGGGCTCCATGGAGATCCACTGCAGGATGTGGCCAGGTGGGGAGAGCTGACCCAGGCCAAGGCCTGGCCCCTGGCCTGCCCCCAACCACTCTGTCTTGTCCTGCAAAGGCCTCCTACACATGCACACGACCTCCCAGCCCCGAGTCCAAGTTCCATCAACGCTTCCACAGAGAGCTGCCTCTTGGCCACCCCTGCACCTGCTCCAGTCCTGGGTTGCCTTTGGGGATGTGGTTAGGGTCAGGGGGGAGAGCCGCGTGGGCCCTGGGAAGAGGCCTCATGTCGCTGGGGCAAGAGATCCAGGGTCCCAGATACACGGGGCGTGGTCCTGGAGGCCTCACAGGCTCTGGGTAGGCATGTCCCCCAGCCCCAAGCCTCCTTACCCCCTGGGAAGGGGCAGAGCAGGGAAGGGCCAGAGCAGAGTCCACTAAAGTACAGGGTCCAAGGCAGTAGAGCAGGTGGAGGCAGCCCGGGTGCAGGGGGAGCCTGGCCGGCAGCAGGAGGGGAAGGAGCAGCCCCAGCTGCACAGCCAGCTCGGCTTTCACACGAGGGGCACACGGCCAAGGGCCGTGGTACCCTAGGCTCCAAGGTTACAGCTGGGGATTTGCAGTCACTTGTTAGTCTGCTCTGAGGAGTCACTCTCCCAGAGAAATGAGAAAAGCTAATGGCCAATTCCTGAAAACAGTTCCATCTTCCGCACAAAGAATGAGGTGCTCTCCAGTGGCAGCTGTAGGGGAGAATTTGGGGATGGGGCTTCTCCAAGGCCTCCCTGCACGAGGCCCAGCATCCTTCATGGACCCTCCAAGGCCTCAAGCCCCTCTTGGTCACCTGTCCCCACAGTGACAAAGGGAAGGCAGGACAGGGAAAGCCAAGAGTGTGTTTTGCGCATGAGACGCCTGGGCCCTGGTCAAGCTGGTGGGCCACCCCTCAGCCCTGTCATGCTCCATCTAGCCTGGTGTCATCCTAAATGAGGGTGGACATGAAGAGCCACCAAAGACCCGTGTGTCCCTTACGCTATGACGCCTTGTCCCCTTTAATCGTCATACACATCCCATCTGAGAGTCGGTATTTATAGCCCCACTTAACAGGTGGAGGAGCTGAGGCCCAAAGAGGTGAGAGACTCTGGCAGGCAGGATGCAGGAGGCCAAAGGCCCCTCCCTGCCCAGAGCTTGGCCTTGGGGTGTCCAGCCCGTTTGGGGACAGAAAACTCGCACCCGTGAAATAATCAGAAGGGATAGAGAAAGCTTTCTATAGTCGTCTTCAACTCAACAACCCTGACGATGCTGGATCTGAAGAAGCCCTTGGCAACCCCTCAGGACAACATGTTTTACCCATGTTTACTGCGTAGGAGCAGCCCTTACGGTGACCCAAACGGAACCACCTCCATTGGTGTGTAACCAGAGTACAACCCGGCCTCCTCGGGGCCAGGCAAACAGGGTTGAATTCACATGAAACACGGTCCTCTCCCAAAGCCTTGAAAGCGTTTTTTTTTTTTCTAAAGTATCTGGAAGAGGCAAACACAGGAGAAGAAGGGGTGGGGGGTGGGGGGGAAGAGAGGGAATATTCCAAACCCGTGGCGCACCACTCCTTCTCCCGAGTTCCACAGCATAGGCGAGCTCTCGCCTCTCCCCTGCAGGCTCTGCAGCCCTCTTTGCCTGCCTCACCCCCTCCTCCCCACTTGCTCTCTCCTACCTCCCTTCTCCAGGAGACTCCCCCTCTGAGAGTAGCTCTAAATGCTTTCTTAAGAAAATCAGTTTAGCCTCTCGGGGCCTCCAGCATCTTCTGGATGCCTCCCCAGCCATTACCCAGGGAACACAACCAAGGCTGGGTGAGGAAGGCCAGCCAAGTCCGAGGGAAAAACGTATTTGTCACTGTCACTCATTTCATTGCCTCTGATGGGGAAGATTCTGAGCTGCAGCTAAAGGCACCGATGTCACCTCAGCTCAGTCACTCAGTAAGTGTGTGACCTCGATGAATTCTTTAACCCTTGGACCTTGACTTAGAGTAGAAACTGGGAATGGGCGCTCCTCCCTGTGGGATGAGAGGTGCCGTGAACTTTGAACCTGCTACGTCCGGGGCCGAGGAATTAGAGGCAGGGTCAGCTTCCTGGCAAAAGGTACAACCAAATCTCATCCCTGAGGAAACAGACCCAAGCAGAAGCACGCTCCCCAGAACAATCGCTCTGTGGTCCTCAAAAGCATCATAAAGGACATAGGGCTCTAGAGAGACATACAGGCTGAAGGCAGTGTGATCTGGGATTGGACCCTAACTCAAGGATAGGGGCGTTGCTATAAAGGACATTCTCGCCACAGCTGGGGAGGACACGTCCGTGGATCACACAGTAGATCATAGCTCGTGAATTTGATAAACTGTACTGAACATGTGTAGGAAGATGCCCTTGTGCTTGGGAGATACACACTGAAGTATTTATGAGTAAAGCAGCAGGACTCTCCAACATTTTCAAATGTTTCAGAAATTAATAACAGCGGGACTTCCCTGGTGGTGCAGTGGTTAAGAATCCTCCTGCCAATGCAGGGGACACAGGTTCGAGCCCTGGCCTGGGAAGATTCCACACGCCATGGAGCAACTAAGCCTGTGCACCACAACTACTGAGCCTGCGCTCTAGACCCACGTGCCACAGCTACTGAAGCCCACGTGCCTAGAGCCGGTGCTCCACAACAAGAGAAGCCACCGCAGTGAGAAGCCCGCGCACCGCAACGAAGAGTAGCCCCGGCTCGCCGCCACTAAAGAAAGCCCGCGTGCAGCAACGAAGACCCAACGCAGCCAAAAATAAATAAATAAATAATAAAATTTAAATAAATAAATAACACAAAAGAAGTTAATAGCAGCATGAGTGTTATATGTGCACATGTATATGACACATATATACTATATATGTTTTTTATGTATATGGAGAGAGGACAGTGCAAAATGTTAACAATTAGGCAATCTGATGACTTTTTGGCTCTGTTTTTATAAGTTTTCTGTGGAAGTATTTCAAAACAAATAGTTAAGAAGAAAAACAATAGTGGTACACAGGAGCTCTGCAGTTATGAATTTTAAAATATCAAAGAAGCTTGTTACTCAACTCTCTCATTCAACAAGCATTTACTGAGCAACTACTATTAGCCAGACAGGGCTAGCAACGGGGCCGCAGGGGACAAACGCCCCAGTCTAGAAGGCCAGACCAGGGTCAGGTGTGCAGTGGGGTCCACCGTGCGCTCCCCCATCCCCTTTGGACAACAGGTTCTCATTGCCCCAGGGAGGGCTGGTACCCATTGCTGGCAGGCCCTTTCCGGGAATTGCCCTCACTTGAAGGCATCCACTTGGCCTAAGGTTGCACCCCCTCCCGGCATCTAATGGCTGGTCATTTGGGGGTGTGGGTAAAGGCCTGGCCCCTTGCCTGGGTTTGGGATAACAATAAAGGCCTCCCAGATTCAGATCTCCCATAGGGTCAGCTCAGACCCCCCTGGAGACAGCATCACAGTTCGACTTCTCCCTTTGCCAAGAGCACAGGACCACAGACTCAAGGTTTGTGTCTGAGGAAACTGATCAAGAACAGAGTCCCAACAGGAAATAAATGCCACCGTCAGGTTAGGAAAATTCAAGGCAGGTTCCAAAGGGACAATATACAGCAGCGTGGGTGGGGTGGGGTGGCACCAGAGGGGCAAGGCAGTGACCAGGGGCTGGGAGCAATCAGGCTGCTATCACCCGTATGCGGGACGCCCCGGGAGAGAGTGGCCGTGTGGTGCAGCGTCCTTCAGCGAGACACAGCCAGCCCAAGATGGCCCTGCTGAGAGGGAGCTGTGACCTCCTTGCTCCCCCTGCCCCTCTGACCCCTGCCAGGGCTCCCACTGGCTGAACCCAGACAGACGTCAAGTGCGTGAGAACTACTGATGCTCTGTGTCAGCCCCTAGGGCACGGGGGAGGGGGTGGGGAGGTGGGGGAAGGTGAGGGTGGGTCTGGGGGCAGATGGGAGACAACCAGTGTAGGACCCAATACTCCACCTTTGGATTTTATCCCTTCAAGAATTTGATGGAAGTTCTGAACTCTCCCCGGGGAAATGGAATGAACTCACACACCATTCTGCACCTAATTTTGAGGAATTCATGGATGTTCCTCCAGGAAGTCACTGCACCCTCAGTTAAACAATGCGGTGCTATGGAGTGGTCCAAGTAGAGCCCAAATATGAGCTACAGAAGGGAGGTGAAGAGCAGAAGAACAGGAGAGGGTGCCAATATCCTTATCCTACAAAGTTGGAAATCGAGAGCTACATCGGCAACTGGTGTTGGAATAGGAGGTGAAACCAACAATAGTCATCGAAAGTTGACACATTGGGGGTAGGGAGCTGAATCCCCATCTTAACTATCGTGGGGTGAATAGCTATTGTCTAACAATGGTAATTGAGGAAGGGAGGTATAAGTTTGTGATCTGGAGTCTGGAGGAAAAACATAAACTGGAACTTCCAAAAGATGCTGTCTCTGGGGACTGGGACAGGTGGGCAAGTACGACAGATGAGATGCAGCTGCTTTCGTTTTAAGCATTTCTGACATATCTGAGTCATTGCCACATAATACATTGCTTTGATAAATATAAATATATTTTTAGAAACCTTGCCTTTTTTGTCGGGGGGGACTTCCCTGGTGGTCCAGTGGTTAAGACTCCATGCTTCCACTGCAGGGAGCAAGGGTTCGATCCCTGGTCGGGGAACTAAGATCCCACATGCCGTGCAGTGCAGCCAAATAAGTAAATAATAAAAATGAAATATAAAAACCTTGCTTTTTATCTGCCCTTATCTCTATCCCTACAAGGCCCCAGAGCCAGTCAAACCCTGTATCCCTCCAGAGGCTGGCTCACTCCCACCTGCAGAGCAGAAACGGCCCTGCTTCTACCACCCAATTCTGTGTCACAACAAAACCAAAATGTGGTGACTCAAAACAATAAAAATGTATTATTTCTCACGATTCTGTGAATTGACCAGGTGGTTCTGGCTGGGAGCTCAGGGGAGCTGCTGACCAGAAGCCTCTGTCCCTCCGTTTGTGTGTGTGTGTGTGTGTGTGTGTGTGTGTGTGTGTATGTGTGTGTGTGCATGTGGTGTGTGTATGGTGTATGTTTGTGTGGTGTGTGTGTGTGGTGTGTGTATGTATGTGGTGTGTGTATGGTGTATGTTTGTGTGGTGTGTGTGTGTGGTGTGTGTATGTATGTGGTGTGTGTATGGTGTATGGTGTGTGTGTGTGTGTGGTGTGTGTGTGTGTGTGGTGTGTATGGTATGTGTGCATGTGGTGTATATTTGTGTGTGTGGTGTGTGTGTGTATCTGTGTGTTTAGTGTATGTGTGCGATATGTTTGTGTGTGTGGTGTGTGTGTGGTGTATGGTATGTGTGCATGTTGTGTATGTTTGTGTGTGGTGTGTGTGGTGTGTGGTGTGTGTGTGTGTGTGTGTGTGTGTGTGTGTGTGTGGTGTGTGTCTCTCCAATCAGCTGCATGAGCTTCCTCACAGAATGGTGATTAGGTTCCAAGAAGGAACAATTCAGGAAGCAAAGGCAAAAGCTACAGGTCTCTGCAGCCTTGGTACTTGCATATCATCACTCACACTGTGTTCTATTTACGCAAAGAAGTCAAAGCCCAGCCCAAACTTAAGAGCAGGGAATTAGATCTCATCTCTGAGTGTGAGGAAGTGGCCAAGAATCGTGGTCATCCCAACGGGTGGAGACAAAAAAGCTTCATGGCTGAAGACCCTCACGTGCCCGTTCCCCTCGCCCCAGCAGTGCTCCCACCGGCCACACCTTGACGGACTGTCTTTTGGCGACTTCCCACCTGCGCTTGTGTTTCTGCACAGTCCCAGCCCTTTCGGGCCTGTCCTTTCAGTCTTCTGAGTGCAGTGCCAACCCATGGTCCCAGACTGATGCGATCCCCTTGGTTCTTGATTTTTTACTGGTATCCTGGCCTTCAGATTTTAAAGTCCCAGATGACACAAACTAAGTCTTCTAGAAAATGCTTTGTACATTTTAGTGGAAGTCACTTTGCCCCCCCCCTGGAGGGTTGTAGTTAATAAATGCAATCAGTGTTTAAATTATATATCTATGAATATATACATTACACAGCCATATCTGCAAGGCTGCCACCTTGCATAACTCCAGGGAGGCCCCATTTACACTATAGGCTGTGTATACGGTACCCCTGGAGTTACTCAGTGCACAGCTCACACAACTAAACATGGACTCCCTGGATATGGATGCTTGATAAATATGTGTTTCATTTGACCTCTCCAGTGTATACTCCTTTCAGGGCAGTGGCTCTCAACTTGGCTGTACTTTATAACCACCTGGGCAGGCCACAGCCCCAAATAATTACATCTGAATCACTTTGGGGTGGGACCCGGCATCAGTATTTTTAAAGCTCCCTAAGAGATTCCAATGTGCAATCAAGGGTTCGAACCAGTACTCTCAGGGAGTGTGTACAGAATCTTTGAAAAGGCTTGTGGTTTTTATTGAAAAACTATAAAATAGCTGGCATTATTGTAGGAAAAAATTGAAAGTCACAGAAAAACCTAAAAAAGCAAAACAAAAAAAACCACCTCCATGCACTATTACCCCGTTAGGATTTTCTTTTCTCTATGAACCTATTTTCCCAAGGAGTCGTGCATCCGAGGTTTGCCAGCTTCCATCCTGCTCCTCATCAAATGAGAAGTGGGTAGGGAGAGTTGGGGTGCTGTTCGTAAACTTCACCTTCCCTCTGGCCTCAAGTTGAACATGTGAACCCTCTTTATCTGCAGAGGTAATTCAGCTCCTCCTTTAACCTTTCCTAGGAACACTCGGGGTCAAAGGTCACATTTTATGCCTCCTGTGGCCTCAGTGGGCTCCAGGCGTTGGAGGGAGACTTTCATTACCTGGCTGGGACTGGCCTTGCCCTTCTGTGAGAGGCCGGCACACGCTGTCTGCCATGGCTCCCAGCCGTGAGGAGCTGGGACCCCGCGTGACACCTCCTGACCCTTCGTATCGGTCTAATAATCCTCCAGAACACTCAGCCGAGCCCAAGTCCCCGGCCTCTCTTGACCCCAGGACCCCAGGTCTTCCTCCCTGTTTGGTGGGGTCCCTGGTTCCTGATCCAGTGCCAGGTCCAAGGCCAATGCCAAGCCTCAGGTCCGGCGGCGCAGGAGCCGGTGACCTGCGGGCCCACCTCCGCTGGACCCATTGCCGACCACTGCCCACCGCTGGGACACGTGGCTTCTTTATCAGGGCCCTGGGTACGGCCTGTTGCTGCTGAAGCACCACAGAGAAACTTCTCAAGCACCCGGACCTGGGGGTCCCTCCACTTGGCCCCCAGCCCTGGCTCGGATGCCTCCTGCAGCACAGCCACTCCACACAAACGTTTCCTGAAAGCCTGTTACAGCACATGCAGCTCCTGGTGTCCGGAGTTACAGCTGGTTCCCCACTCCTGGAGCAAAGACAGAACAGGGTGTCCCGAGGGGCCCTTACTGGGACGTAACCCTGCCCGGGACTGGGGATGGCTGCCTGGAGGAAGGGCTGGTGGACAGGCCATGCAGGGTGACGAGAAGCGGGTAGGTGAAGAGGACCAGCAGTGTCCCCGAGGAGGAACAGCAGGTCCCAGGGCCTGTGGCAGGCAGGGGAGTCTCCTTGTGCGACCGACTCGGCTAGAAACTGGTAAGAGGCCAGACCAGAAGTTCAGGCAGGCTTTACTGGGACTCGTGCTGCACCACGAGGGAGAGAAACAAGTAACAGTTGCCTTTGCTCGTCCCCGAGGAGGGGGTCTAGTTCCTTACATGGGATGAGGGTGTGGGCGGCTTGGTGGGTCAGGCCGGAGGCGTGGCTTAGGTGCCCCGCCCCCCCGTGGTGCCGTGTGTGCAAGCGGCATACCCAGGACCCTGCCTTTGCTCCCGGCACCTCAGAAGTGGAAGTTGCTCTGTGGCCTTTTTGTATCTTATTGCTTATAATTGCCCAGACTGCACATGTGTGGTCCCTTACATTCTCTTATGTAGTTTAAGAAACTTACAGTCCCTTATAGTTTTGTCCCTTATAGGTTCTTTGTATCTGTTACTGGAGGAGACGTTTGTCCGGATGCAAGCAATCAGGTAGAGGGTCCCAGGTCCCAGCCTGTCTCACTTGGAAGGGAGGCCATTGTGACAGGGCCCCTCCAGGCAAGAGAGTGGAGCGAGGTGAGCAGAGAGGGGCAGGGCCAGGGCACCAGCTCCCGTGGGCCATGTAAGCATCTTGGAGGGCCTTCCGAGATTTCTAGGCAAGTGAGCAACACAGACAGACAGACAGACAGACACCCACTGAACTGCCCAGGTAGAGGTGTGGGAGGCATCATCAGACATTGCCCTGTGTTATCTCTGAGGAGACACAGAAATCTGGAACGTGGTTTGCCTCCAGGAAGGGACAGGGGAAGGAGGGAGATTGTTGAGTATGGATTCTCCTATATCTTCTGGATTTTATTTCATGTGAGCACATCAGCTATTCCAAAGTAAAATAAAAATTAAGATCGATCCTGCCAAAATAAAAAATCGTAACCTGAATCTCTTCATAAGGAGCAATCCGTCAAATCCAAATTGGGGAGAATTCTGCCAAACGAACAACCTGAACACTTTAAAATATCAGTGTCTCGAAAGACAAGGCAGGTGGGAGAAGGTTCCAGATGAGAGGAGGTTGAGGAGACCCAACAGCGGGGGGTGGCAATGGGCCTTGGTTGGGTCCTAGATCAAAAGGGAGAGGCCAGGATTAGGATAACTGGCAAAATCTGCATATAGGCCATAGAGAGAGACCTGATGTGTATCCATATAAAATTCATTGGGTGAGATAATGGTTTTGTGCTTATGAAGGAGAATGTTCACCATCTCAGAATAGATATGCAGACATATCTGAGCAAAATGTCAGGACATCTGTAACTTAGTCTCAAATAGTCCAGCAGAAAGAAAGGAAGGAAGGAGGGAGGCACAGAGGGAAGGAAGGAAGGAAGGAAGGAAGGGACGGAGGGAGGGAGGGAGGGAGGGAGGGAGGGAGGGAGGAAGCAAATATTACTGATTTGGGGGGGGGCAATGTCTATGTTTCTATAGAGAGATAAAGCAAATGTGGCAAAATGTTGATTGTTGGTGAATTTAACAGTTATTATTCTTGCAGATTTCTGTGGCTTAAAATTTTTCAAATGAAAAGTCAGGGGAAAATTAACATAAAATAAAAATACTTTTTAAACGATTGCCTGTGAAAGGAAAAAAAAATGAGTGTTGGCAGATTTCAGAATGAATGTTGGAACTTTTCATATTTTAGTCAAACACGAATCCCTCCCCTGGACTGTGGCAGCCAGCTGACCTATCCCCTCTGCAAGTAACATAACCAGTTAAAACGCTCCTGCTTCCATGTGCCCTTTTAAAAACACGCTGACTCCACAAAACAGGTGAAACACCTCACGGTGAAGGGGCTGAGGAAGCTATACCTTCAGAAACTTCCCAGTTCTTTTCAAGCATGTAGGCATTTCCAACAGTGTAATGACCTGACCTTTTTCACAGGCCAAGCCCAAGTCATTTTTCTTTGAATAAGCTCAGATTTAGCAAAAGAAAATTACCCATGTGGCCTTTAAAGAGTGAGTGTGACCATGGAAGCTCCCAGCACTGTGGCTGCAGGAGGGAGGCAGGGGAATGGCTGGTGACTTGGGTCCATTGGACCCAGTGACGCCCCTCCCTCCACCTGCAGGTGCTGGTCGGTTCACCACGCATCCAGTGTGGACTGGCCACCACGCTGCGTTTACGGTAAAACTGGAGATAATGAGAAATAAAACTCATTACTGTCCACGGTTGCCCAGCAGTGAGTTGGCCCTGGTGAGCATCTGAAGAGAGCGTTTTGCTGGTGCAGCGGGCCCCCAGGGAGTCCTGGCTGGCTGGGCAGCGCCTGCGGTGGGGAACCCTGAGCTCCAACGCGGTGTGGAGAACTGGGGGCGCTGGGGACAGGTCTTGAGCTTGAGCCCAGGCTCTCAGGGCTGTCTGGAGCACCTGTGAGGCCCAGGGTGGGCAGATTTCTGATGACAGCACCCTAGGTATTCTGATTCAGGTTCAGATCCTGAAGTGGCTCAGTTTCTCCAAGCCTCATCACCTTCATCCCTAAACCGGGCAGGTGAGGATCCACCAAGAGGTATGCTCTGAAGATGAAGCGAGGTGAAGCGTCTCAAGCCTCAGAGCAGAGGATGAGCACAGAGCAGACGTGGACATGGTAGCCCCCAGAGCTGGGCTCAGACGGCCTCCGCGGGACCGACCTGGCCAGCACCGGAAGTACCGAGCAATGGAGGAGACCGTATCCCTGGGGCCCCTCCAGCCGCTGTGGCTGCAGAGGGCGGGAAGCGCAGGGGCACGTGGAAGGAGCACTCAGTGACCCCACGGGGAAGGCAGGGAAGGTGGGGCTGAGAAGCCGCCCCCCAAGGAGAGGAGAGAAGCCTCATGAACTGCAGGGTTTCTGCCTCCCTGAGTGGAATTTGCAAGTTTGGATCCTGAGGAGAGCTACTCAAGAAAATGGGGCTGAGACTAAGGCAGCACCTGCCGCCCACCTCCCCTCAGCCTCCCCGCTAAATACGTGCCAAAGAAAGCAGTTTCATAATTTATATCCATGGAGAAAAGAGGGATCCTTCACAAGATCCTGATTCATTGGGACAGCTGGGCGGTCATCTAGGAAAAATAAAGCTGGATCCACAGCTTACTCCTCACCCCAAAATAGACACATGAAAAGATGCTCAACATCACTAATCATCAGAGAAATGCAAATCAAAACCGCAGTGAGATGCCACCTCGCACCTGTCAGAACGGCAAGCATCAAAAAGACCACAAATAACAAATGCTGGTGACGATGTGGAGAAAAGGGAACCCTCGTGCATTGTTGGTGAAGCCACTTTAGAAAACATATGGAGGTTCCTCAAAAAGTCAAAAATAGAATTACACTATGATCCAGCAATTCCACTGCTGGCTATTTACCTAAAGAAAACAAAATACTAATTTGAAATATTATTTGATTTGAGATATTTGATATATGCACCGCTATGTTCATTGCAGCATTATTTACAATAGCTAAAATAAGGAAGCAACCTAAGTGCCCATCAATATATGAATGGATGAAGAAGATATGGTTTATACAAACACACACACACACACACACACACACACACACACACACACACAATGGAATATTACCCAGCCATTAAAAAGAATGAAATTTTGCTACTTGCAACAACATGGACAGACCTAGAGGGTATTATACTAAGTGAAATAAATCAGACAGAGAAGGACAAATACTGTACACAGTATTTTAATTATATGTGGAATCTAATAAACAAACAAAACAGAAATTAACTCATAGATACAGAGAACAAACCAGTGGTCCCCAGAGGGGAGGGGATCAGAGGTTGAGAGAAATAGCTGAAGGAGATTAAAAGGCACAAACTTCCAGTTATAAAATAATTCACAGGGATGTAATATAGAGCTAAGAGAATATAGTAAATAATACTAATTTTGTATGGTGACAGATGGTTAACAGAATTATTATTGTGATCATTTCAGAATGTATCTGATTGTCAAATCACTATGTTGTACACCTGACACTAACATAATATTGTATAACTACACTTCAATAAATAAATAAATAAATAAATTCCAGATGGATCAGAAATTTAAACATTAAAACTGGAACCCTATAAGCATTAGGAAAAATGGAATAATTTAAAAAAATAATCTCAGGGGCTTCCCTGGTGGCGCAGTGGTTGAGAATCCGCCTGCCGATGCAGGGAACACGGGTTCGTGCCCCGGTCCGGGAAGATCCCACATGCCGCGGAGCGGCTGGGCCCGTGAGCCATGGCCGCTGAGCCTGCGCGTCCGGAGCCTGTGCTCTGCAACGGGAGAGGCCACGACAGTGAGAGGCCCACGTACCAAAAAAAAAAAAAAAAAAAAAAAAAAAATAATAATAATAATAATAATAATAATAATCTCAGAGTGAGATTTTTCTTAGCATAACACAAAACCTGGAAGGCATTTTTTAAAGTAATAAATTTAATTACATTAAAAAATTTTAAATTCAAATGTCTAAAGACAAACAACAAAATACAAAGAGTATTTACAACATGGGGGTTGGCAAAGGTCAATTTTCTTAATATATAAAGCACTTCTAGACATCGATAAGAAAAAGACCAACAACCCAATAAAAACAGATGGCAAAAGATAGAGCAGAGCTCATAAAAATGGATATAAAGCTCTTTTAAACATATGAGAAGATGCTTAACCACACTTGTATAAAGAAGCAAGGATTATAATGACTATTATATACCAATGACTTTTAGCTCCTGGACTGGCAAATATCAAAAAATTTGACGGCACTCTGTGTTGGTGAGGATGTAGAGAAATAGATGCTCTCAAATATTGTTGATGGGAGTTAAAAAATCAGTACAATCGCTCTAGAGGGCGTTTTGACAATATTTATAAAAATTAAAAATGCACATATCTTTTGGCCAAGTGATACCACTGCCAGGATTCATCCCACAGACACACAGGCACTCATGCCAAGCAGTCTAGTTAAGAAGATAAAGACGCTCACTGCGGCTTAGTGAGACAGCGAGATTGGGAGCAACCCAAGTTCCTGGCAATAAAGAATTGGTTAAACAAATGTACAATCCTACAAGGGATATCAAGCAGCCATTTTTTGAAATGAAGAAGCACTTTCTATGCGGATATCAACCTATCTCCAAAATATACTAAATGAATTTATATACAGTCACTGCTCCTCGGTATCCACAGCGGGACTGGGTCCAGGCCCCACCCTCCACCTCCAGGGTACACCAAAATCTGCAGATGCTCAAGTCCCTTATATAAAAGGGTGTAGTATTTGCATATGACCCACCCACATCCTCCTGTATACTTTAAATCATCTCTAGATTACTTATGATGTTGGCCCACACAGCAAATTCAAGTTTAGCTTTTTGGAACTTTCTGGAATTTTTTTTTTGGAATATTTTTGATCCATGATTGGTTTAATCCATAGATGTGGAACCTGCAGATATGGAGGGCTGATTGTGTGTGTGTGTGTGTGTGTGTGTGTGTGCATGTGCGTGCTCATGCCTTGCATATAATATATACATGTATATATTATACATTTATACATATCTTGCATAAAATATACATATATATATGCTTGCATGGACTATCTCTGGAAGATGCACAGGTAGTGGTTTCCTCTAGAGAGGGGGAAGGGATAGAGGGATGGAAGCCACTTATGTTTCATGTGTGATTATATTAATATGCAGATGTATTACCTATTTTGAAAAATAACATATTTTTAAAGCCTTTACACTTGGGTAGATCAGCCATGTCTTCCTCTTGAAGGGGTTCAGTCCTTCAAGTCAGAAACCAAACTCCAGGTCTTTGCTGGTGGTCCATTGGTTAAGACCCCATGCTCCCAGTGCAGGGAGCCCAGGTTCGATCCCTGGTCAGGGAACTAGATCCTGCGCACCGCAACTAAGAGCCTGCACATGGCAACGAAGATCCCGTGTACCGCAACTAAGACCCAGCACAGCCAAATAAAAAAATTAATATTTTAAAAAAATTGTCAGACTTTAAAAAAAAAAAAGGAAAGAAACCAAACTCCAAGGGGACCCCAAAAGTGATGCAGGGTTGGAAATGGGGAGCCTCAGGAAATCTGTGCAGACCCACTGGAGGGCCCGGTGCACCACAGCAGCCCTGGAACCCAGTGAATGTGCTTTTGTCAAACTGGACAGGCAGAGAGAGGTTGGGCGTGTGTGGAGCGGGGCGGTGGGCTGTCCTGAGCCGAGAGCCAGTAACCTCCAGGAGAAGAATTGAGAAGGAAACTGGGGCCTTCCTCATGAAAGGAGGCAGGGCCGGGACAAGACTCAAGGAGGTGGAGGTGCTGCTGAGAGGGGCCTGGCTCAGCCCAGGGTGAGGCGGGGTGCGGAGAGCCCCTTCCCAGCCGAGGACCTGGGCCCAGCAGCCTCTGAGAAACACTGAGGCCCACCAGGCTGGAAGCAGCCCCCCGCCTCCCTCACCAGCCACATTTCCGTCCAGCTGTCGGCCTGTGTCCACTGGCCTCCACACAAGCTGGGCTGAGTCAAGGAATTCCAAGGAACAGGCAGCTCCTGCACCAGGCTCACCATGCCGCCCTCCCACCAGATGTGGTCAAGTTGGACTCAGAGGTCTGCACTCTGTAACCTCACCCGCTTCTCTGTGCCCGGGTTTCCCCTCTACATCTCAGCTAAGTGTTCCTTTTGGAAATTTTCAGCCCTTTTATGGCATGGTTAAGGGGAAAGGAATTTTTCCAGAACTCAGTCAAAGATGTTGGCTTAGCTGGGTTGGGAGGGGAGGGCGACTTCAGGAAGAAGAACTAGGGGTCGGCTGGGGCTGGCGTGGCAGTGAGGGGACAATGTGAGGCCCTGGGGAGGGGCACTGGGTCCTCCGGGCCTGGGCCACCCTTCCCAGGGGCCACTGGTCCTGAGCCTTGACTGCCTACAAAGACTACAGCTTTCTAGCCTCTGGTCATCCTGTTCGTCTCATCACCCCTCAAGTCTCCTTACCCACCCAGCACTGTTGAGTACAATACACGTGCTCAAACGTCCCCCGTCTGCCGTGGGCCCCCAGGGTCCCCCTCCTTCTCCCCGAGGCTTGTTTTACCCTCTGTCCAGCTACACCGGAGAGAAAAAGTTATGGGGAAAAAGAACTCTCGGGGATCCACCCCAGCTGAAGTTGTTGCGAGCAACTCTGAGGACACCAAGCAAATTCCACGGAGGCCACCGCCCCGCCTGGACTCCGGGGGCTTCCTGCCACTGGGGGTCTTCCGAGCCTGGTCCAGTCTCCCCGCTCAGACCCCTCAGCCCAGACCTCTGCCCGGCATCTGCTTTCCCCACGCTGTCTTCTTCCTCCCATTGCTTGTTGATTTCCTGCCAAACCATTTCCCTCCTGGCTCCAAACTTCTGTCGGGAAAGAAATGAAATCAGCACTTGGAGCACTGGAAAGGGAAAAACAGCTGCTTTTAACACAGTGAGTTCGGGGGGAGGGGCAGCCAAGCAGCTGGATCTTGGTGGAAAAGGAAGAGTCTGGTGGGAACACAAAGCTCATGGCAGGAGGGGCCAACTCACATGCCCAGTGGACCCAGCAGACACCACGACAGGGGCTTCCTAATGGCATCTTGGGCTGTAGTCTTCAGATGCAGACACATCTTGTGTCCACATTAACCACCCTTGGGCCATGTATTTTCCTCCATTTTAGAGATGTGAGTACTATATCTTTCCTCTTCACTCTCCTACTAAGAAAAATTATAGTGCATGTGTTTGGGGGCACAATAGAGAGCAGTGGGGGCTGTGGCATCAGGGCCACTAGGTAAAATTGCTCAGGACGGGCAGACTCTGTGCCATCCACCAATTGTGGCACGTGGAGTGTGAGCCTCCGTTAACAAATCTGACCTAGAGATCTGGATTTTTGTGTAAAAATCGCCTGAGATTTAAATGTTGGCAACTAATCTGGGAGCTTTAAAGCAATGGCAGGTCAGCTCAGTGTGGGCTCAACGAAATGCACCTGAGAGCTGGGCCTACGGGTCAGAGCTTGAGACCCTGGTTTATGGGTGAGAGCTGATGCGTGGACCCGGCTGACTGGGCCACCTCGGCCTGGAGTGGGCAATGCCAGGGCTCCACCCATCCCCTCGGGTCTCCTTCTAGCACTGTGTGTCGCTGACCCCTGCCAGCTCAAAAGTGCTTCTGCTTTCCCAAGAGTGCACCTGGGTCTCATCTTTGGAGGGCTACCCTCAGGCTACTGGAGCTTCCTTGCTTGGAGTCAGTGAGCCTGAAGCGCCTAGAACTTTATTTTCTGCCGCCACACTCGCCCCACACCTGTCATTCTTGGTGAAGGACTAATGGGAACATGAGTATGGAAGTCCGGCCCTCTTGCTTTGAATCAAGATCACCCTGAGTAGCCCTCACACTCCAGAGCTCCCAAGGACCAGGCTGACACCACCCTCCCTGTGGGACTTTGCCTGAGATCACCCCTGGCTTGGCCTTCCCCCTATCCTGACCTGCTTCCTACACTCCCTTCGAAGTTCCTCCTGGGAGAATTTCCTTAATAAATCACAGGCACACGAGTCCTTGTCCCAGGATCTGTTCTGGAGGACCCTGCCGTAGACACAGCCAAGCCAACAGACAACTCCTCCCACAGTGGAAAGAATAACTTTTCCAGGAGCTGATACAACAGTTTGAGAGCCTCAGAGCTGTGAACCTCGTCTGACAATCAACTTAGGAGGCTTGGGGCTCCTACAAACCCTCTGCCCTGCCATCACACACCACCCCTTCCTTTGCATGTCACCCTTCTTTCAGCCTTGTGACTGCTCCCAAACATCCCCTTCCCCCAGCCCCCGCCCCTCAACCGCATGGCAGCCATGCAGATTGTGTGTCTGACCCCACCCTGGGGTAAAAGCCAATTTCAGTAAGTCCCAGCCCCGTTGTGTAGCGGCTGGTACAAATAACCCACACTGAAGTCATTTAGCAAAATAATTCCCAGGGAATGCTGTGGAGCAGTGCAGAGGTGATCCAATTATCTTGAAGATGGAAATTCGGGAATGCAGAGGCAATCTAGAGGGTGCAGGCTGGGAAAATGAGGGAAGCCAGCCGAGAATGCAGTTGACCTACAAAAGAGGGCAGATCAGAGAACTGAAGAGAAACGGAAGCCAGAGCACAAACCTGGTTTCTGTTGGTGGCAACCAAAAGCACCTGGAAGTGAAGAAGCCAGTAACGGGCGTTTTACAGAGCCAGCTACTGCTGTGGGCAACTAGGCCACCCAGGAAGGAGGTGACCAACAGCAGAGGGGCATGTGCCTCAGAGTTATCCCAACTGAGGGAAAAGGAGCTGGGCTATTTACGCATCAGCTCCCGCCAGCCAGAGAAGCACTGCTCCGGTTCACTGGGTCTCAAAATAGAATTCTCTGGGAGTTTTTTCTAAATCATGATGTGTGGGTCCCCCTCCAGAGATCCTGAATTAACGAGCCTGGGTGCTGGGTCTGGTGAAAGCCCCCCTAGGGAATTCGTGTGCACAGAACTGTTTGGGAAGCCCCGGTCTAGCTGATTTCTCAGATTCCTGTGAGCCTGCAAGTTTGGGGCCTCCCTGAACGACTTCAGCTGAGGATGGAAACCCTGAGAAAGCCGCCAGTGCAGCTGGAGATAAATCACTCATTGGCTGGGGCTGCAGCTGGTGGAGGTTTGAGAAATAAGGGTTTTGGCCTCAACTCCACTATTCGTGCTCCCGTGACCATAAAGGAGCCCGACCCTCAGACGTTCTTTATAGAAGGAAAAAAAAAATGTCAAGCATATTTTCCGAGGTTTAATTTCCTCCCAGTGTCCTGAAGAAACCCTCCTAAAGCTTAGGCTGCCTCAACCCGAGTCTCTGGTAATAACATCAAAGACTTTGAAATTGAGACCCAGTGTGACTTTGCTAAAGTAAATAAAAACCAGGGGAGGAGGGAAACTAGAAAGCGCCTGGGTCTAGGAGAAGCTGAACCTCCACTGAGAAGGTGAAAAAAGAGGCTGTTTGGGGTGGGGGAAGGGGGCAGAATTCTGAGGGTTAAAATTCAGGAAAAGGGAAATACACTAGGGTTGCCAGATTCAGCAAATAAAAACCTAGTTCAGGGCTTCCCTGGTGGCGCAGTGGTTGAGAGTCCGCCTGCCGATGCAGGGGACACCGGTTCATACCCCGGTCCAGGAGGATCCCACATGCCGCAAAGCGGCTGGGGCCCGAGAGCCATGGCCGCTGTGTCCGCGCATCCGGAGCCTGTGCTCCACAACGGGAGAGGCCACAGCAGTGAGAGGCCCGCGTACCGCAAAAAAAAAAACCCAGTTCAATCAAAAACTAGATGCCTAGTTCAATTTGAATTTCAGGTGAACAATGAATAATTTTTTAGTGTATAAGTGTGTCCCATGCAATATTGGGGGCATACTTATGTTAAATATTGCATGGGGTAAATCTGTACTAAAAATATTATGCATTGCCCATCTGAAATTCAGACTTAACTGGGCATCCTGGATTTTATCTGGCAACCCTAAAACATACCGGCAATTAGATTGGTCTCAGCTGGTTAGGACACCCTTAACTAGGCGTGTGAGTTAAACTGGGTGTCTCTGTGCTTACCTACATGTCTCTGGTCTCACCTGGGCGGCTGTGGCCCAGGAGGTGCCTCTGGCTTTCTATTTGCAGATGGAGCGGAAATGCCAGAAGATGTGGAAGGAGATGAAAGGGGGGGAGAGAAGGCAGGAGGGGGTCCAGCTGGGAGGGTGAGGGGCCCAACATCCCCGACGGCCCTCCTCAGCCCCACCCCACCCAGCCCTCGCTGCTCAGGCCGGAGAAGCGCTCCATCCCCAGGCTAGGGCAGGGTTTGCCTCTCCCTCTGTAAGCCGAGGATGCGAAGGGGAGGTCCGCAGACACCCGGGAGCTGCGGCATCACAGCCACGCAGCGATGGGAAGGGGACTGAAGGCTTATCCGCCCCGCTCCACCCTCAGGGCCATCCCTGCCCCGTCTCCCCACCCCACTGCGCCCTACATTTTTCTCCCGGAGCTGCCTCCCTCCACCCTCCTCTCTCCCCACCTCGCGTCCCTCCAAATAAGGAAGCCGGAGCCGGAGCCGGAGCCGGAGCGAAGAGCGGTCGGACAGGGATGCCGGGGGTCTGGTCCCTCCCCGAGGCGGGATTCCGCTGCCCGCGCGGCCGGGCGCGAGGGGGCCCAGCCAGAAGCGGCCTCGCGGGCCAAGGTCAGGGTCGGAGGCCCGCGGCGGGCACGGCGCTAGAGCCCAGTCCAGGTGAGAAGGGCCTGCGGGCCGCCCAGAACCTGGCCAGCCCCGCGCTGGCGGCGGCGGCAGGACGTGGAGGATGACGTGGCGGCGCGAGGAAGCGCCATATCCTCGGGCCCAGACTTCCCGCTCCCAGGATCCGACCCAAAGAAAATAAGGCAGACCGAGGAGAGATGTCCGGAAGCAGTCACCGCGGCAAAAGGGAAACGGTTTAATACATCTTGGTACATCAGCACAATGGAATGGGATTTTATATCTTCTGTTGTTCGTTAGCTGCCCACTTGGTGCCAGGCACCCTGCCAGCTCGTGGGTACACGAAGGTGGGGATAAGCCTGTCTCTTTCCCCTCGGGGGCGAGGGGGGTCACAAGCAAAACCATGGCTGTTTAGAGCACAGACTCCAGAACCAGGTAGCTAGGTGGGCTTGAACAGGGGTCTGTTTCCCTATCTGTGAGATGCGGACCTCAGAGGGAAGCAGGGGAGGGTTCAGTGAGGTTCTGCCGGCAAGGCGCTTGGCACGGTGCCTGGCACTTCATAAGGCACCCAACAGTTACCAGCTATCATTATTGCTGTTACTATTACTGTAGGCGTGTGATCGGTGTCGTAACAGAAGCATGGACAAACTAGGATGCAGGCGCAGAGAGCGATGGGCTAAGTACCATGGTAAAGGGCACAGAAGCTACTAGGAGGACACAGAAGAGAGTGTGCTAAGCAAAGAACAGGAGAATGTGCAAGCCCTGAACATAGAGAATGGTCTCTTTCATTCTGCCCCAGGATGTCACCAAGGCCCCCGCAGGTGATGGCTCAGCTGGATCTTGAAGGGTGTGAAGTTTGCTGGATGGACAAGAAATGGAAAGGCATTGCAGGTAGAAGCAAACATGCGAGCCAGGGAGGAGGAGAGAAGGGGCAGGGTGAATTCCAAGAATGGCTGCTAACTGTCTCCAGGAGAAGCAGATTAGTGTCCAGGGTTGCAGCTCTTCCCTTATGTGCATCTGCCCTCAGCTGCACGTGTGCCAAGCCGGCCCTTCCTCTGTGACCGTCTAGGCCTTGGCTCTGTGCTCCAGACCCCACCAGGCACAGCCTCCATCATGGTGGGGTCCCCATCCTTTTAGTGACCACCCCAAACCACTCAAGATACTTTGAGGCCAACATCAAAAGGAAAGGTTCCAGGTCTTTATCTTTTTCTTCCCACAACGATTCTCAGCCCCTAGGCAAATCTGCCCACCCCTTCCCAGCAACCTTTAAGCTCTTCATACCAAGAGACGTGGAGGAGGAGCAGGGGTGAGCCATTTTTATGTCCATTGACCCAAATCCAAGTGAAAAGATCCCAAGCTCTGGAAAGAAGGGACTGTGGTGGTGATACTGATCATAATACCTAACAAACATGGTAGCTTCCTCTCCATCAAGCACTGTGCTGACACCTTCTGTATGAATTACTAGTCTTATCCCCTGGCTTCAGATATGCAACTGAGTTGAAGAGATCTGCTCAAGGCCACCCAGCTAGTAATGGTGAATCTGAGATTCAAACCCAGGGCTGCCTTACTCCAGAGTCCATCCCCTTACCACTAGACGATCTATTGAAAAAGCTAAACATGCCTAGTTAGGGCTTTGATCAAGAGCAGGGAAAAGGCAGGGCTCCTGACCTCTTCAAGTGGAGAATGGGTTAGCTGGTAAGGTGGTCACCAGCAAAAAGGGGCACAGCCACAGACCTGAGTGCCACATGGTAAGCATCCTCTATGCTCCAGATACTGCCCTGCATGTCGTGTCTCTATCTGTTGGGTCCCAGCACAAAAAACCACGCAAGATCTTTCAACCAAGAGAATTTAATATAGGAGGTTTGTTTTGCAGCTTGGACTTTCTGAGGAGCCAAACGGGATGGCAGCGTGACCAGAGAGTTTAGTAACAGTGGGGAGTCACTGCTGTCACCACTAGGGCCAGGACAGGAAGGGAGAAGCTGGGGTTACCAGAGCCCACAGTTCAGGCCACCTGGCAGGAGCTGGAACCACAGCAGAGATGTAGCCACTGCCACGGAAGCCACCAGAAGCACAGGGTGGGGTGGGAAGGAGATTTCTAACCCTAGCAACTTACCCTCCGAGGTAGTTATTTTTACACCATTTTAGAGATGAGGAAACTGAGACTTAAGTGACTGACCCAACCAAGACAGAGGTCAGTGAAGCCCTGATCTAAAGCCAGGTCAGGGTGGGTGTCTGTCTTCATGCTCTGGCCAAACCAGTCACCTCAGGAACGGTGTGAGCCATGAAGACCTCAACAACAACAACAACAGAAGACAATCTAGGAGGTTTCAGTTTCCAAACACTTGACTAGTATGGGATCAGGGATCAAGGGGTGACAATGGTGCCCACGTTTCTCTCCTGTCCCCCCAAGTCCCAGCTCTAGCCCAGAGAGGAAAGTTACATGAAGCCACAGCCAGGATTCTGGGTGTTGGGACTACAGGGACGTTTTTACCTTTGTGCTCTTCTGTACTTTCCAAATTTTCCTGGAGGAACATGCACACACCCTCATTAATGGGAAGGACAAATCATCTCCAGGCATCACTAAAAAGGCAGAAGGCTCCAGATGAAGCCTTTAGCAGAAAAAAAGTTGGGGCCAAAGGTGGTGACAGGAGGGAAGACTGGCCAACACAGGTGGCTTGTCACTGGCCTCCTCCCCTGGGAGGGGACACAAGCAGGAGGCGAAAGCATGCCATGCCACCGGTTGCTCTTCACACATACACACACACACCCCTCATATGCACAAACACACACACGACACACACAAATGTACACACACAAACACACATGTGTGCTCTTTTTTTTTCATTTACTTTTGGCTGCGTTGGGTCTTCGTTGCTGTGCGCGGGCCTTCTCTAGTTGTGGCGAGCGGAGGCTACTCTTCATTGTGGTGCGTGGGCTTCTCATTGCGGTGTCTCCTCTTGTTGAGGAGCACAGGCTCTAGGTGCGCGGGCTTCAGTAGTTGTGGCTCGCGGGCTCAAAAGTTGTGGCCTGCGGGCTCTAGAGCACAGGCTCAGTAGCTGTAGCACACGGGCTTCGTTGCTCCGTGGCATGTGGGATCTTCCTGGACAAGGGCTCGAACCTGTGTCCCCTGCATTGGCAGGCAGATTCTTAACCACTGCGCCACCAGGGAAGTCCACATGTGTGCTCTTATAAGCAGGCCCGGCCACAACACATATGCACAATATTTGCTTACATGTGTACATGAAAGACATATAAACACACATTCCCATACACATATCCACACATGCGTATATACTAGCACACAAGTGTACATTTAGACATGCCAAACGGAAGTCTCTTGTACACATGCACATGTCACACCCATGTACGTGGGCACACACACACACATAGGCTCATTCTGCTTCACTTTTAAAATGGGACTTGGCAAAATTTTCCTGTCATAGCATCTCCCAAGGTAGTATCTGGCCTCCTCGGAGCAGTTCCCAGTGACACCTCCCAGGAGCAGGGAGGCCTTCGCCTTTCAGCCCCAGAGCACGAGCCACAGGTGCCATCTCAGGTGTGAGCTCCAGAGAGCAACTCCCCCTGTGACAGCGGCTGGAGGCCCAGCGCATCCCCTTGAGCACCCAGATGCCCCGCAGCACCCAGAAGGGTGGCCCATGAGCTCCCTGGGGACCCACACTCCGATGAGCCACCCCCCACTCTCAGGAGTGGGTGCACCTGGCAGAGTCCACATGTGCCCAGAGGAAGCCACGAGGCCAGACCTGCCTGGGCTCACAGAAAGGCCCGTGGAGTCTCTTCCGCGAGTGGTGCTGGGAAAGCTGGACAGCCGCGTGCAAGTCAATGAAGTTAGAACACACCCTCACACCATGCACAAAAAGATACTCAAAATGGCTTAAAGACTTAAATGTAAGACAAGACACCATAAAACGCCTAGAAGAGAACACAGGTAAAACATTCTCTGACGTAAATCATACCAATGTTTTCTTAGGTCAGTCTTCCCAAGGCAATAGAAATAAAAGCAAAAATAAATAAATGGGACCTAATCAAACTTATAAGCTTTTGCAAAGGAAACCATAAACAAAACAAAAAGACAACCTATGGACTGGGAGAAATTATTTGCAAATGATGCGACTGACAAGGGCTTAATTTCCAAAATATACAAACAGCTCATACAACTCAACAACAACAAAAAACAAACAACCCATTCAAAAAATGGGCAGAAGACCTAAATAGACGTTTCTCCAAAGAAGACATACTGATGGCCAATAGGCACATGAGAAAATGCTCAACATCACTAATTATTAGAGAAATGCAAATCAAAACTGCAATGAGATATCACCTTACGGTCAAAATGGCCATCATTAAAATGTGTACAGATAACAAATGCTGTATACGTAAAATCCAAAATGCTGAGTCACAGGCTTAGAAAATGGTACTAGATGGCTCTCCAGATGACCAGCCTATACGCCCACTTGCAATCCATGCTAGTGTCAGTATTCCCACTTCTCAATAAAAAATATTTTTTCAGCTTATTAAGGTTTACCATTCTAAGACACATAGTGATTTCTCATTTTTGTTTTAATTTGTATTTTTGTGGTTATTAACATTTTAAGTACTCCATATTCCTTTTGAGAAATCTTCCTCAGTAAATATCTTGATCATAAAAAAAAATAAAATAACAAATGCTGGAGAGGGTGTGGAGAAAAGGGAATCCTCCTTCACTGTTGGCAGGAATGGAAATTAGTACAGAGAACAGCATGAAGAACAGTATGGAGGGCTTCCCTGGTGGCACAGTGGTTGAGAGTCTGCCTGCCGATGCAGGGGACACAGGTTCATGCCCCGGTCCAGGAAGATCCCACATGCTGCGGAGCGGCTGGGCCTGTGAGCCATGGCTGCTGAGCCTGCGCATCCGGAGCCTGTGCTCCGCAACGGGAGGGGCCGCAGCAGTGAGAGGCCCGTGTACCAAAAAAAAAAAAAAAAGGACAGTATGGAGAACAGTATGAAGTTTTCTCAAAAACCTAAAAATAGAGTTGCCATATAATCCAGCAATCCCACTCCTGGGCATATATCCAGAGAAAACTCTAATTCGAAAAGATACACGCACCCCTATGTTCATAGCAGCACTATTTACAATAGCCAAGACAAGGAAACAATCTAAACGACCATCGACAGATGAATGGATAAAGAAGATGTGGTACATATATACAATGGAATAATACTCAGCCATAAAAAAGAATGAAATAATGCCACTTGCAGCTACATGGATGGACCTAGAGATTCTCATACTAAATGAAGTAAGTCAGAAAGAGAAAGACAAATGCCATATGATATCACTTAAATGTGGAATCTAAAATATGACACAAGTGAACTTATCTAAGAAACAGAAACAGACTCACAGACAATAGAGAACAGACTGGTGGTTGCCGGGGGTGGGGGAGGGATGGAGTGGGAGTTTGGGGTTAGTAGATGCAAACTATTATATACAGAATAGATAAACAACAAGGTCCTACTGTACAGCACAGGGAGCTATATTCAATATCCTATAATAAAACATAATGGAAAAGAATAAGCAAAAGAAAGGCCCTTGCTGTCAGAAGGCTTGAGCCAAGCCCCTGCCTGTCTGTGGGCCTCTGTTTCCTCATCTGTAACCAAGGGGCCTCTCAGCTCTAGACCCAGCTCGGCACGTCCCTCGCCTGCTGCATCAGGGCCTTGTAGCTCGCGCTGCAGATTTAGCTCCTGACCTTACGAGCAGCTGGAGAGAAATTTAATTCAGAGGCTGAAGTGCACCCACCAAAGTCAGTGCCACTATAAATATACATGTGGCTCACTCACCAGAGAGCCCAGGTGGCCCAGGGGAGGCTGGGAGACGGACCCCCCACGCCAAGCGGTGCATTCACCCACTCCTGGCCCCTTCAGGTTAACCGCAGCCCAGCAGCTTGCCAGAAACATCTGCCGGCATGTATCCTGGATGACAGTGGAGCAGCAAAGGGCCTGGGATGGGAGGGGCCCGCTGGGAGCTGAGGGCCTCCAAGAGGTCTAGAACAGGAAGCGGGTGGCAGGCATTGTACCTGCAGGTGTGGGGACAGGGGCTTATGGGCAAGCGTGTGCCTTTTGAGCACCAAGGCAGGGGACCTGCTCAGGGCGGGCAAAGAGTCCCCTCTGCAGCAAGGTAACCTTCCAAAGAGGGTGCCCCGCAGGGACTGAATTTAGAGCTTTTTCTTCTTTAGAGAAAGACCTTACCCATTACATTGTAAGATGGGTGAAGACTGGACATTAGCTTGAATTGACCTGAACTTGGCATCCCTTGGAAGAGGGCATGAGCCGCCGATGGTCCAAGGAGTAGAGACTGGGCCCCGAGGGAAGGGGGTAACTCAGGGTGCCCAGAGCAGTGCTGTTCTTTGACCCTGGTGAGAACCCCAACCCTGGCTCTTCTGGGCCACGTTCCTCCTTACAGGGTTAGGAGTTGGTGAGACCAAGGGGATGTGCCCAGCTAGACGGTCCCACACACCCCCTTCTACTAGGGTAGCATCCCCAGACTCCAGGGATGGCCCGGGGCCGCTGTCTGCAATATGTCTACCCGGGTAGCTGCAGCGGCCAGGGTCCCAACCGGAAAATAGAGCCCAGGCCAAGTGATTAATCGTGAATTAATGTAAGGAAGGAGTAACTGAAACCCTAATAGGGGCAGCGAAGCAACCTAAATAGAAGCGGCAAGAAATCGCTGCTTCTCTGAGGCTGGAGGGACAGAAGAAGAGAGGGTGCTCTCAGGAGCTGGAACCACGGAGGAGACACAGCCCGCTCTGGAGACACCACTCAGAGCAGGGGGGCGGGAAGGAGCCCCTCCACCCCGCTTCTCCCCCCCACCCCCACCCCCACTGCACCTACAGGAAGCCGGCGTGCAACGGACCCTGGAAAATGTGGTCCATGGGGTCGAGCCCCGCAGCGCCGCGGAGCAGGGAAGGGTGAGGGGGGACCTGGCTGTAGCTGATACCTCAGCTGTACGGTGGGGCGGAGAAGGGCCAATGTGCCTGCCTGAAGGCAGGAGGTGGCCTCTGCTGACACCTTCGGGGCTCCTCTGATCCACCCTGCGGCGGAGGGTGAGTCTTGCGGGAGAAGCCGCTGTCACCCTGCACCATCTGGAGGGAGAGTGGGAGAATGACCTTGTGGGCACTTCAGGTCCCTTGACCTGGGGTCTGGGGAGCCAGCGCGCTGGATCCCAACCCTTGACCTTCCTGCAAGGTGGCTTCTGAGCGGCCCTGCCGGCCAGAGCTGGGCATCTGACTCCTCCTCAGCGGAGCACCAGCAGCATTGGGGGCGGGGTCGGGGTGGGGGTTAAGAGCAGCAGTTGCTGTTGGTGAAGCAATTAGGAGTCTAGGCGCTAAGCTTCATGCTCTAGGTGGGCTGTATCATTTCATTCTTTTAACAACCTCTAATACACACCAAGTGTGTCCCCAGGGAAAAAATTATTATAATCAAAAAAAAATTAAAAAGTGAGTCCCACGTGTTCACAAATAACTTAGCAAAGTCAAAGTCCTGAAACTGAAAAAGGGGAACCTCCCAGAAGGTCTGAGCACATGTGGTGTGACTGCTTGAGGCCAAACTAGACCTTGGGGTCAACATAGTTTTCTATTAAGTAGATAGAAAAATGTTACTTCTGCATATGTTCTATGTAACAAAGCCTGCATCAGCACCACCTCTGTTTTCATTCAGTATTTATTGTGATTCAACATTGTAAATGTTTCACATGACATCATACTTTAGAGGAAGAAATGAAGGATCAGAGAGGTGGAATAACCTGCCCAGGGTCACACAGCTTATCAATGAGAGACTCCGTGTTGGAGTAGCTGCTAGTTAACCCCCCACTACTGACATTTCCCCACCTGTCAAGTCAGGTTCAAGGCTCCTGGCACTGAGCTGAGGTGGGCAGGGAAGGGGTGTACGTTCTGACAGCATCCCAAGGCCAAATACAAACTGGGGGAGGCACCAGAGTGTGATGTCACCACCACCTCCATGTCATCACAGTGATTACATTGTGTGCAAACAGAACGTGGTCAGTACGCTGTCCCGGTGGTAGAATGGACAGTCAACTCTTGGAAGCCTCTCCGCCCCTCCCTGGCTTTTCCCTTTAAGCCAATAAGAAGGGGCTGTGGAGCGTTCCGGTCTCCCTTACCCTAGGCAGGCCCAGAGGCGTTGGGTGACTTGCCCAAGGTCACACAGCTGGCTGGAGAACCATGGACCACACATGCAGCTGCAAACCCGTTTCATGGCCTGCTTCCTCTCTCCTTCTCTGGAATGCCCCTTTGCTGCTAGAGTTTCAGTGGTTCAAACCTAGAGGGCAGAACGGGTTGGGCTGGGTTTTTCAGAAACTCCTTCACAGGTTACAGGCAAGATTTTACTCTTGAACAGAAAGTAGGAATTTATTAAGTATGGTTTAAGGCACAGCTCTCTCCCTCCTCCCCACTCCAAATACATTAGGATCTTTTTCCCCCACCCACCCCACCCCCAAAATTAATCTACAGGGCAGAAAAGAGGAATTTGTGAGTTTTCCCATTCCTAGTGGGACGTTTCCCCAAAAAAAGACAATTAAATCTTCACTACTCAATAGGAAGAGCGCAGCTCCCGGCCCCGTGGCTGCCTGAGACAAAGGCAAACGGGAAGAAAGTTCAGCTCAGGTCCAAGGCCACAGAATCCAGGCCTTTCGTCCAATCGTTCCATCTGGGACCCAGGGGTCCACATCTTCCAGGTCCCTCTAGGAGGATTAATAGTCTGCCAGAACTCATGAGCTGTGGGGTCAGCAGTGCTGATATCTGAGTTCAAGGCTAATGAGCTGCAGGGAGCAGGAGGCCATTCCTACCTCACTCAGAGATGCACAGTCCAGTTGGAAGCTAAACTACTTCTAAAGGATGGTAAGATATCAAGGATGGTATTATATCAGTGAGCTTTTGCTGCATAACAAACCACCCCAAAACTCGGTGGTTGAAAACAACAACCATTTATTTAGCTCATGATTCTTCAGGTTAGCAATATGGGGTGGCCTCAACTGGGTGATTCTTTTGGCCCCAGCTGGGCTCAGTCCTACATCTTTGGCCGGTGGCAGGGATTGCCGGGCCTGGCTGATCTAGGAGGGCTCGGCCAAAGTAGCGTGCCCCTGCTCTGTGTGGCCTCATCCTCAGCAGGGAAGCCTGGGCTTTATAGCTGGTAGCTGGCAGGATCCCAAGACAAGAGCAGAAGTACTCAAGGTCATAAAGTCACCTGGACTATATTCCAATGGCTAAGTCAAGTCACAAGGCCAGGCCTGAATTGAGGAGGGAGAAACTGGCTCTAGCTGTTCATGGGAGAAGCTGCAAAGTCACATCACAAAGGGGCATGGATACAGGGAGGAGAGAAGGACTGTCACCATGTTCCCAGATGTCCTTTCTAAATTCTTCCAGGAACAAAGTAGGGGCTCCAGACGAAAACAAAAATGTGGAATAGAATAGTCCATCCAATCTAGGGTTCTGTGGCACCAGCCTGATGTGCATCTGCTAAGTGCAAACCTTAAGCCTTAGCAGTGGTGAGCTAGAGCCTGTGAGCTCTGGTGCATGACAGCCAACTGTTAAATACTCCGGAGTTTTGTGAGCCCCTTGTTAAACCACCACTGCTTGAAATTGGCCACGGTGGGAGTATTTACACCCTGGGAATTGGCAAGCACTACAAATCAGAGAGCTGGCTTAGCAGGGCACCACTGCCCTTAGGCCAAAACAAACACTTTCTCTTCCAATCTAATGAGTAAGATGGACAGATACACAGTGAAAGAGGATAACACACTAATCAGAACATGATGAGTGCAGTACGGGAAAGAAATGGAGAGACCAGAGACTCAGAGAGAAAGGAACCCATAGTTCCCGAGAAGTGGGGATTAGCTAAGTCATCTCGGAGGAGGTGGCCTTTTAGCTGGGCCTGGAAGGATAAATAAGCAGAGGCAAGGCTGCAGCCTGAGGGGGCAGCACAGGCAAAGGCGGAGAGCCGGGCTGAGATCACAAGTGTTTAGTCTGAGTTTGGCTTCCAGTGAGGTCAGAAGTTTAATTATCTCCATCTCCATCTTGGGAAATAAGTGGTCCAGGCAGGCACATGGCCCTGCCCCCTACCTGCCCTTCCCCCACCCTGTTCTAGAATCTCGGAGAACAGCTGCAAGACCTTCTCCCTCTTCCTCCCCTTCTCGGCAGCAGCAGCAGGTGGTCTATCCACCACCCCTGGTTTGACACCTGGCTGTGTGCACTCAGACAAGTTGCTTCATCTTTCTGAGTCCTGGTTTCCATGTCAGTAAAACGGAGTGAAAGTAACTGCAGGGTCACCAGGATTCGGGGGTGGTGCCTGTGTAGCATGGTGGCTGACCCCCAGGTGTGGACACTCGGGGTGGGGAGAGAGAGAGAGAGAGAGAGAGAGAGAGAGAGAGAGAGAGTGGGTGTGTGTGTGTGGGGGGGGGGGTGTGAGAGAGAGAGAGAGAGACAGACAGACAGACAGACAGATTCGTTTTTTTCCTTCTTTCTAGGCCCTGGCCGACCCCCTCTTGGCCTCCTTCATCTGCTCTGGGAGGTGAGGCCGCTCTCCTTCCCAGGCTTGGGTGGGTGGGGAGAAGCCCTGGGTGGGCTGGCCGTGTGTTGGCTGGTTCTAGGTGGGCAGCTGCGCTGAACCTTGGCCACTTCAATCCAGCTTTGCTGATGTAGCCACTTCATACAAAGGGTTTGTGGGGATGCCTGGCCCCAGCCCCCAGCCTGTCCATCTTTGCCCGCAGCCCAGGCCCCCCAATGAGGGGACTGTGCCAGCCACACCTGCCTGGAGAGGCCTCTTCAGGAAACAGCACCAACCCCTCCAGGGACAAGGGGCGGGGTGTCTGGTTGGGACGGGGCCCAGGAACAAGCGGGCAGCACATGAGGGCGCCAGGTCAGCCAGGTCAGCGATCCAAGCAAATATTTGGCATATCAGTGCTCAAGGCTGACCTTGACAGTCCATCACTGCGTCCTCGGAAGTGGTATCAGGCTGCTCTCCCCCACGCCTCCCCTCATTACAGGGATAGGTATTTCTAGCTGGGTGCAGGGGCCCACCCATCTTCCCAGCCCCCGGCCTACAGCTCCTGCCTTGCCCACCTCACCCCAGGTGGTCCCTGGACAAATCAGTGGGCCAAGCACCCGTCCCTCCAGGAGAAAGGCCGCTGGCTCGCCCTCCCCCAGACCACCGCAGCACACACCCCGGCCCCCTCCAGCTGGCGAGGATGTCCCTCTCCAAACCCCTGAGGGAGACAGCCTCGGAGGGAGGCCAGGGAGCTGCACCCACGCCCCCTGAGTCCCCTGCAGCTGGAGAGGGCATCCTGCGCTTTCTCAGAAAGCTGCTGAGCGTGGCCCCAGCCAAGAGCCAAGAGCGCAGCACTGCCTCTCTGGGTGCTTTGTTCCACTTCCTGGAGGCTAAAAATACCCTGGCACTGCCAAGGCAGCCCTTGAGAGCCCAGGGGAGCCGGCACCTGGCACAATTAAAAGGAGAAACGCAGTCACTCCTTCAGCTCAGAATAAGCCAGCCTCCTGGGCGCCCTGCCCCCTGCCCACTTGGTCTGCAAGGGAAGCCTCCCTGCACCCCTGCTGTGCCCCTGCTTCCTTTCTCCTTCCCCAGGCTGGACCACCTCCATCCCCGTCTGGCCGGAGCCTGGGGTTGCCTACACGACTGTGCTCTGACACGTGTCAGAACAGCAGCTCTCCTGCAGAACGCCCCGGAAGCCTCACGTTCCTCTAGCAAAGCTGCAGTTAGCAGCCAGGTTTCAAATGGAAATTCCCGTAGTGGGTGATAACCCAGTGGCTTAAATTCAAGACAACCTGCCTCAGTCCGTCTGCATCTTCTCAGGACCTCAAGCCTCTGTGAGAGTCTGATGAGAGCTCTGGCGCCAGGGCAACATTCTCCAAGCAATTAGAGGGAACATACGGATGGCCTGAACCCCAGCCAGGACTCCCCACAAACACCCCCAAGTGAGGAGCCCTCCACGTGCTGGAAGCCAGGCCCTGAGCTGCACCCTGAGAAGGAAGATGGCAGAGTGGCGCGCAGACGAATACCAGCCAGTGGCGCGAGTGCGGGGCGGTGGGGTGAGGACCGGGGGCTATGGGACTGCGGAGGGGAGGAGGCGCCGGGACAAGCGGGTGTGGAGGGGAAGAGGGTGCGTTAGAATGGGGTTTTGAAGGACAGACAGGATTTAACCAGAGAGAAAATGCAGGCTCAGAGAACTTGTGTTCACAGAAGGGCATGAAAAAGCAGCCTTGTTTGGGAGCAGGGGTGGCCAAAAGACTTGTACAGGGTACGAAGGGCAAGTGTGTTGGTTTTCCATTGCTGTGTAACAAGCAACACACGCTAATTATCTCAGTTTCCCTGAGTCAGGAGCGAGCACAGCTCTGCGGGGTTCTCCTCTCACGAACTGGGTTCTCAGCTGGGGCTGTGACAACCCCCGACCCCACCCCTGAGGCTTCAAGGCAGGAAATCAGCCTCCCAGATCGTCTAGGGAATTGACAGAATTCCCTGCCTTGCAACTCCTACTGCCTGTGGGCTGGAGGCTGCCGCGGGCTCCTAGGGGCCTCTGCGGTTCCCAGAGGCTGCCCCCGGCCCCCTCCCCGTGGCCTTCTCACTCCATAAACTGGCCAAGACAGAATCTTGTATAAAGTAACCTAATCAGGGGCAACATCCCTCTGCCTTTGCCATATTCTGTTGTCAAGCAGCCAGTCACAGTTCGTCCACACTGGGGGAGGGGATTATATGGGGCCGGTGGGGGTTGGGGGGAGATTAAAAATAGGGAGTGAAAATCATGGGGCCATCGTAATTCTGCTGACCACAGTAAGACTTAGCTGGAAAACAGGGTTACAGCCCAGTTGAGAAGGCCCTTGATTGTGTGGGAGACAGAACACCACTGAAAGGCGATGGGAGGAAAGAACAAGAGCAGAGGCACAGGTCATTGCCCTTTGGGAAGGTGGTTGCCCTGGTTCCAGGGGAGAGGATGAGGGGCTGTGGCCATGGGGATGGAGAAGAAAGACCCAATAGCCACCTGGCTGTTTACTCAAGTGTCACCTGATCAGTAAGGTTCTCCCTGTCCACCTGACATAAAATGACCACCTATCTCTTCTCCCAACTCCGCACCCAGCCTTATTGTCTCACAGCCCTGACCACCATTGGTCATGCTCTGTGTTTGCCTGTTTATCGGCAAACATAATTGTCTTTCTCTCCCTCACAGAATGTAAGGACTTTGTTTGGCTTACTGCTATATCTCCAGCCACTAAAACAGTGCCTGGAGTATAGTACATGCCCAATAAATATTTGCTAACTACAAGAAGGAATGGATGAATGAATGGGTTTAAGAAATTCTGGCAATAGACTTGCTTGAACTCCATACAATTAAAATGTAGCAGCAGAAGAAGGCTGCGTTGCTGATATGCTGAGGTTGGTCTTGATAGATTTCGTGGTGATGCTCAGCATCTCCTTGGGAAGCGGTAGGTCAAGATGGGAAGTAGTCACTGAGGTTAGCTTTGGTCGAGTGGATCTGAGATGGTTAGGATCAGCCAGGTCGGGATATCTAGTGGGCAGTTGGAATTGTGAGATTCAGAGCTCGTGAGATGAATAGAGAATAAGGGAATAGACTCTGCAGTCAGTGCTAATAGAGGGCAGATGAAGTCATGAGGATAAATGACAGACGAGAACCAAGGATGCGCCTGGAAAGAAGGAGCCCCTCTGAGAGGTAGGAGAAGAGAAGGGAGGGGGTGACAGAGAAAGAGTTCTGGAAGGAAGGCAGGCCAAGCAAACAAGACAAGGACCGAAAGGCTGTGGCGATGAGGGGGCCGCTGGTGACCACGTGAGCGCAACCTCAGAGTCGTTGCGGATTCCAAGTCACTGAGAGGCTGCATGTGGGTACCAACCACCCCTCAAGGAGGAACCTGGGGCGATGCTGAGAACAGACATGATGGCGAGGAAGGGAGGAGGGGGAAAAAGAGGGCGGGTCCCAGAGTGGGCGGAGGAGATTCTGGGACGGCCTAAAAGCACAGACCCAGCAAACTCACCAGAACATTCCCCGCCCTGCCTGTCCCAACCCTCCCCTCAGCAGAACGTGGGCAGGCACAGGAGGAGCTGAGGAAAGGAGGGACTTGGGTGGAGAACACATGAAGGTCCTTGGCCTTGAATTAGCTGTTGAGAGAAGCTTAAAATGGAATCCTCGGGCTTCCCTGGTGGTGCAGTGGTTGAGGGTCCGCCTGCCAATGCGGGGGACACGGGTTCGTGCCCCTGTCTGGGAAGATCCCACGTGCCGCAGAGCGGCTGGGCCTGTGAGCCATGGCCGCTGAGCCTGCGCGTCCGGAGCCTGTGCTCCGCAACGGGAGAGGCCACACCAGTAAGAGGCCCGCGTACCATTAAAAAAAAAAAAAAAAAAAAAAAAGGAATCCTCGCGGGAGCTCAGGAGCTGAGGGTGCCTGGTTACACGTGGAGTGTCCTGCTCTCACCCTTTCCTGCGGGGCTGGAACCCGTTACAGCCCTGTGGCAGGCGGCATTTTCTAAAAATGGCCACACAGTATCTCCCATCCCATGTGCTCTTCCACGATGGGACCCTGACATACTGCCATCAAGAAGTGAGGCCTGTGTCCCTCCACCCTGAACCTGGTGGCCTTTGTGAGTCAACTAGTAGAGTCTGGCATCAACCACGGCAGGTGACCTTATCCTCGTGGTTGGACCTCACGGTTGGACAGGGCCATGCAGCTTCCGAAGGTTTCTGTCTCTGGAGACATGTGTCTTTGAAGCCCTGGATCACCATATAATAAGTCTGATTAACCTAAAACCACCACAAAGAGAGACCCTCGGCCCAGCCTCAGCTGAGCTCCCAGCCAACACATCTGTGCCGCGCCTCTCGCCAAGGCTCTTGACTGCGATCTGCCTTGTTCCTGGGGCGGAGCACAATGTCCTGCCCGTTCCCCTTCCCCACCGAACATTCCCTGGGAAGGCTGGCTTTATTCCCCCATCTGGGGCCCAGAGTAAGTGATAAGCAAGCAGGCCCCCAGCGGGGTACCCCCCCTGAGCAGGTCCCAGTGGTCGTGGGCACAGGTCACCTGCCAGCTCCCAGACCCCCACCTCCTCCACTCCAGGAAACATGGAAAATCCAGAGACCATCCCGGGCCCAGCTGCACTCCAGGAAGAGACTGGGCGGGCTGCCCAGAATTACACAAAATGGACTTTGGGCTGAGTGCCCAAGCTGGACTGATGCCCCCACCTGCTTAGAAAGGGCACTCTTCGGAACCAAGGCCACACCTTGTCACGAAAGGCAAATGTTGGCAGAGCAGGACAGATGGGTAGGAGGGGCCTCTGGGGTGGATTAGGCACCTCCTCGGTGCCTCCCCAGCCTGTCAGTCGGAGGAGGGGAACGCGGCCCTCACATGCAGGTAGTAAGTCATCCTTGTTATTGAGGGCTGCCCAGCTGCTTCTGAGAACGGGCTGCTAAGGCATCTGGGACTCATCTCCCAAATCCCAGCCTTTAGCAGTGAGATAAATAGAGTTTAGGGAGCCTCACGAGATGGTCCTCCTTAGAGCAAAACCGAGAAGTGAGAATCAGGAAAAAATTGTTTCATATCCTGCACTTGTGATAGGATACATGTCACCTGCCATTTAAGATAGGATTTGATTTATTATTTAAGTTGCATTATTCTCAGTTATCCATTCTTTTGATAAATATCCAGGGAGCATCTAGTATGCGCCCAGCACCAAAAGAAAAAGACATGTTTTCATGAATACGTATCAATATATGTAAGAATATGCAAAGGCTATTTCCAGAACAGCGGTCCTCCATCAGGGTCCCTGGGGACATTTGTTAATGTCTGGAGATATTTTTGGCATCTAGTGGGTAGAGGCCAGGGATGCTGCTACATATCCTACAATGCACAGGACTGTACCCACAACATAGAATTATTTGGTCTGAAATGCCACTAAGGGCTGAGATTGAGAAGCTCTGGCCTGGAAGGATGAACATAACACGAGAAACAGGTGAGCAATTGTTACCTGTGAGGCAGGGGAAATGGGAGACCAGGATACACGGATGTGTGACATGATTATTCTTCACCATGTGCTGTTTTGAAACATTTTGTAGGATTTCTTACGACATGCATGTATTACTTATTTTCTAAAAGGAATAACTATGACTTGTCGTAGCCATACTTATTTGGTGGCCTTCTCCTGGTCGTTGGGGGAAAGGAATTTGAAAAGGAGGGAAAACCAAGGTGTTCACAGTCCATGGTACCTGCAGCCCATGGGCCATCCAGCCTCCTCTGGTCCAGGACTCCTCAACCTCATCCCACTGACACTATGGACCAGATCATTCTTTCCTGTGGGAGGCCATCCTGTGCACTGTAGGATGTTTAGCAACGTCCCTGGCTTCTGCCCACCTGATGCCAGGGGCATCCTCCCTTTCGTTGTGACAACAAAAGATACTCCCAAATGTCCCGGGGGAGGGTGGCAAGGGGCAAAATCATCTCTGGTTGGGAACCACTGTGCCAAACCTCCTCTGAAAATCCAAACACAAAGAGTTTCCCATTCACTGACCTCACAAATCTACAGTGGTCCAGCTGGTCCCTCAGGTGGACACATAACCGCGCAAACTGGCACAAGGATGTGGAGAGAGCAGAAGCGCATGGGTCCCAGCTGCCCACGGGGACTGACGCTCACAGAGAGTAAGAGGGGTCTCGGGGCTCCTCTGAGCCATCCACCCGTTTCACCGAGGAGGAAACAGAGCAGAGAGGTGATGTGGCCAAAGTCACACAGTGTATCATGACCAGTGACACTGGGACCACTCTATTCCCTGTAGCATCCCAAGACGTCCCTCGGGGGCTTTCTTTGTCCCTCATCCACTCCCTGTTCCACGGGCACCCCAGAGTCTCCTGGGATTCCCCTCTTGAAAGTGGACCACCTAAGACAGTGCATGGCTAGTGCATGTGTTTTCTGCATTCACCCTGTCTTTCTAGATAAGCAATCGCTCTGCTGTTCCTGGCACAGCATGGGCTCCAGTGTGAACCGGCTTGTTTGTGGACACAGAATTGTCTCCTAGGGACTCCTTCTGCAGCCACAGGCAGCTGGGACCTGGGGAAAGCTGGTTTACAAAACTCTCTGACTTTTCGTTGATAGAGAGCAGCAGGGAGGAATGGCATGAGAATCAAACCCCACCTTGTTTCAGCTCCCTGGGGAAGGCAAGTCAGAGTGAGCCAGGCCTTGGCAATGAAGTCAGCCAAGCCAGCTAGTCCCTTCTCTCCTTCCGGTGTGAAAACCAGGTTGCTTTTTTCATGGTGAAGAACCCAGGCTTTGAAGCTGGACTGCCTGGGTTTGTAACTCCAATCTGCTACTTCCTGGCTGTGTGGTCTCAGGCAAGATACTCAACCTCTCTGAGCCTGAGTTGCTGCATCAATAAATGGCAATAACAGTGTTGGCTTCATAGTATCATTAGGGTCAGCTGAGATAAACACATGACATTCTTAGCATGGTGACCAGCACACTGTAACTACGAGTGAAATGATTCCTGCTGCTATTGCTGTATGATTCAGTATAAATATAAGTATGAATATGATGTTTATAAATATAATTATATAAATTTCATATATATTGTAATAAGTGTAATAATACCATGGCTCATGGGCCCAATACAGTTTTCACAAATAAATTCCATTTGGGGACAGACGGGACAGACAGATGAGAAATTTCTCGTCATTTGTATGAAATCCCTCCCCCCACCCCATATTGGAAAATAAAAGGATCTTTTAAAAACAAATTTTAATGGTGGTCCAGCTCATCTGAACAGGACACAATTGCCCTGTTCTTGGTTTTGGCTGTTTTCCAGCCGCGGTGTTCTTCTCATTGATCAGAGAGAAATCCCCAACGTTTGGCAAAGGAAGCTTTTAATTGCTCTGGATGGACCGATTTTTGGCTTACCTGCTCAAGCATATAACTGAGGGAGAGACAGAGAGAAAGAGAGAGAACGAATCACTTTGAGGTTACTTTGAGATAAATATATAGTCAGACCTCCCCCTTCCTGATCAGACCTAAAACAGTTACCTCTCCTGTCTCCCCCAGCTCTGGGGAAGGAGGGCACAAAGGAGGAACTGCATTTTCTTGATCTTTATCAAAATAATGATATGTGATAATAACAACTGCTCTCCTTCATCATATGTGCTTGCTCTATGTTGGATTTCCCCAGAAACAGACCCTGAGACAAGTATCTAGTCAACCTACTTTATTTGGAGGGAATTCTGGAGGCACCAGGAAGGGATAGGGAAAGTGTCTGAGATTGGAAGTCAGCCAATAAAGGATATGTTACCAAGCACCTTTATCACTGGGGCACGACCGGCACTTACTCTCCCCAGGAACTGTGGGATGAGGGAGCTGGGGAATTTATACCCCAGCCCATCAGTCACAGCGTGAGGGCTGCTCCTGGGGGTGGTCAATTCCCTGGCGCTTGCAGCCTCCCCCAGTGCAAGCAGCCAGAGGAAGCCCTGGGCAAAAAGACACAAGAGACAGAGTGGGGCTTTCTGGAAAGGGAACATGTGGGGTGAAGGGGCACCAACAGCACCCAAATAACAAACCCCAAAATATAATGAGTCCCTATTTCCCCACTCAAAAGATCCAAAGGATGTGTGACATAATTGAATATATAATCTTTCTTTTTAAATAGATGAAATATTTAATCATCTATTTATAACAAGTAACTTACTTGCCATCCATGCCCACGATCACAGGTTACATGTAACGATGTTACTTTAGAAGGTTCCTCTCACACTCAGTCTGTGACTCAGTTTCTTGCCACCCCTTCCAACGCATCTGTGGGCTCAGGGTCTCTGCCATCATCAAAGGCACCTTTTGAGTCATCTGAGTTTGCTAAGCACATCTTCTTCCCTCCCCTCTTGGTTCTCGGCGGCGATGCAGCATTTTTGGAATCTGTAGGACGCTTTCACTGGCATTTTTATCCCAAGCCTCCAGCACCTATTTACATAACATTAGGGCAGCTGGTGGTCCCATTCATCCAGAGGTGTCTGTGCCTGATCCTCACTGTAACCACTGACTATGAGTTCTTAAGTGTCCTCAAAAGATCTGTTCACACTCACACTGCAAACTATGACGCCACAGCATCGGTTCCAAATCTGGATTAAACTTCCTAGCCTCCTTTTAAGCAGTTCCTCAGATGACCTCAGTAAATGGCCATAAATGTATCAGGCAATGAATCTCACCCAAACAGCACATCGTGGTTCAAAAATTAATAACTGAGAGCCCTCCACTACACGAAAGAATGTGTGCAGTCTTCCTTGAAAATAAACAGCCTCTTGTTCCGAGAATCATTTGGGGAGAGGGGAAATTCACAGTGTATCCAAATAGAGTAGAGTTTTGGTGGTTCTAGGCATACACTCATCTAACCCTCACAACCAGGCACCATGAGATGGGTTCTGGGATCGTCCGCATTCTACAGATGGAGTAACTAAGGCTCAGAGATGGGAGTGAGTTGCCCGAGGTCACACAGGAAGTGGCAGAGGGGCGATTTGAACCAGGGTCTGACTGAAGACAGGAGGCGGGGAGGGCTGCCGGGGGGCTGGGTCCCTCTGGAGTTGGGAGGGGGCCTGGATGGAGAGGAGAAAGCTGCCTTGACACCAATGGACCCAGACACTTTCCCTCGCCCATCAGGGGCACGTCTGCTGAACCCCAAGGGCTCCCTGTCTCCCAGGACCCCCCTGAGCCCGCTGGAGACTACCCCAGTCCAGGCCTGGAGCCGATGGCCGTGTGTGGGCACCGTCGTCTCCCCAAGCAGGGGGGTCGAGGAAGCCCAGTGGCCGCACGTGCGCCCCTGAGTCCCAGTGTGTTTCTTCCCTTCTGGAAATCAGGATGAAAAAAGAGAAAAGGAAAACCGGGAGCAGGAGAACGGAGCCCCAGTGAAGAGAAGACAGGGACCCGTTTTCCCCCAAAGGGGAACACGGTGCAGCCACAGCCGCCAGTTCCTGGACAAAGCTGGGCCCTCCCGGGGATGCTGGCGATCTCGCCGGAAGGCCGCCCTCGGCCTTGCTCTCACATCTCCCCACAGCCACGATGTGCAGAGGGTTCTCAAGGGCAGGGTTCAGGTTTGCAAACGGATCCTCAGAAAATCGTGCCTCCCGGCTGCCCACAGCGGCCACGTCAGCAAAACACACGGCGGAAAAGAAGTCTGCGGCCATGGGGCCAAAGGCTACTCAGGATGCTCTGCTTTAAATAAGCCAACGGCTGTCCCCTCCCACCGGTGAAAATGACCAGATTTGGGGCGGGGGGAGCAGGTGTGCCCCAGTTCATGAACATTTGACAGACAATCCCCAAAGCTTGAGGCTGAGATCATCCACGGCCACACAGAACCTCTGTCTTAGGCAGCCCAGTGACCTCAGGAGGGACCAGAGGGGCCTGTGTGAGGTGGCTTCTGTGACCCGTCTAGCTGCGACGTGCTCTAATTCCATAGTCTCCCAGCCGCCTTCTAATGGCTCCACTGGGCTCCTGAGTGGTCCCCCAACTGTTTAAAAAAGGAACGTGTGTACTTTGTGGTGAGAGCACTTACAGACCTCACAATTTAGTCTCAAGAAGAGACTGGAAGACAGCTGTCATTTTTGGCAGACCTTTTCTTACGGGGGGGTGCGCCCACTGTGTGGACCTTGGTGGACAGGAGGCCCCGCCTCCTAGTCCAGAGGCTGGGGAAGGACATAGGCCTTGGCCCAGACAATGGGACAACCCTGCCCAGGACTCCAAATGTGGAGCAAGAGGTGAAAACATGCAGGAACCAGTTAGCGTTCATTTCGTGGCAGCAGCAGCAGCTGATGGCCCAGGCAGAAGCTAGAGGCTATCAGCAGCGACATCCAGCAGTGCCAGTGTCCAGGCGTGGTTGCCAAGCCAGCCCATCCCATACCTTTGGCTGGAGCCCTGCCACCAAACCACCCATGGCTCCAGTCCACCTTCCAAGCCCACAACTTCGGACTCTTTGTAGATCCTGCAGGCTGCCCAATAATCTCAATAGATTCATTTCTTGCTTCGAGTTTAGCTACAGTTGATTTTTGTGGCTTGTTCCCCTAAAACACTGACTGATAGTAAGCCAAACCATTCTTACTTTTTTTTTTTTTTTTTTGGCTGTATCATGTCTTCTCTGCTGCACGTGGCCTTTGCTGTGGTGCGCAGGCTTCTCATGGCGGTGGCTTCTCTTGTTGCGGAGCACAGGCTCTAGGCGTGCGGGCTTCAGTAGTTATGGTGCACGGGCTCAGTAGTTGTGGCTCGTGGGCTCTATAGTGCAGGCTCAGCAGTTGTGGCGCTCGGGCTTAGTTGCTCCACGGCATGTGGGATCTTCACGGACTAGGGATAGAACCCGTATCCCCTGCATTAGCAGGTGCATTCTTACCCACTGTGCCACCAGGAAAGTCCCCAAACCATTCTTTCTTACTTCAAGTGTTAAATAATGTCAAAGGATAACTTGAGGAGTAAAAAGGTAAAATTATGACTCTCATTAAAGTATAAAGGTTCTGTTTAACTCATTCATTAATGAGGGAACCAATTAAGGCGTTCCAAGTGGTTCAGAGGAGAATTCCAAGGATCACACACATAGAGGTAGTCAGAATGCCAAAATCACCTTACAAATGGGTGCAGAGGAAGTCTGTCCACAGGGTGATAATTGATTGAATTCCACGGGACCAAATTAATCTGCATTTCTATAAACATAAATCACTAGCATTACTGTGGGATTTTCCATGACTTACAGAGTTGTAAAACAGCTCAAAGACTGTGAGAGGCAGAGATGGCCTGGAAGGATGCCCTAGACAGGACACCAGGGATCTTTTTATTTTTCTTGTCCAATTTCAAGTCTGTCACTAATTTTTCCTGACGGTAATATAGGAGATGATCAAAAGGATGGAAGAGACAACACAGGCAACACTCAGAAGATAAGATTACACTCATCTTGAACAGGCTACACTCAGTGTAACCAGTTCAAGATGGAATCATGTGGAAAGTCCTCGGGGCAACTTGAGCTGGGTTTTAAGGTCTAACTCAGAGCTGGAGAGGAGGGTTTTCTGGAAAGTGTGAGCAGAAGCTTGGGGGCAGTAAGGAGGCTGGCAGGATCCACTGACAGGTTGGACACATCTGCCCAGAAAGGCTGGCTTGTGAAGGCAACTGGCAATGACAAGGTTGGAAATACAAACTGGAGCATCCTTGTGGCTTCTTTTTTTTTTTTTTTTTGTGGTACGTGGGCCTCTCACTGTTGTGGCCTCTCCCGTTGCGGAGCACAGGCTCCGGACGCGCAGGCTCAGTGGCCATGGCTCACGGGCCCAGCCGCTCCACGGCATGTGGGATCTTCCCGGACCGGGGCAGGAACCCGTGTCCCCTGCATGGGCAGGCGGACTCTCAACCACTGAGCCACCAGGGAAGCCCTCTTGTGGCTTCTTATTGCAGCTCTCAGAGCTTATTAAAGGGAGAGGGTAAAGGGAGGTAAGATGGCCAAATAAAAATAGTGTAGCAAGAGTCACCTGAAAGGGCTGCTTGATTTAGTCTGCTCACAGTAGGCAAGGCTGGGGTGCTTTCCTAGCGACTCCCTTTTGGAAGTGTCCCACCTCCTTGCTGAGGACGAAGCAGCAGGCAACCAGGTTTGAAACCAGATGACCCCAGCCCTTGGTGGGAGTGGGGAGGGGTAGGGTTTACACTCAGACCCAACCACAGTCAGGGGATGCTGATTCTGGAGTGGTGAGAATGTAGAAAATTGGGGCCTAGGTTATTACTATGGCAATCTAGTCTGTTGCCCACTGTATCTGGGGTGGGGGGGCAGAAGGGCAGAGCCTCTAGGACATAGTCATTCTGCAGGGAAATGGGAGCAGGCTGGCAGAGAAGTGACCGCAGGCCCGGGTGCCTGGCAACCTCTGGTCCACGAGGCTGCAGTCCAGGTCCCTCCAGGGAACACTTTCTCCCTTGAATTCACATGAATAGCTCTCTGCTCCTTGCCCCCAAACAGGCTTCAAGGAGCATGATGAGCCCTGAGACATTTCTTCCCTAGCACCCACTCTCCCTGCATCTGAGCAAGGTTTGCGGAACTGTTGAATACAGATTGCACAAATGAATGAATAGTGAATGGTACAAAAGCCCATCATTTCACTTCTTTCAGAAAGGCGCAGGAGGACATTCCACTCCATCCCTCATGTATTAATTAAACGCCCATGGCTCCCTTTCACTGGACACCCACCGTATGCCGGGCACTGTGCTGACCCCTGCACATTTCAGAGGCAGCTCTGAGCCAACTGCCTGAGTCTCAGCCTTATGCCCGGCTCTGCCTCTTACCAGCTGTGTGACCTTGGGAAAGTTACTTAACCAATCTCTCTGAGTGTCCATTTCCTCACTCACAGAACGGGAACAATAACTTTCGTGCCTCCGTAAGCTGTTGTGGGGATCTCAGTGAGTGAAAACAGGCAAAGCCCTAAAATGATGCCTGACACAAAGTAAATGTTCAACAGATATTAGATCTAATCTTCACAACACCCTTCAGAAGGTAAATACACATATTACCCCCATTTAAGAAACGGTAAACTGATGCTGAGAGCCCTCTTGTGAGCTGGTAAGTAGTGGGGCTGGGGTTCAAACCGATTCCAGAACCTGTTTGCAGGTTATGTCATGTAGCTTAAATACTCGGTGTGCACCTAAGAGGTACACAGTGCAAGGTGCTGGGGATACGGCTGTCACCAGAACACACCCAGCCCCGCACCCTCGCTAGAGGCTGACCTGGCTGCCCACCCCCCCTCCCCGCCCCTAGTAGCCCCAGCAGCCGCAGGGATGCCCATCGTCCTCAGACGACTCAGGCCTGCGGGCTGGGCCGTTCACGTGTCGGGAAGGGAGGGGAAACCCATCGCCGCATTCCCGAGAGGGAATACCCTCTCGGGGGTGGCCGGCGTCCCTGAGGGCGCCCGCTGCAGCGCTCACTGAAGCTGGCAACGCTTAAGTCCAGCTTTTAATAAAGTACAGTCCGAGCTGGAGTAAACCCGGAGGGAGACGCGGTCGGGCTGCGACGGAGGCCCTGCCGCCCAGGGTTTGGTGGCCGCGAGCGCCAAGCCTGCCCCAAGACCGCCACGTAGAGAAGCCAGCCTTCCGGTCCCCGCCCGACTCGGCCCACCCCGCAAGCCACTGCCCATCATCCTCTCCAAGGGACTCGGACTCGGTCAGGGCTCGGGGAAGGGCGGGGCACGAGGAGGGCGGGGCTGGGGAGGCCTGCTCACCAGGCCCCGCCTCCCCAGCATCGGCCCCCACCCCAGCCCCGCCCCCCAGCGGGGCTGGCCTCTCCCGGGCTCCTGTCTTCGCATCCCCAGGTCCTCCCTTTGCGGCGCCGTGTCCCCCTGCAGTGGCCTCTGCCTGCACGCTCACACTCACACAACACCCGGCACCCGGTCCCTCTAGGCTTTCTTCCTTATCCAGTTAGAGCCCTCAGAACCCCCAGAGGTTCAAGGACCTGCGGTTCACCCACACATTGGCTGGGTTCAAATCCCTGCTTGCTGGCTCTGTGACTTTGGGCAAGTTACTTAATCTCTCTGGGCCCCAGTTTCTCCATTTGTAAAATGGGGATGATAGTAACAAGTACTCACTCCATAGGGTTATTGTGGAGTTTAAATAAAATAACACAAATAAAGGGCCTGGCTTTAAATCAGTGCTGGTCTCCCATAGCATGACAAAGGCTAATTAGAATACAGAGCCTCATCTTCCCAAGGAGACTTAGGGTTGGCCAAAGGAGGGCCCTGCTTCCAGGACAGGAATTAAGGTTTTGCTTTAGAATAGGCACGAGGTAGGACGTGGAAGGGCCCTCTCTGTATTCTTGATATCACAAAGGCAGTCGAATTCCATGGTCTCTGTTTGCTTATCAAGCACTTTTCGAGCACCATCTGTGTGCCAGGCCCTGAGTGGGGAAACCACAGCACCTGCACATCAAGGAGCTCTCAGAATCCAGAGGCACCAAGCAGCAATAATGCTGAAGGCAATACTGAAGAGTGTAGAAAGTGCTACAGAAACAGGAGACCAGGAACCAGCCCCAAGTCTAAGGGAGCAACTAGAAACCTTCCTGGGGTGTCAGGGAGCTGGGTGTCCAAGGAGGACCACCCCCATGGACAGAGGGCACCCTCTTCCTGAGCTCTCAGATGTGTAGTAGGTCCCGTTTGCTCTGCCAGGGAAGCGGGAAGAATTCCTTAGCCCCGTTCAGCTGATGAAAAAGTAGAGGCCCGGAGAGTAAGTGACATCTTCCCCAAGAGCAGACTTTTAGTAAAAAGTTGTTCTGTCCGATCCTAAGCAGCCAGCTCTTTCTGCTTCCACACTTGCCAGGAGTTTGCCGGCAGACCAGAAGATGAGGGGGAGGAGAGAGCCCGCACAGATAAGCCAGGCTGGCTGGCCACGGGCCTGGCACCAGGTCTGGACTTTGTCCTGTGTGGGCACGGCGAGCCTGCACAGAAGTATCCACACCCCCACGTTGCTCCACCAGTTGCAAGGCCAGACTTTGTCCTCGCGACTCCCAGAACTGCCCTGAAGCAGGGCTCCTTACCACGACGCATGATTTAAACACAATGATTTAAAGGGGAGCAGGGGCCATTCCCACCAAGAATCGTTTCCTCACCTGCCTGGGCCTTTGTTGTGTCCACACAGGCATGAGCAGGACAAGGGGGTGCTTTCATTTATTGGGCACTGGGTGAGCCAGGCCCTCTGCTGGGACCCTCACAAATATCAGTCCCCTCCATCCTTCAAATCAGAACCCTGGGGCAAGCATCATGGACAGCAAGCAGCCTGGAATGAGAGGACCAAAGTCTGGCTCTGATGGAGCCATGCAGACATCTTGGGGGGTGGGGTGGGATTTGACCCCCCTCCTCAGTGGAGGCAGGGGGCTCTCCTGGTTCACTTGGAGCCCACATGGGCCAGGCAGCAGGCACTGGGACCTCCTTGGCAGGGTGAGGTCAGACCAAGCAGGAGGCCCTGGCCAGCTTTGGCCCCTTGCAGGCAGGGCGGCCAGATGTACCAAATAAAATCGCAGGATTCCCAGTTACATTTGAATTTCAGATGAACTAGAAATAAGGTGTAGTATAAGGTGTTCCATGGACTAGGGCTGTTGGAATGGGGATGAAGAGACAGGGGCAGCTTTAAGCTTTAATTTGGAGAGAGGCTCTGCAGGGATTGGCCGTGAGCTGGATGTAGGAGTTGAAGATGTGGGAGAAATCAGGGACCCCCCAGGCTCCAGGCTGCAGCAACTGTGTAGTTAGTGGAGCCACTGAGCAAGCAGGGGAGATGGAGCAGGACCAGGTCAGTGAGGGGAACTGTGGGATCTGTTTCTGGTGTGTTAAATTGAGGGTGCCTGTTCGAGCCCCAAGTGGAGGTTGTGCGAGTCTGGGGCTTAAGGACAGGCCCCGCTGGGGACCTCTCAGCACGTGGATGGTATTTGAAGCCATGGTTCTGGATGCAACCACCTGGGGAGTGAGAGTTCTGAGAGCAGGGACCATGGTCCAGAACTTGGCCTTGAAGACTCTCAACATTTTCAGGTCATCCAGAGAAGGAGGGGCATCCAAGGAAACGGAATCAGAGCAGCCAGGGAAGCAGGAGGAAAGTCCACAGTGGGTGGGCAACAGGGCAACAGAGAAGCGAGTCTCCAGAAGGCCGGGGCTGACTGTGGTGGATGCTGCAGGGAGGTCTGGCGAGGTGGGGAGTGGAAGCAAGGGCCAGCCTGCGGTGGACTGGAGGCAGAATTAGAGGGGAGGGTGCAGAGGTACCACATCCATCAAGAAATCCTGCCATGGACTTCCCTGGTGGTGCAGTGGTTAAGAATCTGCCTGCCAATGCAGGAGACATAGGTTCGGGCCCTGGTCCGGGAAGATCCCACATGCCGTGGAGCAACGAAGCCCGTGCGCCACAGCTACTGAGCCTGCACTCTAGAGCCCGCGAGCCACAACTAGTGAAGCCCGCGTGCCACAACTAGTGAAGCCCATGCACCTAGAGCCCATGCTCTGCAACGAGAAGCCACCACAATAAGAAGCCCGCGCACTGCGATGAACAGTAGCCCCAGCTGGCCGCAACTAGAAAAAGCCTACGTGCAGCAACAAAGACCCAATGCAGCCCAAAATAAATAAATAAATTTATAAAATAAATTTAAAAAAAGAACGAAATCCTGCCGTGTGGGCGGGGCTGGAGGCAGAGGGAACCAGAGGGCAGTGGGGTCTGGGCAGGTTTCCATCCATAACTTTTGGGGCACGTTCCTGCCTGGAGGCATGGAGACAAATCTTGACCACCCTCTAACTGGCAGTGGGCCCCTGGACAAATCAAGTCAAATGGGAACTGAAAACAAGGGCCTTCGAAAGTGTGTTAAGTGACGTAAAAGAGTGGGAGGCTTGAACACACACAACGACGTGGATGGATTTCAGAACCCTTACGGAGTGTGAAAGAAGCCAGTCTCAAAATAGCATGTGAGGTAGGAGTCCATTTCTAAGAAGGTCTAGAACAGGCAAAACTAATTGATGATGAAATAAAGATGAGAACCGTGGCTGCCTCTGGGGCAAGGTGGGGATGGATGGATGGCGAAGGGGCTTGAGGGAACCATCTGGGTGATGGCAATGGTCTGAACCTGGACAGGGTTCTGATTCACACAGGACAATGCATTTGTCAAAACTCGGCAAATGGTACACTTAAGATTTGAACATTTCATTGCATGTAAATTTCACCTGAGAAAAACGAACTATAAAGTAATTATTCAACTGTACTTAATGATATATGTGCTGAAGTGTTTAGGGGTGAAGTGTGCTATAGTTTGCAACTCTCCTTAAAAGGTATGAAAAAAATAAGCTGGATTGATGGGTAGAGAGTTGGATGGACATATATAATGAAGCAAATAGAGCAAAATGTCATCCAGGTGGTAGGTATTTGAGCGTTCACTCAACTTTTTTCATGATTCACTCAACTATTCTGTATGTATGAAATTTCTGTAATAAAATGTTGTGGGAGGGGATAAAGAAAAGAGGATGTGAGAACACTTTTCACCCAGTCCCAAGATGCTTTTTGAGCGCTAGCTGTACATCGGGTGCTGCGAGACGGGAGTGGTACTGATGGCGATCCCAGCGCCATGGCGTGAGGCGCCCTCCAAGTAGGTTCTCCTTAGGGCAGAAAACTGTCACTGTCCCCTCTCACAGGGGACACTAGAGGTCAAGAAAAGCACACACAGACCTGCCAGGAACTTATTTAAAGAAACAAGTTGCTGGAGCCACTGGGGCCGGCGGACAGCCGGGTGGCCTGGCCCCTGGCGATTTGGATTGGGTTATTCAACACATGCTAAAGACAGTCAGGTTTGGGAACTGCTTAAACTCCAGAGGTTGAAATATGCTCCATCTAATTTTCCCACTGGTAGGGTTTTTGAATAATGCTCCAGGTCCCTCTGTCTATACAATAGAATAGGAAACCCAGACCCACCGCCTGCAGGATGTATCCTCAGGGAAGTTCATCATTGCCTGTTTTAAGAGTGAAAGTTTGGCAACAGCTGACGTGTGTTGTCCAGGTAGAGTGCTGGTTAAGTTATTTACGGTGGTTTAGAAATGCAGTGAAATTCTATGCAGCTGTTAAAAATGAGTGCGGTAGATCTATATGTCCTGGACTTTAACAGCTGAAATCTTAATGTAAAAATAATAATAAATATATATACATAAATGATCTTATTTATATAAAATTATATGTAGGTAAATGTCTATGGATATACATATAAATGGATATGACTATAAATATATATATATATCTTTATATTATGTCCTGCATGTTTGTGTTCCCCCAAATTCATATGTTGAAGCCATAACCCCCAATGAGGAGGTGGGGCCTTTGGGAGGTAATTGGGTTTAGATGAGGTCATGAGGGTGGGGCCTGCAGCATGGGGTTAGAGACCTTATATGGAGCTCGCTCTCTGCCACGTGAAAAGAAACAGTGAGAAGTTGGGATATACAGCCAGAAAGTGAGCCCTCACCAGACACCAAATCTGCCAGCACTCCGATCTTGGACTTTCCAGCCTCCACAACTGTGAGAAATAGACATTTATTGTTTAAGCCACAGTCTGTGCTATTTTTGTTATAGCAGTTTGAGCTAAGACAGTATATAAATGTACACACACACAGAGCACTGTAAAAACTGTTCACCAAAATGCTAATACTGGTCACTTCTCCATGATGGAATTTAAATTTTCTCTTTGCTTTCTTCTTCGTCTTTTTCTGTATTGTTTAACATTTTCACAATAAGCATGTATAATTAATGAAGCAATTATTTTTAAAGCTAATTCTTAGAGTAAATTGCCACTTGCAAAGTGCTTATGAGGCTGCTGTGTAACCCCAACTGTTCACAGCTGTGTCCTCTATTCCCACCCTGAGTCCCAGAGCAGGAAGAACTTCTGAGAGGGGAGGTGAGCTGAGGACCCTCCCCAGCTATGACTCAGTGCACTCCTACCCCTCCTGAGCCCCAGAACAGGAACAGTGACACATCATTTGCGGGGCTCAGCACAAAATCAAAAGGTAGGGCCCTTGTTCAAAAATCATTAAGAATTTCAAGATGGTAGAGCAGAGCATCCAGCCAAGCGTGAGGCCCTCGTGAGTACAGGGCCTGTGTGATCGCACGCACTGCATGCCTGTGAGGCCCTGCCTGGCGAGACCATCTGAGAAACAGCCAAAGAGGCGACCAGGAAAAACCTTCCAGGAGGAGCTAAGCATGGCCTTAGGAGGCTGAGTGAGAGAGAGAGACCCACACGGACCATCAGCTAACCAGGAGTCTCCCCAGGGCCAGAGTGAGAAACATGCCGGGTGACGGGTATGAGTGTGGAAGGCTCACAGCGGTAGTGGGGGGGAGGTGTGTGGAGCTGCTTTAATTAGGGGCGGTCAGGAGGGCCTCCTGCCCTGGGACAGCGTGGGCCCCTTGGAGGTGGCATCCACCCACCGTTCGGCATCCCTGGCTGCCCGAGGGAACCTCCTCCAGGGACCCCACACACACCCTGGGAGCCCCCAGCCCCGCCTGCCATCCCCCCAGCGCCCCCCGCAGGGCCCTGCGACCACCGCATCCAGCTGCTCACGGAAAACCTGCGCCGGCACCGGCCACAAAGAGAGCCTGTGTGGGGCCGGTGGCACAAAGGCCGCTCTGTGCGGGGAGGACCCGCCACCCCTCCTCCGCCAGGCACCGGGCGCGGCGGGCACCGGGGACACGCTGGCCGAGTGCCCGGGGCACGGGCAGGGCTCCCGCACGGTCTCCGGGCTGCGGTCCGGCCGAAGGGCTCCACCGAGTCCTCCCCTAATCCCGTCCCACACCCTCCAGCCCAGCTGAATGGGACCCCGGCGATGGGAACGAAGGCCTGCGGCGGCCTCGCGGTCTGCGGACACAGCCGACCCGTCCGACGGGCACCCGCGGGCCTCCCGGCTGACCCCATCCCCGCCCCGCTCCACTCCCTCCAAGCTCGGAAGCCTGTGCTTCTGCTAAACCAGAGACCCTCCCGGGCCCCCGCAGAGGCTATCTCAACCCTTCAAACCCGTCTCCTCCACTGTCCCCTCGACTTCCCCCACCGCAGGACCCCAAGGCTTTATTGGGCGCGCGTCCACGGCAGCACCTCCAGGCCGGGCGCGGCGCTCAGCGGGTGCCTTGCCCGCCCGCCCTGGTGCACACAGCAGGCGCTCGGTAGACGGGCCTCCCCGGCCGTCCCGGAGCACACAGCAGGCGCTCGGTAGACGGGTCTCCACCGGAAAGACCGCGTCTCCTCCCTGGACCCGGAGCCGCTGTGGAGGCCGCGCCCCGCCCTCCTCTGAACTCACCTGCGCTTCACGGGCAGCTCCCGGGGCCCGGTTCCCGCGTCGAGCGTACGCAGGGCTTCGCTCCTCCAGCTGAAGGCGCTCAGACAGTCAGGCGCGGGGCGCGGGGTATCTAATGCCGCCCGGAGCCACCTCCACCCACGAGGGTTAGGAGCTGGCCGGTACATCCCGCAGCTTCCCCTTCCCGGTGGGACAGTTCTGGGGTGCATCCTACCCGGTTCCTCAAATGGTCCCGGGAGGATGGAGTCCCAGGTGCCATCGCAGGTAACCACCCACTATCGCACCATCACCTCCCCCTTCCTGTCTCCTCTCGTCCCTCCCTGTGCTCTGCCTGCACCTGGGCTTGCGCAGGGTCTGCTCTGATGTAGAACTTCATTCAGACCTCGGTCTCACCTCCTGCTTCCTTCACACGCGACAAACTTTTGTCCCGTGTCTGCTGGCATCAGGCAGTGGTGACGGGGTGAGGAGAAAGTTCTGTAGCCCCTGCCCACCCCACCCCCTGCGGTGGGCACCTGGGCACCACGTCCCGGGAGAGAACTGGGAGGGTTCCTCCCTTGGGTCAGTCCGGGGTCTGGGCATCCTCTCTGGCTTCTCCAGAAAACCCCTCCATCCACGGGTGGCCCCACAGTCCTGCAGGCTCAGGACCCGCCCTGCCCCGCACCCTGGAAAGCTGAACCCTGGTTCTTGCATTGCCTGGGGCTCTAGTCCCCTCTTCCTGTTGGATCCAGCCCCGGGCTGGGGAGACCCTGGCAGGAGACTGGGGGAGGGCTCAGAGCGTTGATCCCGCCCCTCACTCCTCCCGCCAGGGTCTGGCAGGGCTCCTGGTCGGTAGCTGCCCTGGAAAACCCTCTCCCTGGGCCCTGCAGGCTGGTGCTGCTAGTAGACGGCTCATCAGCCCCTGTGGTTCCCTCCACCCTGCCCACCTGGCTGTGAGCAGCCACTCCATTAGGAAAACATCCTTAGTGATCCCAGCTGAGTTGCTGCTGGTCTGTTGTTGTCTTGACAGAGCTGGGGGCCGTGGACAGCATCCGGCTCCAGCAAAGTGTTCGGTATTCAACTCAGATGACCTCGACTCAAATCCCAATGCTACCTTTTACTTCCAAGCTGCTAGGTGTCCCTCAGCCTTTGCTTCCACGTCTGTAAAATGGGTATGATAATAGCTATGCTAATGTCTCGGTAATCTCAAAGCGGCAAATAACAGACCCCTCTTTCAGACCCACTCAGAGAAGAAGAGGAAATTCTCTAAGGGCCCTGGGGCTCCTGACTTGACAGAGGAACCCGAGCCAGGTTCTCATCCAGGTTCCTTTTGTCTCTCTGTCTGCTTCTCTCCTTACCTCACACTTGGCCAACTGTGGTTCCCCTCCAGTTCACCAGTCTTTACACTCTGAATAAATACAGACTTTATTCCACAAAAATGGGCCCACATGTGCACAATGGGCTGCAACCTGCTTTTATTCACTGATCGCCAGGAGCCTCCCCCAGTATCACTGGATATTCTGCGCTGCAGCCGCACTGCCCCACGTACTCTGGATGTTCTACTAATATTTATTTCTTTGACTTGTCCCTTACCCTAAGATGTTTTGTAGTGACTCTCATCAGTATTTGAAGCACACGTCCCTTCCAGAGCCCTCTCCCAGGACCCCTTTTGTTTTTTTTTTTGGGGGGGGCCACACTGCATGGCTTGTGGGATCTTAGTTCCCGGACCAGGGATTGAACCCAGGCTCTCAGCAGTGAGAGCGCGGAGTCCTAGCCACTGGACTGCCAGGGGATAGTCCCAGGATCTGACTTCTTCCCATCCTGATTTCCTTCCTCCACCCCAGCCCTCGACCTGGCTTCCACCTGGAGCGCCCTACACACAGCGTGGTGCAGGCACGACATCCTCCCCTCCAGTCCTGCTCTGACTTACTGTGAGCTTTCTGAGGACAGGCCCCTTGGGGATGAAACCATCTCCAGTTTGGTCCCCGTTCCCCGGCAACTGTGACTTTTAAAACACAGTTGTCTCTTGCGCTGAAGAAAAGCACAAAGCTACTCTTGTCTCCTTCCCCAAAGGCCTGTTTTCAAGTTCAAACAATAGCAATTCGATGGAACACACACATCCACATCCCTCCTGAGGCCTTCAAAAGAGGAAGAGGACACCACAGAGCTTTTTAAAATATTGTACAAAATAAAGTCTTGGATATCCGGTCAGGCATAGTCCCTGGGGGCACAGAGGGCACTCAAACTCGGTGTTTTGAAGGGAGTTTGGTAGAGAGATTATTCATAAAGGAACAGTAGGATTTAGGAAACGAGGGCGGGGTTGTGCAGAATCCTGGGCTCAGCAACATTGAGGGGCCCTTCCCAGAGGACTGATCACCAGAACCCAGAGAGAATGACCACGTAGAGAGGGCCCTAGACAAGAGCTGGGGCCTTTAGGAGAGGGAGGCACCCGACTTGTGCAGACCCAGAAAGGAAGGAGCTGGGTGGGTAAATACCCAGACCTCACTTTCCTCCTGCCCCCCAGACATCATCCCACTGGATGGGCCCAGCTGGAAACAAGACATCATGGCTTAAGTGTCCAGGATCCCAGGACCCAGGTCAGAGTGGAGAGGGACCAAGGGGGCCTGGGTGGGGAGCAGGGAGGAGGAGCACTGAAAGATACTCTCACAAAGCCTTTGAAGTGTGCAGTCCAATTAGAAATTATGAATTTACTGAACAGGGAGTAGTCATTTGCACAACTATATGATGTGTTTGATTTTACAAACATTTTCAACTCGTTACCTTTAAACTAACAAACTTCCCCCTGCAGTTAAAATATGGTTCCATTTATGGACAATTCAGCTGATTCAGAGCTGTTCAGGACCCCAGACATTCAGGTAAATCAAACCAGGGCGCACGCAAGGGCTGGCTTGGAGTTATGCATACTTCCCGACAATGTCCCTCCCAGCGGCATCTCGGAGTGGGGAAAGGGCAGATAGTTTCCCAGAAGGAAATTAGAGGCTGAGAAAAGAGGGGGCAGATGCTGGAAGGCCAGGAAGCCAGCCAGGCATTCCATGAGGCACAAATTAACTTGCAAAGCTCACCCTGTTCATTTAGTGGCTGAGTCCTGATCAAAATACCAGCCTGTCCTCTCGGACAGCTCTGATGAATATTTCAGGCAGCCTTCCACCTTGACCTATGACCTTTAAGCGTCCGACCAGCACAATCTTTCCCAGAGATGTTCTTTCTTGATGCTCCCATCAGGAACACTAAGGCCTACCACAGGAGCCCCTTGCCTTGGGAGATCCAGGAGCCAGTGAACATTTCCCAAGGAAAGTCCTTATGATGGGATTTTATCCTGTGCTCGTAGCTCCCCAGGTAGGAGACGTCACTGCAAAGCTGTACTTCACTGGTAACAGTGTAACACGTGACAGTAATAAGGACAGACCCGCATGCAGCTGGGGGATTTGCTCAATGCCAAGGCCCAAGGCGCCCACAGAGCCCCAGCCAGCAGACATGCGGCTGAGTCCACTGTCCTCGCTGCTGCACCCAGGACAGCGCATCTGCCAGCACTCTGCTGGATACCTGACCTCAGCTGGAAGTCACAGACACAGACTGAACCTCCATGTGCCATCCTGCCGTCCCAAACGGCCATATGCAAACCCTCTCCTGGTTCTTCATCTCTTCTCACCTCGAGCTAACGGATAATCGTGCTTCACAAACTTGGAAGGTGGATACAGAAAGCGCCATCCCGAGCCGGGTGGGACAAACTGCAGGAAGCTCAGAAAACACTGTGTATTAAAAGAGACATTTTGAACAACTGACCTTTTCAGACAAATCCCACAACCTTGGCACCGCCCCTGAGATGGCAGAGTGGGAGGGTGTGCAGCCATGGTGGCGTGTGGATGACCACTCAGCAACACCTCCTGTGCCCTCTTGAAATGCCTACTGTTTCCTGACAATGGTGGTGGTCGTGGACAGGCTGGTCCCCTATGTCATATTCCCTCAATGGAGGCCTTTGTCTCCTGCCAGCAGATCCACAGCCCTTGTCTTCACGATGCGTCACCCTCCACCGGAGCCCTGCTCTGTGGACAGTGTAACATGGTTCTGGCAGGGCTCAAAGGAGGCCTCCACTCCCTCCCAGCACGTGCAGAAGTGCCACTGGCAGGATGCAGAGCGGAGACCTCCATCCCGGAGCTTGGCCGGAACTCGGCCAGCCTGAGTGGGGGATGATTTCATCACACCCTCCAGCTCCAGCCTCTTGGAATCACCTTCCAGCCACATGACATCCCGTCCCTGTTCCCATGGTAACCAGCTTTTCAGATGGACCCCTACCTCCTGGCAATCAGTCCCTTCCCACATTTCAGAGGGCTGACCCGAGCAATCTGTTGTGGAAGGGCAGGATGTGACTAGGTCATAACAGACATCGTGGCTTCCACCTTGCTCTCCCCGGAATCACGCCTCTGCCATGGGGTGAGGGCACTCAAGCATCCCCGTGGAGAGGTCCGTGGGATCAAGAACTGAGGCCTCCTGCTAACGGCCAGCATGAGCACTGTATCCATGTCAGTGACCGTCTTGGAAGCCAGTCTGCCAGCCCCAGTCAACCCTTCGGGTGAGTGTAGATCTTGCATCTTGACGGCAACCTCATGGGAGACCCTGAGCCAGGACCGCCCTGCTAAGCCACTCCCAGATTCCAGACCCACAGAAACTCTGAGACAGTAAATGACTGTTGTTGCTTTAGGCCACTAAGTATTGTTACACATAACATGGCATTAGGGAGCCTGATATTCTGGGTGATAAAGTCTGAAGGCTGCAGAGGCAAAGAGCAGAGTGGTGAAGGGCAGAGAATGGACATGGTCAGTGATCCAGCGCACTTGGTTTCCTGATTCCTTACTGTCCTGCCCCTTGTTGTAAAAAAGGGAAGGAGGTGTTAAAAGTGCAAGTTATCCAATATGCTCCAAGCACCAGTCAGTACCTAGGACCACCCCCCCCAACCATGAACTGGATACTGCCCTCCCAAAAAGCACCCCAAATCATGTTCTTCTTATAAAAAATTATACAGCTTTCTTAACTAGAGCCCTGAGCTCCTTTTCAGAGAAACTACAGCCTGGCCAGACTCCCTCAACCAGTTCTGCACTTAGCTAATGGATTTCTCTTTAAAATCTAACCTTTCCTCTCATCAGTTTTATCTTAGCTTCATTCTAAAGTTCCAAGCTATCGAAATAACTCATCTCAGCTCAGTGATCACTTTCACTCTTGCCCCCAACATTGCGTCACCTTCATATCTGATGCCATAGTTTCTCACCAACTGCATCTGGAAAGTTGACTGAAAATAGTGACCTGGGCAGAGCTAACCGCAGAGCCCTTCGGCCCTCCACTACTACTGCCTGGGGCCAGAGACCCCTTGACGACAAACACTTTGCAGAGAGTTGTGCAACCTGCCATAAATGCCCTGGAAATGCTCTCATTATCAATGAGTTTTCCAACCCATTATTCACATGCTGGCTGGATACAGTTTATTCATTCACTCTATTCACCAGCACTGTCTACAAAGGAAGTTATCTTAGCTTGTGTATTAGTTTCCACAGCCGCTGTAACAAATTACCACAAACCTGTTGGCTTAAAACAATAGAAATATATTCTCTCACAGGTCTGGAGGTCAGAAGTCTGAAATCTGTATCACTGGATGGAAATCAAGGAGTGGGCAGGGCTGTGCTCCCTCTGTGGGGCTCTAGGGAGGAATTGGTTCCTTGTATCTTCTAGCTCTGGTGGACGCTGGCATTCCTTGGCTCGTGGCTGCATCACCCCAACTTTCAAGTCCAGCATCTTCAAATCTTTCTCTGCTCTGTCTTCACTTCACTTTCTCCTCTCCGCGTGCAGGCCTCCTTCTGCCTGTGTCTCTTATAAGGACACACATAGTGGCATTCAGGGTCCAGCCGGATAATCCACGATAATCTGTTTTAAGATCCTTTGTCACATCTGCCAAGACCCTTCTTCCTTATAACATCAACAGATTCCAGATATTAGGACCTGATATCTCTGGGGGGCGGGCGGGGGGGGTGCATTATTCAGCTCACCCACACCAAGATTTCCCACCTCCCCATCACTGCATTCTTTCCTAATGTTTACAAATAAACTATGTCATGCTCTGCTCTATCATTTTCCAAAAGTTAACGTCAAGGTTCCTGTCTCTACTTTTATCAATCCACTTAAGGACTCTGCTTCCCCAGGCCACATCAGTCCAGACATAAAAATGGGGTCATAATAAACAAAAACAGCATTTCTCAAGTTTGCCATTATTGCTGGTTCTCCAGCCCCATAGAAACATCAGGAATCCCTAGAACGTATCTCTTTTATTTATTTAATTTTTTTTTGAGGTACACGAGCCTCTCACTGTCGTGGCCTCTCCAGCTATGGAGCACAGGCTCTGGACATGCAGGCCCAGCGGCCATGGCTCACGGGCCCAGCCACTCCACGGCACGTGGGATCTTCCCGGACCGGGGCATGAACCTGTGTCCCCTGCATCGGCAGGCAGACTCTCAACCACTGCGCCATCAGGGAAGCCCATAGAACGTATCTCTTAAGTGGAGGCAGCTTAGAGGTTGAGATCACAATCTCTATTTGGACTGTCCGGGATTGACCCATCACTGTGACCAAGTGTACTTTCCAAAGATGACCACAAAAATCTCTCCCATCCCAATGTCCTTCTGCAGTGTGGACTTGACCCCTGCTCCCGTCAAGAGGTGAAGTCCGTTTCTCCACCACTTCGATTTGGACGAGTCTATTGTGCGTTCTCCCATAGAATGTGGTGGAAAAGACACTGTACCATCTCCGGGCAAAGCCCTAAACTGGGCTGGAAGTTTCCCATTCCTACCTCTTGGAATGTTCTTTCTTGGGATGCTCCTTTCTGAAGCCAGCCACCCGGCTGTGAGGAAGCCCACCACACAGAGAGACCACTTGGCCGACAGCCCCCACTGAGCTTCCAGACGGCTAGAGTGAGAAGTCACCATGGACGTCCAGCCCAGTCAAGCCTTCAGAGGCCTAATGCCCCACCAACATCTGACTGCAACCACAGTGGACCCCAAGTAAAGACCACCCAGCGAGCCCAGTAAACGCACAGAACCACGAGTGACAATAAATTGTTGTCTTAAGCCATTGAGTCCTGGGGTGGCTTATTATATACCAATAGATAGTCAAATGAGCCACTTATTAACTGTTTAACCTGAAGCAAATGACAGGCCTTAGTTGAGGGTCCAGCCAGAAGCAGACCCTGCAACAAAGACCTGGTGCATGTAGTTTATCTGGATTCCAGGAAAGCCATACGAGAGTACGAGAGTGGGGTACGAGAGTGGGGAGGTGAGACAGGGAAGAGAAGGCAGCCAGTAAAAGGATAGCGTTTATGAGCGGGTTACCACAGTGACCAGTGCCTCCAGGGACCTACAATTGTCTCATCAATAAAATGGTGCAGCCATTGTGGACAACACTATGAAGTTTCCTCAAAAACTTAAAATTACTGTGTGACCCAGAAATCCCACTCCTCAGTATATATCCAAAATAATTGAAAACAGGATCTCAAAGAGATATTTGCATACCCATGTTCATAGCGGCATTATTCACAATAACCAAGAGGTGGAAGCAACCCAAGTGTCCATCAGTGGATGAATGGATAAACCAGATGTCGTATATAACTACAGTGGAATATTTTTCAGCCTAAAAAATAAGGAAATTCTGGCATATGCTGCAACATGGATGCCCCTTGAGGACTTCACGCTAAATGAAATAAGCCAGTCACAGAAGGACCAATGCTGCATGATTCTACTTATGTGCAATATTTAAAGTAGTCAAATTCATAGAAACAGAAAGTAGAATGGTGGTTACCAGGGGCTGCGGGAGGGGAACGGGAGCTGTTCAATGGGTATAGGGTTTCAGATTTGCAAGATGAAAAGTTCTAGAAATCTGTTGCACAACAAGGTGCATGCAGGTAACACTGGAAACTTAAAAATGGTTAAGATGGTAAATCTACATAATGTGTTTTTTTTACCACAATTTAAAAAAATTGTCTCAGCAAGGAGCAAACAAGTTGGGGTATTCACCATCAACTTCCTTGTGGAGGGTCACTCTTGGGGTGTTAACTCCCCCCCCCACGCTAAGGGCCAGAGAACACCCTGTACAGAGATGCAGGAAGCCATCAGCACATATGGGACTCTTGGGGGTGACCTCTGGGTGAGCAAGGACCTGGGAGGGGCACTTATGGGGTCTGACACATCACCTACCTTTGAGTCTCAGTTTCCTTGTCTGTAAAACAGGAATAAGCAATACCCACCCGGTCGGAGGTTGTGAAGGCTATTTTGGGTGACAAAAGCTCCCTGCCTGCTCACCTCCCCCCCGGCCCCCGGGGCCTCCCCAGTCCGAATTTAAGTGCACACAGCTCAGTCCCGAGTTAGGACCACCCCCACCATCATACACCCTGCCTCCCCGCTTTTATTTTTACAAATCAGTGAAATACTTGCCCAGCCCCAAACTTTTGGAACCAGCCTCTGAGGTTTGCAAAGACCGAGGCAGTAGCTCTGGGTCCCAGATGCACACTCCACCTCCTCCTGGACTCCGCCCCCCCTCCCAGCTCACAGATGTCCCCGCTGAGAGAGGTGAACACACAGGCAGCCTCTCTCACCAACCTCCACCAGCGTGACATCGCCTCCTCCGGCAGACAGACTTCGCCCTTCTTTATCTCACTCGTTTCAGGCTCCAAGCACGGCTTTAGACACCCTTTCTGGAGGCTGGGAGAAAATGTACTAAAATACCAGCAGTGGTCCAGCTGGTTGTAGGACTGAGGGAGTAGCTCTTTCTTCTCTATGCTTCCTGGATTTTCCACAATAAACACATTTTATTTTTTTATTGACAGAAAAACCAATTGTGTTTTTTAAGCAAGCCACCTAAAAGCCCTAGTTGCCTCCTCATTTTTCATAGCTTCACCTCATTCTGAACGTCAGTTTTTCAGCCATTATCCTATTTCCTGCCTCCCTGGTTTGAGTCCTCTGCCTTTGGACCTTTGCTCCGTCCTTTGAACATTTGAGCTAATCACAGATGCTTGTGCAAACCACACCAGCCTCCCTCTATTTGTCTTGATTTTCCTTCTCACTGGGAATATTTATAACCCAAATTTGCTTTACAATCTCCCAAACCAAGAAATTACTCTCACGTTCTCCTGATACGATGCACTAAGAACGTGCCATCCCATCCCTAATATAGGAGGAAACATCAGACAGACCCAAACTGAGGAACAGCCTATAACATAACCGGCTCTCACTCTTCAAAACCGTCAGTGTTGACAATGGCTCCTTTCCTCCTCCCCAGCTGGAAGCACAAGGGGAGTTTTCCTCCAATATTCACTTGTGAGAGCAGATTGGGCTTCTGGAGGTAATTCTCAAACAGGTGAGGACCCCTCTCGCACTGAGCCCCCTCTGGAGTTTCAACTCTCAGCTTGGTCTACACTGAGCCCCCGGCAATTCGTCAATTTCCCTTCCGGTTCCCTTCCCCAGCCCTGGTTCCTGTGCAGCTTTCTGCTCCTGGGGCTGTGATTCTCTGCGCTTACCTGTCGGTGCCTCCGATGCGGGGGCGGCAGTTTGCCCTGTGGCCTCACTTCTTTCACAAATCTAACAAGAGTTGTTGATTGAAAAAAAAAACCAGGACTTCCCTGGTGGCGCAGTGGTTAAGAATCTGCCTGCCAGTGCAGGGGACATGGCTTCGAGCCCTGGTCTGGGAAGACTCCCACATGTCATGGAGTAACTAAGCCTGTGCGCCACAGCTACTGAGCCTGCACTCTAGAGCCCACGAGCCACAACTACTGAGCCCACGTGTCATAACTACTGAAGCCTGAGCACCTAGAGCCTGTGCTCCGCAACGAGAGGAGCCACTGCAATGAGAAGCCCACACACAGCAACAAAGAGTAGCCCCTGCTCACAGCAACAAAGAGTAGCCCCTGCTCACCGCAACTAGAGAGCCCACGCACAGCAACAAAGACCCAATGCAGCCAAAAATAAATAAATAAAATAAATTTTTTTAAAAAGAAAAGCATTAAAAAATATATATATATCTTAAAAAAAAAAAAACCTGTCAGTGTTGTAAAAGACAAAGAAAGCCTGAGGAACGGCTCCAGACTGGAGGAGACATGACCACAGGCAACTTGTGATCCCGTGATCCTGGATATCTTTTTGTTTGAAAGGAAGGTATTGGGACAATTGGTGAAATCTGAATCTGAATAAGGCCTGGTATTACATCACTGGATTGATGGAAGTTTCCTGAGTGGGGTAAACGCACTGTAGTTCTAGAAGAGAATGGCTTTTGTATATTTTGGAATTATACAACTGAAGCTTTGGGAGGTAAAGGGTATCCTATCTGCAACTTATTCTCATATGACTCAGAAAAAACAAAACCAACACACACACACACAGAATGTGGGCGAAGAGTAAAAAACAAGTTCTTTGTTCTATTCTTGTGATCTTTCTATAAGCCTGAAATTATGTTGAAATTAAAAGGTAAAAGAATCCCACAAACCTCAGGCACCGCAGGCCCGTTGGCCCCTGGGGCTGCCCTTTCAGTGTCTGTGCCTTTAGTTCTCTGATGAGAACCTCTTCCTCCTGTCTGGGGGCTCATCCCTCTCTCACCCACAATTCCCTGCTGACTGTCAGAATTCCCATTTGGGACTGTCTCAGGATCCCTTTCGCTAATGAAGACAAAGGCCTTTCCCTACCCTGCTGCAGAGCAGGAATTCCTCTCCACGGGGCATCCTGGATTCTCTCCATCACAGCAGTGGTTCTCACCCTCAGGAGCCATAAAAACTCCACACTGAGGAAACACCCTAGATTAGAATCTCTGGTGGGGGAACCCAAGCACCTGTGCTTGGAAAGCTCTCTAGGTAATTCTATTGAGTAGCCAAGACTTTAAAAAAATCGACCCTACATCCCACCCAAAAAGACAACAATTAAGACCCTCCCCCCACCCCGGCTGCTTTCCAGAACAATCAAACCAGAATCTCCAGAGTTGGGGCCCAGGCAACCGACCTTTTTAAACTCCCCAGGAAATTATACCCCCATCACCCTGATTTCTAAATATAAAAATAAAAGAAACAATCGAAAACAAATCAAAAGATAAACAATCAGCTGGAAACAGGTGATTCCAAAGAGCAGCTTTGAGAACCAGCGCCTGAGGACAGCGGTTCCCAAACTTGAGCTGCATCCGAGTCTCCAGTGAGGCCTGATAAAGTGCAGATTGCTGGGTTCCACCCCAGGGTTTCTGATTCAGTCGGTCTGGATGGGGCCCGAGAACCTGCATTCCTAACAAGTCACTCGTCAGGGGACGCGCCTGCTGCCCCTCAGGACAAGACTTTGGGAACCACTGATGAGAATCTCCTGTTGTGTGTGGCACTGGGATCAGCGAGGTGGCACCACCTGAGAGCCTGTTAGAACTGCAGACTCCCAGGCCCCCCAGATCTCCTGACTCAGAATCTGCATATTAAACCAGCTTTCTTGATTTCCGAGCCACACTGCTCTAAAGGAAATCCCCACCATCTCACACACATACACGTGTGTTAGGGCCCCGAGCACTCATGACTCAGGATGGGGTGGCTGCATCTGGGGAGGACCCCCATCAGTATGACCCAAAAAGCCCTCTCGTAAAAGATGGTTAACATAACCCAGACAGGCAGAGGCTGCCAGTCTGCTGGACCAGGGTGAGAGGAAGAAGGAGGGCAGAGGCCCTGTAGGGGTTAACCATCCAGAAAGCACAGGTGGGGGTGAACACCCCAGGAGCCTCCTGGTCTGCCCTTTGATTTGACCTCCAGAGAATGAAGTTGACATAGCTGCCTGACTCCTAGGAGACTCCTGGTTAACCCAGTCACTTGACGTTCTTGACCTTGGACTGTGTCATCACCCTGATGCAGCCCCTTTAGCGACACTGAGCAGGGAAACCAGCCCAGAGCTGGGTGTCTGTCGCTGCCGCACCGTCATCGTTGCCTGCAGGGGCTGCACTTAACCGTCTGCGGGCGCTGCCCTGAGGCTGCACTTCACTGGCTCTTCATGAGAGTCTTGAGGTCAGTATTTATTATTAGCCCCAATTTACAGATGAAGGAACTGTGGCTGCGAGAGATGGACTTGCTTGCCCCAAACCACAGCAGCTGTTAAGTGTCAAGGGCAGAACTGACTCCCAAATCTCTCTGGCACCACCGTCTTGACAATAAACTAACCTGAAGCAGAACCCTCACCTGGAGAGCAAGGAGCCTTAACTGGCCACTGTGCTCTTCCTGCGTTTCCTCTCTGGTTTCTCCTTTACTGAAATGACAGAAACAAAAATTATTCTAAAGCTGTGACCCTTGGGCATGTGTGGCTATTTACGTATAAATTAATTAAAATTAAATAACATTTAAAATTCAGTTTCTCAGTCACACCAGCCACGTGTCAAGCACTCAACAGTTTCACGAGGCTGGTGGCTACTGAAATTGCATAGGACAGATTGTAGAGCAAATTTCCAGAAGTTCTATCGAACAGCACTAGTCCAAAAAATTTTACATGCCCTTCCCTACCCACGGTCACTCTTCATTCCAAATTAACTTTAAAATAATAAAGAAATGAAACTTCAAACCCACAAAGTGTGCTTTTACCTTGTTCTCATTCGTCAAAAAGAAACCAAAATTTTCAGCCATGAAACATCAGGTGTTAGAAGGGAGGCCCCTACTGGCAACACATGGGATTACAACCTAGCACAATCAGACACTGGAAACGGGCCAGAGGCTGGGGTGGAACAGCCATCACTGAGGTATCAGGGAATCCACAAGTGTGGGAGAAATTCCATATCTGGATAGGATCAGGGATGAGACTCCAGGAGGAGACCCTGAGTCAGAGAATCCATCCATCACCAGACTGAAATCTCCAGTATCATATACCTCATGCCTAACACAATGCCTGACACCAAGAAGATACATAATAAATGTTACTTACTCAATTTCTAAAAATCTAAAATTAGTAAATGGCACGAATTTTCCAGTCATTTATCAAAATGGGCATACAGGTTTCTGCCTTTGATATTCTGATGTGATGATTATGTAACTTCCTAATAAACCTTGGTCATGATATATTTTTTTTAAATGTCACTTAAATAATTGATTGATTGATTCTGAGAATTCCAGAACTGCACCACTGATCATTTAATCCTTTTATCATTTTTTTCCCCAATTGGACAAATCCCTTTTTAAAAAAAAAATTTATTTATCTATTTTTGGCTGCGTTGGGTCTTCGTTGCTGCACGCAGGCTTTCTCTAGTTGTGGCAAGCAGGGCCTACTCTTCGTTGCAATGCGTGGGCTTCTCATTGCAGTGGCTTCTCTTGTTGTGGAGCACAGGCTCTAGGCATGAGGGCTTCAGTAGTTGTGGCTCATGGGCTCTAGAGCACAGGCTCAGTAGTTGTGGCGCATGGGCTCAGTTGCTCCGCGGCATGTGGGATCTTCCTGGACCAGGGCTCGAACCCTTGTTCCCTGCATTGGCAGGCAGATTCTTAACCACTGCGCCACCAGGGAAGCCCCCATCCTTTATATTAAGAAGCCAATGGAGGGCTTCCCTGGTGGCACAGTGGTTGAGAGTCCGCCTGCCGATGCAGGGAACACGGGTTCGTGCCCTGGTCCGGGAGGATCCCACATGCCGCGGAGCGGCTGGGCCTGTGAGCCATGGCCACTGAGCCTGCGCGTCCGGAGCCTGTGCTCTGCAAAGAGAGAGGCCACAACAGTGAGAGGCCCACATACCGCAAAAAAAAAAAAAAAGAAGCCAATGGAGAAACAGGATTTACTATTTCAGACACTTAGCTGACACGAGAGTGTTCAATCATCAAGGGTGGTTAGAACTTTATGAAATCATCAAGAACAAGATGTCAAAATTTTTGAGACTCGGGTAAAACATGAAAAGACATTCCTGGTTTTTCCTTTGGTCCAAGGTGGCAGGAATGAAAGATCGCCTGCCTGATTGGGAGATGAATCCAGTCCCAAACCATTCATTAAATACGACTGGGCCGCATGGGAGCCAGGTGGCAAAGGAAATGAGCTGGCAGCTGCTTATCTGAGACCTGCACACAAAAGATCACAACGCATCCAAAGCTCATCCCCGATCTGGAAAGCACCCTGGGCCGAGCAAATGCTCCACAAAGACCTGGGCTGGGAAGGGCAGCCTGTGGTCTCTGAGGTCTCTTCTGGGGATCTGGGGGTCCAGGTGCTGGGAGCCCTGGCCTATTGGATGCAAATCTTGACCATGAAGAAATTGGAGTATAGATAGTGATGCAATCCCAGGGCACTGCAGAGGACCCCCAGTTATTGGGGAGGCTTTTCATGGGATCCAAGCAAGCCAATCAACAGGTCTGAGTCACGGCAGTATTAATGATCTGGTGGCCTAAGGCTGCTTATAGGTCGCTGTCCAGAACTGGAGGAGACACAGGGTCTGGCCTAGCTTCACGGAGATGGAAGAGTGGAGAATGGAGAATACCATTTATTGCAAGATCCAAAACAGCCCGCCCTCTGAAAAAAAACAAAGGATGGTGCCCCTGTTTGATGAATTTCACTGGGTTCCACCCTTGTGCGTGGTCCTGTTCTCGGTGCTGCGGAGACAGATCGGTAAGCTTCTGGGGCCAGGGGCAGACTCATTACAAAGGGCCCTTCTCTCTCATCCTCCTCTTCACAAGCCCACTTGAGCCCCCTCTCAATTCCTGGAATAAGTAAGACACTATTTCATGACACTTTTACCTTAATTAAAAGGTCTCAGATACCCATACCCAATGTGCAAACGACTTGGACAGGGGAATATCCGAATGGCTGGGAAACATGAAAAGATGCTTAACGTCAATGGTTACAGGGATATACAAATTAAAACTACTAGTGCTGTGACTGCACACTCACCAGAATGGCTAAAACCAAACCTCTGGAAATGTCCAGGGTGGGTGAGGCTGGGGACCAACCCACACTGTCAGTGGGAGTGTGGATTGGTCCAATCACTGCAGACAACTGTCAGGCAATTTCTGTTAAAGTTAAACAGGGACTTCCTTGGTGGTGCAGTGGATAAGACTCCACGCTCCCAATGCAGGGGGCCCGGGTTCGATCCCTGATCAGGGAACTAAATCCCACATACCGCAACTAAGAGTTCGCATGCTGTAACTGAGGAGCCTGCCTGCTGCAACTAAGACCTGGCGCAACTAAATAAATTTTTTTAAAATAATAATAATAATTAAAGTTAAACATACACTTAACATACAACCAAGCAGTTCCACTCCTGGGGATAAACCCAAAGGAAAGGAGGGTGTTCGTGCACCATAAAGGCCATGTCCAGAAATGCACATCACAGCTGAACTGCGAATAGCCAGATCCTAAACATAACCCAAATGCCCATCAGTGGAAGAATGGAGAAATATCATGTACAGCACCGAAGGGAAATGACCGAATTGCTCTTACATGCGATAATATGGATGAATCTCAAAAACAATGTTAAGGAAAAGAAACCAGACACAAATGAGCACATCCTGTATAACTAAATTTATATGAGTTCGACAGGCAAAACTCATCGGGGGGACTTCCCTGGTAGCGCAGTGGTTAAGACTCTGCGCTCCCAATGCAGGGGACCTGGGTTCGATCCCTGGTCAGGGAACTAGATCCCATATGCATGCCGCAGCTAAGAGTTCACATGCCACAACTAAGGAGCCCGTGAGCCGCAACTAAGACCCAGCACAACCAAAAAATAAAACCTCATCCATGGTGCTGGGGTCAGAATAGCGGCCGCCTGCTGGGGCGGTGGGAAGTGGCGATTGGGAGGAGGGCTTGAGGGGACTCACTGGATGATGGAATGTCCTCTGTGCTAATCTGGGTAGCAGTCACACGGGTGTAGACACAGGTAAAAATTCATCAAACTGTCCACCTAAGATTTGTGCATTTTACCGTGTGTAGATTATGCCTTAATAAAAGCGTAAAAGTAATCAAAGGTCTTGGTGACCACACGTGACAGAAGTGTGGCTGAACATCAAAAGCTTACATGAAATACCATGACCACATCCCCTGGGAGTTTAATAGAACAGTCTCAAACACAGTCACAGTCCCCAGGCCCTTGGCAACAGTTTCCATCCTTACTGCTCACCTAGCACCAAAAGGGATGTGTGCCTTTCCAGCCAAGCGGGCTGCAGCCCCTCCCAGAGCTCTCAATGGACTCACTCCCTGGAGCTGTCCTCCAACAGCTCCCAAGCACCTGGGGCTGAGTGCTGCCGGCGCAGCCCTGCAACCCCCGGAGCCAGGCCTGCTCAGAGCCTCGGAGACAGCCCTGCTGGACTTTAGTGGAAACTTACGGGGCCCTGAGCAAACTGGACATGCAGGGCTGGCCTGCAAGGAAAGATTAGACAAAGGAAGAAATGCTTTAGGAAGGTCCTGTATTTAAAACACCTTCTCTGTCAATCAACTATACTTTAATGTAAAAAAATTTTTAAATAAATAAAACACTTTTTAAAAAAAATACACATTTCTTCATTTATTTTTTATTTTGCTGCGTTGGGTCTTGGTTACTGCACGTGAGCTTTCTCTAGTTGAAGTGAGCAGGGGCTACTCTTCGTTGTGGTGCGCGGGCTTCTCATTGCGGTGGCTTCTCTTGTTGCAGAGCATGGGCTTTAGGTGCGTGGGCTTCAGTAGTTGTGGTGTGGGCTCAGTAGTTGTGGCACACAGGCTTAGTTGCTCTGGGGCATGTGGGATCTTCCCGGACCAGGGCTCGAACCCGTGTCCCCTGCATTGGCAGGTGGATTCTTAACCACTGTGCCACCAGGGAGGTCCAATAAAACACTTTTTCTGCTGGAATTGTGCAGCTTCAGCCGTGTTGCTCCCCAGCCCGTGGACCAGGGCTTCTCAACTTCGGCTGCATGTCAGGATCACAGGGAGCTTTGAAATGTAGGATGCCAGGGCCACCCCAGCCCAGAGCAACCGAATCAGACTCTCTAGCACAGTGATACTCGGAGTGTGCTCCTGAAGCAGGAACTTGTCAGAAGTACAAATTCTCAGGCCCACTTTGACCTCCTGGATTCTGGAGCTGGCCCTGGCAATCTCTGTGGTAACTGTTCTAAGATGCTGTCCCAGTGATTCTGACACACGCACAAGTGTGAGGACCACTGCTGTAGCCAGAAGTTCACATTTCTAACAGGTTCCCAGGTGGTACAGGCGCTGCTGTTCTGGGGACCACACTTTGAGAACAACCGCTGTCTGTCTAAAGGTTAGAGCCAAGCTCTGGGAGGTGGGAGGGGGGTGGGGGAGGGGAGATTAAAAGCTACACAGGTGAGTGACTCTGATGCAGGTGAGGGTTAATAAGCGCTTCCATGGACTTTCATCATCGAACTTGGCAGGAGGGGCACACCTGGGCAGGAGGCCCACACAGGTGAGAATGTTACAGGAAAATGTTACAGCAATTTGTTCCTGGGGCTACTTTTCACCCCGTAAAACTGCAATGTGGGGTTCCTGGTGTGGCAGGAGTTACTTTCCCATCCCTGAGAGTTTCTTCTGGCACTCCTGGACCTGAAGAGGTTTCTGGTAGAACACTTTGCATAAAAGTCTCAACTGGGGGAAAAGCCTGATTTTACCCTCAACGGTTAATCTTTGGTCCAAGATAGAGGGGAAGCAAGGGCAGGGAAATCGAGGAGTAAATGGAATGAAGAAGAAGAGGGTCTGGGCGGGGCTGGGCATGAGACAGGGATAGGCTGGAAGAGAGAGCTGCGGGGGGAGCGGGCAGGGAGACATGTCTTGTTTCTAAGGAAGGCTGACCCTTTTTTTTTTTCAATTGAGCCCCAAAAGGGTTTTGTTCAAGATTAAAGAGAGGAGCTGAGCAAGCTGATCTGCACAGCAGAAAAGAAAAGGATTGAAGTGAGTCCAGAGGAGTGGGAAGGGCGGGGAGACCAGCACTTGGGGAGGGTGGGAGCACGGTCAGGCTCAGAGGATTAAAGCTTCCTTTTCTGAAAAGACAGACCACAGGCTGGGAGAAAAGAGTCACAACACATATACCTGGAAAAAGACTTGCATTTAGAATATAGAAAATACTTGTACACCTCACTGGTAGGAAGGCAAACAACTCAATGAAAAAAAAAAATGGCCAAAAGACATGAGTAGGCCCTTCACAGAGGATACACAGATGGCCAACAACCACATGAAAAGATGCTCAGCATCATTAGTCATCCGGGAAATGCAAAATACCACATAACACCCACTAGAATGGCTAAAATTAAAGACTTCCAATACCAAGTGTTGACAGAATGGAAGGCATCTGGAACTCTCATACCCTGCTGGCAGAAAATGAAAACTGTACAACCACTTGAAGAAATTCTGGAGTTTCTTTTAACATTAAACATACACCTACCCTAAGACCCAGCAAATCCACTCAGATCTTTCCCAGAGAGCAATAAAAACAAATGTACACAAAACAACTTGTGGCTATATTTATATATACCCTGCAAAAGTCTTTACAAGTGCCGGGGAGGAAAAGTTTCCTCCACCTTCTTAGGTTTGTGATTGGGGCCTGCAAATTAAGCTGACAAAAGACAGAGTAGCAAGAGAAAAGGCAGAGTTTATTTATTCATACATGCAAGAGTGCCCAATGATGAGTAACAAAGTAGTCTTTAGAATTTGAGCCTTATCTACTTATACATCTAACTTAGTAGGGGAAATGGAGGAGGAGAAAAGAGACTCCTATAGGAGAACAAATAGGTTTCTTCAGGAAAGACAAATAGGTTTTTAGGAAAACAAACCAGCGACAAGAAAGTTTGTGATAGTGTTTGATCATGCAGGTCTTTCCATTTTCTTCATGGCCCTGAAACCCTCCCAAGAGGGAATTTTGGGGAGATTTATTCTTGGTTTCTCTCCTGGAAGTAGAAACCGCCCCAAAAAGGAAATTTATGGGGGCCCTCATTTCTCAGAAGTCTATGCTGTTAGTCAGATAAAGGAAGCGCTAGGAAGACTTCTTTCTGCATCTGTTGAATCTCAAACGTCTTCAGTATAAAATAATGTTTATACCAACTCTGGGGCTCTGAGTGGATAATAATGGTTACGCATTTGTAGGGCGGGGATGGAGGCAGGTGGGAATTGGAAGGTTGGGGACAGAGGTAATAAGGAAAACAGTTTTGGCACACATTTAAAAATTTTAGAAAGATATGAATGCATTGCCCATTCAAAAAAAATTTAGGTCTAAGTATGTTTCCAATCTATTTTAGGATTAGTTTCAACCCCCTATTAAGAAAATATGGATTTTTGCCTCATTAGCAAGGCTTAATAGAATCCAGCCTGAGGGAAGTACAAAGATTTTATCATCAGTGGCTGCAACTTCTACCCAGAAAGGTTTTAAGAATCAGGTCACCCTTTCCACTTTGCTAGGAGGGACACTTCAGCAACATCTCAGCTGTAAGTCCCAGGTTCATCTCTCATTGTTCCCCTCTGGTCACCAGGAACACAAGGACAGCTGCAGAGGACAGTAGGTGGGATGGAAGTGGGCCTCCAAGACCCAGTGGACAATGGAAACCTTCCACCTTTAAGCAGATGTCAGGTGATTATTTGGGATTTGCACGTGGGTAAAAGGACGGGTGAAACTCTGACAGACACCTGCATCTTGCCCTGACATTCTGACTTGTTGCCCATAAAAGGATCAAAGTACTTTCTAGCTCAGAGAGGGAGCCATTCTTGATCTGAAGAAGATCTCAAAGGGACTTCCCTGGTGGCGCAGTGGTTGAGAATCCACCTTGCAATGCAGGGGACACCGGTTCGAGCCGTGGTTGGGGAAGATCCCACATGCCGCGGAGCAGCTAAGCCCACGTGCCACAACCAGAGAGAAACCCTTGCACCGCAACAGAGTCCACGTGCCACCATGAAAGATCCTGCATGCCGCAACTAAGACATGATGCAGCCAATAAATAAATAAATAAAAGAAGATCCCAATATAGGAATTCAAGGTCAGTTCAAGGTTTTTCAGATAGAGTTGATGAGAGGGTCTTAAATGCCCTGAAATTTAAAAATACAAACCAGAGAGGAAAAGGATCAAGGTTCTGGTTGTGGGGACACATCTCACTTCCAGAACATGCCAAACCCATTCCCACCCGAAGGCATCTAAACTAACCGTGTCCTCTACCTAGACTCCTCATCTCAAACCTTCTCATCCTGATCTCCATTTAAATGCACCTCCCTCAAAATACACCTCTGATCACCCAAAATATAACTCCATCCACGCAGCCTCTAACACATCCACCTTTACCATTTATTCTCTTCAGAGCCCTTACCACCCTCAAATCCTTTCTTATTTGCCTGTCATCTGTCTCCCGATAAGAATGACTCCAATGGTGTAGCCATAACTGGCCCTTCTTCCCGTGCTTCCCCGGTGTTTCGAGCAGTTGCCTAGTACACAGTGGGTGCTCAATATGTGCTCAACAGATGAACAAATGAGTAAAAGTTAAACTTGAGATGTCTGTGAAATAGCCAAGGAGCGATGTCAAATAAGAGTTGTTAAAGGTCCTGCTGTAGAGCACAGAGAACTATATTCAATATCCTAGGATTAAGCATAACGGAAAAGAATAGTTTAAAAAAGAATGTATATATATATATGTATAACTGAAGCACTTTGTTGTACAGCAGAAATTAACACAACACTGTAAATCAACTATACTTCAATAAAATATTAATTAATTCTTAAAAACCAAGAGAATGAGTTTAAAAAAATAAAAGAGCTGTCAAGTGGTGGGAAAGATCCAAGCTGGAGGTATATTTGGGCATCATTAGAACAAATTCAGTTTTTAAGTCCATAGGAATCAATGAACCACCTGAAGAGAGATTTAAAGAAGAAAGAGCCTGAGCTCCTAGGAGCCCAGACTTTAGAGATTGGGTACAGCAAAGGGAGCAAGTAAGGAAGCGCAAGAAGCCTCCAGTGAGGCAGAAGGGAAACCAGAAGAGGCAGGCGTCGCCGAGGCTGAGAGACAAGAGGATTTGGAGAAGGAAGTGGCCTCCCCTGTGGGACGCGGCCCATAGGGTGGGCAGCACGGAGGCGGTCAGGACCTGGACGAGGCAACTCCAGTGCAGAGATGGGCAGAAGCCCACTGGGATGGACCAAGGGATGAATGGGCGGAGGGGGGTGGGGAGTGGAAGCTTGAGTGTCAGTGACTCTATCCAGAAGGTTGGATCAACTGGGTGCAGCTACAGGCAGATATGGATAAAGGGTTGATTCTCTTCTGCTCAACATATTATTGTGAAAAACTTCAAACCTGCAGAAAGTCGAAGGAAGAGTACAACGCACAGCTCTTCACCCTTCACCTAAATTCATCATTTGTTAACACTCAGCCTCATTTACTTTCCACACACACACACACACACATATTCATTTTGGGGTGAACCACTGGAAATAAAGTTGCAGATACTCCTAAATACCACAGCATGCCTTTCCTAGCAACAAGGCCATTCTCCTACATGACCTCAATGCCACATCCCACCCAAAGAAGTTTAACATTGAATCAGTAACATCATCTAGCAAACAGACCATATTTACGTTTCCCCAGCAGTCCAGACACGGCCTTTATAGCTGCTTTCTATTTCCTGGTCCTGGATCCAATTGAGGTTCACTCATTCCCTTTGGTTGTCAGGTTTCCATACTTTAATCGGAAACAGTCCCTGGCCTTTTTCTTGTCTTTCAGGGTACTGACATGCTTGAAGAGTTCAGGCCAGTTGTCACGTTGCCTGTCCCCATACTGGATTTATCTGATTGTTTCCTCATGACTGGATTCAGGTTAAACATTTTTGGCAGGAATACCACATAGATGATGTGAGCTTCTCAAGGGAGAGTTTTTAAAAGATGGAAAATACTCCCATCTACTTGAATGCAGATGTAAATGATGCAGTAGATCAGAGATGATGACAGGGAGGGAAATTGGCTCAGTGAAGGAGGTCATAACACCCTTAAATTGGCTGGAGGTGGGGTGCGGGGCCAGGGAATGGGGAGGGTGGAAACAGATGAAGGGACAGACATACCTGACTGGCAGCAGGTATGCCTCCTTCGTTGTAGCAAACAAGGAGAAGCAGAAGGTGGTGTGAATGAATGAACATAGTCTGAGGCAGGGAGGGTGAGTCTGTTTGGATCTGATAGCTTCTACCTCCTCACTGAAATGAGGTGGTTGGTGGGAATGTAAAAGGGCACAGCCGCTGTGGAAAACAGTATGGCAGTCCCTTAAAAAATTAAGCAGACAGGTCCAGTGGTTAGGACTCTGTGCTTCCACTGCAGGGGGCATGGGTTCAATGCCAGGTCGGGGAGCTAAGATCCTGCACGCCACGCGGCATGGACAAAAAAAAAAAAAGGAAGAAAAAGAAGAAATTCCCAGGCCTAGATGTTTTCACTGGCTAATTTTATAAAATATTTAAGGAAGGCTTAACACCAATTTTATACAATGTCTTCCAGAAAATAGAAAAGTAGGGAGTACTTCCCAACTCATTTTATGAAGCTAGTATTATCCTGACACCAAAACCAGACAAAGATAGTACAGAAAAGTAGAGACCAATATCCCTAATGAACATAGATGCAAAAACCCTTAACAAAGTATTAGCAAGAAAAGTCAGTCATATATAAAATGAATCATACATATTGACCAAGTAAGATTTATTTCAAATAAATCTTAATGCAAGGTTGGTTCAATATTTTTAAAATCTATCAATGCAATCCACCATACTGACAGTCTTAAGAAGAAAAATCAGGGCTTCCCTGGTGGCGCAGTGGTTGAGAATCTGCCTGCCAACGCAGTGGACATGGGTTCGAGCCCTGGTCTGGGAAGATCCCACATGCCGCGGAGCAACTGGGCCTGTGAGCCACAATTACTGAGCCTGCACGTCTGGAGCCTCTGCTCCGCAACAAGAGAGGCCACGATAGTGAGAGGCCCGCGCACCGCGATGAACAGTGGCCGCCGCGTGCCACAACTAGAGAAAGCCCTCGCACAGAAACGAAGAACCAACACAGCCATAAATAAATTAATTAATTTTTTTAAAAAAAGAAAAATCACATAATCATATCAATCAATGTGGAAAAAAGCATTTGACAAAATTCAACATGCATTTATGATTTTAAAAAAGAAAGCTCTCAGAAGAATAGAAATAGAGAGGAAATTAACTTGAAAAAGGAATCTACCACTAATGTTATACTTAATGGCAAAAGACTGAATGTTTCCCCATAAGAGCAGGAAAAAGGGCAAGTAAAGGCTCTCACAACTTGTATTCAGCATCATGCTGTAAGTTCTAGTCAGTGCAATAAGGCAAATATGAAAACAAAAGAAACAAAAAAAGTAGGAAGGAGTAAAATGCACATAACTTGAAGAAAAAAATTGTTCCTGTTTGCAGAGAACATGACTGTCTATGTAGAAAATCCCAAGGAATCTGAAAAAACAATTCTAGAGCTAATAAGTGAGCTCAACAAGATCTCAGGACACAAGTTAAACATATAAAAATCCATTGTAAGGCTTCCCTGGTGGCGCAGTGGTTGAGAGTCTGCCTGCTGATGCAGGGGACACGGGTTTGTGCCCCAGTCCGGGAAGATCCCACATGCCGCGGAGCGGCTGGGTCCATGAGCCATGGCCGCTGAGCCTGCGCGTCCGGAGCCTGTGTTCCACAACGGGAGAGGCCACAACAGTGAGAGGCCCGCGTACGGCAAAAAAAAAAAAAAAAAAATCCATTGTACTTCCATGTTCTAGTAATGAACAGTGGACACCAAAATTAAAAATATAATTGCACAAAAAGAAAAGGAAATACTCAAGAGTACATATCTAACAAAACTTGTTCAAGATCTGTATGCTAAAGTGACAACATGTGGGTGAAAGAAATGAAAGCAGATCTAAATACATGGAGAGACATCGTATGACTGTGGATTAGAATACCCAACATAGCTAAGATGTCAATTCTTAACAAATTGATATACAGGTTTAAAGCAAACCCTATCAAATTCCCAGAAAAGGTTTTTTTTTTTTTAGCTACAGACAAGATTATTTAAAAATTTATACTGAAAGGCAAAGAAACTAGCATGGCTAAAATAGTCTTGAGAAAGATAAATAAAAAGAGAGGAATCAGCCTATCAGATTTCAAGACTTACTGTAAGCCTGCAATAATCAAGGATGTATGGTATTGGCAGAGGAACAGACATATAGACCAATGGAACAGAGTAGAATATTCAAAAATAGATGCACACAGACTTGCCCAACTGATTTTTTACAAAGGTGCCAAAGCAGTTCAATGAAGGAAAGAGAGCCTTTCCTACAGGAGCAATTAGACATCCACAGGCAAAAAAAAATTAACATCAACCTAAACCCCACATTTAATACAAAAATTAACTCCAAATGGATTGCTGACTTAAATGTAAAATGTGAAAATATAAAACTTTAAGAAATATGCATAGGAGAAAATCTCTAGGACCTAGGGCTTATACTTGATACCAAAAGCACTATTCATAAAAGGAAAAATCAGTAAATTGAACATCAAAAGTAAAAACTTTTGCTCTATGAAAGATCCCGTTAAAAGGTAGAAAGACAAGGTACAGAGTGGGGAAAAAAATGTTTGCAAACCATGTATCCAACAAAGAACTAGTTGTGGCCCACAGGCTCAGTAGCTGAGCGGTGCGTGGGCTTAATTGCCCCAGGGCATGTGGGATCTTAGTTCCCTGACCAGGGATCGAATCCACGTGCCCTGCATTGGCAGGAAGATTCTTAACCACTGGACCACCGGAGACGTCCCAGAGCTTCTTTTTATATGGTTATTGTCTCTTTCTGTTTCTTGGAGGCCAGGAAGTCAGCCAGGCCCTGGGTTGTGACAACCCTTTTGTCACCTCATCTGCTTTGAAGCCTTAGGCAGTCCTAGGAGGGGGACCAGGAGAGGGTAATTTCCTCTTTAATTTCCTCCTGTGGGTAATGGAGGCGGGGGCTGCACCCGGGCCCCACATCTATGGATATTTATTGACAAAGCCCAGGTCCCCTCCCTCCAGACTCAGAACGAAAGCCCAGGCCCAAGAGTTCACCAGGAGAACAGGCTGGGAATACAGGAGGGGCCGAGAGAAGTAGTGAGAACATGAAACAAGAACTAGATGCAGGAGGTAAGGAGGGCCAGGGGAACAGTGCGGAGCTGGGACATACAAAGCGTCACTCGGTTCCCTCTTCTGGAGCCGTCAGAGGGGCCGCCTGGGGCCAGAGAGACAGCAGACTATCCATCAGCCCGACAGTCTAAGTCAATAAGAAGCTAGGCGTTTCTTCTGTCTATTCACCTAATCTTTTAACACTGTTTATTGGAGGGGTTGACATAACTCAAGCCTCCTGAAATAATGCAGGGGCTTTTCCCCAACCAACTCAAACATCGAACCTGCAACTACCAAGACACCAGGCGGAACCATTACAAACACACACCCTGCCCAGCCTGGGAGGCAGTTTCCAGGCTAGCAAGAGGGCTGCAGAGGAGGAACCTGCCGTGAGAAACAGGGGCAAAGGGAGAAGGCTCCAGAGTGTTCAGTGGAGACTTAGAACTGTCCTCACCCAAATTCATATCTTCAGCGCCAGCTCTCAGTACTGTTTCTAGACCCCAGATAAGTCACTTAGCTTCTCTGTACCTCAGTTTCTTCACCTGTAAAATGGGGCTATGCCTGGAGTGGATGCTGTGGGTGCCCTGCCTGTAACCTATAGACCCTCATCATTTCCGGGCACAACTTTGCCTGAGGACTTTCTCCAGCCACCATAGCCCGCTCTGTCTGCATCCTTAGAAGAACTAGAGAATGGACACACCCAGGAGCAGCCATCAACCCAAACTAACAGGAATCGGTATATAAGCACCCCTGCTCCTGAGGGGCCAGAGATCTCAGGTGTGAGTTCCACACTTGTCTCCCAGGCTCTCCAGCAGGACTGAAGTCCAGTTGCTCATGGTGATGATGTGCTTGATTATACAATAATAATACAGCAATGGCTGCCCTTCTCTCCCTGTCTCATTTCCCCACGCCCCCTGAGATCACCTCCCACAGAAAGCCCTTGCCCTTGAATCGTTATAACAAGGTCAGTTTCTGAGGGACCCAAATGAAGGACCTCCCTTCCAACAACATTCTCAGTTGTTGGTAAGATCAGTCAAAGCTCATAGACAAAGGTCAAGGTTATCATCATGATATCTTGGCACTTTCTCTCTGCTTATGCAAAGGGAGCTCCTGGCCAGCATGACTTGGGTGTTCTCCAGCTTTTGAACCCTAGGGACTCCCCAGGGGGCTCTAAGGTAGAAGGAACAGAAACCATAAAAGACAATAATTTGGAGCCAAACTAGGTCCTACCTGGTTTGAATGGCTCCCAGCACAACAATCACAACTTCCAACCTCCAAATGGTGGGGATTTCTGCAAAGACCCAGCTCAGCCAACACACCAAACAACTAAGAAATATGTTTTAGGTATAATCTGGCCCATAACTGATTCAAACAGAAGATGTGACCTGTGGCCTCAATAGCCCACAGAACCCAAGAAGAATATCTAACGATTAGCTGAGTGAGGCCAGCAGCAAATCCTAGAAAACCAAGGGGAAACCAGAAAACATGGGGCTGATCCAAAGGGTACAGGGGCCCTGAAGGAGCTCCCAGCAGCCAGGGCTGAGAAATGTGAACAATAAAATAAAAAATGATAATATCAGATTATCACCCACAGAATAAAATATCTCTAAGTTCACACAGATATAAATAAGTATTTGATTAAATAAGTCAGAGCAGAAGGGACAGCTCTTTCTTTCTTTTTTAATTTTTAAATTTTTATTGGGGTTTAGTTGATTTACAATGTTGCATTAGTTTCAGGTGTACAGCAAAGTGAATCAGTAATATATATATATACACATATCCACTCTTTTTTAGATTCTTTTGCCACATAGGCCATTACAGAGTATTGAGTAGAGTTCCCTATGCTATACAGTAGGTCCTGAGACAGCTCTTTCTTGGAGTGGAAATCCAATCAATACATGTGGAAGGAAGGAGGGAGGGAGTGAGGGAGGGGAAGCCAAAGAAGTGATGCTGCAGACAAGATCTGATGGAGGCTAGAATCTTGAAAGGTTTAAGGAGAAAAGGCATCTGCACGGCCTCAACGAATCTCTCCTGAGATGTCTGTCGATGGGGCCGGGGGTGGGGATGGGAGGTGAATATAACCTTACAGAGGAAAAGCCCCTCAGGACCACCTGACCAGAGAGCCAGGCATCGCTGCACAAATCAGCATCGTGACCCCGTGGCCCCAGGTCCGGAGCTCCACGACAGCGGTGCCCTTGCTGGATGTACGCCCTCCACCCAGACACGAGGACCCCACAAAGCCCAGGCTCAGGAGTGTCGGCAAGGTGACTGGTCAACACTCCTCGCGGGTATCCGGGTCCGGGTCCGGGCAGACAAGGAACAACTTAGGGACCGTTGCTGATAGGAAGGCAGCAGAGACGCAGAAAAACTAAATGCACAGGCGGGATCCTGGATACATTCTCCTGGAGCCAAGAAGGACGTTCATGGAAAAGCTGGTGAGGTTCATGCAGGGTCTTGGGTTGGATTAAGGGTGTTAGGATGAGAGCTAACCTCCTGGCTTTGATCGCTGGGCTGCGGGTTTGTAAGTTTGGGGAAGTTGGGAGAGGAGGACAGGAAACTTTCTGTACTGTTTTTGCAACTTTAATACTACACTTACTACTTTTTACTCCTACTTTTTGAAATGTAGTTCAAAATGAAAAGTTTAAAAAACAGCAGCAAATGTCCAGTTTGCCAGCAATGTCCTTCTTAGAAAAGGAACAATCACCACACCTGTGCTGATCTAAGCAATGCTCAAAACTGGGGCGCCAGACCTCAAAATATTCTGCCACGTGTGAGTGGGGAGGTAAGAGCCAAGGCCTTTTCTCTCTGCAACGTGCCCACCAGGTTCAGAGGAGGCAAAAATGACAGGATCCCATCTGAATAAACTTGGCAGAAAAACTGTTTGGTGGCCTGTCCGAGGGCCGGTCATACATTTACCAACAGCATTTGCAGCTCTGGGCTCCCCGCTGGGGTCTCCCTGGCCTGTGCACAGCATCCACCAAGGCCAGGAGCTGATTTCCTGGAAAATAATGTGCAAAACTGTTTCAGACAACACGTCCTTTCACTACAACCTCTATGTGGCCTGTTCGAACTGGCATCAGGAGCCCGTGTTGCAGCCAGGAGCAGTTTGGGACATTTAGAATATTCTCGGGACCTCAGTTCTAGGCCCGTGGACCAGACTCGACATGTGTGGAGCCAGAGGACAGGTTCGAGGTGGAGTCGAGTGACCTGGGAAAGCCATGCTGGGCCCAGTGAGCCTGCTCGCAGAGAAGGGGGAGCCCCCAGGGAAGGACAGGGACGCAGAGGGCAAGGAGGCAGGAGGTGAGGGCTGCCATGTCTGCTGCCTCCCTTTAAGCAAATACCAGCCTGTTTGAGGAATAAATATTGACCAAGGTGAAGAGAGGCGCAAGGCCAGGAGGCTGAGGCTGCAGAGGGAGCCTGGCTTAGAAAGGGTCCCCTGCAGAGAGCTCTCAGTATCCCCAGGCCACTGAGGTCCTCTCCCCGGGGTGCTGGAGAGGGGCCTTCACACACGTCCTCAACGTCTTTCAGCTGATGCTCCTCGGGGACTTGGGGTCAGTGGCCAGGATGGGAGCCACACCAGGGGCAAAGGCGTAGCCCAAGGGGCTGTCCCTGGTCTAGGATGAGCACCAGGTCTAGAAGGTCCTGGGTAAACAGTCCTGCTTCAGCGGGTGCTTCATGGGTCCCTGGTCCAAAAGGCCTACCAGCATTCTCAGGGTCAGGGGAGCTTCTCAATGTGTGGCTACAGGGCTCTCATCAGAGGCCCCTGGGGCGCTGGATAAAAATGCACATTCCTGGGCCCCCAGACCCCTCCATACACTCAGGGGTGAAGCCTGGGACTGCATTTTTAGCGCCTTCCCTGGTGATTCTGATGCCAATTCAGGCATGAGGCCGGTTAGACCCATTTCGCAGAAGAGTAAGTCAAGGCCCAGAGCGGGAAGGGCGGGCACGGCTTCCTTTGGCTGCAAGGGGGGTGAGGGACAGCGAGGGAGGGAGGGGAGCCCTGGCTTCACCTCTCCCAGCCCCCTGGGAACAGCCAGCCGCTTCCACCTCTTCGACTGGGAACGCCTTTCCCTCCCCCCACCCAGATTGTCCAGACGACTCCTCTGGGCCACGGGGGTCTCAACCCCTGCCTCCAGCCCAGGAAGGAGTCCCTGCCTGTCCTCGGTCCCCAGCCCCTAGCCCTCTCTCCCGGCAATGGCCACGGCGAGTGTGACTGACCACGACCCCCGGAGGCCCCACAGCAGCACGGACACGGGTCCTGGAGCCACAGCCTCCAGCTCTGCAGCGCCACACTGCCCGCCCCCACCCAGAAGCTCTAACAGACGAGAAGCTGGTGCTCCAAGTTCCAGGGCCGTCCCCCATCAGCCTGCCCAGGTCGGGGAGAAGCTCACCCCAGCCGGACCTCAGTGCTCCTGCCTCACCAGGCATGGGGGCAGCCCCAGCAGGAGGGCGGGGCTGGGAGTGGGGGAGAGGCTCCTGGGATGGGGGGTTCCTCCCGGAGAAGGGAGCAGCTGGGGAGGCAAAAGCCAGCCCCTGCCACCCTGCCCACCCCCTCCTGACCCGGGTCTCACCCTCCGTGAGGGTTGCGTCTCCTGCCCATCCCTTTCGCTCACCAGACGGCCCCTAACGGGCTTGCTGGCAGCTCCCGTCTCCCCCCCCCCAGCCACCCCAGGCTCCACTCCCCTTACACGGGTGTATCCCCGGCCCAGCATTCCCACTTCCTTTGCCTAGAATTGCAGACTCCTCCCCTGCCCAGCCATGGACACTTGCCCTTCCTCGCACGTGGCCACTTCCCTGCTCAAACCCTCAATGGCTCCCTATTACCTGCCGTCTGAATCCTCACTCTGGGGTTTAAGTTCCACCTAAATCTGGCCTCCAAGGTGTCACTGGCGTGTCATTATTCCATAAGCCTGTTCTGATTACTTATAATAGAAAAGGTAAATATCTCCAGATTCTCTGACCCTCCTAGAGATTGGACCTGCTTGTGGCCACTCTTTTCTTCTTTATTCCCACGTAGGGTGGAGAAGACACCAGCCACCTCACTACCATCCCTCACTTTTCCTCTGAGCCTAAAACTGCTCTAAAAGATAAAGTCTTAAATAAAAACACCCCCTGAAAAAGTACTTGAGAGAAAGGGAGAGAGTGAGTGTGTTTGGGGTGGGGGACCCATACTTATGCAGAAGGAGAGGCTGGAAGGCTGTGTGGGCATCTCACCTCTCCGTCCTGCCACCCAGTGACTTAACATGTAATTTGGGGGACATTAAAAAATCAGTTTAAGAAACTTGGGGGACAAGAGGCAGTTTTCATGAGAAAAGGCACCAACCACTACATTACACAGGCTGGGTTGGAATCTCTGTGGTCATGTGGCCTTGGGAGAGTCACTTGTGCATTTTTCTCTCTGAGTCCTGGCTTCTCACCTACAATGTGCGGGATTATAATAAATTGCAAACGTGGCCGCGATCTTTGCAGCACCTGCTATCAAAAATTGGATCGATTTGTCCTCCCCTTGAATCTTATATGTTGACAAAACATGTCCAAAGTGACCGTACCTGTTCCAAGCCCAGACTTGCTCTCCCGGAAGCTTGTCCAGCGGCCACGAGCACAAGCTGAGTAAGGCCTGCTGGGGGCCGGGAGCCAAGAACACTCACCCCAGTGGAGGCTATCTGAAGCCCCCCACCCCAGCCGGCCTGGCCGCTGACCTCAGGCAGTTGAGTAAGCCCAGCTACCAGAAAAACTGCACTGCTGGGTCCAGCCAGTAAAAAAAAACAGCTGCTATTTTAAGCTACTAGGTGCTGGGGTGGCTGTTATGCAGCACTAGCTAACAGATATACTCACCCCAAATGCCCCTACCTTGCAACCTTTGCCCTTGCTCTTTCCTCCGCCTGTACCCTCTTCCCCAGATACCCACATGCCTTTTTCTCTCATTGTCCTCAGGTCTCTGCTTGGTGAGGCCACCTCAGCAGGTCCACCCCTGCTCACCCTCGCAGATGTGTACCTCACCAGAGTGCCATCACCTTGCTTCTTTATGTGCCTGCTTGTTTGCTTACTGTCTCTCTCACCCCAACACTCACAGCAGATTAAAGCTCCACAAGGGCAAGGACAGTGATTGCTGCCAAGCTGGCTCTGGACCACCCTTGGTAGCTTCATGCCGGCCACCCCCCATTGGCCCGCCTTGCTCTGGATTCTCACTGCCCTAGTCTTTGCATTCGAACGGTCCCTTTAGAGTGTAAAAGGGACTCCACACCATCTATTGGTCCCCTTTCCCTCCATCCACCACTGGGACTCCCACCCCTATTTTTCAGAGGGGAAACTGGGGGCTGAGTGACTTGCCAAAGGAGATGGGGGTATTTCAAGGCACATCTTGCCCAGAGCTCCCTCAGACCACTGGACAGAGGTACCTCCTGCTTCCTAGACCAGGGACCTACTGGAACCCTGGTCGGGAGACCGCGCTGGAGCCTTTTCTCCTGCTCCAGGCTGCACTGGGGCCTGATCTGCCCTCCCTGCAGAAGAAGTTCCAACAACCCCAGTGCCTCATGACGCTGACCTCAGCATTGTTTAATGTGAAGCACACCACATGGGTCTTCGACTTTGGCCTGGGGCCCCTCAACACCAAGAGCTTCAGAGACTAAGGAAGAGGGGCAAGGAGGGGGTCCCCTGCAGCCTCGGGGCTGCTGCCACCTGCACCTCGGAGGTGTCCTAGTAATTTGGGAGGAAAAGCACCAAGAGCAAGTCTCTGAAGTTCCCGGGTGGGCACTCCGTCCTGTTTGCCGTGGTTCAGGCTCTTCCCAAGCATACGGGGAGGAGGACTTGGGCACAACGTTGTACGTGGGATGTGGCCCGGGAAGCCCTGGAAGGGGGTGTGGTGAGCGGGGTCTGGGACTGTGGACCCACCTCTAACTCATCCCACCGAGGGCCAAGGACCTCCCAGCTCCTGCCCCTCTCCGGGCGGGGTCCCTCCCAGGGGAGCAGCCAGATCTGGGGGCAGAGGGCCAGCTGTACGTGCAGTAACAGCAGCAGGTGGCCTTGGTGGCCAGGGTCGAACCCAGGGTACCTGCAGTGCTGTGCGGGACAGAGACCAAAGAGTGGCTCCCCAGTGGCTGTGTCAAAGGAGAGCAGGGCCAGGAGGAGGGCTCACGTGGTTGACTCTCCATCTCCAGGCAGAACGCTGGTTCTTCCGAGCCCACCTGGCTAAGGGCCTTTGTGTGGACACAGTGTTCTCAGAGGGCAGCTCCAGTCTGGGGAGCAGGTCTAGGCCACTTCGGGAGCTGCCCGCCTGGCCAGAGAAAAGCCTGTTGCCTCTAGCTGCCCTGCGGGCGCCTGAGATATAAACTCCGGTGGAGCTGGAACTCCTAGAATTAGCCCCCAGGAAAGTGGCTCCAAACCAGTGGAACACACAGCAGTGATTGGGAGTCAGCTGTGTGCACGGGCCTCAGCCAGGAGATGGCAGGATGGATAACAGGACGACTTTACTTTTGTGAAGCACTGACTGTGCCGCTCAAGGCTTTGCATGGACCACCTCCCCCTCGGTCCTCACAGCCCCTCCAGCTAGTCGGAGCTATGACACTCACCCGAGATGACACTGATATTCCAGCATCTCAGGCATGCGCAGGGGCCCGTACCTCCCCAGCTGGACCCTCTACTGTGCTCAGAGCAAGACCCACCCTGTCCCCCGTCCCTGCGCACAGGTGCAGAGGCCTGAGCTTCGGGAGCGGAACCCCGGTCACCGCTGATGGGAGGGAGGTAGATAACTCGGCCTGGATGACCCGGAAGCGTCACAGAGTCCTTACCCACAGGAGACACAGTCCAGGCAGAGAAACAGCCCTGGAGGCAAATGAGCAAGAGAAGTTAAACCCCAACACAACGCAGTGACACAGGAGAGGGTGCCACCCAGAGCCAGACGCTGGGCACCAGCTGTCCTGCCCCTGCTCTTTACCAACCTTGTGAAGTTTCCAACAAGTGTCTGAAAAAGCACTTAGAACAGCACTGGGTGGACGGAGGGGCCTTGCCTCCTACTCTAAACTGTTCGCAACAGATATTCCCACCCCTTGCAGGGCTCTGCAAACAGCTGCTGTCCCCCTCCGCCCTCCCCCAGAGGGATCAGCCAGCAGGAAAGCAGCCCCTTCACTAAGGCAAGGAGGGGCCTCCTACTGCAAACGGAGCCCCCAGGCCTTGGGACACTGCTGGGGAGACAACAAAATTAGAGGGAAGGGCAGTGAGCTAATCACAGAGTGCAAGTGGGTGGTTCAGAGAGCCTCTCGTTAGGCTGATGAGCTGCAGTGAGAGCCCAGGCCCTGCGGAGGGCTTACCTACCTCCTGGGGGGTTGAGGGCCCCTCTGAAGCCCATGGCCCTGCTTCCACCTTCTGGGCAGACCCTGTCCCCTCACTGTAAGGGAGGAGCCAAGGGGCTCCCGGAGGGACCCTTTGACCTGCGTGCCCGGCCGAGCCTCATTTTCCTCATCTGTGAAATGGGGCTTATGAGAACCTGGCTCACAGGTAATGACCAGGGATCCACCTAAACAAGTGGTTCTGATCCTGCCTCTCCATCAGAACCACGGTGAGTGCTGTGAACTGCCAGCACTGGGGCTGTACCCCCCCACCCCACTACTGAAATCAGAACCTTGGGGGTGGGCCCAGGCATCAGCATTTTAAAATCTCCCACGCCAACAGCAGGTTAAGACTAGACCAGGCCTGTGAAAGCAGCTACAACTCCTTGGTTCGTGTCACCAAGTTAAATGGCCGATTTGGGGTCGCCCTCCCAGATCCCCACCCTCCTAGAACAGAGGCTACTTGAGGACAGGGACCTCATCTGTCACAGCCACCTTTGCAGCCCCAGGGCCTGGGACGGTACATGGCATAGTGTTTGTTGAATGAATGCTGGTAACAGAACGAAACCTTAACACCTACAGGGAATCTAGGGTCAGCAAACAACCGGGCTGAATACTCGAGTGCGTTTGGAAAGACAGCCCCGCCTCTCCACTAAGCAGTGGTCACTCCTTCCATAGACGTCTGCCAAGGACCCACTGCATGGCAGTCACTGTTCCAGGCGTCCGGGCACATCAGGGAACAGAAAAGGTGTGGAGCCCTGCCCAGCCTCCTTGAGCTCACAGTCCAGCAAAGAGAGACAGAAAATAAGCTGAACATAACAAGAATAAAGATGGAGAGGTTTGTGAACATTTTTTCAATAAAGTAGGTAAAGTAGATCAGGAATTATGTAGGATGGTCAGGGAGGCCTCAATGAAAGGCAAGAGCTGAGCAAAGATTGGAAGCAGGTGAGGGAAGGAGCCAAGGGCGTGTGGGAGGAGAACATTCCAGCTCAGGGCCTGGGGTGGAAGTGAGTTGGGTTCCTGGGGGACTGAGGGAGTTCCAGCTACAAATGACCACAAATTTTGCGCATGAAACAAGCACCATCTTACTGCGCTCAGGGATTCTGTGGGTCAAGGACGCAGGGCCTAGGGGGACAGCTTGTCTCTGTTACACATCATCTGGGGCCTCAGCTGGGGAGCCACAACTGTACTGGGGTGAATGACTGGACCTGGCTTTCTCTAGAGGACACTGGCCAATACAGTAGCCACCAGAAACATGTGGCTGTTTAAATTTATTCAAATTTTTAAAAATTGAAAAGTCATTTCCTGTGAATTCCGTAACAGTCCTGTGGTTAAGACTCCGTGCTTTCACTGTCGTGACCCAGGTTCAATCCCTGGTTGGGGAACCAAGATCCCACAAGCCGTGGGAAAGAAAAAAAAAAAAAAAAAAGTCAGTTCCTCAGTTGTACTAGCTGCATTCCGGGTGCCAGACTTTGCAAATAAAAACGCAGGATGCCCAGTAAATTTGGGTATCTGAAAAACACATAATTGTTTTGGTATAAATATATCCCAAATATTGCATGAGACATACTTATACTAAATAAATAGTGTTGAATTCAGAAACAATTTGACAGGGTGTTCCGTGTTTTCTCTACACCAGAGCTACCATGTGGCCGACGGGCACCTTGCTACACCGCACAGACAAAACCTTCCCATCACATGGAAAGTTCTATTGTCTGCTTCCTCGGCTGGGATGGCTTGAAGGCTGGGCTTAGCTGGGACCCATGACCTCTCCTGCACGTGGTTTGGCTTCTCCCAGCACAGCAGCTGGAGGCAGAGAGAGACAGAGACTGGAGGGAAGAGAGAGCGCGAGGCTTCCTCTGGTCCCTACAGGGAAGTTCCACCCCCACCCCACCTGCAGTGTCACTGTCCCATTCCATGGATTACAACCATGTCACTAAAGCCAGCCCAGGTTCAAGGGGAGGGGAATTAAATTCCTGTGCCGGGCAGTCACGTTACAGAAGCACACAGGGGACGTGGACACCTTTGGAAAATACAACCTCAGGATGGGGTCTACAAATCAGGTGGAGTCTTGCAGTTGTTGGAAGGACTTGCGCCTTTATGTTGCATCAGATGGGGGCATCCTGGAAGGGTGTTTTGTGGATGAGGGTCATGATCAGACTCAGGTTTTAAACTGAAACGATAGGAGCGAAGTGGGGGACTGTGAGCTCGTCCAGCACATGGCTGCCAGTGCTGGTGATGCGGAGGCTCCCTGACAACCCCGGCCCCTGCCCACCTCCTCTCTGCTTACCCAACAAGGACCCTCGTGACAGCACCCCACGCTGGCCTGTCCCCGCCCCCCTCAGTGGGACAAGCGCTTTGCAGGTGGTGTGAACAGGCCCGAAGACAAAAATCAGACTCTAGAAAAACACTTGTGCAAGCCCCACAGGCTTCTGAGCAGGCGTTTCCAGTTTCCCTCTCGACATGGGCTTTATCCATCACCTGTTTGTGGGTGCTCACTGGCTGCTTCTCCCCTTATCTCCTGAGGATCCTTTTTCCTCCCCTCCTCGTCTGGCCACTTTTTCTGCCCCCAAATCCATGCCGCCTGCCTCCCAACAAGACCAAATGGGCTCATGATACGATCAACAACTCTGAGGACAGGGAGGCCCCAAGAGCCTCTGCTGGAGCCAAAGGCTGACTCACCCTCAAGTGACCTGCTCAGCTGCTTTGCAGGAACCTCCCTTCCCCAGGCAGGACAGGCCACTGTGGCCTTGGGACTCCGACCACTAGGCCAGGAATTAGCATGTGTACCAGGCCTGAATCTGGGGAAATTGGTACTAGCCTAAGCCCGGCAGCGGCGTTTTAATTTGCTGTCCTGGAATCTTGCCCTGTCTTAGGTTGATCATCCAGAGCAGGTAGAGTCCCCTCCTGTGATTCTGCAGTGTGTGGGGACATGGCAAAGTACACATACACAATCTCCATTCCATCTCCAAACTCCACCAAAAATGACAAGAGTCTGCAGCGTGGCAGTTAAAAATCCTATCCTGACCCCCCAAGCCTCTCCCCTCTGACTGATGCTAAAAAATCCTCCTTCAGCTGAGGGTGCACCAGATGAATTAATACAAAAGCTGGAAGGCAGCCATCAGAAATAAAATGGCTGTGGGCTGGGATTATGGGCTCTCTTTCTTCCTGAGTGTTTTGAAGATTACAGGTCTCACAATTTAACAAGCTTTAAAAAGAGGTTTTGTAAAACATGAAAGTAAGACCCAATTAAAATTAAAATCTTCCTAAAATGGCTATGTAAGTCTTTGGTTTAACAAGTGAAGACTGCGGGATGGGGAGAAAGATTGCTGAAGAGAGGCCCGAGGGTGGGAAGGCCAAGAAACCCTCACCTCCTCCACACTTAACCTCCAGGGGGTCCTGCCCTCTTTCTGGTGGGACTGGCAGTGGAAAGACAAAGAAACAAAAGGTGTTCAGGCCTCTGGACCATGGAGACCATTCCAAAGGGAGAGAGAAGGTACTCAACAGTTAGGAACCTCCAGAAACCAAGCCCTACTCTGGCATCCTGAACTGTTCTCTGTAAAATACACTACCTTCATAGATAGGGGGAAAATCAGAAACACATTAACTGACTTTTATGGGATGTGGTAAAATAGGATTTTTACTTCCTAGTTTAATTTGTATTGTCTGAATTCCTTTTTAGTAGTCAGAAGATTAAAAACAGAAATTAAATGCCTTTTGAATGGCAACAAACTAAACCTGCAATAAGGAGTCACTGTGTTCTGCCCACCCAGCAAGGGGAGCCGTGCGTGTTTTGCAGGGGGGCACGGGGAACAGGGCTGGGGGAGGCTCCTCCTGGACCGCCCAGCTCCCAGCTGCCTCTCAAGTTCATAACCGGGCCCTGCCCAGCTGTGGTGCTCCCTGCCTTCCTTCCAGACTTAGTCACACGGCCCAGCTCTGAACCCATTACCTCCCATCTGTCTGACACCAGTCCCAGAACGCAAGGAGCAGCCTCAGCAACAGAGAGTCTTGGGTCACCCACAGAGGACTGCTGCTCTGGGAAGAGACCATCGGAAACAACTCTGCAAACACTGGGCTGCCCCTTTGTCCCATAAGCTGAGGGCACGTGTGGGCTCTGGGTGCCTCTGCCCCTAACAGGTGGAAGCTGACGGTGCAAGGTGACTTCCAAATGGAAACCACCTCTTACAGAGCTGGGTCTAGGCATCACCTCAGATGAACCTCGAAGGCAGTACCTGACATGCACTGTATGTGGTACAGAAGGGTCACTAGCTACCAGGTCTCTCAGAGCAATCCTCAACCCTACAGCACACTCACTGAAGCTTTCAGAAGAGACCCCAACAAAAGCCTCCCACACACCACTCAGAAGTGGCCCCAATTCACCCATAGGCTTGAGGAAAAGCATTTTAGAATGCTCTGTGCCCCTGGAAGGTGCCTGGGCAGCTGTAAGTTTCCCACTTGGCTCTCCTCCTGCTGAGGCTGCACAAGGTAGTCCCTCCCTTGGGTCTGCACCCTCCGCCACCCCCCTAGGCGGCACGTAGATTGTCAGCACCCAGTCCCACACCGAGTCTTGCCTTCTTGCATCAGGGCGTTGGCTCCCTCTTAGCCAGGTCACCTGGCTCCTCAGGAAGAGCCCACGTTTGCAAAGGCAGCAATGGCTCCACTGGCCGATGTGGGCAGGGAAGGGGAGGACTAGAAACACCCTCACCTGCCAAGAACCCCGTGCAGTTTCATGAATGACCAGCAGGCCTATGAAGACTTTAGTGCAGAAGGTAAACACAAACACTCCGAGATCACTCGTATAATATTAACTTGAGAGGCACCTAGTTTAAAGCATTGCTACACCTTACAGATCTGTCTGGTTCAGAAGGGTGCCCCCCCTTAGCCACCAAGCAGGGCTGGGACTTGGACCCCAGCATCCCAACCACCTGTTCCACATCCAGCAACAGACCTAGTCCAAAGTGGCCCCCAGTCAAGGGCTATGGCAAGGCGAGCCATAGCCAGAACTCCTAGGACCAGCTGTGACCCAGGCACACTAGGCAGAGTCGCACACCCCAACACCACATGACACCTGTGTTACTGTGGGGAAACCGGGGGTGACAGGTGTGTGGGAACAGAGACGTGGTTAGGAACCCAGACTGGAGCACAGCTTGTTTAAATGCACTCACTTCCTGCACCACGCCTCCCAAACGCTTCATGTGAAGGGAGCAGGAATTACTGTGTCTAGGCTTGTTTAGTAAATTTTAGTCACTGTAACTGGCTGGGAGAACAAGAATTTGGCATCAGTTTAACATCAGGAAAAGTCACCTATGGTGTCCAAAACCAGAGTTTTACAACCCTCACACCAGTTACAGTTGATTAAAACACAGGCTAAAAGCAGTGGGTAAACTTTTTACATAGTCTCAAAGTATCTTTCGAATAATTACAAAAGATAGACATAAACCTGGCAGGCACCACCCTAAGGCTCAGTCACACCGATGATGGGACAGATATACCCTTAAAACAGGTCTATAGTCTTCTAAACTGTTAAGATTAGAACAGAGGCTGGAACAACGCTTGGCAGATACCAAAGCCCTCACCACCCCGAAGGCTTAGCTGCAACTGCAGTCTCAGGGCGCACCTGGCCTTGTTTCCCACAAAAACACTCCATAAAAGAGCATGGATTATTTTATTGTACACTTTATAAAAAGTCCAAACACACACATACCGCCCCCATTAGGGAGGGGGTTCACATCTTTCTTAATGTAGATCTGGCCACCTTCTAAATTAGGCCTTATTACTTGTTCTTACACCCATAAGATGCTTCTCTCCCCTCAAATACTTATCTCCCAACTACAAAACTGGAGTTGCCAAGGGTGTATATAAAGATATGAGATTTTTCTTGCTCTTACTATAGTACAAACAACTCAAGGTGATTAAAGAACCAGGAGAGTAAGAAAGGGGGAAATTACCTAATGAAGAGATGGAATGTCTCTTACCTGTAACAAGCAGCTGACTCATCTGTTATAATCGGCACCTACCCTAAAGTAACTGGTCTGTAGGGGCATGGGCACAGTGAACAGTGAGGCAGTGTGTGCCAGGCCACTGCTTACACAGGCTCCAGAAGGCGCAAGATTCCCGCACCCTTTCTTAATTACGAAAGACAAATTAGAGGAGAACCCAGTACTTAGATTCTACCCACTCTGAGGTATTATATGCATAAAGATTAGTTATGTCTAAGTAGCATGCAATAGAAATATTTTTAAACCAACATGGTTAAGTGTTAAGATCTTTAGAAATCAAAATATTTATTCATTATTTTAAACTAAAGCCAATGGTAATAAATCTTCCGTGGTAATGATCTGAGTGCAAGTGATGCGGGCTTTCTTCACATTCACGTCTTTTGTTCAGTTGTTCTTGAACAAGTCGATGCAGCTCTGCAGGAGGGAGACGTTGTTCTAGAAGACAGACGTCGGGGCACTGGTGAGGCATGGACCTCAGACCCACTGACTTCGCTTGTCACAAGACATCTGGCTGGGTGCTTGTTTTTCATTCAATGACCCCTGAACCACAATTCCCCTCACCCCAATTTCATGCTGGGGAGCTCCTCACCCTCAGAAGGGCTGGTCAGCACCCCACCCCACACCCCAAGTTTGCTCCCACTGCAATCATGCCAATCCCACTCATGTGACTTAACCAAAATGTGGTATTTGAAAGCCTTGGAAAGACTGGATAAAAAGTTGCTAGGGCTTCCCTGGTGGCGCAGTGGTTGAGAGTCCACCTGCCGATGCAGGGGACACAGGTTCGTGCCCCAGTCTGGGAGGATGCCACATGCCGCGGAGCGGCTGGGCCCGTGAGCCATGGCCGCTGAGCCTGCGTGCCCGGAGCCTGTGCTCCGCAACAGGAGAGGCCCGCGTACCGCAAAAAAAAAAAAAAAAAAAAAAAAAAAAAAGTTGCTAAAAAGTAGTTATGGGTGAGATTATAAATGAGATTACAAATGATAAATATTCACATAGGACTTGGCAGGAAATACTGTACAAAGTTCTCACTTTAAAGGAATTCAAAAAACCTAGACTACTCAGAATACTACTATGTGTAAATGACTCATAAATGATACTTTAAAACTCCAATTTAAAAGGTCATATACAGCAGGACTTAAAGAGGGAAGTGAGTAAGCATCTCTGTTGTGGTCAAAATAAAGGAATTCAAAATACAAACATTCAGTCTTCCTTTAACCAGCGCAGATGGCCAGTGACAGTGACCTGACTGCCCTGGCTCAGAAAGCACCCTGAGGCTCAGTATGTGCTGCACCCAGGAACCACCCAAAGAGCCCAGAAACCCTTAGTGAATGAGCCTGGGCACAAAAAAAACAAAACAAAACCAAAAAACCCCTAAGAGCTCCACAGTAGGATTCTAATATGATCTAGCACTGAGAACCACGTTCTCCATCTTTTCTGGGCTAAATTATGCTACAGACATTATGAAGAAGTTTTCCTCCTTTTTAAACCAAAAGGGAATTAGTATCACAAAACACTTAGCAAATTAGAATACTATTAAAAAAAAATCTTCCATGAAAACTCCAGATAACGAAGAGCTTATAAATGCTATGATGGATGCTCACAAATTACCGGAAAAACTCCTTCAGGGTGTGGCCCGCAAGGACGTCAAGAGAGAAGCTGGGTAACCGCCACCAAGAATGCTCTTCTCAAAAAGCAGTATTTCATCAAGACATACGGAGTTTTGGTTTGCAGTGAAAAAAATACTGACAAGTGGCTCCCACCCACACCTCAGGGGATTAAAACCACAAAGCAAGTGCCATCTGCTTGATGACACTGGAATAGTGAATTGGTTAATAACTTGAAGAAGACCCCCCAAAGTTGACTTAGTTTGAAGATAACACTTACCCTGGCATGCTTTATTTCCAGTTCAGACATTTCAATCAGATTCTTCCTAAATGCTGCCACTCTCTTCCGTTTGAAATTGATTAGCTCTACAAAGCAAAGTTTACCAAGAAAAACAGAACAATCTTCATCTTTAACTTCCAAATACCATTCTTACAAATAAAACAATCTCCAAAGCTTTGGTACCCTACACCACATTTTCTCAAATTTTTGTTATCTCTGCCATGGGAACACACCCCCAGTCACCAAGAATGGCCCCCGAACACCTGGAGGTTTCTGAGTTGAGATGCCTTGCCCTTTCCCTCTAGGAACCAGTGCTTGTGGAGGGTGGGCTAGGGAGGTAGTGGGCCACACATATGTGCACCAATGACCTTTTTTATGGATCATTTTTAAACTTTGAAAACTGCTTTTTTGTGGCTATTTCTACAGAACATGCCACCTTTGTGTCTATCCATCATGAAAATTCAGGATCACTGTCCTATCAGACTCTCTCTGATTCCTTCCACACACTTGTGAACTCAGGCTCTACCCTGCAGCTCTCACCATCACTGTGATCAAAATCCTCCCTTAGCTTAAGCTGGTGCTCAGAGTCCTGTATCTTGTCTACCGAGTACCGTCCAACAGAAATGTAATACAAGCAGCCACATTAATAAAAAAATTCAAAAAATGTATAGTGATGTTAACATCAGTAACTCGGATATATCAGGCTGGTCTTGTCAGACGTCAAAATAAGCTCTTCTCCTTCCCTCCAGGACCAGAACTCCAGACTGACCCATCTGTCTCCCAAGACATCTGCCCACTGCCCTGTGCTACTGCAAGAGCTCCCATCAATTCAGCCACAACCTTAGAACCTCAACCTAAGACAAACAGGCTAGGAGCCATTTATCTCATTATTCTACAGAGTACTGCACTTTAAAAAAGTGTACACCCAGGCTTACATTTTGAATAGAAGGGTACGATCAAACAACAAAGGGACAAACCTTGGGCAACAGAGACAGGCCTAATCTGGCACCATTGTAAAGCTTTGTGGCTTCTCTTTAAAAAAATTCTCAAAGCCACTAAACTCTGGCCTATATAATAACCTAAGATTTCAACTCAGTAGTTTTGAAGTATTCTTTTTCCTTATAAATTTAAATTAGCTGTTTTTTAAAAAAAGCTAAAATTTTTATTTAAACTACAGTGCAGCGAGAAGGAGGTTCCTCTGAAAGAATCCAAAGGGCAGCCAAGTGAGCGTGTCTGCAGGCCATTTGCAAAGACTGTACAGAGAAGCCTTGTCCCTCAGTGAGGGCACCGGAGTCCTGAACAGAGAGAAGCCAAGACAAAGGAGCAGAGCTCTTCCAGATACACTGGGACTGCAGCGCCACAGAGGAGGGGAAAGTTCTGAGGAAACAGTCTTAAAATGAAATACGGATTCCACATGGAAACCTGAGTTTTGAAGGGGGAGGGTTGATTCTGAGGGTGAATCAAGTGTCCACTCTAATTTATATTCACATTCTGGAAGACACCATCTTTACTTTTTGCTCTAGCATGTTCCATGGCCCTTAAGAACTTCAGGGCAGTGAGATCCCCACTAAGGAAAAGACTAACTATTATACTCGTGTTCAGTGGACATGGTACACCATCTCCCAATTTTATTTTATTTTTTTGGCCACGCTGTGTGGCATGCGGGATCTTAGTTCCCTGACTAGGGATTGAACCTGTGCCCCCTGCACTGGAAGCACAGGGTCTTAATCACTGGACCACCAGGGAAGTCCTAAATAAAATTTTAACAGCCCCTTACTCTGGAATGGTAGAAGGCAAGAACCAACCCTCTGGGGATGGAATACAACTGAGTCATTAATACAGACTCATGATACCTGAAGAGTATATACGTGTGTGCACAAATCCTGACACTTCCCCACTGTTGGCTGAAAGGTCTAGAAGCAGAGGCACCCCAGAAGAAATGAGCACACGTGGCACTCAATCTGGGCTCCTGGAAGAAATGGCGATTTTCATGGCTGGAGTAGAAAAGGTCTAAGATTAGCACAAAACATCTAACCCTCAAAAATATGGAGGTGTCATAAGGACACGTCAGCTTTAAAGGCATTCTCACTGGCTCAGTCTGGACAGTATGAACACCAAAATAACTTTGTACAGTGATGAATTTTAAAACTTTTTGAAAACAGGAATCCATGAGTCTAATGAAGATGATAAAAAAAAAAAATGGGAGAGAAGGGAAGGCTTGTGTTAATAAAGAACAGACAGCACCAAGTGCTGACCTGGAGGAGTGGGGGAGGGGACAACTCTGTATTGTATCAAAGGTTACCAAAGTTGGTAACTGTACTGTAGGGATGTAGGAGAAACAGAGCGAAGTTTTCAGGGATAAAACGACTAAGAAAGACACAACTTAATCTCAAATGGTTAAAAAAAACAAAAAAACAAAAAAAAAAACCCCAGATATGTTTATAAAATCACACAAGTAGGAGCACATGTACGTGTGCAAGTGACAAAGCAGAGGATGTATGGGTGTTCTCTGTACCATTTGTGCAACTTCTCTCTGTAAGCTTGAGATTATTTCCAAATAAAAAGCAAAAAGTAAATAAAGAGTGGCGCCACTCAACCTTCTTTTGCAGATTCAGAAAGCTGTTCAAATTTCTGGCAGCATTCCTGCTGGTGTGCCTCAGCCAGCTTGACATCTTTGCTTTTTAACCGGGCCTTATCCAACGCCTTGTTTGAATTCTCATAGTCAATGAGGGCTTTAGTGCGTCTGTATAAGAGATCCTGAGAAGAAAATTAACAGAGAGGATACATGGTAGTTAAACCTATACCAAAAAATCTCTAGAACAGAACAGGAAGACTAGCTGAAGTACTCTAAAAAACAGACAAGTACCTTGGGGCACTGCCTAAAATATCAGACATCAACCATCTCCTGCACCGCCTCGCCCTTAAATCTCAATATTAGGCTGGTAATAGCAACGCTTAATGCATTGCTGACGGCATTTCCAGAATTCTTTATATGGATCAAGAGAAGGAACCAAACAGTGACGACCTACAGGATTTTTTTCTCTAAGAAAACATGTCACAAGACAAGTCACCTAAAATACAACTAAACTACGGGGGAAAGAATTAATTTCTACTTCCTGATGACATCTTCCCATTAGGTATTTTCCCTACCTAATTTTATGCTGCCAGGTTTAGTATATTTCATATAAAAATAATTTAAACATTTTTCTTCAGGACAGCGTAGACAGTGAAGAATGCACGTTCCATTCCCAAAGGTCATTCTGCTGACCACTTCAACTTGCTTTTGGTTAAGTAATGCTTTATGACTCAAAGGCTGCAGTGACAACTGCAATTCAATAAAAGGTCACAACCCCAAAGCCTTTTATGCCTCAGAAATAGGCCCTTTGGCATATGTCCGGTTACCTCTGCAACCAACAGCATATAATCTCCCAAACCATTATCTATCTACTCAGCACCAGCCCTACTGCCCATAAGTTCCTAAGTAATGCAAACTAAGGACACAATGTCACAAAAAGGCACGTCACTGTGAGATGATTTCAATCTAAAACAGAACTGGAGGATACACACCCGCACCCTCAGAATATAACTATACAACTTAAGAACTGAGAGACTGATTTCCCACAAACACCTGATATACGGAAGACCAAGACTTACCTCCCGACCAGTGAACACCGGCCAATGAGCTTACTTTACTGCTGGGGACCAGCTCCCTCATGCCAACCATCTTACTGCCAAAGACTCTTCCTCTTCGCATTCCTTGCCCCAAAATACATCCCACCCCACATCCTCAATGGACTCTCCTGTGGCTTGCTACAGTGTTTCTCACACTGCATGCAACTCCTCTGCTATTCCTAAAGAGACTCGAACTTGCCTCAGTTTACTTCTTTATTTAGGCTGACATCACTTACATGAACAATCCTGACAAATTCCCATCTTCTTTCATTTTTAACAAAGAGAATACATCTGTGTCATCAGACCTCTTCTGGGAGAACTCCCTCACCTTAGCAGCCTCTATGTTGAGCATGTAGTATCGGAGGAGCTCTGTCAGCTTTAAGTCTTCATCTGAGGAGACTCGACTCTCTACTTTCTGTTAAAAAATCAAAGGCCACCATCATCTAAGCAGAAATGTACAGATGATAAAATACATACCTTGAAGACCAACATAAAAATCCTTACCCTAAGTTTTTCAAATAGCTCAGCCGCCTTCAATAGGTACCTGCAAATATACACGATTTTGGCTTACGGTCTTAAATCATGTATGAAATATGATCTTATCAATGCTCTAAGACATGAATGGGTAAATTCAGGAGTCCTAGTCTGTGGCGCTTTAGAATTAACTTATCAAAGCAATGCTTTCATCACAAGTGGCCCAATCTAGCAGAGAAGACAGTTACGAAATCGAGCACATTTCCAGTGCCACACTCACCAGCATTGGCCTCTCTTGCTGCCCCTCAGCCACCTTGCTGTGCAGAACCTGTGTCCCCACGTTCTTATCCGCTGTTAAACCTGTGTTAGCCAAGGTCAGGTTCTAAGCCATAAATACGCTACTAGTTTGTCTTGGTTCTGCCATCAGCCTGACTCCCATTTTCAAGTCTGAAATACTAACGCCCCCTAGACCAAGCCTAGGTGTAAGTAGAACACAGTCATTTGACAGTAACAGTGAGGGGTGATTCCAGGATACAGTGCCCACCCTGCACAGAGACTAAAATCCACAGTTGATCAAGTCCCTTATCTATATGGTGTGTTTATTTGCATATAACGCACATACATCCTCCTGTATACGTTAAATCATCTCTAGATTACTTACCACGCCTAAAGTGTAAATGCTATGTAAATAGTTGTAAGTACAACATAAATGCTATGCAAATAGTTGCTGATGCACAGCAAATTCAAGTTTTGCTTTTTGGAACTTTCTGAAATTTAAAAACAAGTATTTTCGATCTGCAATTGTTTGAAGCTGTAGATGCAGAACCCACAGATATGGAAGGGGCCAACTATACCATCTCACACCAGAAATAACTAGAATGAAGAAACTGTGAAAAATTAATATAAAATAATGCTCAAAATCAGACTGGGGTCATTACTTTACCCTTATGGCCACCTTAACCAAATCTCTTCAAGTCAGCCCAGGGCATTACTGAGTAAAGCGCAAGCACTATTTGCCAGTAAACACAAAGCAAACTTCTCTCGAAGACAATTCCAAATCAAAATAATCAACAACAGACACATGTAAGTTTGACAGAAATAAAGGCTTTGACAACAGCGACCACGTTTGGTACAGAAGTGCCCCAAGTCCCCTACAAACGTCTTTCAAGTATTTATGCTCAGAGGGTGTATAGTATAAAGTGAGTGCTGGAGACTATGGTTGACCCCAGGTGGGCTTGGCTCAAGAGCGGAACTGAACCTGTGTAGTCATTACCCATTTTACCACCCAACAGTTTTCAATTAGGGGATTAGAGAAAATGTCTTCCAACAAAAACTTACTTTTTGATGACCGTGGGCTCTTCTAAAGCCAGGCTATGCAAGCAGGCTGCAGTGTGGATGTAATCGTCCGCTACATCTGCAGGAACAAGGACAGCCCTTTTATGTGAGCAGAGCTGGCACATTAGCAGACTAAGGGGCTAATGGGTGAACGTATTTACTTTTATGAGCGCTGGTCATTCTGTCAGCCTTTGCACAGGAACCCTTGATCCTATCGTAATAGTTACTGAGGAAATGCTTCTCTTGCTCAAAGAAGTCATCTACCTCCTAAAGGGAAGGAAAAAAGAGGTTTAAGAAGCAAAACTTCTAACAATACAAATATGTATTTTATATTAGAAAAAAAACACTAAAGAAATAAGCTTATGCATAAATTTAACCTCTAAAGACCAGGGAAATAAAAATAATTTTTTTTTGAAATGGAATTTTCATACCTGGGATTAGGAAAAGTGAAATGCTGGCAGGAAATGTCAACAGAGAGCTATTTTGTTTTGAAGAGCCATTTAGCACAGCCCAGTAAAACTCAGCATCCTCCCTAACCTCCAGCAATTCCACTAGAGTGGTGGTTTCGCCCAGTGGGTGGCTCCCTCGCTTTGGATACCTGCACCTGCCAAATGTGTTCAGTTCCAGACTGGGAGGAAACACTGGCATCTGGCAGGCACTGACCAGGGATGCCAAATGCCCCCACAATGCGTGGGGACAGCACACCTTCAGCTGTGCCAGAGACAGCCCCAGAACTTTCACATTTCTGACAATGCCCTGTCTTTCTCAGCACCTACACCCTGGGCTCCTTACTCAAGCCCTCAAGTGGCAAAGTCAGACACCAGACAGTAACTGTTATGGTAGCAGGGAGGGGGGCTGAGGAGTGAAGAAATAAACCATACCTATAAGGCTAGCAAGAAACTTGTACATTTATTTGATGTTCTAGAATAGCACTGTCCAATAGAAACATGTGAGCTACATGTGCCACTTAAAACTTTTGTAGTAACCACATTATAAAAAGAAACAGGTAAAACCCATATTTTATGGTTCTTTCTTCCTATCAAGTCCTTGAAATCCAGCATGTAAACAAAACATAAAATTCAGTTCCTTTATTACACCAGCCAACTGCATCTGTCAAGTGTTCAACTGCCACCCGAGGCCAGGGCTACCAGGGGACAGTGCAATTCTGGAGAACAGCATGAAATACTTGGTCTTGTAGCTTTTTTTTTTTTTTTTTTTTTAAAAAAACTGAGTAACCTCTCCTTACAGAAAAGGAGAAAATGAAGACTTAAGTGTGGAAAGATTCCTATCCCTTCTCCTGGGAAAGAACAGAGTATTTTCGGAAAATAAGTGAAAATCCAATGAGTAGATAAAAATAACCAAATTTGAAAAAAGTTATTTACATTTTTGAGAAGCTAATACCATTTGTTTCACAAATACCTATTCTGAAGAAACAAAAGGTCACCTATTCACACAAAGAGAAGAATTTTCTCAAACAGCTAAAGGCCACTTACCTTAACTCCTGAAAAAAGGACTTCATCAGCACTTTTCACCACACTTTTGAAAAAGCCACCAAACATCTCTTTGGTATTTTTCCGCCTAACACTCAGCTAAGGAGAAATCCAAAACAGTTAACGGTACATATATTTCCCATCAAGTCCTGAACACATTCGCATAACTTAAGATACCTCTAATTCCATTGTTAACAACAGATCTAAAATATCAAATGAACAGCTAAATCTAAGCACAGGTTGTAATTCTAAAAGTGTGACTTAGGAAATATTTTGAAAAACTAACTAGGTATCAGTATCAAGTCTTAGTGCCTTTAAATTCTTGGTAGAATTACTGTTCTGTTATGCTGATTATTCACTGGTTAGAAGACTTGTGAGGAAATGTCTAGGTCAGGGCTCGCCTCATACATATTAAACAGCAAGTAATGTAACGTATTTTTGTAAAAAAGCAAGCATATGTCTCTCCCTTTCAATGAAAAAAACAAATGTGGATCAACTTAAATTCTTTCGAATAATCCCAAGGTTAACTGAGGGGGAAAAGGTAAAAATATTTACAGGCAACATTTTATAAAAATGCCTTACACATTGGATCTATTGCCCTGGGGGAGGTGGGCAAGGGGAGGAGCATCTAAGAAAGGTTTCTGTTGTGTTGATAAGAAACTCAACCTTGAAAGTCAATTTTTCAGAAAATATATCAAGTATATTCTTTGTACATTTTAACTGAATCATGGAAATGGAATAAAAATGCCTTACATCTTGATCATATTCCAGGAAAATGTGAAAGTTGCGATCTTTACTGAGAATAGGGTGAGAAGAGAGTCGCTGAAGAAAGACTTCATGGGAAGACACAGTTTTCTTGAAGACTGCGAGATACTCACTGGAAGAGAAGCACACAAGGCCTCAGCTCAGCTGACCACCCAAAACTGCTCCCTGGGACCTCACTGCGCTGCTCCTGCAGCCATGCAGAACACCTCAACTGGACCCAAAGCAGCTTGGTATAATGTAGCATCCAACTAGGTAGTAAGGCAGTTCTCATTTTGGAATATGTGGAACAGCCACCGAAAGGGGAAGCGATATAACCAGAGTTGATAGGGTACGTCTGTGAAGCCCAAACCCACGTGTACTTAAGCACAAAACACTGGCTTCTTTAAAATCATGAAAACCTTTTAATTTTGCAGCCATGTACACAGCAGTGAGTCTAACAAACTACACAGTGGCTTCATCTCAAACTACACACTAGAGATGACTCTGAACTTCCCAATAGTAGGAACTTGAGTCTGTTGTGTTCAGCGCTTTATCCTCAGCGCTGTCCACGGGGTACCAGGCTAATGGGCCTGTGCCAGCATGCTGAAGAGACTCGCTGAGATGGACCCCGAAGAAGGGAGGGAGCCAAGGGAAAGAAGTACAAGGATGGCATCATAAGAAACTGTATGCAAACCTCCAAACATGATACAGAATAAAGAATCCATTTTTCTTTAAAAGAACTACAACCAGATTAAAAGAGCCAGAGCTGCGGCTATTCTTAGAATGCTTCTTTGTAGCAGCACTCACTGCCATCTAGTTTCAACTATACTTTCAGTAAACAAACTTCAGGGAAGAAAGTTTTGTACGTTATCACAGCCCAAAGACTTGTTAATATATAAAGACAAACGTTTAGTTCTTCACTTAATGCCAGACCAACACTCCATGACAGCATGGTCTACAGATAGAACCACCATCTACTCAGCATCAGCAGTCCCCAAGGAATCAATGTCTAAAGTACAAAAACCAGGCCCCTTCACCCACACTCTGCAAAATGTGGTTTGAGAAGACAATAGCCGGGTAACTAATTAACTGAAATTAGCTGTCAGATTCTGGTTTCTGCACACATCACCACTTTTATTCTCAAAGGGTAGAGCCCCCATCAAGAAAATGCACTTACGCTTCCAGCTCTTGCTTCATCTTGGCAAATTCTTCTTTGGTCATAGACCCTTCACCCTCTCCCAGTTTCTGCATCTTCTCTCGAGGGCCATCGAAGTCAGGCTTTGCAGGTGCGGGCGGAATCTGCAGTCAAGGCAGTAACTCTTGAGGGTTCTCACCCCCAGAGACATGCAACTCAGTGCCTGTGCACAGGAGGCAGGGAGCCCAGAGGGGCTGCCTGAAAATCAACTTGTACTTTTCTCTTAACCTTACTCCTTTCAGCCACTTAAAAGAAGTGTCCCCTACAATGGACACTCACTTTGACTGCAACCATCTGTTCGGTTAATCACTGGACAGTTGGTAGGTATGACAGTTTATCCTGCTTCAATTGTCAGTTTAATTTATATATTACAATCAATGCTAAAATGAAGCCAATGAAGTACGATGAAGATAATAATCTCTGGATTTATAAAGGAATTTATTCCAGAGGATAAAAGATTCTAATTTTGCGTGGACATTCTTAAACATAAGCTTCAGTACTGATTTTGTTTAACTATTTGGCCAGATTCTTCAGCTGGCCTGTAAGGAAAAGCCATGTTTCTCTCTCCTTTAAAATCGGCTAAGGGACTTCCCTGACAGTCCAGCGGTTAGGACTCTGCGCTTTCACTGCCAAGGGCACGGGTTCAATCCCTGGTTGGGGAACTAAGATCCTGCGAGCTGCACAGTGCAGCCAAAAAATAAAAATAAATAAAATCAGCAAAGTCTCTTCCCAGAGCCACACATTAACTCTCAAGGGCCGAGCACAAAGACAGCTGCCCCCTTTACGCCTTCAGCAGAACACACCTGAGAAACCCAGCACACACTACCACCACCAGAGATCAATTCCACTTGATGGCTGAAAGGAAATGCCAGAGAAATGCCAAACCGCAAGGTAGACAAGACGTTACACCATGAAACTGCTTACTCTCTTTTATTGTACAGACTATAAGACTATGCTTCATCTTAGAGCCAAAACGCTATTTTCACATACTTTAGATTTTACCAGTAATAGTTAACACATACTCTAGTTGACAAATGAAATCAGACTATTTTCACAATCTATTATTAAAAAAAGGGGGTGAGTCTCTCAAAACAAAATGAACAGCAAGGTAGAAGAAACTGGCTTCCGCAATTATTTGATTACCCAAAATGTACTTACAATAAGCCCAGCGTAGTCTGTAGTTTCAATAAGAGTGTCATGTAGCCACACAAAGTCTTCGTGTTGCCTTGTAACAGAAAACTCTGGGCTCTGAAACGTGGGCAGAGTAGTCTGTAAAGAAAAAAGAAGTAACTGTTAACTACTATTTTCAGATAAAGTGGCTTGGGTTTCATGCAGTGCACTATGGGAAAATTCTGTATAATAGAACATCCAGTTTTTTAATGAGATCCAATAAAGAACAAAGTTAAGATTCAACACGTTCTTTACGGAATTCTAGTCACACAACTCCACCTTTCAGGTCAACTCACACAGATATAATCACATAGGCCTCACGCTGCCTGAGTGACAGGTATGTTAATCAAGCCACCAAGGTATGCAGAGAAAACCTTGAGGACCTCATAGACAACATATTACCAATATTATGCTGGAGATGGCATAAACCAAGAGCTCTAGCTTCAAACTTCCTGACTCAAATTGTGCCTCAGCCATTTACTTCATTTAAACCTGTACCTCAGTTCCTCACCTGTAAGATGGGGATAACAGAATACCAAAAGATTGTTAGAAAGAGAAAATTAAGCCCATGTAAACCCTTTACAAAAGTGCCTGGCATAAGACAAGCACTCAATACATTTTAACTAGTATAGAAGGAGAAAGGAGGCTAAAAATATTCCTGAAAAGATCCCAAGAAATTAAACTTTCTATATTTTTCACAGATTGGCATATTGCTTTTGTCAAATTAAAAATCTGGAAAAAAATTAACACAACATTATAAATCGGTTATACTTCAAAGTAAATTTTTAAAAAAATCTGGAAGAAAAAAACCTCTTCTGAATCATAATAGGTGGGGTGATGGCCAAGAACTTAGAAAATATGGGAAAAGCAAGTACTTCCCATGCATGCAAATTAAAAACAAAGGTGGAATTCTGTGGCAGGTGGCTCCAGCTCTATCGCTCTGCCTGGTTTGCTTCCCCATGGAGCAGAGGACAAGCCACACTAAACACCAGCAAAGCCCAGAGCCCCAGGTCTCCACCACAGTAGAAAATGCTGTAAAAAGAGCACTCATCTGATGCTTACTAGGAGCAAGTGGAGGGAGGGGCCTCACTTAGCAGGAGTGCCACACTGCAGTCAGGTCACTAGGTCTCTTCTCACACCCACTGTGAACAACAAGGCTGCAACCTGGCACTGTTTTTATTACTGAAGTCATTCTGTCACTTACCTTGGTGTGCACTGTAAATTTGACTTTATCCCTTTCACTGAGTGCATCAGGTATGTCAATCTGAAGCGAGGGATCAACATTCAGGTCCACTGATACAGATCTCAGCTGAAATACATTTTTTGGCTATTAGTCTCAAGTTCATTTTAGTCCTAAAAAGTATCCTTCCAAAAATGGGGAGCTAGTAATTAAAAAGCAGTCTATACAAGACTTCTATTGTTCTATTTAGAACAAAGTCAGTTGAGGTAGTATTTGAAACTGTGGGGAAACCTGCTCTTAAATGCATGGGTGGGTCCAGTGAATTCCTGTAATCTAAACAAAGCAACTATATAATTCTAATATCATGTACATTACACACTTTATGCATACATGAAAAATACATTTAACCAAATACTTGAAGAACTGTACTAAGAATAAGAAGGCTTCAACTGGATAGAATGAAATCTTGAAATTCTTACATAAATGCCCAAATTACAAGAACATTCAAGAGGCATTAACAGACTGTACCTATATCTGAAAGTTAGAGGCTGGGAAAACATGGAAGTACAGAGAACAGTCAGGTGGTATGGGATCTTGGGTGGAGAGATAAAAATCCACTCAACAGTGGACCTATTTATATTCAGGGACTGTCAAGGAGATGACAAATCTAGACACACAAGAAGTGAATTGTAAAAACCAACAAAGGTGGGGCTTCCCTGGTGGCGCAGTGGTTGAGAGTCCACCTGCCGATGCAGGGGACACGGGTTCGTGCCCCGGTCCGGGAAGATCCCACATGCTGTGGAGCGGCTGGGCCCATGAGCCTGCGCGTCCAGCAATGGGAGAGGCCACAACAGTGAGAGGCCCGCGTACCGCAAAAACAAAAAACAAAAAACAAAAAACAAACCAACAAAGGCCTCAATTATCAGAATTCCACTGCGATTACATATAAGGGAGAAGTGTGAGCACTGCCCTGGAAACAAAAGTAAATGATTTTTGTGAGTTGGAAACTCAGAAGAAAATAACATCCAACTCCAGTTTTGCCTGTTTAAAAAGAATTCTTGGAAGAAGCGGACTGTTAGGAAAGTGGTTAAAATGGTCTTCCTTAAAAAAAAGCTTTCCTACTGAATCTAAAATATGATAAATTCTTTCATTCTTAAGACAGACAAGCTGACAGTGGATCTGAAGGCCTGACAAAAATAAGAGATTTCAGGAACTACACATCTCATCCTTCCCCCAGCCCCCAACTGTAAGCTAGTGCTAAAGTTGCCAGAACCCTCTAGACTATTAACACAAGGAAAATGCCAAGTGAAGACTGGAGTTAAGAGGATGAGAGAACAGGGAATCCTGAGTATTTCCCTCTAAATTTCCCTTTGAATTCCTTTCTTCAAAATAAAAGGACCAAAGACTGATGACCTTCTAAAAATAGAAAAACTGGTTCTATTAGTTATAAAAAGATTTTATACCTAAGAACACATGGATTACTTCTCTCTCCTTTGTAGTATCTCAGAAAGGGTCAGTACTTCCCTTTTTCCTTCAGAACTGTGACCAAGAAAAAAATTTTAAATGCAAAAACCAGAGTAAGCCCTAGAACAATGGCTTTCCTCTGAGAACTAAGGCTCACGTTCTTGCCACCAGAACTTGATTTTTCACATCAAGTATTTTAAGATCATAATATACTTAACAATTCCTGACATGTCAACCTAAATACATCTTCCAAGTGAATTCTTGATGACTCCTATGAAATATTTGCTTGTTTGGCTTAATTTTCACATGTCCATTTATGAAATCTCTGCAAACAAAGATAAAGCTTCAAGGTCAGGAATAATTCATTTTATCACAGCTGTGACTCTAGCTCTGACACATTTCTGATAAAAGCTTCCTTCCTTCTGATAATTTACCACTGGGCAAATGCAGCATTCAAAAAGACCTCAAAATATACACTAAATTTGACTGCAGAGAATACTGGCCACCCCACTGATCTCATGTTTGTACGTGTCAAGAGTCAGTACAAGAATAAAGTGGGTCAGGTTACTGGTGGAAAGATGGGGCCACCCAGGGACCGTGTCTAAGGTGCCTTTCCCTGAGTTCAGCAACAACAGCCATGTTTCCTGAGATTCCATTTCCTAACGAGGTCACAAATCCTGGTTTCCGGCAGTCTCTCAATTTCTGTACATACTGTCAATTCCATTTTAGCTCATTCCAAGCCCAGTGAGACCGTGAGCACAAGGACTGCCTTGGGAATTAGGGTTGGAAGACCCAAGGGGAATGTAATCTAGTAAACGGCACCAGTCAAAGCAGCAATGGACTTCACCAGCGAACATCAGATGTCACCTCTTTCCCACACCTTCGGTTAACCATACAGAAGTAACAGTCCAGGTTATTCACTGTTACTATCTTCTTGTCAGCAAAGATATTTTGTTTTTTAGTGTAAGAGTGTGATGAGGACACTAACAAAAACCACTAGAGGTTTGGAAAGACTATGCACTATAACAAGATGTCAAGCACCCAGCTTCTCCAGCAGTGATCACTTTTGCCTAAATATACCACCCTAGGAAGGAACTCAACAACCCCACCACCTGACATGATAAACACTCCCACCCCACCACAAAAACAAAACAAACAGGGTTTCCCTGGTGGCGCAGTGATTGGGGGTCCACCTGCCGATGCAGGGGACGCGGGTTTGTGCCAAGGTCCAAGAGGATCCCACGTTCTGTGGAGCGGCTGGGCCTGTGAGCCATGGCCGCTGAGCCTGCGCGTCCGGAGCCTGTGCTCCGCAACGGGAGAGGCCACAACAGTGAGAGGCCTGCGTACCGCAAAACAAAAACAAAAACAAAAAACAAACAAAAAAAACCCCACAACAGGTAACACGAAAATGTCTACATTTGGGCCGTAAAGAACTGTCTGAAAAAAGATGGTGGTAAAATTCTGAGTATGCAGACTACAACCAACTCAAATGATCCCTATTCACAAGTCAAAGGAACTTTCTTGTATTGCAGTAAGATAACCCTCCAGATAATGAAGCCCATAAATCACCAAGTAGTAAAAAGTTGTGAAATGTTTAAAGTTTCTAAGTCAGCACTGTCTCCTCACTCCGGAAGTGTCAACTGTGATTAAAAGCTCAGCATTCCTTTTTCTGCTTGGTCAACAGAACCAACACTCCATAGCCCCATGGCACAGTACTTGCTAAATAATCAACAGGGTGGAGGGTACAGCGAGTGGGTGACACGCCTCCATACACTTTCGCCCACTCACCATCTCTGCCCCCTAGCCTAAGTAAGTGCCCAGAGTGCTGCCTTAGCCCTGTTGGTCAACACTGTCTGACCTGGGCCACAGGTGTCAAAATGACTGGGACAGCTGTTTAAAGCAGCCGGGAGAGGCAGGCTTCAGAACGAAGTCTAACCTTAGGCACGTTACCTTTCCCTTTCCCATTCCCTTAGGTCACTGGTGAGAATCAAATTTAAAACACATTTACTCTCCAATGCACAATGTTAAGTTTTAAAACAGACTTTCTTTTGTAGATTTCCACAGAAACCACTACATCACATACTCCAAGTTTTAGATGGAGTTTCAGTCCCCAATATACTTCCTTATCAGACTAATCCTTACAGTAAGGATTACAGTGATCTTTGTGAGAAGAAAAGGGGGTAAACAAGCATTGCTTCATTTAGAAAACAAAATTTTAACTGTTTTAAGAAATCTGAAGGCTTAGTAAGAGAGCTGAAAAGGAGAAAAACTAAATCAATCCCTGTGCATTCCCCCTCACTTGTTCATCAGCCTCCCAGCTGGGGCACCTGACACTGGCCACAGGACAGATCTGCAAAGCTCTGAGCTGCTAAGGACCACGTTTGGTCCAGATCTCACTTATGACTCACTGTGGTACATGACTTTAACGCCATTGCAAAGCCTCCTCTTCGAAAGGTTAAGTGGCACAGAGATGGCAAAGAGCACCTCTGTGGTTGGACAACACAAAAAGCCAGATTCAGAAATTCAGAACCCACAGAAGAAGATACATAAAGTATAAAAAATGTTATGGCAGCTGCAGACTCCAGTTTACACTACTGCCATATAGCCAAATGACAAAACACAATGGGAAGAAATCATCTCCACAGTAACTCTGATCTGCTAGAATGGGGTCTAGTTGAATAGCCACTTAAGTCTAACTAGTTTTGTATACATGCAAGAAATTGAATATGCCAGCCCCTATATTTCCATCTTAATTTGAATGTTGCAAGGAAACTACTGCAGATAGAAGAAAAGCCTGCATGTATACGCTGAAACGACTTTCCATTCCCGAAGCAGAAATGTACTTAGCCAGCACATGCTACATCAGTGTGCCTCTCCTTCAAACTGTTTCTCTCCTAAGGATTCTGCTTTGCTTTCCCTTCACCCAATGGCTAAGGTACTAAAGACCCCCTACCAGGGAGAGAGCCAATACAACAAATCATCTTTGAATGGTCTGTAAGCAGCATGGAGCCAGAATAGGCAAGCAACAACCAGGCCATATTTCAGCTAGACAGGTACGGATACCTTCCGCAGTCCAATACTCACTAGTGAGGAAATAAATCCAAAAATGCTCTGTGGCAGACACATTGGATTTGCAGTAATTTCTGAAAACTGACTCACATGATACATACTTATGAAACATATATTATTACTTTGTTACTGTTTCAGCTCACAGGAAGGAAGTGCTCTGTAAGAAATTCTAATACTGTATCTTTCTCCAAACCCCTCTTTATGGTTCAAATACTGTAATAGTACTGAATTACTTCTTACTATTTTCTCCCACCCTGAAGGTAACCCAAACTTCTCTGTGTTCTATCCCACTTATCCCTGAGGCACTGGTGCATGAAAAACAATTGAACTGACTGTGTGAAATACATGAGCCGCTTTTACAGCTAGCTGTGTTCATCTCCTTCCCCCCACCACTGGCTCCCCCCGTCCTATAATTCAGGCCTGCCAATATCATATCATAGTCCTCAAGGACAACAGAACCAAAGACTTCTAGATCTCAGTCTACTAACACAGATAATAGTTATGGAAATTAGCCACAAGCTTAACAACTAGATAAAGAGCTGCAGCAAGTGATCAGATTTCCACCACTCATCTTGGTGAGATGAGACCCACAGGGACCCATCCCTGCTGACACCAACCATTCTTACCGGTAGTCCACCAACACACAAGCTGTCCACAGTAGAACACTGCAGACTGCAGGGCATTTGGAGGCTACGCAGCCCAGAGTTCCTAGAACAGAAATCCAGGCTTGGAAGAAGGTCAGTGCAGCGCACTCAGCGAATGGATAAACTGAATCATCATTTCACAAGGCTGCAAGACCACGAGCTAGTGGAATCCCAACATAGAACCAGAAAGAGATTAAGTTGAATTATTGGCTAAAATAAAATTCATTGTGAAATCCATCTAATTACAATCCATCTAATTGCAAGATACCTGGATTATTTTCAGGAGTTCACAAAGTGAACCATATGATCTATAATGATCTCCTAGCACAGAAATTCTATTGGGAATCAACATACCACCGCTACAGAGGAAGCAGCTGCCACAAACAAAAAACTAATTTCCTCCATTCAAAGCTAAAACCCTTCACCTACTACTAGATTTCATCTAGTCTCCCTTCCAAAAGTTCCTGGTCTACCAAGTCCACAGCTCCTTACTACAAAGCAGTCTTACTTTATGATCAACCCAAGACGAAATAGAAAAAAGACTTGAGAATAAAATTTACCTTCACCACAAAGATGATTCAGCAACGTGGATGACGCTGAGCTTGAGCTTGTGTCATGAGTTTAAGACACAAATGGCAGCGTGGAGAGAAGAAAAGCTTGCCTGCTTCCTGGTGGGATTCCTTGTACGCTAGTCAGAGTCACCACGCATTTCCCAGATCTTTCAGATATAAATATTTCAGTCCTTCATCACTCACCAGATACCTGGTCCCCACTAGCACAACATGTAAGCTTTGCACTGCTCTTCATTAAAGATCATGTGAAAGCCTTAAGGTTGGCAACATTTCCATTTGTGCTCCTCACCATTTACACTAACTAGACCCAAAGGCTTAGGGATCTGCCCCTCAAAAACAAGTAAACCATAAACTCTTCTGGCAGAAAACGCATACCACAGATTAACATAAGCAACTATTTTGAGAAAACTACACTTTTCTCTCCAGACCATATAGCAGTGCCTGAAAAAGTTACACCAAATTTGTAAAAGGGGGGGAGTCAAGCCAAGAACCCAATCTCTAAACTAAAGTTCAGTCTCTCCTGAACCTCAAACTGCAACTTCACTCCTCCCTATGTATTTACGGTTTGCCTTTGGGGTATGAAACAGTTGAGAAATTCCATATCCTCCTTTTAGGGGGAAATCTCTCTTCTTAAGAGTAACTCAATGGCCAATCAGAAAATATACAGGTGTTGGTGGTGAAGTATCTTTTTTTTTTTTTAGGGCAGGGGGAGGAGCTAGTTTCTTATGTAAAGACGTAAAGGAACTTCTCAATTTGAACCTGTAAAAAACAAATTTGCTATTCATGCAAGACAAGATGTCCCACTATCCCTTCGCTATTTCAAAAATAAAAGGCAGAACCTATAAAACTCAAAAATACTTTTCTCTGAATAACTAGGTTCATTAAAAGGTTGTTTCCCTAAATACAACCTAACTTCACTGCATGTACCTTTCACCACTGGCCAGTGGTACTGACCTACAGAAATACATCCTAATTTCCTCAAGCAATCAGGACAACAGAGCAAAAAAAGCAGGATTTTTAAACGAAGTTCCACCCTGTAGCACATTTTTCAGTTATCTTCAATTCTGCCCCACAATGTTTTGTGAGTACTGTGGCATCCGGGCCTCAGGTTTCCACCGTCCAAAGGGAGCAGTGAACTCCAACATCGTAAACACAGCAGAGTTTGTAACTCTCAACTGCCCAGAACCCTTTACCATTTTCTGGTAAGGCTCCTCAATACTGGGGGGAAGGCTAATTCTACCAAAGATAGTCAACGATGCTGATGTTTTAAACGGCCTGTTATTTCCTTAGAATTTATCAAGCATCTGAAAAAAAACTTGAAACTGGCACACTAAAGATTAGCCTCTAACACAATCCGACCACCCATATCACACCATTTTAGAAAGTTTAAATTGGTGATTCTCAACCAAGGGACATTTGACAGTGTCTGCATTTATTTTTGACTGTCACTGATGAAGGGAAGGGAGCTACGGTCACCCAATAAAGGCCAGGAATACTGTTACAATGCGCAGGAAGGACAATTCCCCACAACAAAAAATTATCAAGCCCAAAATGTCAATCGGTAGTGCTCAGGTTAACAAACCCTGGTTTAAACTGAAGCTCTACATTAGATGTTAGTCACTTACTAGGTCTCATACCAAATGAGAATTTGGATCTCAGAATCCAGAAAATTCTCTCATAGTCACCCTAAGCCATTTCTTCCTACAGCCAAAAAAAAAAAAAAAAAAAGTGGGCAGATCATGACCTGCTATAGTAGTATTCACAAATGGGGATCTTAAGACACTGTCTGCAAGTTACTGATCCAGAACTAAGGCTTGGGCAGCTTTGAGAAGCCACACTTCCTGAATTTAAGAAGTCAAGCCATAAACATAGTAGAAAACTTCAGTCCACAAGAATCACTCTGGACTTGCTTAAGTGCTGGTGAAAATTCAGGACTGTTCCTATACTAACATAAATTTTAACTCTCTTCATCTAAGCTGGTGGAGAGTGGTATCCCTAAAGACAACTTCCACACCAGTTAACAATATGCAAACCAGAGCAGCAGCATAAATGTAAAACGTTAATGACTGGCTCTGGGAAGGAAACACTGTCCACCCAAAGTCCATGTAACCAACTAGTGAAAGTTAAGGTAAAAGTAACAGCACTAGGCTGGGGAGGGCCCTTACAAAGCTTCTCCTGTGTGATCATTTGCTTCAGTCCACTAACAAGAATAATAAAAATCCCAGGAGACAATCAGGACTTGCACTCCATTTGCCGTAGGTTGGCAAGACTAACGGGACCAAGACTCATCACAATAGACATACACTGAGTCTGTGAGTGGGAGCCTAAATATGATGCCCGCTGTTTAAAGGACCTTTTGGCAAACAGGAGGCCTGGGTAAATATCTTATGGGAACAAGGTTCTGCATAATCTCCATTTCTCCCCCCAACCATAAAAAACTCCAGACACCTTAGAATGTTGATGCAGCCAGCGCGGGAGGCAGGGCGGGGGCTGCACTACACCAGTTTCTTTATCATGAAGATGCAGCCTAATGGTGTTAAAGGTTCAGTTAAATTTCTCAGGGGCTCGACTTAACAAAACCTTACTCTCTTCTAAATTTAAAGACCAGAACACCATCTTTCCCATCGGTAGATGACTAGTTAAAGAACAAATTAATCATACAACTGCTTTCTGGGAAAGGAGACAAATCAACACCTTCAGCTCAAAAGGATACGACTAAATGGAAGTGCCAGGCTACCGGATACAGGCCAGTACTCCTGTTTTGCTGAACTAGCCAAAAGTTCTGCAGGAACACTCAAAATCCTCAAGAATTATGTTCCCTGTCTTATTTGCAGGTCTAAACCTCAAGAACTCCTATCCTCATGGAAATTCCAAAGCAATCAGAAAGCTTAAACTTACATTTTCAGCAAAAACGTAAAATATTTCAGTTAACTAACAAAGCTGAATTACAGCAAGAGAACAGTTTGCCCAAGATTTGCCCTCCTGTTATTTCATTCTTGTCCCAAACTCCCCTTTGGTGAACAGTAAAAATCATCTAGACTTGATCCACATCCCAGGATTAGTATCGGATACCAGAAAGAAAAATGAAGCCACGTGTTAGAGTAATATTTTATTGAGTTTATTATTTCCTTATTTCTGCAATTAAAAGAAAAGCAGGAAGATAATTCTATATAATCCTTTCCTGTAGTCACTAAAACCAGGAGGCAGGAAACTGTCTTCAGAATCCTCTTTCGCTCGAGGATCAGAAGGGTGGGGAAATTACTTTAAAAACCAACCACAGGTATACAATACTAACAAATAGGAAGGTCGGTTGAATTTGTAAAGAGCTGTCTAAAATACATTCTGGACCAAGAAATAAGATGGAAGGTGGGGGGTGGGGGGGAATCCATCTACCCAAATTTCTATTCAGTCATCTAAACTTCAAGAGAGAAAACTACCTTTGGAATGTTCTAGAAAGAATGGTTCTCAAGTTCCCACTTCCGGCTTTAGGAAGGAAAGAAAAAATTACTTCTTTCCACTTTTAAAGAAATAAAAATACTCCAACCAAGACCCTATCCTCACGCTTCACTTCATTTAACTAATACAGCAGTGATCCCCTTGCTGAACAATCCGGCAGCCGTGTGCGAGCTTTGGCACCACTAGATGAAAAGGTCTCTCCAAAGAGCTGTGGATCAAAGATGCCTTTGATTTCTAAAGAGATGCCTTCCACGTTACTTAAATGTCAGAGCGCCTCGAATTCCTAGTTTTTTTTCACTTTCTGCTAGAAAAACGTTTCTGTTGACGATTCTGCACAAAACTTTGCGGCTCATACCAACCCCTGTATATTTCAAACTAACTTATGAGTAAAGGACCAATCAAAGTGGAAGCTTGCCGCAATCTTCAATTGGCTATGGTGACATAAATTGACTGCATTAATCACCTTTTAAACCTCAAAATCCAAGCTGCATGGGGGTAACTTACATCAACACGCAAATCTTGAGAGCGAAAATTAAGTTCAACTATTTTGAACACCTCCTAAAAATGACAGCACTCTCTCCCGGAACGGCGCACTGAGCGCTTACGAAATTGCAAGGGACACACTCTCGATACCTGACTCGACTCAATTTCCCCAGTATCTTGGAGGGAGCTGGGGCGCGGTTTCGAGCTCCGTCTTTTGCTGCAAAGCGGGTGTCGCGTGCACCGCGCGGTCTCCCCCGAGAAGTTTTAGCAACTTTCCACGCCGAGCGCGCGCTCCCGCGTCTCCGGCCCCTGCCCCGCAAGCCCCTCCCAGCAACCAGGGCAAGAAGCGTGGGGGTGACCGCCGGGGCCTCCCGGCCCGGGGGCCGAGGGCGGCCAGGGCCTCACCTTGCTGCGGTCCTCCTCCTGTTGCTGCAGCAACTCGGGAACCGCGGCCATGGCGACGCGGGCCTCGAGCGTGGCCGCCTGGCTGTGCGAGGAGAGAAGAGGCTGGGCCGACGCCGCCGCCGCCGCCGCCGCCAGGGATCTTCTCAGGGGCGGCCGCGGCCCCGCCTCCGCCAGCCTCTCTGCCCGACGGCGGCGGGAGGCCTCGCGACTCCTCCACCGTCCCAGCAGCCCCGGGAAAGGCAAGCGGCGCCCCACGTGCTCCCCCAGGGCGGCCTCCCCCGTCCCCGCTGCCGTCCATCTTGAAGCCGGGCAAACAAGCTACGCGCGGCCTACCCTCGCTCCGAGTGACGCGGAAGCCGCCGACCACCGGCCGCCACGGGGACGCGGTGTCCCTGACACTCTCCCAGCGAGGCGCTTCTCAAGAAAGGTTGCGCGCTCCTGGTGGGAGGGAATTTATTATTCAGCCAGAGTCCAAGATGGCGACGAGCTCTGACGTAAACGAGATCTCGTGAGAGAGAGAGAGATTTGGAGGCGCCCGCGCTTTTGCGTGCGGGGAGGGTCTCCACACGGATCGCTCGGGTGTCCACTGAGATGCACGAGGGGCAAGGGGTGGGGCGTTAGCGCCGCAGTGCATTCTGGGGCCGCCGTGCCTGGGGTGGGGCCTAAGTCGGGAGCAAAGCGCGGGACCGACGAAAATTCCTGCTTCGCGGGTTGTCGCGCCCTGGAGCTAGCATAGAGCGCCGGCTTCCGAGGTACATCCCCTGTTGGCCCTCCCTAACCCTGACGCCCGCCCGAGGGGCCGCCGCCGTCTTGTCCCTGCCGAGGCTCCGCCTCCGCCGGAGCGGGGATCAGGCGGTGGGCCCTGCTGATGGCCTCTGGCCGGCTCAGGTCAATGGGGACCCTTCAGGAACGTGAGTGCCGCGTCTTGAGCGGGCCGCGTCGCAGTGGTGCCCACCTTGGAGGGTGTGAGGGGTTAGGTTAGTACTCTCCATGCAGGATACGTAGCAGAAAATCTGGTGTTTAGGGATGAGTGAGGCACTGTTAACTCTGACTGTCGCCGCCCCTCCAGCGTCCTGTGTTTCTTTGTCTCACACATGCCTCCCTTCGTGGCTGGCACATGGCTTCATAGTTGGGGACATGTGGTCTACTACTTCACGTTTAACAGGTGCCGGTCCTTTAGAAATAGTTTTGTCCGAGTATTACCGAGTCCAAGCTCGGCTGCAGGACAAGCCAGTAAATTGACAGATGAGCTGTTAGGGCAAAGTAAAGAGACTTTATTCAGAAAGCCAGCAGCCAGAGAAGATGGTGGACTTGTGTCCCAAAGAACTATCTTCCCCAGTTAGAGTTCAGGCTTCTTTTATACTAAAAGGGGAGGGGGTGTGGCTGCTTGTTGCCCACTTCTTGGTGCCAGAATCCTTTGTTCTTACAGCTGTCCACGCAGGTCTGGTCACAATGTTCCTATATACCTGCAACAAGATCGTTATTTTCTGTTCTGCAACTTTTTAATCTCTATATGATTGGAAAAGTGTTAATACCTTTAAAGGTCAGAGCCTTGAGAATGGGTTCTCCTGTGTATTTCAGGCTATAGGCAACGTACTTTTCCAAAAGGTGCACAGCTGGAAAGACTAAGCCCCCTGCAACAGAGCACAAAGGTTATAGCTAAAGTAATAGATTCAGTATGGAGTCAGGTTTGTTTTCCTCTGTTAAACATGTCGAAAAAGCTTACCGAATACAATTTTAATGTGCAATATCATACTGTTGCAGCTTTCGCTTTGATGGTTCAAATATTTAACACATTTGATATCTAACACCACTTTTCTCTTTGATAGGAAAGCAGAAATTGAAAAGGTCCTGGACATTACAAGTAGACTAGAGGGAAGTGAAAAAAATCTAAAGATGAAGGTATTTCAGACCATCTGCAGGCAGCTTAAAAGTTCAAAGGGGTTTTCTGTAGAACCAGCCCCCTGTGTGGTCTTCTCCACTTCCTCTTATTTGTGTGGCCGGAAGAAAAAAGTGAACCCTTATGAAGAAGTGGACCAAGAAAAGTACTCTGATTTAGTAAGGTCTGTCTTGTCATTCAGAGGCCATGCTCAGGCACCACAGTCTTTGTTTGAGGAAGATGCTTTACTCTACGGACCTGTGAGTAAGTGTAAGGCCCCAAAGCAAGAAGAAGCAGAAGTTCCACGAAATTGGTGTCCTCTCTTCAATCCAGAGAAAAGCGGAAAACCAAATGCAACAAGTGATCCTACAATTCCTTTGAAAATCCCTTTGCAAAGGAATATGATACCAAGTGTGACCCGAATCCTTCAGCAGACCATGACCTCAGAACAGATTTCCTGTTTGGAGAGGTGGAAACGTCGGATGATTCTGAAACTGGGAGAGGATGGCTTTGCAGAATATACTTCAAGTAATTTTCTTAATCCTGATTCTGTATGGTTATTGTGTTTTCCAGAATACAGAGCACCAGTGTCAAAAGGATGAGTTGTTCTTTTTCTAATGTTAACTAGTGAGGAACTACTTTCAAATGATAATTAGTATTAACAGCATTTTTTATATATTAACTCATTTAATCCTCATGAAAACCCTATGAAGCACAGATACTATTATCCCCATTTCACAGATAAAATTGAAGCACAGAGATCAAGGACTTTGACTAAAGATGTATGAAATTCATTTATTTTATAAGCTACAAACTTAAGTATTAGAATTGCCTGTTTTGTTTGATTATGGGAGAGTCGATCACCTCATAATGGAATTCTAGTTGTCTGCTAGGCATTCTGTTCAGAATCTAGTAAGTACCCCCTTGCTCTTCTTATCAGCAGAGACTGACCCATAAATTTAAAGACGGGCAATAAGCCAGAACATGTGATCTGTATTTAGGTCTTAGTAAATTGAGGTGATCAGATGTTCTTCATTAGGAACTGAGAATTGATAAACTTCAGCCTTCAACTCCTAACTCACTAACTTCTTAGACAAGTGAGGAGAATAGCTTTCTTAAAATAGATTCCATTCAAAAGCAAGATGAAAGAAAAGACCAATGGTACAGGAGAATTAGCTGGTCCCCCATCAGGATTATAGTTGTTGAAGCTAAGTTTTACACTGAGCATTCCTTAGGCCATGCTGCCCAGAGAGCAGTACATGTACCCCTCGTGGTACACAAGCAATTTAATTTTTAATTTAAGAGCAATGCACTTATTTTGAGGCATCTTAGAAAAAACCTGTGTGTATGCATGACACATTAAACCTGTGGTCACGTGTTTTAAAGAAAAAATATTAAACATTTAGGTGGCACTTGGACATGGCAAAAATGGTCAAGGCCGGAGCCCCATGTAAATTCCTTGGCTCCCTGGGGCAAGGACTATATGCAGGAGCTAATTGCCTTTTATTTTTATATAAATTTATTTTATTTACTTTTGGCTGCGTTGGGTCTTCATTGCTGCGCGCAGGGTTTCTCTAGTTGTGGTGAGCGGCGGCTACTCTTCATTGCAGTGTGTGGGCTTTTCATTGCGGTGGCTTCTCTTGTTGCGAAGCATGGGCTCTAGGCGCGCCAGGCTTCAGTAGTTGTGGCACGTGGGCTCAGTAGTTGTGGCTTGAGGGCTCTAGAGCGAAGGCTCAGTAGTTGTGGTGCGCGGGCTTCGTTGCTCCACGGCATGTGGGATCTTCCCGGGCCACGGCTCGAACCCGTGTTCCCTGCATTGGCAGGCGGATTCTTAACCACTGTGCCACCAAGGAAGTCCTACACTGATTTTTTTAATTCTAAAATATCCACGCTGTCAGTCAGAATATAGGAGACTCATTTTTTTAAATACATTTTATTTACTGGGACTTGAAGACATTTCACTTTTTTTTTTTTTTTTTTTTTTTTTTTTTTTTTTGCGGTACGCGGGCCTCTCACTGTTGTGGCCTCTCCCGTTGCGAAGCACAGGCTCCGGACGCGCAGGCTCAGCGGCCATGGCTCACGGGCCCAGCCGCTCCGCGGCATGTGGGATCTTCCCGGACCGGGGCACGAACCCGTGTCCCCTGCATTGGCAGGTGGATTCTCAACCACTGCGCCACCAGGGAAGCCCCGACATTTCACTTTTATTCCTTTAATTTATTGAGTGAATACTCTGACTTGATGCTATCTGCAATAACTCTTGAATCTTTTAAGATTTATTTTCACAAGTTTAATCATGTTTAATGTTCTTAGCTTTACAATCCTAAGGGATTCTATAACCCAGATCCCATGTTTGTTGCCCCTTCCATATGAAGACCTCCCTGGGGTTAAGACTGCAGTGGCGAATGAGTTGTCTATTTGCTTGGCTGTTGATACACGAGTTTTTTTCCTTCATGTTTGTGTTCTGCTTCAGTAAAGCTAGTCTGTAGATAAATACTGCTCTTCTTTTCCCTAGGTTTTAATTTCATAAGTCTTAAATTTGTAGGCCTTTTATGTGCTAATAAGTCCAATTAAGCCAAGTAAATTTGGAGTAGAATAACTTATTTCCTCAGTTGAATTTCACTTCACTTTCCAAGTAGTTTCCCTGAAGCAGTTCCATTTTTTGCCCGTGGTAGAACTGACCTTTCAAAATCTTTGTAAAAAATACTTGACAAAGGTAATATGGTTTGACATTACCTCATTAGATGAGATGGTTTTCCTCATTTTCTGTGGGTCTGTCTCCAAGCATGTATATCTCCTGTTCTGTTTCTATGTGTATCTTATTGATGGTCCCTGAGTTTTCATCTCTCATTCTGCTGTGTGAGGGACCAGAATGAACTTAGGCTCTGGTGCCAGGCCCCAGGCCAGCATTTTGCTTTGAGGCAAATTAACAGCACTGCTTAGGCCTTCTTCATTAAAATGGGGGTGATGATTCTTATCTTGCCAGGTGGTTGTGTTTGAAAGTTAACAGTTTGAAAGCGCCAAGGCCACTGCTTAGCACAGCAATACCCTCTTTTTCTTTCTCTCCTTCCCTTATCAAGGGTCAAGTGAATATGTAGTGTTTCTTGCATTTGTTGAATATGTTTGTGTCCTCTTTTCTTAAAAGTGTATGAGAAGGGATTTCCCTGGTGGTCCAGTGGTTAAGACTCCACCCTTCCATTGCAAGGGGCACGGGCTTGATTGCTGGTCAGGGAACCAAGAACCCACATGCTACATGGAGGCCAAAAAAAAAAAAAGTGTATGAGGAAAAAAAATTCAAGACAGAGCCACTGTCTTAGGCTGTTCTTGCCCTAAAAGAAAGTGCAGGAGAAGAATGTCATATATTTTCCTCCCCTCTGCCCCAAATCCCACAACATTAATTTGTGTGCCTTGATTTTCACACTTTGCCAGTCACTAAGTCTGTTGGTAAAAGGATGCCTCCACCTATGTTCATAATTAAGATTTGGTTGTAAAAAGAACTGTAAACAAGCACAGTTCCCTAAATGTCTAATAACTATTTATCACAGCTAGTTAACTTACTGGTTACCTAAGTTAAATGGACACTTTAATTCACACTTAAATTCACTAGGTGTGGTCCTGTAGCCCCCAGATCTTCAATTCTACCTTTGACCTAATGCTACTAGAAATACTTCATTTTAATCTATTTTATTATCTAAGCTCTTCTAGTCTCTTTTGTTTTCAAAGTGCATTCTTAGTGTATTTCACAAGAGGCTGAAATATGGTGTCTTAGGGGTTGTCACTTAAAGGTAATTCATGTAATTTTTAATTTGATTGTTGAGAGTTTTATAGAGTATCTGTTCTTTAGTATTAGCTTTGTTTTGGGGTTTTTTGTTATTGCTGTTGTTTTCCTTTTCCCCTGATTTTCTTTTCAGACATGTTTTTACAAGGGAAACGGTTTCATGAAGCCTTGGAAAGCATACTGTCACCCCAGGGGAACCTAAAAGAGCCTGATGAAAATCTCCTCGAATCTGGCTACATCCAAAGTATCCAGCATGTTCTGAGAGATGTCAGTGGAGTGCAGGCTCTGGAAAGTGCTGTTAAACATGAGACCCTAAAGTATGTAGGTCTGCTGGACTGTGTAGCTGATTATCAGTAAGTATTCAATTTTTTACATCAAGTGTGGAGATGAATTCATTCTGGCTGGGACATATGGTTCCCTTCCAATGCTAGTTTTTCCTTTTAATTCCCGCTTCAAGGTGTGGCCTCTGTAAAGTCACATCAGGTAAGAGTCATCTCATCCTTGTAAATCTACATTCCGAAGTCAAAGTGTTCCATGGAGAAAAGATACAACTTTCCAGTATCCCTAGGATGGCCTGTTTTCCAGCATGTTCCCCTCTCCTTCCCCCCAAACCCCAAGCAAAGTACCAGCCATGAGATCCAATTTGATTCCTGCATTTTCTTTCCTGTTTCCCTAAAAATAGCACTTTGATCTGTTGGCCCTGAAAATTAACTCTTTGCCTGGCTTCCAGGCAGTGTTTGACATGGACAGGAACTCTGAGCTTAATAAAGCTTCCCGTGGCTTTTAAATTGCTGCTCTGTTACTGTTCTCACCACTTACTCCAGATTTCAAGGGTAGATATAACCTGCAGATACCCCTATTCCAAAAAAAAAAAAAAGAAAAGAAAAAAAAGCATATGAACGATACAATAGGATAAGGGGGAAATCTGTGAGTGAAACCCTTGGAACTCCAGTTAAAAGTTATTGGGCTCTGGAGACAGGCTGCCTGAGTTTGGTTTCTGGCTTTTCTTCTTAACCCTGGGCTACTTACTTGGCTTTGGCTTCTCTGTACCTCAATTTGTTTATCTGTAAAATAGGACAAATAATAGTACCTACCTCATAGGTTTGTTATAGACGTTAAATGAGACATTCCCTGTATGGTACTTAAAATGCACACTATCTACTCAGTAAATGTAAGCAACATTATTTTGATCCTGTTCTCTCTTTTTAACTGCTGTTGGGTATGAATGAACCATATCCATTTCCCTGTTGGGAGCACTCAGGTTATTCTAGTTTTTCAGTTACAAACTACAGCAATGACCATGTCTCCTCCTATTCTGTTGTGAGTTTCTCTCAGCAGGTGCACAGGTTCGTTGGTTTGTTTTGGTGAATGATATGTGAGGTTTGGATAAATTCCGTTGATCTGAAGTAGGCCTGGGAGTGAATACTTCTTAACTTTTCCAGGCATGTCACTTGCACCCAGGATAGCAAACCGTTGCTCTGTGGTACAGACCTAAAAGGGAAATTGCGGGGCCACAGGGAACGTGCGTTTCAACACTGTTTCATCATTTCAGCCTGCATTTCAAAATAAGTTAGGCTGAGCAAAATAAATTAGCTTTTTTTATTTGTTAAAGAGCTATTTGTGGACTGTCTCATTGCAATTTTAATTTGGGCTTATACTACTAAGTTTTTTTCCATGTTATTAAGTTCTACAAGTTATAGTACGTTGCTAGAAACAGTGGTACGTGGCAGAAGTCTTTACTGTGGAGTATTTTGATTTTTTTCAAGGGAGAGAACTGGGAATGGTAGTGCCCTGGGGATGCTGGGGCCCTCTCTTCATTTGCATAGATTGTCAAGCTCTACAGCAATAGAAAACAGTTATAAAGATGACATGTTACCTCTGTACCTGCACGGTCCAGTAGAGTAGCCTTTAGCCATAAAAGATCATCATTAAGCACATGACTATGGCCAGTCCAAACAGAGGTATGCTGTAAATATACAAACTAGATTTCAATGACTTCGTACAAAAAAGAATGTAAAATATCTCATTAACAACTTTTTAATATTAATTATATATTGAAATGATATTTTGGATATGTTGGGTTAAATAAAATATTAAAATTTCACCTGTTTCTTTTTTTTCTTTTTGGATGTAGCTACTAGAAAATTTTAAATGATGTGTGTAGCTCGCATTTTATTTCTTTAGATGGTGCTAGACTTTATAGATTTTATAAATACCTTGCATAAGTTGTAATCTAGGGTTACGGTGACAGGAAGGTAACTGTGCAAATCTCCCTCTAAACTGCTGATTTTGAAACTGAAGTGAGCAGATAGAGCCCTTTGAGAATCACTGGTTCTCAGTGCACCCGCCCTGTGGCCCTTTTGACATCTGTGCTTGGCAAGTGTAGAAGTCCACCGGGATGGAGTGGGGGTGGGGGATGTACTGGTTATTTAACTAAAAAAAAGTGGCAGGAATTTTTCTGTTTTCCCAGTATCCCTAATAGTAACATCCCTACCCTGTATGTAAACTTCTAGGACAGGGACTAGGTCTTCTTATTTGTATTTCTGCATATAGTTGGTGCCTCTTAAGTGTTGATGGATTTGAACTCCAGCTTTGGTTTCTGAGGTACCACGATGCTTAGTCCTTTACGATGGGGACTTTGCTACTGGTCTGTTGTGGTTCGTTCTGATAGACGTTTGAAGCCAAATCAACTAAGATAATAATAGTTTCAATTCCCTTGTCAACTGTTAAACCATGGAGGTCCAAAGAAACTTCTAGAAAGTTTAGAAGCTTGTGCTGGAGAAGTTTCCCAGCACTCACACCTGGGCCTGCACCTGCAGCTCCCATGGGTGCACTTAGGAAGCATCTTCCGTCATACCTCGTGGCTGACCTGAATGAGGGGCTCAAAGGAAAGAGAACGTCACACCTCTTTAACGCTAAGTAAAGCTCAGGAGAGCAGTCTTCGTGGAACGTGGGGAATAGAAGCAACAGTCACTGGGTGACAAGTAGCAAACTATGTGTAAGAAGAGGTTTAGCCTAATAGCGTTTTAGTGTGAACTATCCTTTGGTTTCTCTTTAGGGGCAAGCTGTGTGTGATTGATTGGAAGACATCGGAGAAGCCAAAGCCTTTCATCCAAAATACATTTGACAACCCGCTGCAAGTCGTGGCGTATGTTGGTGCCATAAACCATGACATCAACTACAGCTTTCAGGTCAGGACACGGAGCCTCCGCTTACTTAAAGCTTTGCTCGATGCTGGGTTATAGCTCCTTCTCTCCTTAGGGTTTTATTCTGTTTGTAACCCACCGCTTACTCTGTTGCTGCCCTTCTACCACTTCAAAAAGCACTTTCCCCCTCTTCCTGGGCTTTTTGTTGTTGTTAATAGTTCTTTAATGATCACAGTCCATTCTTTAGTGTTTAACTGTGTTCTTGTGTATCCTGGGCCAGTTTTTCATCAACCTATCTTAGAAATTGAGTTAGGAGCTGTTACTGTAGATTGTTTTGTTCTGAGTGTGCCCTGGAGTAAGAAGGAAATGGACCTCAACTCTGTTGCTACTGTGGAGATGCTGGAATTGCCCTGTGTTCCTTCCTAGGTTCAGTGCGGCTTGATCGTGGTTGCCTACAAAGACGGGTCCCCTGCCCACCCACATTTCATGGACGCAGAGCTCTGCTCCCAGTACTGGGCAAAGTGGCTTCTTCGACTAGAAGAATATACAAAGAAGGAAAAGAACCAGAATATTTAGAAACTAGATTAAGGGCAGGAAGCTGTGTGGGAATGTTCAGGGCTTTCTCAAAGTTTGGGAACATGTATCGCTGTTTCCTGTGATCTGGAATGAGGTGCCACAGGGTCTGAGAGCTGCAGTAACACAAGCAGAACTAGTAATTTGTTGAAATTTATTGCAACCAAAAAGGCAAAGCCAGAAAAGTTAAATTTAAAGAGCTGGACTTTAGCACATCAAAGACCAGCTCTGCTACCTCTGACTAGCATTTACCCAAAAAAAGGGCAAGCAACACTGGCACAGTGTTGGCGGCTCTTGGACCCCCATAGACCTTTCTGTGTCCCAGGCAGGACGCCCAGTGTTTGAACTGAGAGATTCAGGGCGGTCAGGCTTGGTGTGCCGAACATTTCCCCTGGGCACGCCAGTGGGGGCGGGGGGCTGTGCGCACCCCTATGGTATGTGTGCAGTGAGAATTCGTATCAGCCAACTACTGCTGCCAGTGCCAGCTCCTAAAACTTGTTTTATGTATGTGGTTCCCTGTATTTCATTTGGGGGAAAAAGCTTCCATTTGACATTTTTGAAAAATAAACATGATTCCTTAGCCTCAAGTAGACATTGCTCTCTGGACAGATGGAGCATACTCACCTTATCGTGGGCAATGCCCATTGGCATCCCACCAAATAACCCTCAGAAGCAGCCAGGCTCCAGTCTGAGAATCGTAATTGTAGGTATTTTGGTAGCTAGCTTCTGGTTTGAGTCAAGGGATTGTGTACATGGAGAAAATGTATTGTTTGTGGAATTTTCCAGCTATGGGAAACAATAATAACATGTAATTTTTTCCTGTATTTGATAAGTAATAAAACTGACTAGTTGCCACTGGGTTCGGGAAACTTAATAAACACCCACTACAGCCCTGGGGGAAGGCTCCCTGTTTTATGGAGTAGATTAGCATTTAAGTTACAGTTGCTGTCTTAAAATAGTAGGGTGCTACAAACACTATTTTCCTTCATTAGCTATTAATTATAAGAAATAAAATATAAGATGTGATTAAGGAATGAGGCTTTTGGTTTTGCTTTTTATTTAAATTTGTGCATTTATAGAGTGATTTCACAAACCTGGAATTGTTTAGATTTTTTTTTTAATTCAGAATTTTACCATTGACCCAGTAGCTCTGGGGCATGTTGTATGTACATGCACACACGAAGGAGGTGCCCTTGACCACGGTCACCTCACAGGGAAAGTAAGCTTCGGGTAGGAGGGGGGAGGATTGACGGAGACCTGGTGTTGACTCCACACACTTCGCATATTTTTCAAGCAGCGTATATTCCTGTACCCTGTTATTTCCAAAGTCAGAAATCAAGTGAGAGCATTCGGAGTTGTCCCAGCAGGTGTGGCCACTGCTCCACCAAGCCTCACCCTAGAGTTGGGGAGCCCAGACCCAGTAGGTTCTCTTGGCTTAAGATAAACACACCTCGGACCTGTCATTCTGTCCCAAATCTCCCAAGCTGAGGTGGCGCGAATTGTTCCATGAAAGACCCTCAGTCCCCGGGAAGGCGTGGTGGGAGTGAAAACAGTTAAGGCCCCCAGAACTGCACCAGGAACTGCACCGGTTCCTCCGTGCATCTGCCATATGCCTTAGGCTCACCAGTGAAGGAGGCTCAGTCCCCTGAGCGGGGGAGGTCAACTGAAAAGAGCTTGTCTCACTACTACAGCAGAAGAGGAAGTTTCTCACGGAGTCACAGCTGTTCCAAAACTACCATGGGTGTTGTTAATATTTGGAACCACTTGTTCCCCTAAGCGATGTGACATGTTAAACTCCAGGGAAGGGAAAAAGGATTTGTGACATGGCGAGATTATCCTCTAATCGAGGATAATTAAAGTATTTGTAAAAGGAAGTATAGATTGCTCTTCTGAGGAGGCCTCCTCACAGAAGTGCAGAACAGAGCCGTACCGTCCTGAGCTTTGAGGCAATCCATTAGAGTCAAAGCTGTCTATCTGCACGCCAAGCTATTCCACCTTTCCTCTGCAATTCTACACTTCTTCCCCCCCCCCCGCTCCGCCCCCCGGCTGTTTGGCTTGTGGGATCTTAGTTCCCTGACTAGGGATTGAACCCAGGCCCTGGCAGTGACAGCACAGAGTCCTAACCACTGGACCGCCAGGGAATTCCCTACACATTCTTATTAATGTATTTGGCAGCTGGCAAAAGCTCCATGCTGACACTAAAAAACAGTTTTCGATTTTTTTCCCCTCAGACCTGGCTTCTTGCTCAGAGCCATTAACCTCCGTTAATCTGGGAACATTAACCTCTATAAACCTCAGAGTTCTAGGAAAACTTGTCAACGAATGACCTATGGTTTCGTATGTGTTGACCCTGGTCAATACAGGGGGCGGGTTAGTCATAAGTCATTGTGTTTCTAGGTAACCAATTTGCCTACAGCTTTAGAAGAAGTTGGAGGGGGGAAATTCGTTTTAGTCACTGACCTTTCCACCTGAGCAATTAAACATTTGATTGTAACCTACCGTACCCTCCTCCTACACACAAAAAGGGAAACAAGGGAACAGTTGGAACTTTTATGTTTAAAGAAATACCTCAGTTGTTTGGAGCTGGTGTCCTAAAGAGAAGCACTGTCTTAAACCAAACCAATCAATTACTAAGTAAAAGGCAGAACTGACTCTCCCGGGCTCCCCTCCTTTCCCTCCATCCCTCTTTTCCAGGTTAACAAAGATGTGCTGTGGCTGGAGGTCTAACCTGCTGAACTCATGAGCTATTTACACCTGAGGAGGGAGCCTGGTGGAATCTCTGGGGAGATACCCTGCCTGAGCAAAGGCTCACCTGTTGCTTTGACAGTCACAGCTGTCAAGTGTAAGAATTGCATTCGTGGGGACTTCCCTGTGGTCCAGTGGGTAAGATTCCACGCTCCCAGTGTAGGGGGCCCGGGTTAAATCCCTGGTCAAGGAACTAGATCCCACATGCCTTAACTAAGATCCTGCATGCCGCAACTAAGACGCAGCGCAGCCAAATAAATATTTTAAAAAAGAAAAGATGTGTTTGTGAAGATCAATCATAAAATGCTATTCTGAGTTAGAGTAGGGTTTGAGGTTTTTCCTTTTTGCTCAAGAGGGAAGGAGGGAGAGAGACAGAGGAAAAAAGATAATAGACATTACAGATAAAAGCCGTTTTCCCTAATCCCACTTGCCTCTCCCCTGAGACAAACACCATCATAAACGGGGTGCGATATTTCGAGTGTATCCATTTATGGTCTTACTACTTATACCTGTGCTGGTCGTCATGAGTAACACAGTTCTAATTTCGGTGTTTGGTTTTTACTGCTGTGTCTCAACATCAGTCTCTGAGATCACCCAGGTTGACCACCACTAAATCTAGTGCACAGCTCCCAAGCGCTCCGCCTTGTCCCCTTGTGCTTTACGGTCTCGCCCATGGGCCAACAGTGTTTCTCTGCTGCAGACAGTGCTTCAGTGAGCACCCCCATGTGTACCTTTCCTGTTCTTGAACACAAGAGCCATGTGCAGCACAGTGGAAGCAGGGTATGGATTGTGGCTCTGCCACTTACAAGCTCTGTGACCTTGGGCAAGTTACCTGACCTGTGGCTGACTTCCTCATTTGTAAATTGAGGGGAAATAATAGTACTTCTTAGAGTTGTGGCAATTAAATGAGGCTTTGTGCTAGCACACAGCAGGAACACAGTACATGTTGGCCATCCTCGTCCTTATCAAGGGTGAGACCTGCCATGTCTGCCGGGTCCCAGGACGTGCAGGGTGTGAGCATCACTGCCCAGTCCCCTGCCAACTGCAATGTCAGCTCACGCACCCACGAGTGGCTGCTGAAACGTCCTGCCTTCCCTCATCTTCACTCACAAAAGAGTTTAACTTATTCCAGCATAATGGGGTGAAAACAGTTATTTTTACTTTTTAACTTCAACAGTGTTATTGCTTGAATAAAATCTGCTTTAAAACACGATTGCTGGGCTTCCCTGGCGGTTAAGAACCTGCCTGCCAAGGCAGGGGACACGGTTCGAGCCCTGGTCCGGGAAGATCCCACATGCCGCAGAGCAGCTAAGCCCGTGCACCACAACTACTGAAGCCTGCGCACCTGGAGCCTGTGCTCTGCAACAGGAGAAGCCACTGCAATGAGAAGCCCGCACACCGCAACGAAGAGCAGCCCCCGCTGGACGCGATTAAAGAAAGCCCGCGTGCGCGCAGCAGCGAAGATCCAACGCAGGCAAAAATAAATACATACATAAATTAATTAATTTTAAAAAACGGGATTGCCATCTAGTGGTGGGAGAAGTGGACTGCAGTTAGGGGCCTAGAGCCAAATGCGAGTGGACCCATGTATACCTCGGGATAAACTGGGCATTTTAGTCACTCACAGCTGGTTTGAATTGAAGCAATTGCGTGAGAGTTCTTCTCGTCTCCCCTTTTGAGGCAGCTTGTGATTTTGTCCTCACTTTTCCTGGTGCAGTGGTATGGAGACCTGTCTGCACAGCTCTGGACAGCATCTTCCAGCCAGTGGACTGGGTCGCTGACTCAGAAAGGAGCAGGGAGGTAGATTAGGAACGAGGCTGTTTATAAAGTGGCGGGATTCTGTGGCTCCAGCCGGGCAGGCTTTCCTTGAGCGACCCTCATCCTCCAGGGGAGGAGGCTCAGGAGCAGGTGGGCATCAGGGATGTGCCTGCAAACTGCCTCCGAGGGCTGAGCTGAGCCCCAGTGAAACGTTCTTCCAAGCCAGGGGCCTTGGACTGTCTGCTGTGAAGAGTTCTAAGATCACAGCTGAGGAAGATGAGTGCACGAAAATGTTAGATACTGTTCATCAAAGACAGAGATACCTGTTAACAGATCTGTACAAAAATGTTCCACAGAAGATAAGGGTGTCAAAAAAGCAGTGTTGCTGAAATGTCATATAACATGTCTTTAAGTCAGTACTGTCACTAAATGAATGGGAATAGTGAAAGTTTAAAAAAGAAAACAAAGTCTAGGACTTCCCTCGTGGCCCAGTGGTTAAGAATCCACCTGCCAATGCAGGGAACATGGGTTCGATCCCTGGTCTGGGAAGATCCCACATGCTGCGGAGCAACTAAGCCTGTATGCCACAACTACTAAGCCCGCACGCACTCTAGAGCCCACGCTCCACAACTACTGAGCCCACACGGCACAACTACTGAAGCCCGCCTGCCTAGAGCCCATGCTCTGCAACAAGAGAAGCCACCAAATGAGAAGCCCGCACACTGCAACAAAGAGTAGCCCCTGCTTGCTGCAACTAGAAAAAGCCCACGCTCAGCAACAAAGACCCAATGCAGCCAAAAAATAAAATAAATTTTAAAAAGAAAAGTAAAAGATTATTTTTTAAAAAAACTAGTTCATAGGGTTTTTATAAAGATTAGAAATAACAAATTTAAAGTCCCTGGCATATAACCGATACTCAAAAGTAGCTGTTTTATTATTATGAATAATGAAGACGTTTAATCTCTATTGGGCACGAGTATTTCCTAAACTTAAGTCACTCCTTTTACCATATGTGAGGGCCATTACACAATTTTTTAAAAATAAATTCATTTATTTTATTTATTTATCTTTGGCTGCGTTGGGTCTTTGTCACTGTGTGTGGGCTTTCTCTAGTTGAGGCAAGCGGGGGCTACTCTTTGTTGAGGTGCACGGGCTTAGTTGTTCTGCATTATGTGGGATCTTCCCGGGCCAGGGCTCGAACCCGTGTCCCCTGCATTGGCAGGTGGATTCTTAACCACTGCGCCACCAGGGAAGTCCCCACTTAGACAATTATTTACACGATGTTTTTCTTTCAACAGGTTCACTCTTCTTATTTAAAGAAATTTATTTCAAAAGCAAACTATCTCACCACCACCTTGAAAAACAGCTATGACTTGCTGTAAACAGAAGGCAACCGTAAAATAAATACAACAAAAACAAAACAGTGCTATTCATTCTCAGTTCCCTTGCTTTCCGAAGGCCAAATCTGAGGCCTGCTTTCTCTTGGTTAAAGAGGGTATTCGAGCAAAAGGGCCAAAAGCTACAGCCTACAGCGGTTTTCTTCTCAATACGGAGACCTTTTTCACTGCGTGGCCATGTTATTTAGAGCAGCACATGGGCAGCACACAAAATGGTCTCAAGCCGTCTGGGAAATGCTGAGGCCAGACCAGAGACCAGAGGGAGAGGATGGCCTGTTTAGCCCCCTCCCACCCTCGTGACGGCCCTTGGGCCTCTGGGGGGCTCTAAAACGAGGGAGACACATGGGACGAGGACCCGGGTGTGCCTCCTGGACCTGCCACGTCCTGGCTACGTCACCTCGGGCCCATCCGTTGGCATATGGGAAACCTTGGTTTCCCAAAGCTAATAACTTCTTACCTGCCTTACAGAGTGGCTGTAAGAACTGATCATGAGCGTTTATGTCACTTTGCTTCTTAATGTGTAAGCTACTGTGTAAACAGAGCAGGTCATAAGGATATTCCCTGAGGCCAGGCATGAAGAAGTGGGTGCAAGGAAGGGATGGTCTGCTCCTTAATCACTGGCACAGGTGACAAAGCGTGGGCACACTCCCCACCCGTGTGGTCTTAAAAGCAAGGAGCCAGCCAGACAGGACTTGGGCAAGGAGGCAGGGCCAGGGGCCTCTCCGACCACTTCCAATGCCAGGACCCTCTGATTGGTCACCAGGGCCACTGGGCTGCTGTCCATCCCCACCTAGCATCAAAGGTGTCACCCTAGGATGTGGAGCTGCCTGAGCCCAGCCCCCTTTGTCAAATGCCTGGGGGAGCAAGTATCCCAGCTGTCCAGCCTCACAGAAGGCAGCGCCACGTGAGGCAGAGACGCTGTGAGTGGCTGACCATGCGCACATGACCCTGAACTTCTAGCGGCTGTCAAGAGCCGGCTCACGTCCCCTGCCCTGCGAAGCTCCTCGCTGCCCTCAGTGTGGTCTGCCTCCCGCGGCGTCTGAGCCAGGCCTCTGCGTTTGCGTTCACCTCTTCTGCTCATACAGCCACTGCCCCCACTAGACAGTTTGTGTTTCTTCTGCCCCCAGGTCTGGCACCACACCTCACCTGCAGCGGACGCACAGGCAGTGCTGGTCGGTGTAGCAAACCCTGCCTCACCCTGTCCACGTCCCCTCTGCGCTCGCTGTTCCAAACCATGGTGCAATGGGCCGTGTCCCCTCAAACTCGTATGTTGAAGCCTCAATCCCAATGCGATGGTGTTTGGAAGTGGGGCCTTTGGCAGGCGATTAGGTCTTGAGGGTGGAGCCCTCATGATGGAATTAGTGGCCTTAAAGGAAGAGCTGGCTTGCTTTCCTCCTGCCATGTGAGGACACGAGAATTTGGCGAGAATTTGTCTGCAACCCGGAAAAGGATCCTCACTAGAACCCAACCATGCTACCACGCTGATCTTGGACTTGCAGCCTCCAGAACTGTGAGAAATACATCTCTTGTTGTTTCTAAGCTACCCTATTTATGGTACTTTGTTGTACCAGCCCGAGCTGACTAAGGCATCTTAGTAAGAACCTGAGAACTTCTGCCTGGAGGTTTCGTCGGGCTGCAGGCAGACCTAACTCCACGAGGGTAATGCCCGGGGGTCCACCCTCAGCCAGTGGAGCACAGGAGGTGGTGGATGAAGAGCCCAGCTTCCCCACCCCTTGGGGTGCCCTGAGCCCTGCAGTGGGGCTGAGGACCGGTTGCCCACAACAGTAACCTGCTCCCGGTTAACCCCGGGCTTTCTTCTCTTGTGTTTCACTTCCCCACAACCACCTCACACTTCCTGGGGGCAAATAAGCCACTGTCTCAGATCTGCTGCCGGGTCAGTCCGTGAGTTAGTTGGTCGACTGGATGAATGGACGAGGATGCTTAGCAGCACAGGACATGGAAGCAGCTCACACGGCGTCCCCAGCGCAGGCTGCTGCTCCCAAGGCACGTCCAGACTCCAATGGGCACGTGCACAGCCAACAGCTCGGGCACAGGAGAAGCACTTCCCAGCTGTCCTCACCAGCCTGCTAGCTGTCATCCCATCCATCTGCTGTCCCCACGAAACACTCCCCCACGTCAGCTAAAATGGTGCACTGGGCTTGGAATCCGATGAGAAAACGTCAGGCGGATGGAACCAAGGAGAGACCCGAAATAGCAACTGTGTGGACCGTGGTGGCAGCCGCAGGACTCAGGCCCTCTGCAGAGGAGGCCGGACTCAGGGGCCCGGGAGGCCTCTCCGGGGGATTATTCCGTGGCGGGGTGTGTGGGGCGGGCCCCGGGAGGCATGAGCAGCCCTGCATGCATCTCCTAGCTGGTACCTGGTGCCTGGTACCTCCGCCCCTTCCTCTGGCTGGCTTCCCATCACCTACTGTTTCTTGTCCCCTCTTTGGGAACACAGGGTATTCTCCAAACACACAACTGGATTCGTTTAAAGTTGCTGTTTTATTTTTAAATGTTTATCTGTTAGTTTTCCAAGCAGTCTTCCATGTAGCAGGAGTTCAATAAAAATGTGCAGATTCTCATGCCTAAGGTCAGTTACAGGAGGTACTCACAGAACAGTGTGCACCCTTATGAGCTGGGGATTGGATTTTTTTTTCTTAGAGAAAAAGGGTCATTCTAAAACCAAGGCCATTTTGATCTCAGAAGAGGGGATACTTATCCACTCATCCATTCAATAAGTATGTATGGAGGGCTTGTTATGAACCAAGCACTGTCCTCAGCTCCAGGGATAAAGCCGTGAGCAGAACGAACAAAATTCCCACCTCATGGAGATTTCAGGGTGGCAGTGGGAGAGATGGATAGTAAACAAATGCATGGATAAATGTCAGGAAATTTAAGTGTTGTGAAGGAAATAGAGACAGAGGCTGCAGTTTGAGTGGGTGGCCAGGGGCAGGGTTCCAGTTATTTGCAGCCACCTCAAAACTAAGTGATGAAAACAATCAATTTATTATCGTTCAAGATTCTGTGGACTGACTGGGCTCAGCTGGGTGGTTCTTCTGCACCCCCTTCCCCCGCACCCCATGGAGTTTCGCTGGGGCTAGAGTCATCTGAGGCTTCCCTGGGTGAGAACGACCAGGGTGATTCATTCACACATCTGTGTCCTGGCAGGATGGTGAGAAGCCCGGGCTCTGCTGGGATGTCAGGAGAACTGGGCCCCTCTCTCCATGCAGTCTCAGGGCTGTTCCCTCTCTGGGTAGCCTGTCCATGTGGCCTTTCCCACAGCCTTTCCAGCAAGGTAGTTGGACTTCTTACATGGCAGCTCAGGGCTCCCCAAATTCAAAAGCAGAAGCTGCCAGGCCATCGTCAGGCTTAGGCCTGGAGTAGCACAGCATCACCTCTGACACACAGTGTTGGTTAGTGTCATGGGGCCAACACAGATTCAGCGTGGGAGGGGGCTGCACAGGGGACAGAGCACTGGGGGGCGGCCACCCAGAAGGCCTCACTGATTGTGCAACATTCCAGCAGAGACCAGAATAAAATGAAGGAGAGAGACATGTGGCAGTCAAGGGCGTGCAAAGGTCCTGAGGCAGGACTGTGCCTGGGGTGAGAGAGAAAAGCAGAGTCACCGAGGCTGGAGCTGAGCGCTGGGCCACGAGGTCAGGGGGCAACCTGCGGGCCACGGAAGGGGAGCAGAGGGTTGACCTCGGTGTGACGGGAAGCACCGGACATGCCGTGACCCACAACAGTCATGTGATCTCGATGCTGCTGGATTGCGAGCTTTGGGGTGCAGACTCCCCGTCATCTTCTCACCAAGGCCCAGGACCACCTGTTTCACCCACAGCCCCCCACCACCTGACTCTCGCAAGCACCTTCTCTGCTGGGTGACTCCACAGCACTAAGCACCCCCTACACAGCGTGTGCTCCATGTTTCACTAATTTATCTGTGTCCTACCTTCTATAAATCAAAATGTACTGGAAACAGACAGGCATGGTTTTTTGCCTGCTTTGTCTGTAGGCCCACGACTAATACCTGTATGAGTGAACTAATGGGTCACTCCCTGCAGCCCCCCACTCCGGGGTCTAACACGACATTTGAGACACGTGGGGTGGGGCTGCCTAGTAAACAGTGAGCAACATAATTAAGTTGGCAGCAGAATAACTTTTTTTTTAAACATCCTTATTGAGGTATAATTGCTTTACACTGTTGTGTTAGTTGCTGCTGTATAACCAGGTGAATCAGAATAACTTTTACAGTTCACTCCGCTTATCCAAAAGTCACCTTCCAGGAAGCAATTATCCAGGGAAAATGAAGAAGTAAGGAAAGCAGCCTAAACAGGGACCAAAGGTCACAGGACAGCCCCCGCATCACCTGTGATTCCAGGGTGCCCCACGAGCCGGTCATCAGACAAGTCCTGTATGAAAGCAGGAGGCGCGGTGAGAGGATAAGGAGAAAGTGATGGCCGGGGGAGGGCAGATGCTTTGTGCAGCAGCAGGTGGGACGGCCTGGGCTGCAGGGCGTGGGAACAAGCAGCCCGTGGGCCACGGCGCCTCGCCAAGGCTTACAAACAAACGGTGTGACCACAGGCGACGTTTATAAAGTGACCGGGTCACTCGTAGCAGATCGGATTGTGTTCACAGTCCTTCATTTAAGATGAGGAAATACACACAACTGATAAAGATTTTCATCCAAAGGGATGAGCAGGTGCCCACCGGTGACGGAAAACACCCGTGAAGGTGCACCCGCCTCACTGCCTCCACCGCGTCCCTCCTGTCCGATGACAGCTCCTTTTTAGTCCCCATCACTGGGTCCCCCCTTCACTCCCTAACCTCCACGCCAGCGTGCCCACGTGCCCACGGTGCTTCTCTTAGCTGGAAGGACAGCATCCAGCCTTGTGGCTTCTCACTCTCTGCTCCAGCGAGGCTGAGGTTCCCATCTCCACCTCTGACCTCAGGAGGGAGCTCCCACCTTCCCAGACAACGCGGATGGCTCATCAGCAACATCAGCAACTTGAAAAGCTCAAAAGCGGAACTCCTGACTCCACCCCTCCCCAATCCAGCTCCTCACGCTTGGTCGTCCCCGCCTCAGTAAATGGCACTGCGCCGCTCGCACAAAAACTCTGGAGCCATCCTTGACTCCTCTCTCTTTCTCATCACCAGGGTGATGATCGTGTCGTTCATATATACACTGGAGCTGCCCCAGACAAAGAAAGATGTATGGCCTGTCGATAACCCATCATCAACAAACCCCGTTAGCACTACTTTCAAAAACATAGCCGGCATCTGGACGTTCCTGCCACCGCCTCCACCATCACCCTGGTCCAAACGTTCCTTGTGTCCTGCCTTTATTTCTGCAGTGGCCTCCTAGCTGGCCTCCCCACCTCCACCCAGGCCTCCCACCTCCAAATCTGTTCCCACAGCAGCCACAGCCAGTCCGCTCAAACCTAAGTGAGATCTTGTTACTCTTTAGCGCAAAGCTCTCGATGGTTTCCTGATTCATTCAGAAGTAAAGCTGACGTCTTCACGACGGCCTGCAGTGGCCACCTGCTGCCCCCAACCTCCCTGACCTGTCGACACTTGCGCCAGCTCTCCTCACCCCATGCTCTCAGACAGGCCGCACGCACTCCTGCTTCCCGGCCTCGGCCTTTGCTCTTCGCTCTGCCCTCACTTCTTCCAAGCCACACGTCCCTGCCCCCCCAAAACAAAACACCAAAACTCCCCACCAACATCGCCTGTCCATCCTGGTCCCAGCCTCCTTGCTGTAGGTGGCAGATTCCATTTTCTAAAAAGGGCCGTAGCAACATGGATGGTTCCCATAAGCTCTTCTAGAACCACTCCTCCCATCAAAAGGGAGACTCATTTCCCTCCCCTCAATGTGAACCAGCCTTAGGGACTCGCTTCTGACATAAAATGGGGCAGAAGTGACCCTGCAGGACTCCGAAGGCTTCAGAACACGCCCCTGGGAACCTACCACATTGGAGGAAACCCACAGAGAGACCCCATAAGGAGAGGCCCACAGGGAGGGGAATCCAGACCCCAGGTGACAGCCAGCATCGGCCCCCAGAGGCACGAGTGAAAGAGCCCTCAGACAGTCCACAGGCCCAGACACCCTGGAGCAGAGGAGAGCCATCCCCTCTGCCCCTGTGCTGTTCCCGGTCCCAATGCCTGCCCCAGAGAGCCCTGAAGTTTTGACACAGTTTTTATAGCCATAGTAACTGGAACACCAAATTTTATTTTTTTCTATACGAGTTAACATAGGGGAATTCCCTGGCGGTCCAGTGGTTAGGACTCGGTGCTTTCACTGCCCTGGGCCTGGATTCAACCCCTGGTCAGGGAACTAAGATCCCACAAGCTGCACAGTGCAGCCAAACAAACAAACAAACAAACAAACAAACAAACAAACAAAAACCACATAGTCTATATTTGCTTATTTCTTATCTGTCTCCTCCCAGGAGAATAGGTGCTCCCAGAGAGCAAGGACTTGGGTCCATTTCTTCCAGCATCAGTATTTAGAAAAGTACCGAACACACAGTGAGCACTCAGTTAATATTCGCTGAACAAATGAAACTCTGCTAATTAAAGAAAACTGCTCCCCACTATAATTTGCTATACCTTCTGCTGAGGCATAAGACCTTTTCCTGAAGACAGTGTTTTCTGGTGTGTTTTGGACCAGCTCCCTGTTAAAAAATATCTCTTGTCAGCCATCTGGAAAATGATAAAGTTGGATCCATACCTCCCACTATACGCCAGGAAATAGTCCAAATGGATCAAAGATTTATACATGATAAAATGAAACCGTTAAAGTCCTAGAAAAAAGCATGACAGGATTCCAGTACAACCTTGGAGTGGGAAGGCCTTTCTAAGTATGACTCGGTCTCCAGCAGCCATAAAAGAAAAAGATGGATCAATTCAAACTACAAAAACATCACAAAACTTCTGCTTGCCCCCCCCCCAAAAAAACCCCAAAAACAGCATGAGCAAAATTGAAGAATAAATGACAACGATCTGGGAGAAAACCAGCAACTTCGACCACAAAGAACAAAACTTCCTGATACATTCAAAACAAATTCCTACAGGTTGGGCAGAAAAAAAAGACCAACCACCCCACAGAAAAATGGGCATTCAGGAAGCTCCCAGGAAAAGGAACTACAAACAGCCCTTAATCATATAAAAAGCCATGTAACCTCTTTCTCTCACACAGAATAAGAAAAACGTAAAACAAAATTACACTGAGAGGGCTTCCCTGGTGGCGCAGTGGTTGAGAGTCTGCCTGCCGATGCAGGGGACACGGGTTCATGCCCTGGTCTGGGAAGATCCCACATGCTGCGGAGCGGATAGGCCCGTGAGCCATGGCCGCTGAGCCTGCGCGTCCGGAGCCTGTGCTCCGCAACGGGAGAGGCCACAACAGTGAGAGGCCCGTACCGCAAAAAAAAAAAAAAAAAAAAAAATTACACTGAGAAACTATTTCTCCCCTGTCAGATTGGTCCAAATCCCAAACCATGGCAATATAAGGTCAGCAGGGTGGTGGGGAGAAGGGCCATCTCATACTTTGTTGGTGGGACTGCTAATCAAATTGGTACATCTCCATGCTGAGGAATTGGGCCATATTGATCAATGTTATGGCAGGTCCACCCGTAGCCCTAACAACTTCTGGGAGTTTATCCCACAGATATGTCTGCACATATGTGAAATCACATATGTACAGAGTTATTCATTGTATCATTCTTCGTAGTAGCAAAACTTTGGAAACAACATAAATGTCCATCAGTAGAAGACAGATAACCTAAGTTATGGTACATCCATACAATACAATAATAGATAGCTATAAAGAAGAATGAGATCACTTTTTTGTACTACTATGGAAAGAGCTACTAGATGTATTATTAAAAGAAAAATGGAGGGGGGAGGGATAAATTAGGAGCTTGGGATTAGCAGATACAAACTACTATATATAAAATAGATAAACAACAAGGTCCTATTGTATAGCACAGGGAACTATATTCAATATCTTTTAATGAACTGTAATGGAAAAGAATATGAAAAAGAATATATATGTATAACTGAATCACTTTGCTGTACACCAGAAACCAACACATTGTAAATGAACTATACTTCAATTTAAAAAAAATTCAGAAAGAAAAACGCAAGGTTCCAAAGAGTATGCATAATGCTATACATTAATTTTAAAAACAGCAGTGGAGAACAAGGATACATATATTCCTATTTGCTTCTATATGAGTAAAGAAACTCAAGAAAGGTACACAAGAAGCTAAGAGTGGCTGATGATGACAGTAGAGGTTTGGCAGATGAGAAACGAATCTGGAGGGAAGACATTTCTCTGCATACATTTAAAAACATTTTTTATTTCCCCCCCAGACACCACATAATTTGCAATAAGTGATTCACTCCTTTAGCTCCCAGAGGGCCCTTATCAAAGTACAGCTATTGGACCTCAATCTCCTTCACCCCTAAGAATCCACTCCTGTGATTTCTCCCTCCCTCACCCTGGAAACCTCCACGTGAACCACCCCCAGGTTCCAAAAGGGTTGGCTGCTGAACAGCCAGTGGTCCTGCCTTCCCCCTCCCCACCCAGGGATAAGCCACAGCCAATGGCCGGCCCCTGGCCTTGCGGTGGGACACTGTCTATGGCACCTCACACTCCAGAGCTCCCCCTGGGATCGGGCTGAGGCTAGACTCCAGCGGAACCCACAGCCTTGCCTGGTTTCTCTCTGTTGTAACTTGCATCCCTCACCTCCTTATTGGTTTCTCCTGAGAGCCTCCCCCAGTAAATCATGTACCCTAGATTCCCTGTCTCAGGCTGCTTCAAGGAACCCAACCTAAGACATCAACCAAATAAAGCACATAGGTTGATGACAGATCCCTCTCTCTGAAACAAACTACCAGGGGCACTTCTGACGAGCACAAGAATCAGTTTCCATACTAGGTGCTGACCTAACACCAACCAAAAGCAAAGACGTTGCTGGGTGGACTTCGTACAGGCTAGTAAATGGTTTCCAATGAGGGACAGAAGATGTTGACAATAGCTCATCCATCTCCACCCTCACCACTTACAGACTTAAGGTTCCAGGGCTGCCAACCTGAGAACCAGTGCCCTAAATCATGACCCTGGACACTGTAGCTGGATTTCCTGACAACTGGCTGAGAGCAGGACAAACAAACAGGGTTGGGAGGAGGAGGGGGTCAGAGGCTCGGGTGGTCGTCAGCTGGCTTTGCCTGCCACGCCAAAGACCACGAGTTGCTCCCATAATCCCCTGCTCTGGCATACAAAAGCCTATGACTGAGAAGCTGCACTTTTCTGCCCCGCCAGGTAACGTGGCGAAACCCTCACCCTGGAATGTGAGTGGAAAGGCTGTGTGCCACATCCGGGTAGCAGCTTCAGAGGGTGGATGTGACCCGTCCACACCTGTACCAGACCCAGGGCTGCCCCACCCAGGTCCCCTCAGCATCTGCTGTATGTGGTTGGTATATAAGATTGCTCATGGCCAAGCCCTTGAACTCTGCCTGAGGGCTTTTCCTGGCACAAGAATCATGCCTGGCCAGTGCACAGGGCAGGTTGGAAGCGCCAAGAAATGAATGCCCCCAATGCCAGCACCCTCAACCAAACCCCCAGTCATGGGGAGCTAGTGGACCATGGCTTGCTATGCCCCTCCTGTGGGGGAACTGTCTCCCAGCAATCCCCTCTCGGATTAAGCTCCAACTGCCCACATCAGTAACTTCCCTGGTTACAGTCCTTTCATTCGTTGTCTTTCTTTTCCTGTCCCACTTCCCCACCTCCCTACATCTGTCGCTTTCTGGGATCACCTTCTAAGCCAGCAACTTGAACTTGAACTCTTGACTCAGCAGCAGCTTCTGGAGGAAACCAAACCAGGACAATTCTCTTACTGGGTGAAAACCAGAACCCCAGCTCCAACCATGCACACGTTCACAAGGTCCCAGGGCAACAGACGAAAGAGGTTCCAGGACTTCCCTCGTGGCACAGTGGTTAAGAATCCGCCTGCCAACATAGGAGACATGAGTTTGAGCCCTGGTCTGGGAAGATCCCACATACCACGGAACAACTAAGCCCGTGCACCACAACTACTGAGCCTGCACTCTAGAGCCCACGAGCCACAACTACTGAGTCCTCGCGCCACAACTACTAAAGCCCGCGCACCTAGAGCCCACGCTCTGCAACGAGAAGCCACCACAATGAGAAGCCCGCGCACCGCAACGAAGAGTAGCCCCCGCTCACCGCAACTAGAGAAAGCCCGCATGCAGCAACAAAGACCCAAAGCAGCCAAAATTAAATAAATAAAATAAATTTATTTTTTTAAAAAAAGAGGTCCCAGTCCCTGAGTGATGGTATGGAGAACTACCCACCAACCCAGAGCCGCAAGGTGAGGAAGAAAACACCCTTCTCTCTTCTTTAAGCCATACCACATGCTGGGAATCTTTGTTCAAGCAGCTGTGCCTTGTCTTAGCTGGTACACCTACCCAACATCCATTTCCTCTCTGGGCACAGCACCCTGCTTTCTGCCGGGGAACCACTTTCCCACCCCTCCCAAGCCAGAGGTGTAGCCAGCCTGCTCTCTCCAGCCCTGCTTCAGAGGAGGCAGGAGCACACGGCTCTGGCCTGGGCCAGCAGAGCACAGTGATTGGCTAGGGTTGGAGGGGAGAGGTGATGACAAGAGCCAGACGTGGCCAGTCAGACACAGGAAGCATCAGCCCAGGATCTTTGGCTAACAGATAAACCCCCCTTCTGCTGGGCTGCTGCACAGACATCCAGGGCAGTGGATGGCCATCCAGCCCCCACTTGAATCTGCCTGAGAAAGAAGCCACCTGGAGGAAAACTGGATAAAAGACAGAAAGATAAAGGATGATATGATTTAAGCACCTAGATCCAGCCACCCCTGAAGCTGGATGATATGATTTAAGCACCTAGATCCAGCCACCCGTGAAGGTGGAAAAACACTAGACATTGCAGCTAATACATTCTTTTTTTCTGTTAAAGTCATTTTAAACTGAGCTTCTGTCACGTGCCACCAGAAGAGTTCTGTTTAATAAAAATCTGACCCTAAAGAGAACACCACGTCAGCTAGTTCACAATTCCCTATGCAAAACCGGCCACAGGCCAGCTGGCCCAGCCAGTCATTGAGATATATTCCTTTACAGGAATGCCAGATTAACTGAGGAAAGCAAATCAGCCACCTTCTAGCCTCTCTCCCTGTATCAACTGTGGAGACACAACCCAGTTTGCCCACTGGACCAGGGCTTAGCACTCAGTACTGGCTGTATCCCTTGAGGCTGCACTGGGCAACCACCACACCCCACATGCCACTGTGGGTCCCAAGGGCAACCCTGCCACTGCCGATGCTTGAACGTGGCCATTTAGACCACGTGGCACTGCAGCCTCAGCCCAAACACCCAGACCTTCAGATGCAGCAGAGCAGGACCCCTCAGGCTGGCCCGCAGCACTGAGCCTTACCTTCAGAGAAGCCAGAGAAGTGATGATCCCCCAAAGCCTGCCCTAGTCTTATGTTTGCCTCTTGTGTAGCCAAGACCTGAGGCCTTGTCTTTCCTTTTTGAAGGGAGGTTGGGGAGAGGGAGGGAAAAAGGATTTCTGACCAGATTTAGGGGCCCTGGACCCTTCCTCCAGCGGCCAGCCCGGCCGAAGGCCTCTGTGGTTGCCTCCCCTGCCCCCTACCACCTGGCACAGGGATGCTGACCCCCCAGGAGTGCTCTAGAGGACATCATGCAGCAAGGGGTGCCTGGCTCAGTGCCCGGTGCATCGTAGGTGCTCGGAAAGAGGATTTATTTCCTCCCTCCCTCCCTTCCTTCCGGAAGAAAAGTGCTGACTCGGCAAAGAAACGTTGAGTTACGGGATGTACCACTTAAACTGCCCGGATCCTGGCATGAGGCCCTGCCCACAGTGGTGGCAGGGGAGGGGTCAGGGGGGAGAAGTAGGGAGAGAAGGTGGGAGGGAAGGGGGGAGGGGAGGAGAGGAGCAAGGGAGGATGATGGATGGGAGGGAGGAAATAAGAAAATGGCCTCACCATCCAAATGTTCCCAAAGAAAGATTTCCTTGACCTTCAGAGTGGAAATGAACCTGTGCACTCCGCCCCACCAGCACCCAGGCACAGCTGATTGGCACCTCCTACAAGTCAATCCCTCCTGGCCACAGGGGCTCCTGAGACTTCTGGGTCCTTCCTTCGGCCCCTGCAGGCACAGAAGGACCCTGGAGACCACCTCACACACTCGCCGTCCCCCGTCGGCCTTACTGTTAACCTCCCACGTGAGGAGGTGAAGGTGGCCAAAGGTCACCTCGCGCAGCAGTCACATGCCCTGAAGGAAATGCTGACACCGCCATCACCTCTCCCCCCTGGCCCCCCGCTGCAGGGGCACTGAGAGCCCCCAGGGGCTCCTCATGCTCCAGCCTCGGCCCCACGATGTTCACGGTGTCCCCGGTGCTGGACTCACGGAGGGGGGCATGGCCTTCAGCCAGCAGGCCCGGTCCTGGAGGCCAGAGCATCTCTGCAGCAACACCCTGGCCCAAAGAGCATCTGTGAGCCGCCTGCCAACCTGAGCCCAGCGCCTCTGCCTGGCAGCCACGTGTGGGGCACTCATATCACCAGCTGTCTGTTTACCTTTACCCAACGCTCAAGATGCCCTTCTTCAAACCCACCCACTGGTACAAAACATCAACCCCCAAATAGCCTGAAGTCGAAGGTCCCACAATAAGCCCTGGACAGAGAGCTACAGGTCAATGCTCTCCTGTTTCATTCTGATCAGGAAAATTTCACAAGGACGTTTCCTTTATTAAAATAATTCCTGCTAACTCTTTCAGAATAATAGGATTCATTTTCCCTGCTGGAGTAGCATTTCAAGTGGAAGTACTTTTATTTCAAGGCACCATTATCAATCTCTCCAAGGAGTGTCTCTCTTAAGAACACCCCTGCCTCCATGTGTGAAAATCCTAAAAAAAAAAAAACAAACCCCAAACCCCAGATGGTGACCACAGCCATCCACAAGCTTTCATTCATGTGACAGTGTTCCTGAGGATACAGGTTATGGGGGGCCTGAAGCCACTGTTATCACTGACAGCCTTGGAACGGAGCCCCCCATTGAGGCCCCCAGAGGACAGAGAGATGGACGGAACACTTGGACTTAGAAAGAGCCCGTGGGTCAGGGGGCCCTCAAGACCGGGAATCTGTGGACACGTGGCAGCATTGGCATCCACGCCCTCTCCTACTTCTCCTCCTCCTCACTCAGGTTGGCATTGCCCTGGAGCGTGGATGCCAGCTTGTTTTGCAAGAGGGCTGCCAGTTTCTTGGATGTCTTTTTGAGGAACGCGCTGCCCGGGTGGGCACCATTCACATGCAGGTACAGGTCCTCCTGGGTGGGGCCCGTGTAGCCACAGTCTTCACAGACGTACAGCTTGTCGCGGCGCTGCTTGTAGGCATAGTGCTGCTGCACCCCGTGAATCTTCTTCAGGTGGGACTCCAAGGAACAGCGCTGGGTGAAGGCTTTGTGGCACACGTCACATTTGTAGGGGCGAATGCCTGCAGGGTGAGGGGCAGACACAGCGCCAGTTGGTCCCAGCCCGGCCAGAGCCTCCCACCTATGAAGGCATTAAAAGTCATCCTGCACCACCCAACGGCAAAAAACCAACAACACGATTCGAAAACAGGCAGAGGAACTGAACAGGCATGTTTCCAAAGACGAACAAAGGGCCGACAGACACATGAGAAGATGTTCACCATCACCAATCATCAGAAAAATGCAAATCACAACCACGTAGAGAGGAGAGATCACTTCACACCTGTCAGAATGGCCATTATCAAATAGACAAAAGGTAACAAATGCTGGTGAGGATGTGAAGAAAAGGGGACCCTTGTGCACTGTTGGTGGGAATGTAAATTGGTGCAGCCACTGTGGCAAACAGTACGGAGGGTCCTTGAAAACTTAAAGACAGACCTTTCTATATGATCGCGCAATCCCACTGTGAGTATTTATCCAAAGGAAATAAAAACAGGATCTCAGAGAGATATCTCCACAGCCATGCCCACTGTAGCACTATTCACAATAGCCAAGACACGGAAACAACTTAAGTGTCCACCAACCAATGAATGGATAAAAGAGGTGTGGTATATATCTACAATGGATTATTATTCAGCCAGGAGAAAGAGGAAATCCTACCATTTGCAACAACATGGATGGACCTTGACGACATTATGTTCAGTGAGATAAGCCAGACAGAGAAAGACGAATAGTGCGTGGTGTCACTTAGATACAGAAAAGTCAAACTCCCAGAAACAAGAGAAAAATAGTTGCCAGGGGCTGAGGAAAAAAACAAAATCATCATGACCAAGGATGAGGAACATGAGGAAAATGATTAAGGCAGGAGACAAAATTGTCCACAGAGCAAACGTAATAAAAACGGATGCATACAGCAAAACACCACCACTTGCCTGCCTTAATGTTTGGGTTTCAAAGTGGGCAGAGTAAACCTTGTTTTAATTTTAGTTTGGGTTTCTCGGGAAAAGGAGTTATTTGGGAGGTACCCTCAGGAGGGGTGACCCCATGAAAAGTGGGAGATGACTCCCCACCTGCAGGGGAGGGAAAATGATGACGAGGGAGAGGGGTCATCCAGCCAGTCACCACTGTGGGCAACCAGAGTCCAAATGGCCAGGCAAGGTGGGGGACAGAGTAGAACACACACCTCCGAGTTACCCTGCCCCTCGGGAGCTCGAGTCTTTGTCCGCCTGCTCCGGCAGCACCGTGGAGAGCACCCTGGGTGGGACAGGTTCTCTCCCCAGCATGTACAGCACGCCTTGGGGTAGAGCGGCTTCCAGCAAGGACATCCTCAGGCTGGGCTGCAGGTGTGGGCAGCCATGACATGGACGGGTGTGCCCAGAAATGGCAGGGGCCAGAGGACACTGATGGCGTCAGCTACAGCTAGGAAGCCATTTCCAACCTAGATCTCCTGCTGGCTTTTAAAGTGAGCTACTATTAGTGGGGCCTGCCTTCCAGATGGAGAGGCCACAGGTACCATATGAGCAGGGAGCTCAGCCAATCAAACCACAGTCATGCCCATGCCCACCGTGGGCACCCAACAGGGTGAGATGAGAACTTAGGTAAGGAGACCTCAGTAGGTGTATCTCAGGCTCTAAAGTGGGGGGGATTCAAGGAAGCATACAGTGTCCCATGAGCATGGAAGCCCAGAGAGGGTGAATGTTGAGCTCGGAGTCCCTGGAGCAGAGTGGGCTGCCAGCTCTCAGAGCATCTCAGAGCCCAGAGGCCAGGAGGACCATTGCCCGCAGGAATCCCCAAAGCTTTAGGCTCAAAATGTAAGAGTATGTGAAAACATCAATCAAGATAAATATTTTCAAAATCAAAATATGTACAAAAAAATCCATGATGAACAAGTTATCAAAAATTTAAGTAAGGACAGGATCTGCCACGGCTGCATGGAGTCACGTTGGAGCTGGAGACGAAAGAGAAAATGTGCATCCCCATGTAGATGTTTTTGTTTTTTTAATGATTATTTTTTTTCCCCAAGAATGTTCGAGTTGCCGAAAAAAATAGTGAAAAATTGAAAAACAGGTGTATTAAAATTCACATTCTAAAATGATTAAATAGGGCTTCCCTGGTGGCGCAGTGGTTGAGAGTCCGCCTGCCGATGCAGGGGACACGGGTTCGCGCCCCGGTCTGGGAAGATCCCACATGCCGCGGAGCAGCTGGGCCCGTGAGCCATGGCCGCTGAGCCTGCGCTCCGCAACGGGAGAGGCCACAGCAGTGAGAGGCCCGCGTACCGCAAAAATAAATAAATAAATAAATAAAATGCTTAAATAGTTTATTTATGCAATAATGGGTTTTATCATGATTTTACTATCCTGGCTTTAACGGAAGCAAACTATTATCAAAAGATATTTTCAAAATCTACTTTTCTCGCTTAACAATATTCCTGGGGTACCATATCACACTGATCAGAATGGCCATCATTTAAAAGTCTACAAACAATAAATGCCAGAGAGGGTGTGGAGAAAACAGAAACCTCCTACATTGTTGGTGGGAATGTAAATTGGTGCAGCCACTGTGGAGAACAGTATGGAGGTTCCTCAGGAAACTAAAAATAGAATTACCATGTGATCCAGCAATCCGATTCCTGGGCATATATCCAGACAAAACTATAATTTAAAAAGATACATGTACCCCTATGTTCACAGTAGCATTATTCACAATAGCCAAGACATGGAAGTAGCCTAAATGTCCATCAACAGATGAATGGGTAAAGAAGATGTGGTGCATATATATAATGGAATATCACTCAGGCATAAAAAAGAATGAAATGATGCCATTTGCAGCAACATGGATGGACATAGAGATTATCATAGTAAGGGAAGTAAGCCAGACAGAAACAAATATCATATGCTATCACTTATATGTGGAATCTATAATATGACACAAATGAACCTATCCATGAAACAGAAACAGAATCACAGACATAGAGAACAGACTTGTGGTTGCCAAGGGGGAGGGGATTGGGGGAGGGATGGAGTGAGTGGGAGGTTGGGGTCAGCAGATGTAAGCTATTATATATAAGATGGATAAACAACAAGGTCCTACTGTATGGCACAGAGAACTATATTCAATATCCTAAGATAAACCATAATGGAAAAGAATATCCAAAAAAAAGAATGTATATATATATATATATATATATATATATATATACACACATATAACTGAATCACTTTGCTGTACAACAGAAATTAACACAACATTGTAAATCAACTATATACTTCAATAAATAAATATTCCTGGAGATTTTCCCATATTGGTGCTTACGGCTTGGTTTCATTCCTTTTTAAGAGCACCGTGGCGTTTTGTTGTACAGCTGCACCCAAATCCCATCTTTTAAAAACTGTAGAGACTGAGGAAGCCCTGCTCCAGCCCACACCCTCCCATCACATGATGCTGCCTTGTACGACCTGGTACTAAGGTGTACTCCACCTAACATCACATCACCTAGGAGCTTGTTGGAAGTGCAGAGCCTCGGGCCCCACCCCAGACGTCCTGATCCAAGCGAAAGCAGTGGTTCTCAAATTTGAGCCCGAAACAGAACCACCTAGAGGGCTTGTCAAAACACAGATTCTGGGCCCCCCTGCTGGCGGATCTTGTTCTGGGGTGCGGATGAGAATCTGCATCTCTCACAGGTTCCCAGGTGCTGCTGAGGCTGCTTATGCTGGAGTCACAGGTCTGAAGCAACGCGTCGTGAAGCCTTAGGACAGCACTTGGGGTGTCGGAGGCAGCCAGGCCCCCCTAAGTCCTCTCTTCAAGGTTAAACGTCCCCAGTTCCTCACTGGTGGCGTGTGGAGGGGGGCCGGGAGAGCTATGTCTGTTCGTGAAGTTTTTTAAGTACACAGATGACAAAGGAAGTCAAAATGGAAAAAAATACTCCCCCCACCCTCGTTCAACCACCTGAACAAATCGAGTTGCTTCCACTTTTCTTCCTGTCCACATCCAGAAGCTCCCATCCTTTCCTCCAACATTCATGTGAAAAGAATTGTGTTAGCTCACTGCCGTGCTGAGGTGTTCCTCCAGCCCACCCAAGCAGAAAGCAGGCCCGTATCATATTCCACATGTTTCAGAAAAGCTGCTAAAAGAAACTCCTTTATAATCTCAGCACTTGGCACATAATAGGTGCTCAGTAAATCATTTTTATTTTTTATTTTATTATTTTGTTTTTGGCCACACCGTGTGGCTTGTGGGATCTTAGTTCTCTGACCAGGGATCGAACCTAGGTACTCAGCAGTGGAAGCGTGGAGCCTTAACCACTGGACCAGCAGAGAATTCCTAATAGGTGCTCAGTAAATAATTTTTGAATGAATGAATGAATCCTACTGGCCCAGGAAAAAGAGAGGTCACATCTTGGGGTTAGTTTTCTACAAACGTAGGGGCCGTGAGGCCTCTCCAAAGAAATAGACCACGTAGGTTGCATGTCTGGGCCACAAGGGGCTTTGTGTTAACCAGGCCTCTGCGCCCACATGGCAGCTGGTTCCCACCACCTCTGGCTGATCAAGCAGGAACCTAACTTCAGACTCGAAGCTCATCAAGACAGAAATTTACCCAGAGGCCAGCTGCTCCTTTCAAGGGTGACTGGAAACAGCCCTCGACTATTTTAAAACATCCAAACTCAACCAGTGGGGAAACCAGCACACTGACACCAGGCTTTAACCTGGATTCTGGAAGTGGACGCTTCCAATCCTACTCCTGGGGGTCCCCACTCCCAACGGTGACCTGAGAAGGTGATGCAGATGGGGCTGCATGGCTTTGCCTGAGCCCTGCCCCTTGCAGAGGGCATCGGGCCAGGGCCAAGGACACTCGCACGGTCACGTCTCCTTCCTCTCTTCATTCCGCAGCTCAGCCGAATCCTACGGGCACAGCACCCAGCAGAGCCTGGATAGCCAGGGCTAGAGGATTTCAGAGCCCTGCGTCCTGCAGATGATGGCTAGGATGAGGATGACTGCGGGGGTGGAGCGGGGTAGACAGGAGGTCCCCACACCTCTAGTTATGGCAGTTAATTCTGACTTTCGCAAACCTGCCCTCCCCACCCCGCTCCGCAAACACCACATTCATCCCTCACTCACTGGTACAGGCAGACATGGTCACCCAGCAGCTGCCTCTTGGTGACTCTTTCTGGGCTGGGGAACAAGTCCCTCCCTCCTGGAGTCCTCCTCTCCCCCAAACTCGGGGGGGGGGGCAGGGGATGAAAGGGGCCAGGGAGGAGCCCCAGATGAGGGGGTCAGATACCAAGGCCTCCCTGACATTGGGCCTCTCCTGTCCTGGACGTGGGCACTCTCGAGCAAAGGCCGATCTTGTCCGTGCCTGGAGTGGGATCCCGGAACCATCCCCGCACCAGGCATCATTAACCTACTGACACCTACACAGTAACAGAGTCCAAGGCCACTGGAAACCCAGGCACCACCCATCGGCCACGCATTAACTGAGTCCACACCTCAGTTTCCTCACCTGTAAAATAGGGATAATAATTGATAGCCCTTGTAAAGCTGCTCTGAGGATTAACCAAGATCTCACAAAGGATGCAGCACACACTGAATATTCAACAGGATGCAGCTTCAACAGCTTACAATCCAGGTCAACAGAACGCAGATACGCTCTATTCAGAAGCTGACTGGCTGGTGGGTATGTGAATATTTAGTATCTGTCTTTAAACTGTATCTATATGTACACCTTTTTGTTCATTACCTTTTTTACAATAAATAAGGATAATTTTTTCCTGTAATAAATCATAATGGAAGAGTATAGAAAAGAATATATATACACATATGTATGACTGAATCACTCTGCTGTATGCCAGAAACTAACACAACATTGTAAATCAACTATACTTCAATTTTAAAAAATAAATAATTTTTTAAAGGCTAATTTTTTAAAATGTCGTTCCTAGGCAGCTGGTGGAGAGAGGAGGGGACAGACTTCCTTCCCCGTCCACCCTCCAGACTATTGTGCTGTGGGTCTGTATCACCTCGAGCAGAAAATACTGTGTGTTGGGTTATCACAAAGGGTCTCTTCTTTTCAAATATTCTATTCCTACTACCAAATCAAGCTTCATATCATTCATCCCCAATGAAAAGTCTTTGTCATTGGCGCTCTCTGCTTGCTGTAGCTAAGCTTCCTTTATTGAACTTTATCCAAACAGGGACTTCAGCAAGAGCTCTCTGCAGGCCTCCTTGTGGGAGTGGACATTTAGGGCAAACTCTTCAGGAGGCAATGTGACTACCCCATAAACATCATAATGGGTCTACCCTTTGGCCCACTTCAGGGAAATTATCTACATAAAGACTCATGCAAGTAGGCAAAGAAATCTGTGGTAGTGCTGTCTAAAATTAAAAGCGAGACAGAGAGAGGAAGGAAGGACGGAAGGAAGGAAAGGAGGGAGGGAGGGAGGAAAGAAAACACCAACCTTGAAAATGTAAATAAGTGTCATCATTTGGGGCAAGAGAAAAAATGACAGTGCCTCCATATTTGAAATTACATCATAATCTCATATTATGAAACGCTCTGACAACTATTCAAAAGAGTGAGGTATGTCTACCTGTGCAGATGGGAAACAATCTCCAGGAGAGATAGTGCACAAAAAAAGCAATGTGTGTTAAAAACTTCTGGGGAAAAAAAAATTAAATGGTGGCTTGCTTTCGGGAGTGGAACTAGGGCTTGGCGTGGAGAGGAGGCTTCTTTTTTTCTTTCTTTCATTTTTCCCTTTCAATATTATTTTTTGCAGCTAAAAAGGCAGTCAAAATAAAAGAGGGGAGAGTTTGGTGAGTGAAGGAGGCCACCCTACAAGGCAGCATTCAGCTCCCTCCGGGTGGAGGTAACTCTATTCTTTTCTCCCACCCGCCCCGCTACAAACTTCTCCCAGCCTGCATTTTTCTCAGTCCAATCAACCCTTCCCCGTAGGCTCCAAACAGACACCATTGTTTCCTCTTCTTCAATCAAGATGGGATTTGTTTGCCTTCTCCTCCTTCTCAATGTGGCCCAGATGTAAGATAAGGCCCGAGGGCCCCAACAAGGGGGGCAGGGCAGACCCTGCGCTCCGGCCAGAGCCCCCTCCCCACTGCCCGGACCTCAGATCTGAATTCCTCAGCCTCCCTCCGTGGAACTCAGAAGCTTCCGCAGGAATGGCAGGTGCACCTCGAACCAACTCCTTTACTCTAGTCAGGGTCGTAAAGTTATCACCAACCCGGGTTATGCCCCCCTGGAGCCCTCATAAACCGAGGGGTGGACCCCGCACATGTGTGTGCCCTTTTTGACTGGTTACAGCAGCGCAGGCTTTCTCCTCTGTAGTCTGTATATTGACTGAAGTCTTTTACAAAATAAGTAATCACTTTACATACGAGAAAAATAAAATGCATTCAGTGCAAGCTGTACTTGTCTGACGAGCCTGGCACACCTGGTCACAGTGGCGAACAACGCCCAGACCACACCTGACACCTCAGTAAACGTTCAACACGCCCCCAGGAGCCACTGGCGCTGGGGTCCCTGGGCAGCGAGGGGGGAGACACTCAGTGCTGAGTTTGGCACCTGCTGGTTGTTTGACTCTAAATGACAGATTTCCCCCACCCACACCCTGCCCCCAGCAAACTCTCTCCTTCCCTGGATGGCCAGCTGGCTCAACCTAAAACACCTGCACAAATCCAGAAGAATATTCTGTAAAACCAGGCCCATGACATTTTTCACGGGCTATGAACTGAATATACAATCCTGTGTTGAAAGCTCATCCCCCCCCATCTCTATTTTGTCCTGAGGTGGGTCAACAGCCATAGCTTCACACATTGGCCTCAGTGACCCCGTCAACTCCACTTAAATAGAGCAATTCCCTCTATTATGTGTGCAGTGGACCCTCTTGGTCCCCCATCAGGACCCCCTTTTCTAGGCCAGTACTTCACTCCCCAGCTGTCACCTATGTTGGCAGCTAACAGTTCCTGGATGTCCCCTTCTCCAAGGAACAGGCACTGGGCAAGCGACCTGCCCACCCAGGGGAAAGGCAGCCTCTGACTCATGTGGGCACAGAAATGTCCCCCACTTGCATGGGGACAGGACAGGCCTGTAGCGCCAGTCATACCCCAGAGCCCTGGTGGGATCAAGCTGGGGCCACATCCCTGCTACACTGTCCTGCTCTCCCCTCCCTCACAGGTTTCTCCCAAGAGCTCTCCCTCAATAAATCGGTTTATAAGAATCGCCATCTCAGAATCTGCTTCTAGGGAACTCAACCTAAGTCAATTTGGATTGAAAACAGCCACTCGTTTGCAGACGTATTTTCACAAAATGTTAACCGAGTTTCTTCTGTTCCAGTTTCTCTCTTCCAATCTGGACTCAGATGTCATTTGGCTGATCCCCCTCCCCCATCTCTCTCCCTCTCTCTCTCTCTCTCTCTCTCTCTCTCTCTCTCTCTCTCTCTCACACACACACACACACACACACACACACACACACACACACACACACACACACACACACACACACACACACACACCTCTGATCTACTCTTTCCTTGGTGAAGTCATATCCAAAAAAGAAGTCTTAATCTTTTCTTTCATCTGCTTGGATATTAAGGTAAGACATTTCCAGGCTCCGGTTTCCCTGGACCTTTTCCAAGAAGTTTCCTCGTGTTCTGAGTCTTTCCTTAGAGGCCCGCTCTCTCAGGAGGAGATGTGGGGGAGGGGATTAACCCCGATCCCACTGTCTTTGCCCACCTCATCAACACTGTCGCTGCAGTTCTCAAAAGAAGGGTCCTGGGATCCCAGGTAAGTCTTCAAATTAGTCATGGTCTGGCCCAACCGGACTGGGAGCAACCATAACCTTTACTCATCTGCCTACTGTAGTTGTGAGAACACTGTCCACATCTTTGCTTCTGGTCCAAACACAACATTTACTTGTAATTGTCAAGAGCCAAAATCCAACATTCACGTCTCCATCAAAGGCAAAACCAAATTCCCAGAATTCTGGTGAGATCTTTTGGAGCCAGTGAGGTGGTACACATGAACTACAGAAAGGTCTGAGGAGCCCAGGTTTTTGCTCTTTTTACTGATTATCCCTTTTGCACAGAGCTCAGAGCTTGCAGGGCAGGCCTCTTGCACCAGGAGGCCACGCCTGTCCCTCCAGCTCCCACAGAGGGGCATATCCCCAGAGCTGGGGCCCCTTTTTTCAGTTTCCACCAGCTACTTTGTCAGCAAGGCCTTGACTCCTCTTCCTGGTCATTATTACCTGGAGGCACATCTCCATCAGAAAATAAACCAGGGAATTCATCCCCCCCTCCCCTTCCTCCCTTGTCCACATGTCCGTTCTGTACATCTGCATCTCTATTCCTGCCCTGCAAATAGGTTCATCTGTACCATTTTTCCAGATTCCACATATCTGCATTAAGATACGATATTTGCTTCTCTCTTTCTGGCTCACTTCACTCTGTATGACAGAAGCTAGGTCCATCCACATCTCTACAGTTGGGAGATTAGAATTGACTTATATACACTACCAACACATAAAATAGATAGCTAGGGGGAACCTGCTATAACGCACAGGGAGCTCAGCTTGGTGCTCTGTGTCGACCTAGATGGGTGGGATTGGGGGGTGTGTGGAAGGGAGGTCCAAGAGGGAGGGGATATAGGTATACACAGAGCTGATTCACCTCATTGTACAGCAGAAACTAACACAACATCGTAAAGCAACTATACTCCAAAAAAACCACAAAAAAACAAAAACGAAACAGGGAATTCCCTGACTGTCCAATGGTTAGGGCTCCGCGCTTCCACCGCAGGGGGCACGGGTTCGATCCCTGGTCGGGGAACTAAGATCCTGCGTGCCTTGAGGCACAGCCAATTAAATAAATAAAATGAACCAGAGGGAAAACAGGTTCAAGACATTTCCATAATGCTATTTGTTGGTCACTTTAAGAGTCAAAATTATAATAAAAAAAATTTAAATCATTAACTGTAGATTCAATGACCTTAGAGCTATCCAACAGATTAAAATGCTAGCCATTTTTTAATTTTAAAATGTCCAGTAGCCTTATTAAAATAAGAAGAAACAGGTGAAATTATTTTAAGGATACCTTTTGTTCAACCCAATATATCCAAAATATTACCACTTCAACATGAAATCAACATTAAAAACGGATATATATTACGTTCTTATTTTGCATTAAGCCTTTGAAATCTAGTGTCTGTTTACACGTAACCACACATCTCAATCGGACCCAGAGCTCCCCGTGCTCAGAGAGGCTGAGGGGTTCCAGTACTAAACGCCTCCTGAGTGCCAGCCTCGCCCCTCGTGGGATAAAGTGCATGATGCCCTTTGGGGAAGCATCAGGTGGAAGGCGTTATTATTCAGCAGCCTGGCGATTTTCAGCCCCTCCTTTAGGAGTCACTAGAAGTCTCATCTTTGAGGAGCAGGAGATGAAGGAGCCCAGGGCTCTGGGGGGGTCACCCCGCCCACTCCGTGGACAGAGGACATGCTGGCACCACTGAACACATGCTCAGGCTCCTCAGCAACCCACTATAAAGCCCAGGCTGGAGGGTGCAGTTTGTGCCAGGCCCGAGTTCCTCTCTATCTCGCCTCTTGCAGAGCAAGCTGGCTTCTAGAAACTGAACCGGGGCGGCTGGTAAGGCCCAGCCTCGGGAAGGACACTGAGTGAGCACAGTACTGAGGGGCGGGGACGGAGAAGGGGCCTGTGGAAAGCGGGGGACCTGGACTCAGGAAGACCAGCCGTCCCCAGCTCCTCACCTGTGAACTGCGGGTAACAAGGGCTCGGGGCTTCTCGAGGCTGTTGGACACAACAGGATAAAGCCGAGGGCCTGGCCTGAAGAAAAGCCACCATTCTGAGCTCGCTACCACCTGAGGAAGCTGTGCGGGCTTCCGCAGGCTCTCCCATCTCTGCCAACGCCCCCCCGCGCCCCCCGGCCGCTAAGCCTTGTTCTCCCTGGCAGACACTGCTACCCCCCCCCCCCCCACCGAACCCCTCAGTCTCCCACCAGGCCGGCTCGGACAGTCCCAGGAGGCTAGTGGCTTCCTGCTGCTCCTGCCCGATGATACTCCCCGGAAACGTGAGGTTTGCAAGGGGCTTCAGGGAGGAACTGCCTAGGAGCAGAGGGTCCCAGGATGGACCCCCAAACAAGGAAGGATGGGAGTTGATGGATAAATACCCCACTTCCTACCCCTGGAGCAATTCTGGGGTGCACTGTGTGCATTCAGAGGAACCCCAGGGGGCTTGAGCCCCAGTTGCTCCCAGTGGTAACCCACTCAGTAAGTAAGTAGCTCTCACTGAGTCTCCTTCCCTCTGTCTTCTCTCCTCACCCCTTCACTGTGCCCCTGGGACCATCTCCCAAATAAACGGCTTCACCCAAATCTTCGTGTCAGGGTCTATTTCTGGGGGAACCCAAACTAAGACATTTCCCATCTGCAATGCCTTTCCCTCCCCGTCCAACTGTGAAAATCTTGGTCACTCTTCAAGGCTCAGCCAAAAGGACACCTCCTCTGAGAAGCCTCCCTGGTGCCCCTGCCAGCAACAATGCACCTTCCAGGCCTCCCCACCAGCATTCTCCACTTTTTCTTCTGTCTGGCACACCTGCTGGTTTCCTTGGGTTATAGGGGTTTGCGTTCGTTTTCCCTATGTTGGCTGAGCTCTCCAACAAGCACAGAGGTGAGTCTTCGAGCCTGTCACACCGCAGGGCCACAGGAAAACTCTGCCAACTATTTCAACATTTACCACCATTAGCTCATACTTACTAAGTACTTACAATTTGTGAAGCATTTTATATGCCATTATTACCCTGAAACCTCGCAGCCATCACTTAGGTGATAGGTAATAAAACCATGCCCATTTTAGAGATGGACACACTAAGGCAAAAATTATTTTCGACAAGGTTGCAGAATCAGCTAGCTCAGATCCAGAGTTCTTAACCACTGTGTGACCAACTCAGTGCAAACTCTTACAAACTCTTCCCTGAGAGCAGTCAGTCCCTAATATTTCTACTAATGGAGAATTAACTCAGTCACAGATGAGGCAGCTCCATGTTTACTCCAACTGAAGGTACCAACAGCCCACAATGCTCCCCAAGCCCCCTTCACTCTGTGGGGGAGTGACCACAGAGCCCACCAGGTGAGGAGTTGCAGAAGAGATAGGCCATGCCCTCAAGGACATCCTCAGAGAGAGAGGAAAAGCTGAGAAACTCTCCAGGACAACCAACGACAAATGACGGCGTGAGTGGTCCCCAATTTCCTCCTGCTCCTTGGATCACTTGCCTATAAGCCCAGCTTTGCGGCCACTTGATGGGTCCATTGATAACCAGGGGTCCCCCCGTCATCCACAGGACCCCCACCCTTCACAGGACCCTCTACTACCCACAGGACTCTTCACCCTCTATAGGACCCTCCCTAATCACACAGGACCACCATTATCCTAAGCATCAGGGCCATCAATCTCCCTAAGCATTCTCCCTGCCCCAACCCAGCTGTCAGCCTGGCCACACAGAGGTCAAACTTTTACTGAAGTCAGGCTACTGGTGCCTCTTGGAGGGAAGGTGACAGTGACCAGAGGGGGCAGTGTCTTATGGGGGTTGGAAATACTCCAGCCAGTTATATGCTTGTGTTCGCTTTGTAAAAAGTCCTACATTCTCAAACTATGCACTTATGATTCATGTGCTTTTCTGGATGTATGTTACATTTAAATGAAAATTTCACTTTAGCAAAGTTTTTTTTAAAGGAAAAAGAAAAACCTTTTAGTATGCCAGTCCACTCTCTAGGGTGGAGGACACCCTTCTGAGGCTAGGGAGGAAGCTCATGGCCAGTACTCTTAGAACAAGAAAGTGTGATAAGGGTTTAAAGGAAATCTGAATACAGAGGATCTCTGAGAAGGGCCCTGTGTGGCGGCTGGGGACCTGAGAGGCCCCCTGGGAGAGAGGAGTGGACATTCTCCCACCCCACCCCCAAAATGCTGAGGGAAACCCTAAACCCTGGAAGGGCTTGACAGGATCAGCGGGACTATAGTTAGTAAATTCTATGAGGTTATAGGGAGAGTGCGTGGCACCAGGGCAAGACTGAATGGTTAGGATGGGATGGATTTAGATGAGATGAAATGGGTGGGGTGAAAAGATGGAGTGGGATGGGGTGAGAGGGGCTGGGACAGGATGGGGATTTGAACATGGGACCCAGACTGTGAGGGGCTTTACATGGAGTCCGTCAAGACCGGGAGTTTGGATTCTGTCCTGCCCAGAGCTGGAGAAGGTTTTTTTAGCAAGGAAATGGCATCTTAGAATTCTCCTCCAGGGATCGCTCTGGCACAGGTGTGGCCCCCTCAAGGAGCAGCCTGGAGGCCAGGTGTCTCCTAGACAAAACTACCCAGGCTACGAACAGCCAGAGGGGGCGGGAGGGCGGCCAACGGGCACCCCACAGCTGTCTGTGGAAGCGAGCTGGTGAGGACCCAGACCCGCGCTGAGCAAAGCTCAGGGTGGGGGTGACACTTGCCCACCCGCCCCCGCAGGAGGCTCGGGCAGCGCTAAGTCAGCTGTGTGTTCTCTTTCTGAGCTCTCAGGAGGAAGCAACGTGATGCTATTTTGAGACAGACTCACTTCCCGAGAAAGGAGCACAAAATACCAGCAGAGGGACCACGGGGACCACGTTCCAGCCCTCAGCCTGGCCCGAGGGCTGCACCGAGTGGGCATTACAGCTCCCAGGACACTTCCGGCCAGTGATGCGCCGCCCATCTCACCGGGGCGGGAACAGGCTGACAGCGGCGCGTGGGCCCCGGGGGACACCAATGGCAGGTGGCAGAGCCGGGCGGCCCAGCCCCAAACACCCCGCCCCGCTATTCTTCCGGAAACATAGCTCTGCCCCAGGCTCCCGACTGGGTTCCTTGCGGGGAAAGACCAGGGGCTCTTGGCTGCGCCCCTCCCTCACCTGTGTGCGTGCGCACGTGCCTCTTGAGGTCGAAGGTGTCGTTGAAGCCCTTGCCGCAGAAGCTGCAGAGGTGCCTCTTCACCTGGCTGTGGCACTTGAGGTGCCGGTTGAGCATGCGCTGCAGGCGGAAGGCCTTGCCGCACAGGTCGCAGGTGTGAATCGTTGCATCACTGCCGCAGGTGCCTGTGGTGAACTGGGACAGAGAGAGGGGTGAGGAGCCGCGCGGGGCGGCGCGCCCACCGCCCGGTACATCTAGGCTGGACCTGACTCGGGCTCCCGCCCTCCCCCCCCAAAAAAACTCCCAGCAGGTTTTGGCTTTGGGGAAGGTGGAACAAGGCAGCTCCCCGCACACCCATGCTCCCCCTCGTCCTCGGGACAGACCTCTGATTACCAGCTGGCCACCCCGCCCCTAGCTACGCGCCTACATTTCCCAGCCTCACAGCAGGTCCTGCGGGTGGGACCACCTGGCTGGTGAGATACACTCTCTAAGGGGAAGGATGGTGCCCTCTCCCCTGATTTAGTCCTTCCTGCTTGGGAGAGCTCCAACAGCCACCTCGGACCCAAGGCAGAAGCCAGTGCTGAGGATGGAAGAGCAGGAAGGAAACAGGAGTCTAGGTCTGATAACATCACAGAGCCCTCAAAGACAGCCTCAGTCAATTCCTTCCTCCCAGCCAGCATCCACCAAGAGACTGTCTCCTCTCCCCCTGGATCTGGGCAGGGCCTGTGTCAGTTCCAGATCTTAAGAAACGGTGCAGCTTTTCTGCATCCTCCCTCTTGGAAGCCAGCAGCCATGAGGAAGCCTGAGCCCACCATGCTGTGGGGAAGCCCAAGCAGCCATGCAGAGGAGCAATGAGGTGCCAGGTATGAATAAAGACTCACTGGACCTTCCAGCCCAGCCAGGGCTGCCACCAGCTGAGTGAACAAACCCGGCCCAGAGGAAAACTGCCTAGCCCAGCCGTGCCCCAGTTCCTGACCCAGAATCATGAACAAATAAGACGGTCATCTTGGGAAGTGACTTGGTCAGGATCCCACAGCTTCGTTATCAGAAAAACTATAACCAAATCCCAGGTTCTGGACTGCCTGGTTCATTCTCTCAACCGTGTTTGCTGCCTCAAAGGAAGAAAACAGAATCTCTAACTGTGTGATGAAAAACACCAGATCTCATATATTCATTAAAGGTTTCCTAGTTATCAGATCCTTTAGAAGATGGATCCAACCGTTCTGCCAAAATTCTATTCATAAAAGGACCTAAAAAACTTAATTTTCAGACAAACATTATTAGCAAAGAAGAATTGGTCTTTTCCTGGCTTAACACCTTCCTTGTCTCAAACACCCTTCTTTCATCCACCGGGGTACTGCCCTCTGCCAAGCCTCAGCTCACCTGTTCCCTCCCTGATGAGCTTCTCCAGCCACTGCAGCCCCTGCCCAAACCGGTCCCTGTACCCCTAAGACCAGTGCCTCTCAAACCTCAGTGCACACACGAATCCTCTGGGGTCTTGTTAAAATGCGGGTTCTCTCTTGCACTGTTGGTGGGAATGTAAATTGATATAGCCACTATGGAGAACAGTATGCAGGTTCCTTAAAAAACTAGAAATAGAACTACCATACCACCCAGCAATCCCACTACTGGGCATATACCCTGAGAAAACCATAATTCAAAAAGACACATGCACCCCCAATGTTCACTGCAGCACTGTTTACAATAGCCAGGTCATGGAAGCAACCTAAATGCCCATCGACAAACAAATGGATAAAGAAGATGTGGTACATATATGCAATGGAATATTACTCAGCCATAAAAAGGAACGAAACTGGGTCATTTGTAGAGACATGAATGGATCTAGAGACTGTCATACAGAGTGAAGTAAGTCAGAAAGAGAAAAACAAACATCGTATATTAACACATATATGTGGAACCTAGAAAAATGGTACAGATGAACCGGTGTGCAGGGCAGAAATAGAGACACAAGGGCTTCCCTGGTGGCGCAGTGGTTGAGAATCCACCTGCCGATGCAGGGGACACGGCTTCGTGCCCCGGTCCAGGAAGATCCCACATGCCGCAGAGCGGCTGGGCCCGTGAGCCATGGCCGTTGAGCCTGTGCGTCCGGAGACTGCGCTCCGCAATGGGAGAGGCCACGGCAGTGAGAGGCCCGCGTAACACAAAAAAAAAAAAAAAAAAAAAGAAAAAAAAAAAAGAAATAGAGACACAGATGTAGAGGACAAATGTCTGGACACCAAGGGGAGAAAGTGGCAGGGGTGGGGGTGGGGGTGTGATGAATTGGATGATTGGGATTGACATGTATACACTGATGTGTATAAAATGGATGACTAATAAGGACCTGCTGTATAAAAATAAATAAAATAAAATTCAAAAATAAATAAATAAATAAAATTCAAAAGAAAAAAAGTGCAGGTTCTGATTCAGGAGGTCTGGTGGAGTCTGGATGCTGCATTTCTAGACAGCTCCCAGGAGATGCCACCGTGCAGTCCGTGGACCACATGTGAGATGTGAGGGACTGGCCCTCACACAGTTCAGGACTTTATTCCAACTCATTCCAGAGGCTTCCATCAGGCACGAACGTTTCCTCAACTAAATGCCTCATGGAAGCCAGCAAGCATTTATTTGTGCAGGCTCCTGGCCCCCATGCCCCAAGCGCAGATGAGGGCCGTGCACGGTCAGAAAGTGTTGGTGGGCAAGGGCTCACAGGTGGCAGCAGACGAAGACCCCAGAACAGGGCTTTCCAGTCAGCCCCCTCCACCAATTCATTCTCACTGCTCCATCTTAGTCTCAGCCGACACTGATGTGTGCCTGATCCGAGACAGGGCCTGTGCTCAGAGCACCAGGATGGCTTGTCCCCAAGAAGCTGCCAGTCTAGTCAGAGAGCAGACCGGGCAACAGGCCACTGCCATCTGGGAAGCCCCAGGTGCAAGGGGCGGCTGGGAGGGGAGCCTAGCCCAGACAGTGGGCGCACGGGAAAGTGTACCCAGAGAGGTGAGCTCCTCAGCCACGCCACGATGGATGAAGAAGAAGATGGGGGAAGGGCAAGGAATATCCCAGAGAGGGTGCTGGGAAAAGGGGGACTGTGTGTGGTCCAGCCTAACCAGCCTGAGCCCTGGAGAGTAGCTGATGAACAGAGCTGAGGGCGCAGAGAAGGGCAGGGTCCCCCTGAGGGCTCTACCTCCGGGGCCCCAATGACTGTCAGAGGGCAGGGGGAGGGTGGGCACATTGGAAGATACAGGAGGACAACCGCAGGGCTTGCGTCTGATGACCCTCCTGCCTCATACCCCACCTCTGCCCCCCAAAGGGGAGGGGCCTGGCAGGGCCTGAGGGAGACCCAGCTGTGCCCAAGGCTTTCCTGTCACAGGACAGGTCACGGTCTCCTCCTAATCCGCAGTCCCCATTCTAGTCACTGCCTCCCTTGAAGGGATGTGAAAAGACTAAATATGGCCCAGGTCTTGGCAAACAAAATACCGTGAGCTTCTGAAGGCCAAGTCTACACAGGATAAAGGTCATCTGAGAGGTAGTGCGGCTAATAAAATAGAACAGAGGCACATGAACCTGGTAATTCTGATGAAAAACGTGAAGAAAGCTAGAACTGTCTTCTGAGAGCCTTGCACCATGTGCCCGAGGACTCGCCAACTATGGTTCCAACCTGAACCCTTGTTTACTTTAATCCTTTTGGTAAACTCCTGTTTTTAAAATGCTCTGCATGTAACATGAATACCTCCTATTACAGTCCAGGATGGAAATCTCAAATCACTGGCATTATTTGGTTTGAAAAGAATAAAAATGTTGAGGGCAGAGGGGATGGAGATCAGTGACCATTTAAGGGAGTTCAGGGCCAGTGGATCATCTGACTGAGAGAGATACAGAAAGCTTTTTAACACCAGGGAGAAAAAGGGAATGAGGAGAGGGGACTGGAGAGGCAGGGCACCCCATTCTCTGGGGAACTTCCCTCTGGTTTTCTCAGAGCAAAAATAAAAGATCTCCAATTGCCTCAGCAAAGGCAGTGGTCCCATTTCTCCACTTTTCACAACATGGAAAACTGAGTCAACACAAAATGCTCATGTAGAGAATTCCCATAAGGTGCACCCTCCAGCCCATGTAGGGTTGTTTGCCAGCTATAAATGTATTTCTGACCAATCCAGACTCCAGACATTTATGAATTATATCCAGAATGTCTGAAGAGAGCCTTTTCAAAAGAAGATGGAGGGTTAATTAAACAGCAAAAAGATCATGGCTGATGAAGCCAGCTTCTGCCAGACTTGTTCACTTTTCAGAGGAAGGAAAAATTCCTTTGTTAGAAAGGTGAGAGTCCTTATTATTCAGCCATAAAAAAGAATGAAATCATGCCATTTGCAGCAACATGGATGGACCCATAAATGATCATACTAACTGAAGTAAGTCAGATAGGGAAAGACAAATACTATATATATCACTTATATGTGGAATCTAAAAAATAATACAAATGAACTTATTTACAAAACAGAAACAGACTCACAGACAAAGAGAACAAACATAGCTACCAAAGGGGAAAGAATGGGGGGAGGGTTAAATTAGGAGTATGGGATTAATAGATACCACTATATATAACATAAACAACAAAGATTTACTGTATAGCACAGGGAATTATATTCAACACCTTGTAGTAACCTATCACGGAAAAGAATTGGAAAATATATATACACATATATACATAATATGTATACAGACATATGTATAACTGAATCACTTTGCTGTACACCTGAAACTAACACAATACTGTAAATCAATATACATCATTTTTTTTAAAAAAAGGAGAAATTCCTAAGAATTCCTCAGAAAAATATTTGGAGGATAAATTCCTAAACATGAAATTTATCCCACAGAGTGTACTTCACATGTGCCTTGAAATTTGGTCTGTGATAGCAAAAAGCTGGAAACTACCTATATGCCCATCAATAGGGACTTGTTAAAAAAAGATGGTGGCTTCCCTGGTGGCGCAGTGGTTGCGAGTCCGCCTGCCGATGCAGGGGACATGGGTTCGTGCCCCGGTCCGGGAAGATCCCACGTGCCGCGGAGCGGCTGGGCCCGTGAGCCGTGGCCGCTGGGCCTACGCGTCCGGAGCCTGTGCCCCGCAACGGGAGAGGCCACAACAGTGAGAGGCCCGCGTACCACCAAAAAAAAAAAAAAAAAAAAAAAAAAGATGGTATAACTATATAATAAAGTAGCTAGAAAAGGACAAGAGTACGGACTGCCAGTCACATGAGTGAGCCCTCCTGGATGTTCAGCCCAGTCCAGTCCCCAGGAGACTCCAACCCCACTGTCATCTGACTGCATCCACAAGAGAAACCCCAGGCAAGACCCACCCAGCCGAGCCCAGTCATTCCGCAGAACTAGAAGACATCATAATAAAGTATTATAAGCTGCTAAATTGGGGGTTGTTTGTGAAGCAGCAATAGAACACTGGAACGGTGATAGACGCACCACATTCTCTCTAGAACACCAGAGCTGCCACATTTCTCAGTGTTCTCTCCCAGGATGGGCAGCATGATACAGAAGACACCCCTGATTCCTGAAATGATGCCCCATGTGCCGGAGGACTTGGCAGTCTCTCCTCGGGTCACCTGTCTGCTCACTGGGCCATCTTTGTTATGTTTACACAGGCATACACCTACCACTCTGCTTCCTAAAAGTCCAAAATAGGGTTAACCAACTACCTTGTTACTCTACTCTGCAAGGTGTAGACCAAAACTAGTTACATCTTTGTCACCTGGTCACAAAATGAGTGGGATGGAGAGACAAGAAATGCTGAGGATCAAATTAAAACCTAAACCTGGATGGCTGTGTGATGTCATTTAATATCCCTGGGCCACACTTCCCCACATGTAAGAATAATAAAATGGGATTAGATGAGCCCTTTTCCTAAGTTCAAATCCTGCTCTACCACCTACAGTCTGGGAAGTAGGCAAGTTACTCAACCTCTCTAAGCCGTAATTTCATCACCCATAAAATGGGGACAATAATGATACTTGCCTCTTGGGACTGTTAAGGAATTAAATAAGAAAAGCTACTTTAAAAAGACTGGTTGCTAGGGACTTCCCTGGCAGTCCAGTGGTAAGGACTCCACGCTTCCACTGCAGGGGGCATGGGTCCGATCCCTGGTTAGGGAACTAAGATTCTTGCATGCTGTGAGGTACAGCCAAAAAAGAAAAAAAAAAAAAGACTGGTTGCTGCAGTAATTGCTAACTCCTAGAGTTAGACAAGCTCCAGAGTCCTGTGATCCTAAATAAAAGTTAATTGGTCAAAACCCATTGCTTCTCCATTTGTCTTTTGAGTTTTTCTCTCACTGATGGAAGAAAAAGGGAACTAACCTTCAGTGTGGGTCACCAGCCCCTAGTCCTTCATCTGCGACTCTGAAATCCAAATAGCTCTAAAAACCAACATTCGCTCCTATCTCCCTTGGCAACAAAAGTGGAAGTTACCCATTTGGTGTCAATATCCGTGTTTTGATATGGAAAGTAATAATGTGTTCAATTACAGTATACTGCTCCAGACGCTGTTCTCTTCAGAAAAAGCTTAATAGTCTCACCCTTAATCCAAAATTAACTCTCCAAAAGGCTTATTACTGAAGTGAGGAAGCTACCACGAGGATGGGAGGTGACATCAGTCTGGAGATTAACTAACTAACTGGAGATTAATTCAGGGCAAGAAAGATGAAAAGAGATAGCAGTTCCCCAACCCTGAAGCTTGGCGCTTTCTTATTTGCTGTCCTGTTTTCTGCAGGATCTCGGCTTTCATTTTAAAAAACACACAAAGTTCCCCTCTAGTTCTTCTAAAAACAGGCCTGTGCAGCAGAAACAAACCCATCATTGTATCAGAGCTGCTGAAGACTTCAGGAGCATCCAGGGAGGTAGGGACCTGGGCTGGCCCTCTGACCAACTTCAAAAGCTGGCTAAGGTCACTTACTTGTCAACTTCTAAAGGAAAAAAAAAAAAATCCTTTATTTTCTGTGGATGCTTCCACCAGACAAGTTCCTTAAATTAATGGTCCTATTTCCTGTGGGAGGCTATCATGAGTGCAGGCTACCTTCCGGTGGCCGCGCAGACGAGATTTCCAGTGACGCTTCTTCTGCCTGAGCGCTCAAAACATGCTAAGCGCATTTCCCCAGTTTCTTTAGGATAAAAATTCCCCTCCTGCTCCTAGGTACCACTTCCTTAAGCTTCACAACTCCACTACGTGGCAGAATGCAAAACCTTCCCAAATGCAGAGATGCTGAAGGGAACATATCCTAATCATCCAGAAGAAACAGATTCAAATCGCTGAAACCCGCCTGTGGCCACAGGACTTGTAGGTGCCCACACCGAGATTTTGATGGGGCTTGTTGTCTGCAAAACGTGCGCCTGCTCTTCCCCAGGACAGGCCCATGGGTCTGGGCATGACGTGTGGGAGAGGCAGGGATGAGCCCTGTGGTTTTGTCTTATGTCATGGTGAGAAACTGCTTCAATTCCTTCATGTCAGGCTGTCAATGCTAATGGCTAAGGCATCAAAGGTGCCTTCCACCATGCAGTAAAACAACGTTAAAGAATAAGGAGCCTTGGGTTGGGCTTTGCCACTAGTACCTGTGAGGAACTCAACAAAACCTCTCTGGCTTTACCTTTCTCCCCAAAAATGAGGAGATTGGACCACATAAGGGTTCCTGAAGTAGATCCTGTGGGTGGACACGTTCAGCCTCTATTCCTGCTCCTCTGGTGGGCCTTCCTGTACAGCAGAGGCTACAAAGCTAGACACTACATTTCCCAGAATCCCTAGCATCTGTGGTCTTTAGATGTGACTTAGGTACCACCAGTTACATGCACCATCAGGAGATCTGACTTCGGGCCTGAGTTAATTGAGCCAAGGTAGGTATGTGACAATTGTTTCACACCCTGCATTAGCAGAAGCATCGTGATGCACGACAGCAGCCATAGAGGCCGCAGCTGCAGTTCCCTAGGTAGCCCAGTTCTGTAGTGTGGCTCTGGGAGTCACTCCTGGGAGCTCAGCCTGGTCTCTCTTTAGCCCATTTGGTACCCTATAATTAACCACTGTCTGCTTAAGTGAGCTACAGTGGACTTTGTTTCTGCAACAAATCCATTCAGACCCTTCCAACCACAAAAACCGACTTCACCTATATTCCAGTTAAAAGCTGGTTGCAGTTAACATTTAACATTGTTCTCCTATTCCTCCTTTTTCCCCCTTTAAATTAATTTAAGCTTTTTCAAGCATCCATTCCAAGCATTTTTCCCTTTTTGTCTTGTTTCCTATTGTCCCCCAGATGCTACTGACTCCTTCCCTGCCTGTATTCCTCTTCTATGTTGACTTACGTCCTCCTATGAGTCAGGCATTACTGCACCAGGTGCTGAAAATACAAGCTCAGCAGGAATGCTCCCTGCCTTTGGTGGGTCTAGAGTTAAGAAGAAAAGTCTGGTCAGCCAAGGAGATGGTCAGTGAGTTACAAGACTGGTGGGGGGAATTGGGGCATCCAATTCTGTCTTGGGAGACTGAAGTCAACAGGAAGGGAGTTAGGGATGGGGCTTATGTTCCCTTCCAAATATCAAAGGGGTGGGTTTTTAAAAAAATACTTAAATCCAGCCAATCCAGTTGGTAAATCCCTTGTCCCTGCTGTAGGCAACAAAGTATTGGACATTAACAAAACTTGCTACGAGTCACTGTCGGCTAACTCCCCACTGGGCAGTTTACACACAACACAAAATTGCTCAGCGTGTTGCCTCCATTGTCTCATGTAATCTGCCCAATGCTTTGGAGAGGCCGATTCTCTTATTTCTCTATTTTACAGATCAGAGAACTGAGGCTCAGAACAGATAACGTATCCCCAACCACAGCTGGTGAGATGGACCCAAACGAGGTTTTCCTTCTCAAAAACCTTCCAGAGCCCCTCCTCTGCCCCCACGGGAGCACCCACACTTCTCGGCTTGGCCCCTTTACCATCGCAGCAGCCTGTCCTGGCTATATGTCCAGCTCCTCACCTTGACTCTCCCTGACCCCAGGCCCATTTCCCATCCTCCCTCCAGCTCTGAGTCCTGTCCTTACTCAAGCTTTGGGCTCAGCCCATACTACCCTAAAGCGTGCCTCTCCCCCTTCTCCCACAGCCCTCAAATCCACACTAAGAAACCTTCCTCTGCTCAGAATGTACTGCATCTTTGCTTGTGCTTCTAGTTGAGCATTCACTTTCCTGTAATACGGTTAATAATTAATTTAGTATTTGTGTCTCTCCACCAACCCAAATAATTCTAGTTAGAGTTATTGGACACCTACCATGTTTCACGCTTGACTCATTTATCCTCACAACTCTATGAGGTTTCATTACTCGTTTCATTACTATCCCCATTTTACAGGCGAGGAAACTGAGGCCCAGAGGGCCTAAACCAGAGCCTACAGCCCTAACCGTTACTGTCAGAAGATTCTGGAACACGAGGGTGGCAGCATCTTTATCTCCTGGCTGCCTTGTGCACAGCAGGCACTATATACTGTTGGATGGGATGTAGCTTCTCTCTGCCCTTCTCTGGTCCTAAGAACCAACTGTCCAGTAAGTATCTTCAAGTCACTGAAAAAAATGCATCATGCTTGAGTGGCTTCCCCCTCTTATTGTTAGGAAACTAATTCTTAGACAGTTCAGCATACTTTGCTTAGAACTCTACAGTTACACAACGTGCTAAATTACGGACAATTGGACCAGTCATTTGAAAATGGCCAATACCACAGCTGATAATTCTGTAGGCTTGGAGCATCCTAACCCCAGGTGGTCTTGTGGAAGCAGAGAGGGAGAGGGAACCTGAACTTCGTCCTCAGTAAACAAACAAAAACTCCTCTGGAAACCTTGTTAAGGGTTGAGGAGCAAACTCTATGCCCTACCCCCCACCCCTGGGGTCAGCACCAAAACAAGGATCCTGGGAATAAGATTGGTTTATTCATTCCCTTAATCCAGGGCCCCAGTGGAGCTGTTTGCCTGGGGTGGCAGAGATCTCCTAAAATGGTGGTTAAGGGACTGGATATTTTTCCTGTGCCACCTTGTCTCCAGGGCAATCTGGGCAGTTGGGGGACAGAGGAGTAAAGTAGCTATAGACCACCGGAAAACAATGTTGCAAATTGTCCTTCCAGCCGGGTGATAAATATGCAAGTGGAATACTTTGTAGAATTTCCTGGAGGCCAGAGCTACAGGCCTCAGGCAAATTGCCCCTCCCAGTTAACCCCATCTGGCCCAGAAAAGCCTCCCATCAGCTGACTTTGAACCTCGGCGGCGCACTTAGCACTAAGCAGGATGCCCACACCCAGTCCGCAGCATCCTTTAAAGGTGTCTTTCTTAAGGATTCCAAGCTCAAGCCTCTAGCCTCAATTCATAACCAAATGCACTCCAGCCCACCACGGAGCCAAGACCCTGGAGCCAGGAATATGCACAGGGGAGGGAAGACCTCTCCCAGGAAAAGTAACGGAGGAGGCTTTCGCAATCCACAGCGAACCCTAGGGCTTCCGCCCTATCCCGCTGCCTGGGCAGGGGGGCTTCGGGACCACCCTGGAGCGCCCCAAAATTAACACCTACACCAAGGGCCTGGAGCCCGAAAAGGCTCACACTAAGGCCCATCTGGCTAGCAACTGGGGTCATGTGATTCCTAAAACACCACTCCCAGGCTCCTGCCGTCCGTGAGTCAGTGGAATGGGACGGCTTAATCTTAGAGGTAGCGGATACCTTTGAGCAGGCAATCATGGCAGTTCCACACAGGAAAGCGCAGATGGGCTTCTGATAAGCTGTGGCCTACAATTCCAGGAGGCTGGGTGGGGGTGGGGGCTGAAGCGCGAAAATAGAGGGAAACAAACATTCCAACCCACTGGGGGCGGGGCATTGGGCCAATTTGCAGTTGAATCCGTTTATCCGTGAACATAATTCAAGAAGATTTGACAAACACAAGTTTAAAGTGCCCGGCACAGACCTCGTGTCTAACGGGCAATTCATAATTGGCCCTGGGAATAGTTGTGATTGTGAAAAACCCACTGTGTGCCAAGCTGCCACCACTGCCTCCAGAACTCGAGGAAGGGGGAGAAACTAAGAATTCACAAAGCTGTAGGAACTGCACCTCAGAGGAGGAGAGCCTGGGGCCTGAGGTCCCTTCTTTCCCACCCCGGGAACTCCGACGGCCAGGGTGTTCTTCAGGCCCTGCGCACAGAATGGGCTGCTGGGGGAAGGAAGCTGTGCCTGAACCTTTAGGCAGCTCCGGAGACCACGAGGTCGGCCTGTGCCCGCGCGGGAAGCCAGTCTCCGGGGCGCAGCAGCGCGGGCGGCCGGCTACCTGGCAGGCAGGAGGACGCGGGGAAGCGCCCTGGCCGCGACCCAGGGGCAGGTGCAGGAGCTGCGCTGCGGGCGCGCTGGGTGCACGGGTGCCGGGGCGCGCGGGCGGGCGCGACAGGGAGAGGCGCCGGCCCCGGGAGCCCGACGCCAGGGCGTGGTGCAGGTGGCGGCGAGGGCAGAGTCGACATCGTACCTTGATTTTCGACCTGGCGACCGGGCGCTGCTTCGCCGCCAGGTGTCCACCGGGGACCTCGCCATCGCCGGGCTCGGGGGTTTCGCGCTCGGGGGCGCGCGGAGACGAGCTGCTTTCCGGGCCTCCGGGCTCCCCCGCGCTGTTGCTGCCGCCGCCGCTGCTGCTGCCGCCGTCGCTGCGGCAGTCCTCGGGGGGGTCGTGGAGCAGACGGCCCAGGCCCACTGCGGGGGAGGGCCGCACCCCGACACACAGACACGCGGCGTCAGGCCCGGGCGCCCGCGGCAGTTTGACCTGCGGGCGGTGCCGCCGCCGCCGCCCCGCCCCGCCCCGAACCTGGGCACCTCTCCAAGTGGGCAACGCCGCGGGGGTGGGCGAGAGAGCCCCGGCCTCGGCCTCCCGAGCGAGCGAGCTCGGGGTTCTGGGAGCCGCTCCTCAGTCCCAGTTCCAGCGCCCACGAAGAAGAGAGGGCCCAGCGCGGCGCGCCAAATTTCCTCTCCCTGGGATGGGGGCGGGGGGCCTGACCTCGACCCACCTAGCCCCGGAGAGGTTGACCCATCCCTGTGCAACCCCACGAGGACGTGGGGCTGAGGGTTGCCCCTACTGGCCCCTAGCCCCCCTCCCGGGCCACCCCGGCCCGCGCTGCAGCCAACGGTCCCGCCGCCGGGCAATTAGAGGCGCCCACTAGGGGGAAGGGGGCGCAGGGCGTCCCAGGTTCCCAGTCTCTCACTCTTGGTCCTCCCGCGCCTCAGTGACTTCCTCCTCCCCCTGAAAGAGGGACATGGGGGAGGGGGAGAGTCCAGCCCCGGCCGTTGAGCAGAGGGGACCCGGCCACCCTTGCCCGCACCCCAGGAACCCGGCGCCCAGGCCCGGCCCCGGCGCGACGCTCACCTGGGATGTAGGTGTCTGCCCTCTCCTCGTCCGGGAGCTCATCCCAGCTGCGGACCGAGACCCCCGGGCTCCTCCTCTTCACCAGGAAGACTTTGGGCATCGTGGGGCCCCCTCCCCGGACTGCGGCCCCCTCGTCCCGGCTGCTCCCCTCTAGGGGCGGCGACGGCTCGGTCCCCGGTTCCCTGCGGCCAGAGCCCACCTTCCCGCCCGGCCGGCCCTCTCCCTCCGCCCCCCGCCGCGGCGCGGCCCGGCCTCTCCCCCGCACGCCCGGCGACTCCCAGCCTCCCGGCTCGGCGACACCTATGCCTTAAATCGCGGGTGAGACCACGCCGAGGAAAAAGTTTCATAAGGTGGAATAGAAAAGGCACCAGGAAACTTGGGAGTGAGCATGCGCCCTGCAACATAACGGTGTCAACAAGCTCGCTACCTGTCCGACCGGTTCCGGCGGCCGGGGCTGCCTGTTCCAGCCCTTCCTTCGGCACGAATGTTTGCAAAAGAATTTAACGTCTCAGTCTTCCCCCCTCCCCTTCTTAAAAAGGGAAGAACGTTTTTCTCTCAGCCCCCTGCCCCATTCCCCATCACAGGCACCGCTGGGCGAACTCTTTGGGGAAAGCACAAGTCCGCTCCCCGGGCGTCCCCCCTAGAGCTGGAGCCCCCGCGAGTCGCCCCCTCCCCCGCCCCCCCCCCCACCCCGCCCCAGTGGATTCGCCTCCGACAAGCAAGCCAGAAAATGGCTCAGTTCCTCTGGACTTTGTGGATCATTCCCGGGGTTTGTTGAAATCTCGGTGTGCGGAAGGGGGAGGCCGCGAGAGACTCCCCAAGATTCTGATCTGGTAAAGAGGGAACTTGGGAGCTTCAGCTCCCCCTCGTAGACAACAGTCCCCCAAAATAAAAACAGTAAAATTAAATGTTAAAATTCATTCATCTTTAGAACGTTATTTTGTGCCATACAATCTAAGAAAAACAAGTCCGCTTGTTCCACCCCAAGAGTCCCCTTACCCCAAATAAACACGATGGAAAAAAAGCCAGGGGGGGCTGGCTATGCAAACACAGCTTTGAAACAGATTTCTTATCCTGGCCCACTCCCATTATTGCCTCCCCTAACCGTTTGCTCCCAAAATTCTGAGGCTGGGAAATACTTTCCAAGAAGCCAGTGAAGATGGGCTACATCCCCTCACTGCCCCTACTGGGGAGGTGGCTGGAGAGCTTGGTATTTATTTTGGGTTTGGGGTTTTTTGCTTGTTTGTTTGTTTGTTTTAATCTACCTTTATACCTGAAGGGCCGGGGATGGGGGAGAGGGTAGAGAAGGAAGGGGAGTTGGTAAAAGAAAGATGCCAAGTTTCTAAGAGCAGCTGTACCCGCGTTGGGGGATTTGGGGGGCGCGCTGCAGGTCCTACGGCCTCTGCTCGGTGTGCCCAGGGACGCATAGCACCGCCTCCACGGCCGTGGCGGCCACCCCCTTCCCGGGGTGATCAGACATGTGCCAGCTCCGGGGGCTGCGCGGACGCGGCCGGCCAGGGGTGCCCTGGCGCCAGCAGCTCGCCCATCCGCCCGACTCACCTGTCTGTAACCTGACCCGTTGCGCGCCCAGCCCACAGGGCGGGAGAATCAACACAGCGGTTTTCCCCGTCCTCTTCCGCCCTGGAATGGCCCTTGGGGACACAGCAGCCTGGTAACGGATTTCTTGGCTCGGCTGGAATACTCTCCCCGCGCTCGGAGACGGGGAGCAGCTCGGCCCAGACTGCTCAGGGTGCAGACGCGCCCCGCCTCCGGAGCTGCCCTCAAGGGGTCACCCTCTCTGGGCTCTTCCCTGTCTGGACTCCAGATTTTCTCTGAGAACGACAAAGAAGGAAAAAGACTTTGAGCCGGGTGAACCCGCCAGGGGAGGAGGAGGAAGACATTTCCATAGCGGCACAAGGAGACCAGGCTTCTTTCTCGTCCACGAGGCTGATGGCGCAGCTTCTGGGAGAGACTGCGAATGTATTTTTATCCGCCAACAAACTGGAGCCTTGCTAGAAAGAGAGAGCTTGGCTGAATGAAAGTAAAAATAGAGTAAAACTGTGAAATCACGTATGTCCCATCTGATAAAAAGCTTTAAAACTTCACTTCCATTCAAAATTCCTTATTTTACAAAAAAGACCCCATTAACAGAGCTTTTTCTTCTTCTTCTTCACCTTTCACTGGATTTCAGATCACCGAGTGCCTGAGACACTTTGTCCATTATTTGAAAATATTATAGAATGATAGGATCTAAGAATAGAAACCTCAAAATGCAACGCACCCTTCAGGGGATTGGAGGTGAAAATAACAGGTATAATTACACTTTTAGTCAACCAATTGTTGGATGCATGCCTATTCTGATATTTGCTGGATATTTCTTTGGAAGAAGGGAAATCTAATGTGTTATCTTTCTTTTTTGTGTGTGTGATCAGACTTGAGATAGGTTTATCAACAGTATTAACATTTTCGAAGAAACAGTTTTGCCTTCGTTGACTTTTCTCTAGTGTAAGGTCAGATTTCTAAGTATTATGAGAGGTATTGATAGAGTATTGCCTAAAAGTAGGATAAGAAATGGTAAAAAAAAAAAAAAAAAGAAAGAAAGAAAGAAAGAAATGAACCCAATTCTTTTAAAAATCTCAAAAGTTTGGAGTTGGAAGAGACGGAAAACACGCTGTGGTCCAGAGCTCACCCAGTATTGTGGGGAGGAGGTGGTCCCAGCAGAGTGTCCTTGATAGGTGTGTCGCCAGCCCTGCTTGAATACCTCCAGTGCTGGAGAGCTCATTTTCCCAAAAAGCAGCCTATTCTCTGGTTAGACAACACTGATCTTAGAAAGCTTCTCCTTCTGCTTTATGGAAATCTGTTTCCCTGCATTTCCATCTACCCTCCCCATTCTGCCCTCAGGGAGCGCTGAGCCCCCTCCCCCTGATAGTTCTTCTAAAGCATGCAAGCACCATAGGTGTTCTCACTTAAGACTTCTTTTCTCCAGTAATGTATGGTGAGGTTGAAATAGACAGGTACAAACCTGCTCAGTGGCATCCTTGGAGCAGACAGTTACGAGGAGAGGTTAGGATGTCAGGAAAATATTCCTCAAAGTTTTTAAAAACATTTTATTGAAGTATAACACAGTGTTAGAAAAAAAATGCACAAATCATAAGTCCACAGCCAGATAAATTTTCACAAACCAAATTCACCTTTGAACCAGCACCCCAGAATAAGACAAAGCTGCCGGCTCTCAACATTCCATTCAACATTAGACCAGCTTCCTTATAGGTTCAATAAGGCCAAAATGAAGAAATAAATGTATAAGGATTATAAAGGCAATAACAAACCAACATGATTTGTAGTCAGTATGATTGTCTATGTGGAAAACTCAAAAGAATCCTCAAATAAATTATTACAATTAATAAGAGTTTAGCAAGGTTGTTGTATATAAAATCTGTGTGTGTGCGCGCCTGTGAGGGTGGATATGTGTTGTGTCAATTGCATTTCCATATGGCAGTAACAGAAAAATTAAAAGTCTAATAAAAAAATTGACTTACAACAGCAACCAAAATAAAAGTGCCTTGAAATAAATTTTTTAAAAATATTGTGCAAGTTCCCTGTGGATAAAATTAGAAAACTTTTTATTGGAAGACGTTAAAGAAGATACTAATCAATGGAAAGATTTACCATACTAATGGATTGGAAGACTCTGAGTCAAAAAGAGGTCAAAAATCCCCAAATTCATCTGCAGATTTAAAACAATTCTTAAAAATACTTGGGAGAGGGCTTCCCTGGTGGCGCAGTGGTTGAGAGTCCGCCTGCCGATGCAGGGGACACGGGTTCGTGCCCTGGTCCGGGAGGATCCCGCGTGCCGCGGAGCGGCTGGGCCCGTGAGCCATGGCCGCTGAGCCTGCGCGTCCGGAGCAAATACTTGGGAGAAAAAAGATCCTTTTGTGGGACCTGACAAAATTATTCTAAAGTTTATATGAAAGAATAAGCAACACACTCCTGAAAAAAAACCAAGAGATTTGCTCTATCAGACATCAGTAGTAATTAAAATAGTGTGCATCGGTGCACAGATAGACATTGGTGCACAGGCTGACCACCATTACAGAACAGAGAGCCCAGAAACAGACCCACACATATGTGGAAATTTGATTTATGAGAAAAGGCACGGCAGAACAGTGGGGAAAGATGAGTCATTCAATAGGTGGAACTGGAACATTGGTTATCCATTTGGGGAAAAATAAAGGAAATTGACTAACACACACACACAACAATTTCCAGTGGATTAAACATTGAACTATGTATGTATAGTTATACATATATATTGGGTTGACCAAAAAGTTCGTTTGGGTTTTCCCATAAGATCTTAAAGGAAAAATCCAAATGAACTTTTTGGCCAACCCAATAGAGAGCTAGATAATGTAAAAGAATATATTTATGATATAGGATAGAGAAGAATTTCTTAAGAAACAAAAAACAGACCATAAAAAAAATTTGATAAGTCTGACTGCTGAAAAATTTTAAAGGTATCAACAGGCACAATAAAGAGAATAAGCTAAACAACATACTGAGAGAATTTTTTGCAACACATTTATCTTACAAATGCTTAGAATCCAGAATATATAAAGAACTCTTATGAATGAATATGCAAAGACAAACTCAATAGAAAAATGTCAAAAGACTTGGATAGGCATCTTCCAGAAGAGAAAACATGAATGGCTCATCAACATATAAAAAGATACTCAATCTCATTAGTAAACAAGAAAATACAAATTAAAATGACAATGAAATACGATTTTATGTTTACCAGGCTGGTAAAATTTTAAAGTTCGACAATACTAAGGGTTGGTGAGGATATGGACCAATGAAATTGTTTAAACGTTGCTAATGTGTATGTACATTGATTCAAACATTTTGGAAAAGAGTTTAACTTTACCTAGTCAAATTGGACATACACATATTAAATGACCCAGAAATTCCACTTCAGGTTTCGTAATCTAGAAAAAGTCTTGCACTTTTACACCAAGAGTCACAGATAAGAATATTCATCATAGCATCATTCGTCATACTCAAAAAAATAAAAACCTCAATACAACCCAAATGACAATCAATAACTGATTGGATTAATACATGGTGATAAATCTGTACAGTGAAAAGGAATGGCTCACAGCCACACACATTAACAAAAGTAATCTCAAAAACATACTGTTGAAAGAAAAAAGCAAGTTACAGAAGAATTGTACTATAAGATTCAAATGATTTTAAAAAACATCAATGTAAACAATATCTTGTTTAGGAATACAGACACGTGTTAAAACCATTAGGCAACAAGCAACAACTTGGAAGAATCTCTAGAGACTAAGCTGAATTAAAAAAGGGAATCCCAGGGACTTTGCTGGTGGTCCAGTTGTTAAGACTCTGTGCTTCCACTGTAGGGGACATGGGTTCGAACCCATGGGTCCTGAACCCAGTTCGGGAACTAAGATTCCCGCATGCCGTGTGGCCTGGCTGGGGAAAAGAAAAAAAAAGCAATCCCAAAGGTTACCCATTGTATGATTCCATTTATATAACATTCTTCTTATTGTTTACTTTTTATTTTAAATATTTTTATTTCATTTTTATTTGTAGTAAAGAAATGCAGGAAGATAAAATTTCAGTTGTTCTAACAGGCTTACCAAAAGGCCGTTGTAACCATTGACAGTTTCTTAGAGGCAACAAAATCTTTTCTGGTTATGCTTGTTTGTTTAGTTTAGAAACTAAATATGCTCATAGGGATACCTATGTATATTTGAGTTTAGTGCATTATCTTCTAATATCCTACATGGGAAAATAAGGATTTAGGGCAATCTCCCTTCAGTCTCTGATCCCTCTGAAATTAGTTATTTTCTTTTTTAAAAAAATTAATTTTCCATATTTATATTACTTTTATATTTTGTATTATTTTGCTAGGGCTCCATAACATTCTTTTTTTTTTTGTAAATCTTTTATTTTTTGCCCTATCCTTTTTTTAATATAAATTTATTTATTTTATTAATTTTTATTTTTGGCTGCATTGGGTCTTCGTTGCTGTTCACAGGCTTTCTCTGGTTGCGGTGAGCAGGGGCTACTCTTCGTTGTGGTGTGCGGGCTTCTCATTGCAGTGGCTTCTCTTGTTGAGAAGCATGGGCTCTAGGCACATGGGCTTCAGTAGTTGTGGCTCGTGGGCTCTAGAGTGCAGGCTCAGTAGTTGTGGTGCACGGGCTTAGTTGCTCCACGGCATGCGGGATCTTCCTGGGCCAGGGTTTGAACCCGTGTCCCCCTGAATTGGCAGGCGGATTCTTAACCACTGTGCCACCAGGGAAGCCCCCCATCACATTACTGAAATGACAACATCATAAAAATGGAGAAAAGATTGGTTGTCAAGAGTTAAGGATTTGTAAAAGGTCAAGCAAGGGATCCTTGTGTGATGGGACTGCTCAGTGTCTGTAGTAGCTGATACACGAACCTGCACCTGTGATACAATTGTTTAGAATCAGACACACACACACACCCACTCACACACCAGTGAGTACAGGTAAAACTGGGTAGATCTGGATAAGACCGGTGGGTTGTCTCAGTGTCAATATCCTGCTGATAATACCCTCTCGTTCAGTAAAATTTACCATTGGGGAAACTGGATGAAGGGCACACCACTGCATCTGAATCTGCATTATCTCAAAATTAAAAGTTTAATTAAAAAAAATTGAAAGTTGCTAAGAGAGTTGATCTTAAAAGTTTTGATCACAAGGAAAAAAACTAAATATGTGTGATGATGGATGTGAACTAAATTTATTGTGGTAATCATTTTGCAATACACACGTATATCAAATCTGCATTGTACACCTAAAACTGATAGAATGTTATATGTCAGTTCTATCTCAATATAAAAAAACACTTGGCATAGGGAGGGTGGGAGGGAGGGTGACAAAAGAGGGAAGAGTTATGGGAACATATGTATATGTATAACTGATTCACTTTGTTGTAAAAGAGAAACTAACACACTATTGTAAAACAGTTATACTCAAATAAAGATGTTAAAAAAAAAAAACACTTGGCAAAGCAAGAAAATGATTGATACAAAAGTCAGGTGAATGCTGCTCACTTGGAGAGAGGAACGGGTCTGAAATTAGGGTGGGATAAACAGGGAGTGGGGTGGGCATTCCAAAGTATTGGTAATACCGTATTTCTCAACCTGGGAAGTGAGAATAATTGTTGTTATTTAACCATGTATACATATTATACACATTCTTGTCTATGTAATATGTTTGACTATATATATATATTTTTTAAACCCCACATTTGTTTATTTATTTTTGGCTGTGTTGGGTTTTCGTTTCTGTGCGAGGGCTTTCTCTAGTTGTGGCAAGTGGGGGCCACTCTTCATCGCGGTGCGCGGGCCTCTCACTATCGCGGCCTCTCTTGTTGTGGAGCACAGGCTCCTGACGCGCAGGCTCAGCGGCCATGGCTCACGGGCCTAGCCGCTCCAAGGCATGTGGGATCTTCCTGGACCGGGGCACGAACCCGTGTCCCCTGCATCGGCAGGCAGACTCTCAACCACTGCGCCACCAGGGAAGCCCCGACAATATTTAAAAAAAAAAACCAAACCAGCTGATGTAGCGTGCATGAGCCCTGCTTGAGGAAATCCAGTAACTTTGCACACCTTCCCTTTTCGGTAATTTTCCCTTAGGAGTCTCACCTCACAAGGGAGCCAGAAGATTGCTTTCTCAGACTCTCTCGCTGCTGGGTGCAAGCCTGTGACCCGGCATACACGACCAGGGTTCACGCACACACTGGGTTTAGCACAAGGAGCGGGGGTCAGGGTCCTGGAGGCCGGTCCTGTGCTCAGCGAGGATGGGGCCCGGGCACGCGGACCACGGCGACAGAGCCCCTACTGGAGACGCCAGGAACTGCAGTCTGAGCATCGTTTCGGGCGGCTCCCTTCGGAGACTGATTCTATGGTCTCCTGGAGATTCCACGAGCTACCTAACAACCTTTCATAAATTCCTTTTCGGATTAAACAAGCTAGAGTGGAGTCTGTTGCCATATGTTGGGTCATCTATTCTGCAACTGGCGTTGTCTCCAGGACCTCATTAGGTTGTCTTCCAATCAATGACAAGATTATGAGGTGTCATTCCCACGCTACTATAACTCAAAATAAAAACAACACGAACCACAAAATATGTATCCTTATTTTAAATCTTTTCTTTCTAGAATAATTTGCAAGGTTAAACTATTGGACGTGAAACTTCTCTCTCTCTTCTCTCAGCCCCTGGCATGCTCTTGCTTTTCTGGTGCCGTAAGCTGACACCTAATCTGTCTCTTATCCCGCACTGTCCAAAACGAGAACCACCAGCTTGTCATATGTGGCTGCTGAGCACCTGAAAGGTGGCTGGTCTGAACTGAGATGTGCTCTAAGAGTAAAATACACATTGGACTTTGAAGACACTACTGGAAAAAAAAAAAGACTGCAAAATATTTCATTAATAGTTTTGTATATTAATTTATATGTTGAAATGGTAATATTTTGGATATATTGCATTAAATAAAATGTATTATTAAAATAGAGTTCAGAGTTTTTTGTTTTGTTTTTTACTTTTTAATGTGGCTACTAGAAAATTTAACATGACATCTGTGGTTCGAGATGTAATTCCATCTGACAGTGCTGGTCTAGACTATTAATGACCAGCATGAGGAGCCTATGCTGTTCTGGACGGCTGTCCTTCAGCATCCCCACGTGCTCCTGGCTCAGCATTGTGATTTGGGGGATGACAGGGAGGTCGCATTGAGAGACCAGGACTTGCCATTGGACCATGGCTCTGCCACTGACACACTCCAGGGACATGGCAAAGTCATTTAAATTCTCTGAACCTCAGTGTGTTCATCCCTAAAATGGGACGATAACGTGTCTCTTACCTACTTCACACAGTTACTGTGAGTATAAAATGGGATCATATTTGTGAATGTGCCTGTAGGAAGCATTTTCCTAGTGTTTAAATGCCAATGACCAATGTTAATCAAATGCCTTCTCTAATCCAGACACTGGGTAATAGGCACTAGCCACGTTGTTTCACTAAGCAACCATATGTGGGAGAGAAAAACTCTTTTTATACCCACTTCACAAGTGAGAAAGCAAAGGTTTAGAAAGGTCAAGGACCCCTTCTCTCGAGCCCCTCGCTGGAAAAGCACCAGATGCCGAGAACATCCATCCTACGCTCAGCAGAAACCAGCAGTGTGTCCATCGGGGTCCCCAGCCAACCTGGGATGTGCCATGCGGGGAACCCCCCTTGCCTGAAGGTTACTCCATCTGTAAACACACTCAGAATCTTCCAAGAACAAGATCTCGGTGTCTCTTCCACACTAATGAGCTCTCCCTGCTCCTGGGCACACCTGTGTCTGGGGAAGGGCAATGTCTACCTGTGGAGGCCACCTGGTGTTTCCACCTGTCCCCCGGGCATCCATTCCCCTGTCTTCCAGTAACCGAACATGCGCTTCTGGACAGGCTGACTCCACGCCTCTTGCGGGAGGTGGGTGCTTAACTCGGCTAATTAGAACCTTCAGCTTGGCCACAGGGCAGAGATCCAAACTGAACCAGTGCTGGACAGGAGCTGTTGCCGAGACTCCAATTCCCTTGAGATTGTGAGAGCATGCGGCACAAGCCCAGGGCAGGCAACCACCTTTGCCACCAGCAGCTGCCTGAGAATGCTGCCAACACAGAGGAAAGCAAAGCCGAGAGATGGAGAGAGCCAGACTGAGTCCTCATGACAGCCTGAAGCAAATCTACCCCTGGAAATGTTGAATAAATTCTCTCTTTCATATTCCTGCTCAAGCCAGTGGGAGTTGTGCTTTCTCACTTTCTACCAAGAGTTTCAACTAAATACCTAATAAAAATGACACTTGTTCGCTTCTCTGCTGTCCTGTGATTCATGGAAAAGACAGTGTGTCCCTTCCCCATGAACCACAAGCTGGGTCTCCAAAGGCCACCAGACCACAATGACTTCTTAGCTTACTCCTATGAGACAGAGGGCATGCTTCTGTAAATTAAGGACGTACATGAGAAACAACAAATCTCCATCATTTGGGCACCATATAAATATAAACAGATAAATGGCTTGGGAGTGACTTGATTATCATTGTGAGTTACTGATGTAATCTTCTAAGATGCTTACAGGTGTGTACGAATCCAGATCCACACACTCAGGTACAGGGACAACGTCACAATTTTATTTTCTTTTACCTGACTCCAAGCTCCCATCCCAATGTGGTGGGTTTGCCATGAAGCCACCTTCTCTACCTTTTCTTCTAGATCCTGTCCCCAGTGAGGGGCACGAGGGTCCTCACTGCTTCTGGATCCTGGGATCCAACCTCCCTGCTCTCCCTCGATCCACATCTCTCCCACCAACTTGTGAGTTTAGGTTTTCTTTAAAGACTGCAAGAGAGATGCCTCAAAAGCCTTTGCTTTTTCAACCTAGACCTCCCCAGGGACTAGAAAGCATCAAGGAACCTCTACCTGATTGGTACTGATGGAGGAAAAATTACTACTTGAACATAATACAAGTTAATATCTCAATAATTTTCCCACCACAAGGCTTCCCAACAATGAATTCAATGAGGCAAGGCTCTGTGGTTGTTTGAGGCGTATTTACTGGTCTCAGGTAAACACGAACATGGAAGCCCCAGGTGAGAAAGTTGTTCTCTTTTTAATTATCTTTGACCTTTCTGATGAGGTCCAGGAGAAAGTCTCAGCTTGGTGCTAATAGGTCTTTAACTCCTTTCTAATACTGGCAAGACTCCCGTGTAAGGAGCAAGCCAACCTCAGGCTTTGATCCTCTGTCAGGCAAGCAATGGGTACCTGGTTAAACTTTAGCAAAATCATTCTGTTGGTCTATATTGTTATCTATATTTTCAGCTTTCCCCTTGTTTATGGCACGTGATACTGGCTTTCTATTTCTTGTAGTGATGTGAAATGTCCTATTTATTTATCTATTTTTATATTCTATTAGATTATTTTATTTGTTTAATTTTTGAAATTGAAGTATAGTTGATTTACAATATTATATTCGTTTCAGGCATACAGCTTACTGATTCAGTATTCTTACAATTTCTACTCCATTGAAAGTTATTACAAGATGATGGCTAGGGGAAAGCAGGGAGGGGGTGGTGGTGGGATGAATTGGGGGATTGGGATTGACATATATACACTAAAATGTATAAAATAGATAACTAATAAGAACCTGCTATGTAAAAAAATTAAATTTAATTTAAAAAAAGATGATGTCTATAATTCCCTGTGCTGTACAATATACCCTTGTTACTTACCTGTTATATGCATATTAGTTTGTATTCCTTAATCCCCTATCCCTCTCTTGCCCCTTCCTGCTTCCCTCTCCCCACTGGTAACCACAAGTTTCTTCTCTATATCTGTGAGTCTCTTTCTGTTCTGTTATATTCATTCATTTGTTTCATTTTTTAGATTCCACATGTAAGTGAGATTGTACAGTGTTTGTCTTTCTCTGTCTGACTTATTTCACTAAGCATGATGCCCTCATCCACGTTGTTGCAAATGGCAGAATTTCATTCTTTTTTATGGCTGAATGAAAATTTCCTTTTTATTTATTTATTTTTAAATTTTATTTTATTTATTTATTTTTGGCTGCATTTGGTCTTCGTTGCTGCACGTGGGCTTTCTCTAGTTGCGGTGCGCGGGCTTCTCACTGCCGTGGCTTCTCTTGTTATGGAGCACGGGCTGTAGGCGCACAGGCTTCAGTAGTTGTGGCACGTGGGCTCAGTAATTGTGGCTCGCGGGCCCTAGAGCGCAGGCTCAGTAGTTGTGGCTCATGGGCTTAGTTGCTCCACGCTTGCAGTGCAGGGGGCCTGGGTTTGATCCCTGGTCAGGGAACTAAATCCCACATGCCTCAACTAAGTGTTTGCATGCAGCAACGAAGATCCCTCGAGCAGCAACTAAGACCCAGCACAGCCAAATAAATAGATATTTTTTAAAAAGAAAGAAAGAAAGAATACATTTCTGTTGTTTAAGCCACCAAGTTTGTAGTAATTTGTTATAGCAGCCCCAGGAAACCAACATCCACCTTCCCTTCCTTCTTTTCTCCTCTCCTTTCTTTTCTCCCTTCCTTTTGTGCTTTTTCCTCCTAATTTCTATTCTCTTTAACCACCTTCTGGATTTTTTGCTGTTGTTGTTTTTGGGTTTATTTGTTGTTGGTGGTTTTTCTTTTTTTTTGGTTTTACTCTCCTTTTTACTGAATCAGCATGAGTAATTTTACTTGCTAATTAATGCACCTTATAAGCCTATTTTCAAGAGAATTTTGTGACTGGCTCTGAAGCTTTCTTCTGTTTTGTTTTCTCATCTTCTGATTTCCTTCACTTTTCCTAAGTAGACCTTCTATTATCAAAACTCCCCAAACCTGGAAGTCAATATCACATTCATTTCCCCATCCTGCTAGGTGATGGGGACCCAAAGGGGAACAAATCTGGGCTCCTGACCTCAAAGGGTCATATCAAGAGGAAGGAGACAGAAACGTAAATTTAAAATGAGTCCTAAGTCTTTCACATGCTTTGATAAAAGCCTGTCCTGGGTATTGCTGGGCAGAGGATGTCGTTAATTGTATCGCAGGGTGAAGGGTAGGGACTCTCCCTTAGAGGAGGTGACCTGGAGTCCTGATTTCTAATCCACAGTGGCCACAGTCCATCATTGTTGCATATTTACTACCTACCAAGTGCCAAGCAATGAGCTACTTAGGGAAACATGGCTGACACAATGTGGCCTACTAGATATCCATTCTCCATTTTTTCCTTGGTGACAGACCTCCAATTTCATGTGGCATAGTAACGTACCAAGCTCCACTCTCTTTCCCAGCCTCCCTTTCAGCTAGTTATGGCCATGTGACATAGTTTCATCCAAGGAGCCCCAAGCAGAACTCGGCTTGGATATGATGTCTGGAGATGTGGCAGCCATCTTGTGACCATGAGGATGGCAGCATAATGATGAAAGCCCATGTGCCAATGTTGGCAGAGCAGAAAGAAAGAGCATGGGCCTTTGAAGGAATCCTTGAGCAGCTGAAGGAATGCCTGCAACTGTTCATTTTCATATTCTTTATAATGAGAGAAAAATACCCTGTATTGTTTAAGCCACTGCTAAGAGAGAGAGAAAGAGAAAGGGTGTGGGGGAGAGAGTTTATTTATAATAAAGAGTAGGTTTGTTTCACAGCTGAATGACTTTGAGACTTTCTCCTTGGTACTTCACCAAGTCCCCTCCTTTGGAATCCTAGCAGGCTCTGCAATAGTTTTGACCAATAGATGTGGTAGAAGTGAGATTGTGCCAGATTCCAGACTGAGAAGTTTCTACTTCCTAGCTCATTGAATGCTGACTCTGGGGGAAGCTAGCTGGCATGTAAAAAGTCCAAGTATCCTAAGAGGAAGCCCGAGCTACCTATGGAGAGAGGCCACACGGGGAAAGCGAGATGCCCAGCCAGCTCCAGTTGCTCCAGCCACTCCAATCTGGGGCCAGGCATGCAAGTGAAGGCAACCTAAGCTCTGGGCACCATCTGACTACAGCTGCCCGACTGAGACCACTAACCCCCAGAACTGTAGGAGATCATAAAGAGTGTCTCAAGCTCCTCAGTTTGGGGGTGGATTGTTACATGGCAGTAAGTAACCCAGGACAGGCAGACACTATTATTATCATCACTTTTGAGTTGGGGAGATGGAGAATGAGAGCGCTTCTCCAGTAAGATCAAGCCAAGATGTGGCCAACCCGTTATGAGCTCTTGTTGTCTGACTCCAGTTGTCCTGGTTTGAAGAACTTGAAAAGAAAGATGTGACCAATAGTGTCAGGGAAGTGAGGGCAGAAGAGTGTTCTCTGTTTTGGAGGATCTTCGGCTGAGCAGGTCTGAGAAAGGAACACGGGCAGATCAAGACTGCATGGTGCAAGGCATGAGCAGAAACTAAGGATGTGAAGAAACAGCAGAGACAATTCCTTCAAGATGCTTGGCTGTGAAAGGAAGGAGAGAGACAAGTTCGTATATGGTAAGAGTATTCAGCGTAGGAGGGATTATTTTATTTAACCTTTTTATGGTAGAAAATTTCAAATATACAGAAAGTAGAAAGAATAGTATAGGGACTTCCCTGGTGGTGCAGTGGTTAGGAATCTGCCTGCCAATGAAGGGGACACGGGTTCGAGCCCTGATCCCGGAAGATCCCACATGCCAGGGAGCAACTAAGCCCGTGCGCCACAACTACTGATCCTGCACTCTCGAGCCTGCAAGCCACAACTACCGAGCCCGCGTGCCACAACAGCTAAAGCCTGAGTGCCTGGAGCTCTTGCTCTGCAACAAGAGAAGCCACCGCAATGAGAAACCCACGCACCGCAATGAAAAGTAGCCTCTGTTCACCAGAACTAGAGAAAGCCCACATGCAACAATGAAGACCCAACACAGCCAAAATATAAACAAATAAAAAATTTTTTAAAAAAGAAAGAATAGTATAATGAAGCCCCCAGTACTCCTCATCAGCTACCACTAATCCTCCAGTGGCCCCTCTTCCTTTATTTATGCCCCCACCATTGGGCTCATTTTGAAATATATCCCAGATATATAATTTCACCTGTGAGTATTTTAGCTTGTATTCTTAAAGTATAAGGATCATAAAAAACATAACCACAATCAGTTATTATTGACATGTCTCATAACTCTCTTTTAGATTTCTTCTCCATCTCTTTTTCCCCCCTTGCAATTAATTCGTTCAAGAAGCCAAGTCGTGTATCTAGTAGAATTTCCCGCAATTTAGATGTGCTGATTCTATCCCCCTGGCGCTAACATGTTCTGAGAAGGGGTTGTTGGATCTAGAAGCCAGGTCAGACTCAGAGCTGTTTTTTTGGCAAGACTGCATTTGAACTCTTCCATCAAGCAGCATAAAATATCTTGTCCCTCGTTTTTGTGGTTTTAGCAACCATTGATGAGCACCACCTATATCTGTTATTTCATTAGGGATTTATAGATTGTTGTCCTCTAATTCTATGATTCCTTCTTTATTAGCTGGAATGTTGCATAAAGAAAAGCTTCCCCTTGTCAAAAATGTATCCTTGAGATACAGTTTACAGATAAAGTAAGATAAATGCTTTATTCTGGAAGGGTCATTTTAACAGTGGGGACACATTGGAGAATCCTCGTGTCTTCAATGTTCTTTTTGTTCAGCGTCCTGCACCAGTCACTCTACAGTCCTGCATTGTAACAACTCCATCCCTAGTACCCTTGATGCTTTGGTCCTCTCTCCCTTTGTCCTACAAATCTGAAAAAACTGCACGCTGAAAGTTCTGTATCATCCCCCTTCTCTGGGCCTGTCCCTGAGCTGGTGAGCATTGCTGAAGAAAAATGACCAACCAGGGCCGGCTGGTTTCACAAACCCCAAGCCCACCTTCACCTCAGTTCCACAGCCCAAATCTGTTTCTCTAAGAATGCGCCACTGAGGCATGAGATGTGCCTAGTGAGCTAAGGAACTAAATCTCTACTTTTATTTAATTTAAATTAAGTTAAATATAAATTGTCTTATGTGGCTAGTGGCTACCATACTGGACAGCACAGATTATAGAACATTTTTCTGATTTCAGAAAGTTCTCTTAGACTGGTCTAGGAAATTGACTTTTTGTTCCCTAGGACAACAGGTTCATACATTGTCCCCTTGCCTCAAACCTCCTCCATCACCTTCTCCACTCTGCTTTCATTCTTCCCTGAGAATACAGAATATGAAAGCTTCCAGATACACTCTTCATTCTTTATGGCAGTTATGGAAGCTCCCTGGTACAAGCTTCCTCAATGTTCCACGTCTAATCCGCCAAACCTATGCACACTTGCTACCATGGGGTAAAAGTCCAGCTTCTACCAGAGGCCAAAGCCCCTATGATGCTCCAAATCCAGTCCCGTTTGCAGAATCAAGGACTTTGCCCCTTCATTTATCCCTTTTTTTCTGTATCGTCCATCTCTCTCACTCTATCAATCACTCCCATCAACAAGCAAATACCCTTCATCTTCAATCTTTAAAAATCCTTCCTGTATCCCCCCTGCCCTCCAGTTTTCTGATGGCCATTCATGTCAAAAGTGTTTATTTTGCCAGTGGTCCTCAAGCTGTGGTCCTCAGGCTAGCAGCATCAGCATGACCCAAGAATATGTTAGAAATGCAAATCACCAGGTGATACCCAAGACCTCTGGGCCCAGGAATCTGGGCTTTACAAGCGCTCCAGGTGATTCTGATAATCATTTGGGTTTGAGAACCACAATATGTTCTCTACAATGTGTAGCTACACTTTTTCACTCTCTCTTCACTCTTCTTCCCGTGAAGCCCCTCCAGCTTGGCTTTTGTTCTCAACTCTTCCTCAGAGCTTGGTGCTGACTCCTTTCACCTCCCTACCTGCATTCTTTCCCAAGGAGATCTCACCCATTCCTCACTGTTAAATTTCTTGACCTTCAAAGTCATAGGTGCAACCCACACCTTCCTTAGAGTTCCAGATTCCCCCGGATCAGCTGTTTATTTGGTATCTCCATCTGAGTGTCTCCTGACCATCCCAGTAAGTCTGAAAAAGTCTTGACGGTTTCCTCGAAATTTCTCCTCCCCCGTCCCTGCCCCAGCCTTCCCTATGTCAATAAATGGCTTTCATTCAGCAGCCCCAGAGGAAGAATTCTTGATCCCTCCTTTCTCTCACCACCCCTCTGCATCCTTAATTCCTCTTTGCTGTCTGAGACATATTGACAGGTTCCAGGGACTAGGGCGTGGACAGCTGTGGGGAGGGCAGTATTGTGCTACTTCACCGTCCTCAGGGAAGTGAAGCCTGACTCTCCATCTTCAAGTGTAGGTTGCACAGCGACTTTTTTTTTTTTTCAAAGAGGACAGTACAGAAAGGAAAACAAGAGTAACTTTAGTGGAGAAACCTGATAAACACTATCTCATCCAGGTGATCAAGATCGACATCAACTGTGATAAGTCATGTGCATAATACGCACTCTTGATAAGACGTGATGAAAATGGCACTTTACCTCTCTAAAAACTTATAACCCCAGCCTCACCGTGAGAAAAACCTAAGATAAATTCCAATTAAGAAACATTCTACAAAATACTTGCTTGTACTCCTCAAAACTGACAATGTCACCAAAAAACAAGGAAAATCTGAGAAACTGTCACAGTCAAGAGGAGCTTAAGGAGACCTAATGACTAAATGCAACTTGGTGTCCTAGGTAGGATCCTGGGACAGAAATCGGACATTATGTGGCCATCATTAAAAAGTCTACAAATAATAAATGCTAGAGAGGATGTGGAGAAAAGGGAACCCTCCTACACTGTTGGTGGGAATGTAAATTGATGCAACCACTATGGAGAACAGTATGGAGGTTCCTTAAAATACTAAAAAGAGACTTACCATATGATCCAGCAATCCCACTACTGGGCATATACCCAGAGAAAACACTAATTTGAAAAGACACATGCACCCCAATGTTCATAGCAGCACTATTTCCAAAAGTGAAGACGTGGAAGCACCATAAATATCCATCGACAGAGGAATGGATAAGAAGACGTGGTACATACATACAATGGAATATTACTCAGCCATAAAAAAGAATGAAATAATGCCATTTGCAGCAATGTGGATGGACCTAGAGATTGTTACATACTGAAGTAAGTCAGAGACAAATACTATATGATATCACTTATATGTGGAATCTAAAATATGATACAAATGAACTTATTTACAAAACAGAAAACAGACTCACAAACAGAAAACAAACTTACAGTTACCAAAGGGGAAAGGGAGTGAAGGAAGGATAAATTAGGAGTTTGGGATTAACAGATACAAACTTCTATATATAAAATAGATAAACAACAAGGTCCTACTGTATAGCACAGGGAACTATATTCAATATCCTGTAATAACCATAATGGAAAAGGAAAAAAAGAAGACATTACATAAAAACCAAGGAAATCTGAATAAAATATTAACTTTAATTAACATTAATGTATCAATATTGGTTAATTAATTGTAACAAATATATCACACATATACGACACTAATGATAAGGAAAACTGGGCTTGGGGTATACACGAGGTCTTTGTACTATCTCTGTAATTTTCCTGTAAATCCAAAATTGCTCTGAAGAATAAAGATTATGTTTTAAAATAAGAAAATGTAAGCCCCTCCCCTTTAAAGACAAGTACTCTATTTCTAACTCAATTACAAACTCCTTACAAAAAGACACATTTATAATAAAATTTTTAAAAAGTTTAAATACTTTAACACTACTTTGAAAACTTTTTAAAAAGTTTAAATACTTTGAAAAAATCACTTAGGACTAAATAATTTACCAGTGAAATCCTTCAAGTGTCTAAGTTATAAAGATCAGCTAATTCCCATGTTATACAAGTTACTCTATGAAAAAAGAAAGAAAAGCAAAGAAGGAAAAACATTCTTTTCTGAAGCCCCTGCACCAAAAAAATCAGAAGATCCAGACACCACAAAGTAAACAGATCATAGTAAAATATTTTTAAAAATCAAGTAAACAGGGGCTTCCCTGGTGGCACAGTGGTTCATAATCCGCCTGCCAATACAGAGGACACAGGTTCAACCCGTGGTCTGGGAAGATCCCACATGCCACGGAGCAACTGAGCCCATGCACCACAACTACTGAGCCTGTGCTCTAGAGCCTGCGAGCCGCAACTACTGAGCCTGTGTGCCACAACTACTGAAGCCTGCGTGCCTAGAGCCTGTGCTCCTCAACAAGAGAAGATACCACAATGAGAAGCCCGTGCACAGCAACAAAGAGTAACCCCTGCTTGCCGCAACTGGAGAAAGCCCAAGCACAGCAAAGAAGACCCAATGCAGCCAAAAATAAATTAATTTTTTTAAAAAACAAGCAAACAAAAACCCCACTGAGTCAAGCAAAAGAAGTATAAGTTCTCTTTTTAAAGTTTCAAAAGGATGGATAGATAGATAGATAGATAGATAGATAGATAGATAGATGTTTATATGTGTGTACAGATAGGTGGGTAGATATCCTCTTGGTTCTGGTTCTGATTTTCCAAGAACCTTGACCAATACAAGGATGAAACCTGGATTTGCTGGAGCCATCTTGCCAGACCATCTGAAAAGAGAGTCCACAGAGAGGCTTCCAGAGGCTGAATGAAGAGCCAGGCCCTATGGTGACATCTGAGCCCCTGAACCAAACTGCTTCAAGGCAGAATTACTCCTCATGTTTTCACTTAAATAAGCTAGTAATCCCCTATTTAGTTTAAACCCAATTTGACTTGCAACTAAGATTCCTTAGGGATATCAGATGGGGGAGAAAAGGGGTCTCCCCAGGTCAGCCTCCTGAGAGAGAGGGGATGTTTGCCTCCCGTGGCCCTAGGCTGTTAGCAGGTTTTGTGTAGAGAGACATGGGGGTCGGGGTGGGGGGACGGTTCTCTGCCTCCACAGGAGGGAAAACCTGCCTGATCCCTGTGAGGCCAGGCACCCCCAGCCCAGAAGGGATGGCCAGGATGTCCCGCTGGGGCTCCTCCCGGCAGGTTCTCTGAACCCAGAACAGAACAAGCTGCCAGCAGCTCCGCTGAACACCGCAATCTAAACCCAGGCAGCATTAAAAGGCAGTAGATTTCCACGTTTCTTCCAGGAATATCTGAGCCCAAAACAGACAGAGCAGGATTTACATGAAAGTGGAGTCTGTCCCCTGAAGTCACCTTCATGAGGACAGGAAGCCTTCCCGCACTCTGTAAACACCTGCCCATGGATGAGCCCAGGCCAACGCTAGACACAAGACTCCCCCCTGCCACCACCAGCAGGTGTTGTCCCAAGTCAATATGCAAAGGCCTCTGGGAGAGGTGGCACTCTAGCTATAAGACTTTAATAATAGTAATAGAATTTCACAGAGAGCAGATTTTATAGGCGTGAGTGAAGGTGAGGCAGGGAACCTGGAGTGGAGGCTCAGCCACAGAGGATAAGGGACTCAGAATTGGGAGCCCTGAGGGTGCCTGGTATAGACTTAAGACTGACCACAGGGGAGATGGAGACTCGGGGGACATTCTCTTTCTCAAAAATAAGATCACTTTGTCCTGCATTTAGCTGATTCTCTAAGGCCCATTTCCATGTGGTCTGTGACTGCTTCCACCCTGTCCTGGCAGAGCCAAGGCACTGCCACGGAGACTGTGTGGCCTGTAGAGCCTAAGATATTTACCATCTGGCCCTTTCCAGAAAAAGTTTCCTGACCCCTCTAAACCAGTAGTTCGCGAACTGGAGTGGGCATTAGAACCCCTGGCAGGCTTACCAACGCATACATGGCTGAGCCCCATCCCTGAGCTTCTGATTCATTCCATCTGGGTGGGACCCAAGAATTTGCATTTCTAACAAGCTCCCAGTGACGTGGTGGCTGCTGTTCCAGGGGCCATGCTTTGAGAATCAGTGCTCTAACCTCTCATATCCACACTCAACATTTCTTTCAGTGCCTTCCCATGGTTATGGCTTCAAAGGACCCGGAGTACACGGTAATTCTGACTGACTTCGGCGTATTCAGCAGTTCCACAGCTGCAGCCCCTGAGCCCTAAGTGTCTGCTGCCTGTGGGGATGTGAGGACAGCTACCCTGTGAAATGTCTGGGAAAGGGCAGAGGATTAGCTGCTGTAACAAAGTGATCCCCAAATATAGCAACTTAAGTGAAAAAGAGGCTCATTTCTCCCAAGTCAACATTCCAGCTCATGCAGGATGACAGGGTGATTCTGAATCATGTGGACATCAGAGATCTGCTTGCTTTCCATTCTGTGGCTCTGCCATCCCCTGGGTTTTTTTTTTTTTTTTCTTTTTTGTCTGTATGGTCAAAGGTGGATCCTTGCCATCTCCACATTGAGGCACCTGAGAAAGCCACAGCATGTGGCTCGTTGTAAGCTGTAGGTAACTAGAAAGCTGCTCACATCCTTCACATCTGCCGACTTCCGACTGGCCCAGGATGAGAGACTGGGAAATGAGAGGCCAGTTAGGCTGCCCTGTATCCAGGACGACGGAGAAGAAATCAGAGAAGACAGTTAGCAGCTGTCCCAGAGCACGGCAGTATTTTCTGGATACTTAAGAAAACAAAGGTTCTCTTACGCTACGTTTCCAGGCCAGGTAGCTAGAGGCTTGCCCCAGATCAAAAGAGAAGTGCTACATTTTAAAAAATCTTGCTTTTTAAAAATTTGATTGAAATACAACATACATATAGAAAAGTGTACAAATCAAAAATGTATAACTCAGTGAATTTTTTACAAATTGAATACATCCATGTATCCAGCTCATAGACAAGTAACAAAACATGACCAGGGCACCAGAAGCCCCCTTACACTCAGTCCTGTCAAGAGTAACCTCTATCAGCCTAAATCATAGATTAATTTTGCCTATTTTTGAACTTTATATGCCAAGTGTTGGTGGAAATGTGGGGAAACCAGAACCCTCATATACTGTATACCATACTGTATGGTTTCTTCCATGTCTAATTCTTTCACTCAACATTTTGTTTGTGAGATTTATCTATGTTTTTTTCATGCAGTAAACATACAATACATTTCTATTGTGTGTGGGGTTTTTTTTTTTTCACATTGTTGTGTAATACGCTCTTGATCGATGCTTTGTTTATCCATCCTAGCAATGATGGACACTATTTGTTTCCAGTATTTGACTACTACCAATAGTGCTTCTATGCACATTTCTATACACGTCACTTGGTGAACATATATTGCATTTCTCTTGGGTGTTTACCCTGGAGTGGCATTGCTGGGCCACAGGTATGGGGCAGGTACAAGCTCAGTCTTAGTATTTATTGCCAAACCATTCTCCAAAGTGGTTGTACCAGTTCACACACCCATTAGATGTGGTTGCTCCACGTGTCACCAACACTTAGAACTTCAAGCACTGATTCTGATCCAGTTGGACTTTGCTGAGAAGTACACAGACAGACCAATTTTCATTCTCAAAAGTCATAGGATGCCTGGAGAGACACATGTGCAATGTATGATGAGTTTGACACCTCATCCAGTGCTCTCATTCACTGGACTGGGGAGCTCAAGTGGAAAGCCCAACATATTTTATAGCCCAGATATAAAATCTGAAGATTTCATATAAAAATCTGGCTCTTTTGCTTCGGGGAAAATTGGAGCTCCAGCAATGCAGGGCCCGTGTTCCTTCAAGACCATGACTGGCTGGAGTTGAGTGCAGGTGGTTCCCAGTCCACTGTTTCCACTGTTCCCTACCTGCCGTCACTGACCCGCATCATTCGTTGACCTGAGCTCCCTGACCGACCGGGGTAGTTAACTGAGTTTCAACACGTGCAGGGGGCACCCCAGCTTCCCTCCTAGCCCTGATCAAGGCATCCAACATGACCAACTAAGGCACACCTTACCCTTCATAGGATACGAGGAATGTGTCAGAAAATTTTTCTCTGCCCGAAAACATCTCCACTATTACAACTTTTACTTTGTACTAAGAATTGCTCTCTCTCTTTTTTTTTTTTTTTTCGGTACGCAGGCCTCTCACCGCTGCGGCCTCTCCCACTGCAGAGCACAGGCTCCGGATGCGCAGGCTCAGCGGCCATGGCTCACGGACCCAGCTTACATGGCATATGGGATCTTCGCGGACCGGGGCATGAACCCGCGTCCCCTGCATCGGCAGGCGGACTCCCAACCACTGCGCCACCAGGGAAGCCCAAGAATTGCTCTCCTTTCACAGGCATATCTTAAATCTAATAAAAGCTACTGAGAATGATGAAACAATAAATTGTCCTTTTGCTGGTGAATACTTCCCGTTTCAGGTATCTTTTGCTGTGCAACAAACCATCCCCACACTTATTGGCTTAAGACACCATTTTGCTTGAACACAATTTTGTGGGTCAGGAACTTGATGGCAGCACAGTGGGAACAGTTCGTCTGTGTTCTGTGCTATCTGGGGCTTCATCTGGAAGGGCTCAAAAAGCTGAGGTCTGGTTAGAACAATTCAACCGGGGTCGTAAAGTCTAGGCTTCCATCCTTGTTCTTGGCTGGGTTCCCTCCATTCTGCTCTGCGTGGCCTCTCCATGAGGTTATCTTGGGCTTCCTGACAGCATGGTAGTCTCAGGATAGTTGGACTTCTAACAGGGGGTTAACTTCCCACAGGCAGCAAAAGCAGAAGCTGCCTGACCTTCTTAGAACTTGGGCCTGGAATTGCATCATGTCTGCCCCATTTTATTGGTACAAGTAAGTCACAAGATCACCCCATGTGAAAAGGGGATTTGAGGGTCTCAGTGGGAAAACTGCAAAGAATGGATGGCCACCTTTAACCCACCCTGCCCCTTCTTGCCTCTCTTTCTCTGTCCCCCCTCATCCAATGTAATGAAACATGTGCATGCAGGGTCTTTAGAAGAGAGGCCAATATATTGTTCATTTTGTAACCAACCCACCTAGTTTAGAGCGAGGATCAGGCCCTCTAAAAGCACTAACTGAATTAGTGAATGTCATTAACACCTGAGCATGGATGAATTTCTTTAATCACTTCCTACAAAGAGAAAGAGCTAGATGGATGTTGTGAACAGTTTAATGAAATTAACTGGCTAGTTATTAATTTACCTACTGATAAAGATTTCAGGATTTAAAAAAATTCAATTGTTTGGCATGAGACAGTAATTCTTGTGTGCAAAGTCTTTGAAGCACCCCAAGAAACTGAAAATTCTCAGGGGGTACTGTTTGAAAATGGAGTGAACGTTCAGAGATCATGGTGACTCGTGGAGGGAAAGCAAGTAGAAGGAGGGACCCACACGGGCAGGGGGTTCCAGAGAGCAAGAGAGATGGTCAAGGGTAATTTCATTTTTCTCATAGTTCTGCATGGAAACGTGCAGCTTAACTGGCACTTGTCACCTTGATGCTTGAGAAAATAAACAAACAGACAAACTCTTGTTTGTTTAAGCTATTGAGGTTTTTCTATCACTTGTAATCAAATGTCTAGTGTTTCTAAGAGGACAGTAAAACAGAAAGCAGACCCTTCGGGGGCGGAGGACGGACAAATAACCACTGCAAAGCTGTCTTGGGTCAAGGTCCCTAGAAGCAGAAGCAGAGCTGAAAATGGGGGGTTCTTGTCCATGTGCTTTATTGGGGGTGCTCAGAGGACAAACTTGTAAGGGAGTGAGGGGAGCAGGAGAAGAAGCGAACATGAATGTGGTTTCAGGTGAAGTCAATCTCAGCCTGATCCTGTGCGGAACGCTGAAGTATAAACTGCAACACTGGGAATCCTTGAGGCAAGGCAACCGGCCTTTTGCACCCCTGGCTGCGACCACCCCAGAGTGTATGTGTGTTCGGGGTGGAGGGGTGGTCGGGGTGGGGGTGGATGAAAACTGCATGGCAGCTCTCATGGTCCAAGGGCAAGCCCTGGATAAAGTTGCAGCTATGAACCTTTAGCAACAGCACCTGCAGCAGCGGTGGGACAGTAACAGGGATCTCAGGAGACCCGGGCAGGGCACCAAGAGCATCTGCTACAGAAGATGACTAAATCTTTCTATGATTTAGGACAAACTGTAAAACCTAATTTACATTCCCACCTACAAGAATGGCTAAAGCATACGATCAGACTAAGCAGAATGTTCCCACAAGCTGGTGAAGACAGGGAGCAATTGGAATCGCTTGCGTTGCTGGCTCCACCACTTTGGAAAAACATTTAGTTGTACCTACTAAAGTTCAACATAGGAAGAAAATCTGATCAAGCCATTCTACTCCTGCAAATATACCCAGTAGAAGTGAGTGTTGGTATCCATCAAAAGGCATGTAACATGTCAGCAAATAAAAAGGGATGTACTGTTGATGGATATCAAAGTAATTACCTGAGTGAAAGAAGCTGGTCTCCAGTGGTTCCATACTATGTAATTCCATCTATATGACATTCTCAAATGGACACAACTGTAGTGGTGGAGACTAAATCAGTGGCTGTCAGGGTTGAGAGGTGAGGGGTAGCACAGAGTTCTTTGGGGTGATGGGACTGTATTGTGGTTGTATAAATCTACACACATGTTAAGATTCATAAAATGGTACAAACAAAAAAGTCATCAAATAAATAAACAGAATTTTTTAAAAAGATATGTATGAGAATGTTCATAACATTCCTTATTTACGACAGCCTAAACTGGGAGCTTCCCAAGTGTCCACTCAGGAGAATGGGTGTGTAAATTGCAGTATGTTCATACTATGGAAAACTACTCAGCACTGAAAAAGAACTAAGTACTGGTACATGCAATGGCAAGGATGAAGCTCACAGAGTGGTAAGTGAAAGAGGCAGGACCCCAAAGAGCATACATTGTAAAATTCCATTTCTATAGTGTTCAAAAAACAGGCAAGATTAATCTAAGAGGATACAAGTCATATCCTCTTGGGGCGACATAAAGAAGGCCTCTGGGTTGTTAGAAATGTGCTCTGTTCTGATCTGGGTGGTGGCTTTGCAAATGCATTCATTTGTAAAAGTTCATTAAGCTGCTAACTTAAGATTTTCACTTTTACTTGTATAATATCCCCATGTTTTAAAATGCTTAAGAGTTTAAAATTATTTTAATCTGATTTGTATAATGGTGTACAAGGAGCTAAGGTTCACCGTCAACTGTTGGTTCCTTGGAAGCAGGCTTCTTATCTTGGCTCAACAAACACAGACAGGGCACGGTGCTAGGCTCAGGGACAGGAGAGCAAAGATGAGGTCCCTGCCCTAGATAAATATTTGCTGTTGATAACAAAAGGGGTGATGATGTTTGGAATCCACCAAATTCAGGATTGTGTTTTGTCCTGCTTGGTGAAAATGCAGCTGCATGAGAAGAACAAGTGACTGTTTTCCCCAAGAGGAAAAAGGTTTTTTTTTTTTTTGTGGTACGGCCTCTCCCGTTGCGGAGCACAGGCTCCGGACGCACAGGCTCAGCGGCCATGGCTCACGGGCCCAGCCGCTCCGCGGCATGTGGGATCTTCCCAGACCGGCGCACGAACCCGCGTCCCCTGCATCGTCAGGCGGATTCTCAACCACTGCGCCACCAGGGAAGCCCGAAAAAGGTTTTTAAAAGGACCTATAACCCCCTCGTGGCATTGGGAGGGGATTAGACCTTCCTTACTGCAGACCACTCCTAAAGGAAAACCTTGCCATGGACTGTAAAGAGCACAGATCAAAATTCATACCGGAGCCATCGTGAAGCAGGAGCTCTGCGTGCCGTTTAGCTTCTAACAGACCTCCTGGGGACGTCTCATTCTTTCTTTCTTTTTTTTTTTTTTTTTTTTTGCGGTACGCGGGCCTCTCACTGCTGTGGCCTCTCCCGTTGCGGAGCACAGGCTCTGGACGCGCAGGCTCAGCGGCCATGGCCCATGGGCCCAGCCGTTCCGCGGCATGTGGGATCTTCCCAGACCAGGGCACGAACCCGTGTACCCCGCATCGGCAGGCGGACTCTCAACCACTGCGCCACCAGGGAAGCCCTCATTCTTTCTTTTGTTCCCACGTTGGTTTGATTTATGCTTTCTTTGCCTAATGCCTTCGTGTTCCTCACAAAAAGTTCCCAAATAAGAATGTAAGCCCATTCCTTGTAAGAAAAATACTAAGCCTTGACTCATGTTTTTGAGGAGGCTATTTATATACGTTAGGTTTGAATGATGTTCTGATATGATTTTTTAAATAAATTTATTTTATTTAAGTGTATGGTATTTTTATTTTATTTATTTATTTATAATTTAAAAATTGTATTTATTTAATTTATTTTATTTTTGGCTGCGTTGGGTCTTCGTTGCTGCACACAGGCTTTCTCTAGTTGTGGAGAGCGAGGGCTACTCTTCGTTGCAGTGTGCGGGCTTCTCATTGTGGTGGTTCTCTTTGTTGTGGAGCAGGGCTCTAGGTGCATGGGCTTCAGTAGTTGTGGCACGTGAGCTCAGTAGTTGTGTCTTGCGGGCTCTAGAGCACAGGTTCAGTAGTTGTAGCGCACAGGCTTAGTTGCTCCACAGCATGTGGGATGTTCCTGGACCAGGGGTTGAACCCGTGTCCCTGCATTGGCAGGTGGATTCTTAACCACTGCGCCACCAGGGAAGCCCTGATATGACTTTTATACTTATATTTTTCCAAGTTCCCAAATACTATCAGCCTAACCTTAAAATGCAAAACAACAACAAAATAAAACAACAACAAAAACCCATTCCAAACAGAAAGAAACTGAGACAACTGTACATGTCTTTAACGATTTTAAAAGTACAATGAATATGAAATAGGTTACTATTGGAAAAGGATAGGCGTTGCACATGTTTTCCTAATATTAACTTGTTTATTCCACAAAGATCTGTTCATCATCTTTTTCACTTTAGCTCAGTTTTACTGACCACGCAGGAAGCACTGTAATAGATAAAGTGCTGTCAGAGACAAATAATACACAGTTTTCACCTCCAGTAGTTTAAAATACAACAGGAGGGACTTCCCTGGTGGCGCAGTGGTTAAGAATCTGCCTGCCAATGCAGGGGACACGGGTTCGAGCCCTGGTCCAGGAAGATCCCACGTGCCATGGAGCAACTAAGACTGTGCACCACAACTACTGAGCCTGTGCTCTAGAGCCCATGCACCACAACTATTGAGCCTGCATGCCACAACTACTGAGCCCGTGCACCTAGAGCCTGTGCTCTGCAACAAGAGAAGCCACTGCAATGAGAATCCTGCACACAGCAACAAAGAGTGGCCCCCTCTCGCCACAACTAGAGAAAGCCCGCATACAGCAATGAAGATCAAATGCAGCCAAAAAAAAAAACCAAAACCACAGGAATGAAGAGATCTACTGGTGTGGCAGATTAAATAATAACACAAGAATTAAATGAACTACATATGACTATGTAAGAACTTATTAAAATTCCTACAAAGACATCAAGAACAGGAAAAATGACATCATTAGACATGAGATGATTAAAAGCTATTTCAATGCATATATTATGCTGCCTTTTTGATAAAATGGAGGGAAAATATTTATATTTGCTTGTATACTTAAACTCTGGAAAGATTCATGAAAAATGAAGACAGAGGTTGTCCTAAGGCGGTGGGAAACATGGACAAATGGGAAGAAGACCATCTTGTACTTGGAAACCTTCAAGTTTAAGGTTCTGGATTAAAACAAATCCAGGATTTGTTTTAATCAGGTATGTTAAGACACAAAGACACAAAAATGACCATGATGAAGGAAGAAACTTATACTTAAAGACCCCTAGAAACAGGAAGCACAACACACAGGGCCACATGGGGAAGCACCAGGGTTGGTCAGGAGGTAGAGGGAGGGGAGGGAAAATGTGGGAAGGAGGCTTCACTGTGGTTTCCAAGTGGAAGCAGGCTTAAGACTGGCTACTTTGACTTCCTGTTACAAGATAAATAAGTACTAGTGATGTAAGGTATGACATGATAAGCATAACTAACACTGATGTATGTTATATATGCAAGTTTTTGGTTTTTAAATTTTTTTTGGCTACACCATGTGCCATGAGGGATCTTAGTTCCCTGACCAGAGGTTGAACCCATGCCCCCTGCAGTGGAAGTGCAGAGTCCTAACCACTGGACCACCAGGGAAGGCCCATGAAAGTTGTTAAGAGAGTAAACCCTGAGTTCTCATCATGTGCAAAAAGATTTTTTCTATTTCTTTAATTTTGTGTCTACATGAGATGATGGATGTTCACTAAACTCATCGTGATAATCACTTCATGATGTATGTAAGTCAGATCATCATGCTTACACCTTAAACGTTTCTAGTGCTGTATGTCAATTATATCTCAATTAAACTAGAAGGAAAATAATGAAAAAAAAGGTCGCCTAGTTTGGTAACCTCAGTGGGCTCTGGGGCATAGGGGCTGTTCCTAGTTTCCTCATCCCTGGCCTGAGTGTGAGAAAGTGATAAAGGGGTGGTTGGGGCATGGATGGGTGGTTTGCACATGAAAGGCACACTTCCTTACAGGCAAGTCCTTTACTATCTCCAGGAACTGGCCAACCCTGGGAGTGGAAGTACAGTACCTCTAGGTTCAGCAAGGCCCCAAGATGTCAAAGCAGCAGGAAATATGGAAAATAAAAGACATGATCACTATAATGCTGCATGTAAAAAGATTAAATATTAACATAAAGGTGTATTTTCTCCCTCTTAGGATATCTGCCTGACTTGCAGCTCCACCTTCATCCAAGATGGGCCCCAGTGGTCAGTTCTTCAATTTTACATCATGGTCCCTGGCCATGGCTGATTGGTCCAAAGTAGGCCCAAGATGGACAAATGAGATTCTCTCTTCTAAAAACCTGATACTTGAAACATAGAGACACAGGCAAAATAATTTCTGGAGCTGAGTTCCCTCAAGGTCAATAACAATGATTCTCCATACCTGACTGTCCAGTATTGTAGCTGCTAGCCACATGTGGCTACTGAAGACTTGAACTGTGACTGGTCTGAATTGGGATGTACTGTAAGTGTAAATTACATGCCAGATTTTGAAGACTTAGTACAAAAACAAAATGTAATAAATTTTTATATTGATTACATGTTGAAAAGATATTTTGGATATATTGGGTCAAATAAAATATATAAAAACTGGACTTCCCTGGTGGCACAGTGGTTAAGAATCTGCCTGCCGATACAGGGGACATGGGTTTGAGCCTTGGTCCGGGAAGATCCCACATGCCATGGAGCAACTAAGCCTGTGTGCCACAACTCCTGAGCCTGCGCTCTAGAGCCCAAGAGCCACAACTACTGAAGTCTGTGCATCCTAGAGCCCATGCTCTGCAACAAGAGAAGCCACCACAATGAGAAGCTCGTGCACTGCAACAAAGAGTAATCCCCGCTCGCTGCAACTAGAGAAAGCCCTTGCAGCAACGAGACTCAACGCAGCCAAAAAAAAAAAATTAATTTCACCTGTTTATTTTACTTTTTTTTTTCATAAATTTATTTATTTATTTATTTATAAATTTTTGGCTGTGTTGGGTCTTCGTTGCTGCATGCAGGCTTTCTCTAGTTGTGGTGTGCGGATTTCTCATTGCGGTGGCTTCTCTTGTTGGAGAGCATGGGCTCTAGGCACCTGGGCTCAGTTGTTGTGGCATGCAGGCTCAGTAGTTGTGGCTCGCAGGCTCTAGAGCACAGGCTCAGTAGTTGTGGTACATGGGCTTAGTTGCTTCGCAGCATGTGGGATCTTCCCAGACCAGGGCTCAAACCCGTGTCCCCTGCATTGGCAGGTGGATTCTTAACCACTGTGACACCAAGGAAGTCCCACCTGTTTATTTTTTTCTTTACTTTCTGTTCTTTTTTTTTTTTTTTTGATATGGTTCCGGAAACTGTAAGATGACACCTGTGGCCCATGTCCTACCCCTTGGACAGCACTACTAGACAAAAGAGAGCTCTGTGAACACTCAGCAAAGATTTCCTACCTTCTTTTCTCCCCATGTCTTGGTCATTCAACTCTTCCTTCAGTTATTTGAAAACCTCATAATACTTCATATACACGTGTATAAACTAGCTGATGTTCACATCTATTTCTTGCCACAAAATTAAATCATAGGGTGTTGCAAGGGTTCGGAAAAAGATTAAATCACCTTGAGCTCTACTTAATTAGAGAGCGGAAGCCATAAATTTAACATGTGGGCTGGACACATGTGTTTATCTCGCTCATCCCAGAGGTCACTAAAATAACCACATACAGATTTAAAAACCACTTGACGCCTCTTAGGGCACAGAGAACAGGAGAAGCAACAGCCTGTAGAAAAGAGATGTCAGCACGGTTTTTAAAGGTGGAAAGCAGACGAATAAGCAGGAATGAACTTAGTAGATCAGGGAACGTTGAAAGCAAATGCTGCAACGGGGCAGGGCTGTGGGGGAAAGCAAGGTGATTAAAAAAAAGGAAGCTGATTTTTGCATCAGAACGCTGGAAAAGCTCACGAATTGAGGAGTAAGGCTGCTGAAGACAAGGGTGTATAAGTTATCTACTGCTGAGTAACAAATTATTCCAAAAGATTAGTGGCTTAAAACAAATATAATCGGGCTTCCCTGGTGGCGCAGTGGTTGAGAATCCGCCTGCCAATGCAGGAGACGCAGGTTCGTGCCCCGGTCCGGGAGGATCCCACGTGCCGCGGAGCGGCTGGGCCCGTGAGCCATGGCCGCTGAGCCTGTGCGTCCGGAGCCTGTGCTCTGCAATGGGAGAGGCCACGACAGTGAGAGGCCCGCGTACCGCAAAAAAAAAAAAAAAAAAAAAAAAAAAAAAATATATATATAATCATTTATGATTTGTCATGGTTCCTGTGGACAGGAGTTTCTACCGTGAGAACAGCTCTTCTCTGCTCCAGCCAAAAGCCTTGAAGGTGGCGGCTGGAGTCACCTGAGGATTATTCACTCACTTGTCTGGCGGTTAACGGGGGCTGCTGGCTGGGACCTCAGCTGTGGCTGCTGGGGAAAACATCTACTTGTGGCCTCTCCACATAGCCTGGGCCTCCTCATGGCTCTGGTACCATAGATGCTGGAGTTACTCTTCAGGCCCTTGCCTAAGCCACCCACTCCTCTGTACATCAAATCCCACCCTCCCCTGCTCATTCAAGGGAATCACTCCAGCAATTCTCCTCTTTCTTCCCCATACCATCCACGCGTCCCTGTCTCCTGGGTCACTCTCATCTGGTCACAGGGACGCTATTGTTGCTCACTCCTTAAAAAACAAAACAGGGCTTCCCTGGTGGCGCAGTGGTTGAGAATCCGCCTGACGATGCAGGAGACACGGGTTCGTGCCCTGGTCCGGGAAGATCCCACATGCCGCGGAGCAACTAAGCCCGTGAGCCATGGCCGCTAGGCCTGCGCCTCCGGAGCCTGTGCTCCGCAACGGGAGAGGCCACAACAGTGAGAGGCCCGCATACCGCAAAAAAAAAAAAAAAAACAAGACAAGCGTCTGTCAATTTCATTTTCCCAACATCTACCACCCTAAGTCTTTACTTTGCAGCCAAACTCCTCTACAGGATTGTCTGTATGACAGTCTCCAATTTCTTTCCCCATTCCCTCTGACATCCATTCCAGTTTGGCTTTCCCACCCACAGAGAAAACACCAAAGCAGTTTTTTTCATGATCACTGATAACCTCCACATGGAGAACTTGCCTTAGCCCTCTTCTTTCTGGACCCACGAGCATTTGATACAGTTGATCATTCTCTTCTCCTTCACTGGCTCTTGGGACATCCAACCTCTTGGTTTCCTTTCTTCCTCATGGGCATTTTTTTTTCAGTCACCTTTACTGCTCCTTCATTTTCTCTCTCTCTTTTTTTTTTCTTTTTGGCTGTGTTGGGTCTTCATTGCCGCACAGACTTTCTCTAGTCGCAGCAAGAGGGGGCTACTCTTGGTTGTGGTGCGTGGCCTCTAGGCTCATGGGCTTCAGTAGTTGCAGCATGTGGGCTCAGTAGTTGTGGCACATGGGTTTAGTTGCTTCGCGGCATGTGGGATCTTCCCAGACCAGAGATCGAACCTGTGTCTCCTGCATTGGAAGGCAGATTCTTAACCACTGCACCACTAGGGAAGTCCCTCTTCATTTTCTCTTGAACCATTTCATGCTGGAGTGTCTTAGGACTCTGTCCTTGGTCTCCCTCTCTGTTCACACTTATTTCCTTGGTGATGCCATCTAATCACAAGACCTCAAATTCTATGTACATAAAAACTCCCGAATTTATATATCCAAGTAGACCTCAATCTCAAATTCTAGACCTGTGTATCCAAATGCTTACTCAAGATCTCCACTTAGATGTCTAGTACACACCCCACACTTACCACTGGTCCAAGGTACTGTATCCACAGCCTCTCCCATCTCAGTGACTAGTGACCTTATCCTTCCAATCGCTTATGCCAAAAATCTTGGAGTCATTCTTGATGGTCTCCTTCTCTTATACCCCACACCCAACCTGTCAACAAATCATGTTGGTTCCATCTTTAAAATATACCTAGAATTCCCAGCTCTCATTGTTTCCCTGCTGCTACCCAGGAGCAAGGCACCATCATTTCTTGACTGGATTACTTAAATAGCCTTATGACAGGTCTTTTGCTTCTACCCTTTCTTCCTACAGTCTATTCTCTACCCAGTTACCAGAGTTATGCTTTTAAATGGGAAATCAAATGATACCAGCTTTCTTCTGAAAACCCAGTAACAACCCCTATTCCATTCAATAAAAACCACAAAACTAGGAATAGAAGGAAAATTCCTCAACACAATAATGGCCATATATGACAAACCCATAGCTATCATCATACTCCATGGTGAAAGACTGAAAGCTTTTCCCTGAGATCCAGAACAAGATAAGGATGCCCACTTTTGCCACTTCTACTCAATTTAGTACTGAAGTCCTAGACAGAGCAATTAGGCAAGAAAAGGAAAAGACATCTAAATTGGAAAGAAAGAAGTAAAATGATCTCTATTCACAGATAACGTGATTTTACATGTAGAAATCTCTAAGGATTCCACACACTATAAAACAGAATTAATAAATACAGCAAAGTTACAGGATATAAAAACAATGTACAAAGATCAGTTGTATTTTTATGCATGAATAATGAACAATCCAAGAAAAGAATTGGGAAAACAATTACACTTACAATAGCATCAAAAATAATAAAATACTTAGGAACAAATTTATCGAAGGAAGAGAAGACTTGTACACGGAAACTCAAAGCATTGCCAAAAAAACTAAAGACAAGTAAATGGAAAAACATTTCCTGTTCATGAATTAGAAGACAACATTGTTGATGTCAATATTACTCAAGTGATCCACAGATTCTATATAATTGCTATCAAAACCCAATGGCATTATTTACAGAAATAATGAAAAAAACAATCCTAACATTCATATGCAATCTCAAGGGACCCCGAATAGATGAAACAGTCTTGAAAAAGAAGAAAAAAGTGGTAGGACACCTACTGACTTAAAAACTTATTGTAAACCTACAGTAATCAAAACAGTATGGTTCTGTCTGACACAAGGACAAGCATATAGATCAATAGAATAAGATACAGAGCTCAGAAGTAACCCTTCACATACATGATCAATGATTTTCAGCAAGGGTGTCAGGTTCAAAAAAAAAAATGATGGTGGGAAATTTTTGGGAAAGGACTGTCTTTTGAGAAAATGATGCTTAGAAAATTGGATATAATGAATACAAAAGAATGAAGTTGTAGTATTACTCTATACCAGGAGTCCCTAACCCCCAGGCCATGGACTGGTATCGGTGTGTTATGAACCGGGCCACACAGCAGGAGGTGAGTGGCAGGCGAGCCAGGGAAGCTTCATCTGTATTTACAGCTGCTCCCATGACTCACATTACCGCCTGAGTTCCTCCTCCTGTCAGATCAGTGGTGGCATTAGATTCTCATAGGAGCATGAACCTTACTGTGAATTGCGCATGCAAGGGATCTAAGTTCTGTGCTCCTTATGAGAATCTAATGCCTGATCATCTGAGGTGGAGCTGAGGTGGTGATGCTAGTGCTGGGGAGTGGATGCAAACACAGATTATCATTAGCAGAGAGGCTTGACTGCACAGAGACCATAATAAATCAATGGCTTGCAGACTCATATCAAAACCCTATCAGTGAGTGGCAAGTGAAAACAAGCTCAAGGCTCCCACTGATTCTGCATTATGGTGAGTTGTATAATTATTTCATTATATATTACAATGTAATAATAGTAGAAATAAAATGCACAATAAATGTAATGCACTTGAATCATCCCCAAACCATCCCCATCCCCCACCCCCATCCGTGGAAAAATTGTCTTCCATGAAACTGGTCCCTGGTGCCCAAAAGGTTGGGGATGGCTGCCCTATACCATAGACAAAAATTAAGTAAAAATGGATTAAAGACATAAGCATAAGTAGTAAAACTATACTAATTTCTAGAAAAAAACATAGGGGAAAACCTTCATGACATTGGATTTGGTGATGATCTCTTGGATATGACATCAAAAGCACAGACAAAAAAAGAAAAAATAGATAAACTGGACGTCATCAAAATTTAAAACTTTCACGCACCATTGAATGATGTCCAACATCACTAGTCATTATGGAAACTTAAATTGAAACCACAACGACATACCACTTCAGAAAAAAAGTGGAATTTCAAGAGTATACCAGAAATAGATGACAAATGAAATCTGCCAGAGTAGTACAACTCTCAGAGTAGAATAGACACTGCTGATAATAAAGGGAGAGATCTAGAGAATAGAGTTGAGAAAAGTATGCAAAATGTAATCGAAATGTCCAGAGTCTAAAAGGACTAGAAAGCAGTGTCCAGAGTCTAAAAGGACTAGAAAGCAGTGTCCAGAGTCTAAAAGGACTAGAATGCAATGTCCAGAGTCTAAAAGGACTAGAAAGCAATGTCCAGAGTCTAAAAGGACTAGATGTGAAAGGCAGGCAGAGAAAATCCAATATATGCATAATTGGGGTGTCCCTGAAGAAGAAAACCAAAGTAATAGAACAATATATTTTTAAGATACAATTTAAGAAATGTTCCAGAAATAAAAGAACTATGAATGTACAAAATGAAGGGCACATCATGTCCAAGAAAAAATTGACTCAAAAACATATTCTAGTAACATTGTTTGGGCTTAAAAGATTTTTAAAAAGTATACTTTAAACAAACATGCAAAATAATTTAATAACTGAAAGGGAAAACTAGGCAGCCCTCAGGTCTCCACAGCTGTTTGATTTTAGAAGATTGATTAGTAAACTCTATATAGCCCTTGTGGAAAGACAACATGACCCAAGAAACACTGCTTTAGGTACAAAGCCAACACAAAAACATTTTTGAATGCACAAGAATTCAGAAAATGTAGTTTTTATAACCCTTTCTTAAAGATGCTAATAAGGGATAAATGGAGAAACAACACTGAAAGTACTGGAAATGACTATTGAATCATTTAAATGTGAGACTAAGATGAAAATAAATGTGGGAATTGTGGTTACGGAACAGAATGTGAATATTATAGACTCTGGCAGTGAAGAAATGATAACAAAAGTTGAGAAAGAATGAAGGTGGGAGGTAGAGTAATTACACATTTCCTCAGTGTTTAGAGCTGGCAGTCAGAAAATATTTAAAACTGATAAATCAAGCACAGAGGTCTAAATGTATTTAAAGCTATAAAGGTAAAGGTTAAAAACAATATTATCTACCACAATTAGGCAGTGGGAAGAATGGATTTATGCTGATTCTGGGATATTTATAGAAGGGAGTTAAAAAAAAAAAAACTCTCAGGAAAGAATGAAGGCTGTGACAAGAGCATCAGACTGTATTGAGGTTACGTGAAACAACCTCACTGACGGAGGTGGGGAAAAGTACTGACTTAGTAACTTTGGAAATCCACAGAATCCGTAAGACCAAAACAAAAGAACTGCAAAAAAAGCACAGTACGCTAGCTTATAAACTGGTTTCTCGTGAGGGTGAGGGTTAACCATCCTGACACTGCTCTACACATACGTGGAAATTGAATAATTAAGTAAATGGGTGGTGGATGGTGTGACAATTTAGAGATAAACAAGGGAGGAGACTAGAATGATCCGTGTGCAGTACAGGATTAGAGTTGGAGACATCAGTAATAACTCACGTTTAACTTAGTATGTGTACATGCACAGGTTAGTATACACACACGTATTTGTTCTGTCAGCTGAGAGGGCCTAAAAGAAACAACACCCCAGGGGCAACAAACACACACAGGCACCAGGTCTTGGTTTCTAATACCCTTCTTCAATAAAAGGCAGGGCTCCTTGGAGAAATGGCCAACTCTAAGACTGAGACAGGAAATACGTGAGATGAACCTGGAGCATCTTGTAGTGCTAGAAAGTAAGGAAGTACGTAACAAATTAAAATCCAGCTTGATGGGGCATGTCAAAGGGTACAGGAGCCAACTGAGAGAGCTCCCAGTGGCCAAAGCTGGACCAGTTTAAGCCATAAAATAAGGAATTCTGCATTATAGCCCAAAGTATAATATAAGTATCCATCAATCCATATTGATAAAATGATTGAATAAATTACCAAATGGGGGAGAAGCGAGAAATCTCCAGTGCAGAATTCCAAATAAATTACATAGATCCTTTGTTGAATTCACATTGACCAATTCCAGCACCAGAGGAAAGACTGTGTTGAATTATTGAGAGAAAGTCTATTTTCTCCAACACGCCACCTTCCCAAGGGACTTTCAAGGGCAGCTTTGTCTGTGATTTTTGCTTTCCATGGATGGCTGGTTTGAGAAGCTAAGCTTAAAGAGGATGGGATGGTACTGTATTAACTGCCTCCAAGAGCCCACTACAGGGCCGTATGTGAGACAGGGCCCCTTGTTTGTTTTTTAAACAGTCCTAACCGTGCTTTATGGGATCCCCTGTGGTGTGATATTTCCGAAACCATTTGGTGCTGGGATTGGAACATTTACACAAAAGATGGTCACTGAAGGGACTTCCCTGGTGGTGCAGTGGTTAAGAATCCGCCTGCCAATGCAGGGGACACAGGTTTGAGCCCTGGTCTGGGAAGATCCCACATGCCACAGAGCACCTAAGCCCGTGCCCCACAATTACTGATCCTGTGCTCTAGAGCCTGTGAGCTACAACTCCTGAGCCCATGTGCCGCAACTACTGAAGCCTGCACACCTAGAGTCCATGCTCTGCAACAAGAGGAGCCACCACAATGAGAAGTCTGCGCACCACAACGAAGAGTAGCCACCGCTCGCCACAACTAGAGAAAACCTGCGCACAGCAACGAAGACCCAGAGCAGCCAAAAATAAATAAATAAATAAATTTATTTTTTACAAAAAGGTGGTCACAGGTGCCTATTCGGCCGATGAGCTCCACCTTCTTCCTCAACAAACCATCGCCTCTCTGCCTCATTTCTTCCTCAGCCCTGCCCACAAAACCTACTCATTCATTGCCTCTTGCCTCCACCCTCACCTGCACATTCATGCCCACCATCTATTCCACTTTAAACCCAAGCCTCCCTATTAATACCTCCCACTAGAGTAGGTGAGTAATATTCCCTAAGACAGAAGTGACTTGGAAACCCAGCTCTCCCCCAGTAGCTGCAGGGGCCTGGCCCCGATTCAAGCCCACACAACAGAAGCCAAATTACACACTCAGTTGTGAAAGCATTTTTTCAAATCCTGCCCTTGTGTGAGTGCAGGTGGAATAAGCGCTGGGTGACCACATTGTTCAAACACAGGGAGATGACTGTACCCCTGCCACTTAGTCTCCATTGCGTGGTTCTTCTCCAAGCCGCTGGTCTCCAACTGTCCTTTTTGATGTTTCCTCTTACTTTGCAGAGACTGCAGGGGAGTGCAGAGGGTAGTATGCTATTCTAAAGAGTTTGGGGCTTTATCCTATAGGAATGGGGAGCCACTGAGAGGGTTTTAAGAAGGTCAGAGTCATATTTTTGTCTTAGAAAATAAGTTCAATCTTATGGCATTGGTTAAGTCTCCCAGTAGTTTTACTTAGCAAGAAGTATCATGCAAGCAATCAATTTCAAAGGGACTTCAAGGTTTGAAAACAACTCAGCAAGGTTGCGGGAGCCTGCAGCTCCCAGGCTTCCAGAGCACCTGAGCTCCTGAGGTTTGCCTGTCACCACCAGCCTCTTCTCCAGCTCTAATTAGGGCTGACTTTAAAGGGACAGGAGCTGTGAATGGAGCACCGCTGTCCCCTCCAGGAGAGCAGTGGTCACTCTGGGCACATCTGGGTCAGTCCAAAGCTGAAAAGGGCAGGAGCTGACGTGATCACTGGACAACCGGGATACTAGAATAAGGGCAGATACACAAGATTCTGAAGTTCTGTCTACAAAGCAAATTGTGTTAAATTAGCCATGCTTCCTAATCTTTGTCCCATCCTGATGAACATTTAAAAAAAGGATATTTGTGCATCTCACTGGAATCATCTTGAGGGAGCTTAGATAATTCTAAATGGAGCTCTGTGGATAATAATTACTTACATTTTCTTTACATGATATAAAAATAAAAACAAAAATCTATGATACTATAAATTATAGGAAAAAGAATAAAAACAAAGTATTGGGTAGATTTAAATTGATAACAATTCCGTGATTTCTTTTAAAAATGAAAAACTAGAGCATGCTTCCCTGCATCTAACTTTTTTATATCAAGTTTTATGTTTAAAATGTCTGCACACAATTCCTGATTCAGACATTTTAAATGATAATCTCTTCAATTTTTTTAAGCATAGTTAATTTACAATGTTTTATTAGTTTCAAGTATATAACAAAGTGATTCAGTTATATATATATAGCTATACAGTAGGTCCTTCTTCTTTACCTATTATATATGGTACATAGTTTATAGTACTGCACACATGTTAATCCCAAACTCCTAATTTATCTCCCCCACCCCATCCCTTTTGGTAACGATAAGTTTGTTTTCTATGTCTGTGAGTTTATTTCTGTTTTGCAAATAAGTTCATTTGTATCATTTTTTAAAATTCCACATATAAGTGATAGCATATATTTGTCTTTATCTGTCTTACTTCACTTAATATGATATTTTCAATCCTTGATAGTCATCATGGAGAAAAATCTTTCTTGGTGCAAGAAGTGGTGATAAAATGTGAAGCCATTTTTTTTTCAGTTCATCATTTTATGTAAGATTTTGCATAGCAGTAGGTCATGCATATAGGCATGAGCACAGAATCCATGTACCACTTGATTAATCTTCATGGATACCCAGTAGCAGCACCCAGATCAGGAAACAGAATGACATCAGTATGCCAGAAGCTCCATTCACACCCCATTCTCCCAGTAAATACTCTCCCGTCGTGCCCCCCCGCCCCGCCCCCTCCCCCCCCCCCCGCAAAGTAACCACCGTGCTGACTTTTGCAAGTAGGATTCATACAGATATGCTTGCACGTGTGTTCGGGTGCACACACGTAGCAGTTCTGCAGGGCCTCCATCTGAGGCTGAAGTTTCTGGGTCACCAGGTTCGCATCTGTTCAGCTCCAGCACATTCAGCTGAAGTGGTTCCAACAGACACTCCCACCAGGAGTACAGAGCGTTCCACCTGTTCTATGTCTTTGCCAACATGTGATACTGTCAGTTAAAGCCATTATTTTTTAACAATGCTTCATTAATTCACAGCAGTCAAAGCTACATTTAAAGCTGTTACATTTAACAGCTCTTTTCTTCCATTAACAACCAGTAATGTTGACGTTTTTCTCTGACTATGTGACTGGATTTTGAATCCAAAAGAACTCAGCCACACCAAGTATTTTGAAACCACGAAACTCTAATGCACAGTTTGGGCAAAAGCAGGGCGAGAGCACTCCCGCTGCCGCCAGCTGGGATGTCACCGAAATGCCCTCCGAGCTGCAAATGAACAGACTTCTCCTGAGGATGCAAAGACAAGGATTCCCCTCCCCCCAGGCCGAGGGGGTCCCCATCTCACGACTCCCGGGGGACCACTGAAGGCTCACTGGCCGCATCACCGCCCCACACCTGGCTTGGTGCAGTTACGCTGCTAATTCCTCCTCTCAACCAGCAAGCCCAGGAGGTAGCAGGCATATCATCATCCCCACAGTACAGAGGGGGAAACCGAGGCCCCAAGAGGTCAGGGACTGTCCCCACTGAAGCCAGAAGCCCTTTGTTGCTGTAGAGCTTTGCTCACAGATGCCACCTTCTGAGAACAATATCCCGCTGGAGGACTGTAGGCTCCTACAAAGGGAGGAATGGGAGACCTGAAAACTGAACCCCAGAAGCCCACGTGAACGGGGCACAGAAGTCAGATGAACATCCCGAGAGGCCAATGCTATGACCTCAGGACCTACAGATCACCTGTGTGTCTATTCTTAGTGGCCTCCCTTTCTTTCCATTCCTCCCTTTCTTTAAGTAGCTGAAGTATGGAATTGGAAGATTCTACATATACATATTTTCCCTATCACCTGAAGATATATGTTCTCTGTTTTAAACTTTTAAACCGGGTGAGTTTAATCTTTTATGTCTTTTGAAAACAAAACAAAAAACCAATTAGGTCGCTCTGTAACTTTCAGGCTGTGGACCCTGGGCAAGTTACCTACTGCTCTGTGCCTCAGTTGCCTCATCTGTAAAATGGGGATAATAATAGCACGTACTGTGAAGATGAAATAAGTTGATACATATAAACAGCTTTATGTTTTTTCACCTTGTTTTAACAACTTTATTGAAATAGTAATTAACATACCTTGAAGTTTACCCTTTTAAAGTGTACAATTCAGTGGTTAGTTGATTTACAGAGCTGTGAACCCATCACCATGATCTAATTCTAGAACATTTCGTCTCCCCCAAAAGAACTCATTAGCAGTCACTCCCCACCTTCCAACACCCCCTGCCCTTGGCAACCAGTAATCTACTTTCTGTTTCTATGGATTTGCCTATTCTGGACATTTTATATAAATGGGATCATACAATACCTGGTCTTTTGTGACTAGCTTCTTTTACTTAGCATAATGTGTTTAAGATATCAATATCCATCTGTGTTGTATCGGGTGTCAATGCTACATTTCTCTCTTTTTTGATGTGTATATATGTGTGTATGTAAATAATTTATTTTTCTTCTTGGTCCTTAAATTTTTTTCTAAAATTTCTTTTTTCTCCAACTTTATTGAGGTATACTTACAAATAAAAATTGTACATGCTTAAGGTGTACACTGTGATGATTTGATATACTTATACATTGTGAAATGATTACTACAATCAAGGTAATTAGCACATCCATCACTTCACATAGTTTACCTTTTTTGTGTGTGGTGAGAATACTTAAGATCTACTCTCCTAGCAAATTTCCAGTATACAAGTATTATTAACTGTAGTCACCACTGTGTACATTAGATCCCCAGAATTTATCTTATAATTGAAATGGTCAACAGACACATAAAAAGGTACTCAACATCAGTAATCATCAGGGAAATGCAAATCAAAACCACAATGAGATATCACAGACACCTGTTAGAATGGCTATTATCAAAAAGATAAGAGAATTCCCTGGCGGTCCAGTGGTTAAGACTCCACACTTTCAATGCTGGGGCCCAGGGTTCAATCCCTGGTTGGGGAACTATGATCCCTGCAAGCTGAGTGGCTCGGCCAAGAAAAACAAAAACAAAAAACAAAAAAGATAAGAGATAACAAGCGGTAGTGAGGATGTGGAGAAAGGGAACCCTTGTGCACTGATTGGTAGGAAAGTAAGTTGGTACAGCCATTTTGGAAAATAGTATGGAGGTTCCTCAAAAAATTAAATAGAACTACTGTATGATCCAGCAATCCCATGGTTGGGTATATATCCAAAGAAAATGAAATCAGGATCTTGAATAGTATCTGCATCCCCACATTCATTGAAGCATTTTTCAAAATAGCCAAGATATGAAAACAAACTAAGTATCCACTGACAGATGAATGGATAAAGAAGTTGTGGGATATGTATACAACGAGATATTATTCAGCCATAAAAAAGAAGGAAACGGGAGGACATTTTATTAGGCTAAGTGAAATTAGCTGGACACAGAAATACACTACACTCTCACTTATATGTGGAATCTAAAAATGTCAAAGTCACAGAAGCAGAGTGAAATGGTGGTTGCTAGGGGCTGGGGGAAGTGGGGAGATGTGGTCCAAGGATAAACAGCTTTAAAATGTGCATGGTGCCTGAACGTGCTGAGGGTTTGCGCATCATGAAGTGACATTTTTTACCCTCCCTGTGGGTGTGTGGGCCTCAATTTAAAATCTTCCACCCTATAGTAGAAGCTCTGCCTGTACTTACTTCTGTGATTACTTCAGGACCACCTCTTACCCAGAGTCTGCAGTGGTTAAGCAGGACTTTTCCATTGAGTAGGCATCAGTGATGATTTACCACAGAGAGGAAGGGAGTGAAGAACTCAAGACAAGCCGGCACCTGGCTCCCAGAGTGCTGGAAGGTCCTGACAGAGATCTGGGTCTTGAACCTTCTCTTGTGTCAGGTGATGCTGACTCTGGAGCAGTAGATCCACACCTGCACTTAACTTTGGGGAACAGATAATTGCTGTCTTAGTCAGCTTGGGCAACTATAACAAAAATACCATAGACTGGGCAGCTTAAACAACAGACATTTATTTCTCACAGTTTCAGAGGCTGGGAAGTCTGAGATCAGGGTGCCTGCCTGGTCAGGTTCTAGTGAGGGCCTCTTCCTGGTTTGCAGGTGCCATCTGTTTGTGTGTCTAGTCTCTTTTCCTTCTTATAAGGACACTAACCCCCTCATGGGGGCCCCACCCTCATGACTTCATCTAAATCTAATTGCCTTCTAAGGGTGCCACCTCTTAATACCATCCCATTGGGGATTATGATTTCAACATAAGAATTTGAGGGAGACACAAACACGCAGAACATAAGAACTGCTACTTGACTGATAACAATCACCTGTCTCCCTGTCTTTTTTATTGTGATAATTTGACACCAGTCTGTCTTCCTTCCAGGTGTTCAGCTGCATGAGGGATGGGGGCTGCCTTGAATCTACTGCTCCTGGTACTTTCTTCTTCTTCTTTTTTTTTTTTTTTGCGGTACGCGGGCCTCTCACTGCTGTGGCCTCTCCCGTTGTGGAGCACAGGCTCTGGACCCACAGGCTCAGCAGCCATGGCTCACGGGCCCAGCCACTCCACGGCATGTGGGATCTTCCCAGACTGGGGCACGAACCCGTGCCCCCTGCATTGGCAGGAGGATTCTCAACCACTGTGCCACCAGGGAAGCCTGCTCCTGGTACTTTCAATCAGTCTGTTGGGGGACAAAATGAGTGAACCAGCAAGTCTGGACTTTCTTTTTGGAAAATGTATTCATTGGTAGAAACTCTTCAAATTGTCTCAGAAAACTGTTTTTATTCAAACATACTGGACACACTTAAATATATACTGAGACTAGATGGAAATTGTTTAATGAAAAGAAAATTTGGTTTCAGTGTTTGATGATGTGCAGTCACTCTCGCAACTCTGTAATTTATGTGACAATAATCACAGAAAACATCCTGCTTAGGCTTATAAATAGTTAAACAGATAATCCATTTCTGAATTTGACATCAGTAACACATAAAGGATTTTTTTTTGGGGGGGATGGCGACCAGCAGCTTGCAGGATTTTAGCTCCCCATCTAGGGACTGAATCCAGGCCCTGGCAGTGAAAACGCAAATCCTAACCACTGGGCCACCAGAGAATTCCCCATAAGGGATTTTATTTTATTTTTTAAAATTTTATTTTATTTATTTGGCTGTATTGAGTCTTAGTTGCAGCATGCAGGATCTTTGTTGCAGCATGAGGGATCTTTTGTTGTTGCACATGGACTTCTCTCTAGTTGTGGTGTGTGGGCTCCAGAGTGCACAGGTGGCCTTCTCTCTAGTTGTGGCACACAGGCTCAGTAGTTGCAGCGCACGGGCTTAGTTGCCCCATGGTAAGTGGGATCTTAGTTCCCTGACCAGGGATATGAACCTATGTCCCCTGCGTTGGAAGGTGGATTCTTAACCACTGGACCACCAGGGAAGTCCCCACATAAGGGATTTTAAAAAGTAAAATAACAATACATTTCAAGAAAACAAGTTGAAACATCAGTCATGATAGAATGAAAGGCCATCTCACTCTGACATACATTCTAAAGACATGCAGCTTTATTGAAGACGCACTGAGTTAGGGAAAAAACTATCTGGAATCTACCACAAGTAAAAAGCAGTTGAATATAGATTTTTTTTTCTTTAGAGAAACACCCAAATATGTCCTGATTTAAATTGCTTCTAACTCCAAGGTCAGCACGGGGACCCCGTTCTCCAATTCAATGGTACTTCCTCCTCTGCTGAGAAAAATGCTGCAGACAAAATGACATTTGAAAAGGGTATTTGCGTTTTTAAATTTATTTTTATCTTATTACATTTCTTTTTTAAAGTAATTAATTAATTAATTAATCCATTTATCTTTGGCTGCGTTGGGTCTTCGTTGATGTGCACGAGCTTTCTCTAGTTGCCGTGCGCGGGCTTATTGTTGTGGCTTCTGTTGCAGAGCACGGGCTCTAGGCGCACAGGCTTCAGTAGTTGTGGCACGTGAGCTCAGTAGTTGTGGCTTGCGGGCTCTAGAGCTCAGGCTCAGTAGTTGTGGTGCACGTGCTTAGCTGCTCTGCAGCACGTGGGATCTTCCAGGGCCAGGGCATGGACCCATGTCCCCTGTATTGGCAGGAGGATTCTTAACCACTGAGCCACCAGGGAAGCCCTTATTACATTTCTTGAGAGCAACATTCACCTCAAGCCATTGATGCTCGCACAACAGACGCTGGAACAGCAAGGCACTACAGAGATCAATGTCGAAGAAGCCCTGGGGTGAGGCTAACGGAGACTCAGCCCAAATAAACAGCGTCCAGTTGCTTGCCCAGGAGGAAGTTTGTCCTTTGGGAATTCTAGTGGGAAACAATGACTTGATGATAATACCTTTTCACTGGAAAGCCCAACCTCTGTGCGAGCCTTGCCCAGTACCTTCTGCGGCGGTTTTCGACGCTCTGCTTCGCTCGATCATTTCGGACATCTGAGGGCGGGAACTGGGTGTAGAAGGGCTGCCTCAAGGATTACCTGGGCGACAAGGGGACAGCGTCTTTCGTGCCAGCAGGCGAAGACATGCCGCTGCCCAGAGAGCTTGCTCTGTAGCCAGAAGGCTTTTTTATGTCAAGAAAAACCAGACCTGACCCGCCACCCCACAGCGTCAAGGTGAAAGCAGGTGACCGTGTCTACAGCATCTAACGAGAAAAACTCCATCTCCTGGCACCTCCCTGCCGAAGGGGCAACGAGGGCTGCGTTTGGTGAGGCTGGCATTGAGCGAGGCAGCCCCGCGCTTCGAGGGGACGCGCGCGGTCGAGGGTCCGCAAGGTACCGGGTCCGGCATCCCGGCCCCCGGACTCTCCCGCCGCTGGGGGCGGGTGATGAATTGGAGGGCTCAGGCCTGGAACCCCGCCTTGGGTGGTGCTGGGGCCAGCTCTGGGCGGGGGCTCTTGGGACTGTTATCACCCGCCCGCCCGCAGGGCAGGGAAGGGATGCCTGCGATCCCGAGGCCCTACTGGAAGCCGCTCCTTCCGCGGAGCCTGGGCGTCGCTCGGCGCTCGGCTCTCGACTGCTCGCGCCTGGCGGCAGCTGGGACTCTACACTCGAGGGGTCGAGCCTGGCCCGCCCCGGCAACGGCGCGCGCTCGGCGGCGGCCCGGGGCCTGGGGTACTGGGAGCGGAGGCCGCGGCGGCCGGCGCGGGGATGTCGGGGAGCTCGAAGGTGGTGCTGGGCCTCTCGTTGGTGGTGACGGCGGCCACCGTGGCGGGCGTGCATATGAAGCAGAGACAGGACCAGCAGGTCGGTGTCACGTGCCCACGCCTTCGGGCCGGCGCGGCGGCGGAGGCTTGGGGCCTGGGGTCCGGCTCCGCGTGGCGCCGCTTCCTCCTCGCCTTTCCTTTCTCCCCTCCCGCCTCCTTTGAGGCGGGGAGACCGTTCCCTGGGGCCTCCGGGAAGTGGGGGAGGTGGTCCCCGCCTGGGCTGGCCCCGCCTCCGCCCCGCGGGTGTCGAAGCGCTGGTGACGCTTCCCCCGCCTCTCGCCTTCGGGAATTGGGAGAGATACTCGTCTGGGGGGTGGGTTTTTACTTCTTAAGGAACAGTTTGCTATGGAAACTAGATTCTGGTGCTGATAAAGACAGCGGCCTCCAATTTTTCTCTTTCCGGTGGTTTCATGTGCGGAAACATCCTTGACTTCACCGCTCAGGGGCCTGTCTGTCTTGCTGTGTCTCCCAGCCCTATTTTTTTCCTTTTCCTATTGGTGGACGTTACTCCCGGCGCCCCGGGCGCGTCGGGAAACAGAAGAAGACGTGCAGCTGCTCCGGGAACGGAAGGCCGAGCGCGAGCTGGGTCAGCCGGGTGTGTGGGGAGGGGGGCGGGGGAGGGGTGCGGTGGAGCCCGGTTGGCCCGGGGTGGACGCAGGCTGCTGGGTCACTGTAAACAGGCTTGTCTGCGTGGGACCGCGCCAGGTGCTCGGGGTGCAGAGATGCAGCGGGTGAGGGCTTTGTCCCGTGTTCACACTCTGGAAGTCCGAGGAGAGGAAGCCTGTGATGATGCAAGATTTTAGGGGAGGGAATTAAATGATTAATGGTGACAGGGCGCGGAAGAGATTAGAGATTGGGATTAACGTAGTGGTTCTAAGGTGTTACCTTTTGGAACAGAAGCGGGAGATTTTCTTTTTGAAGAAGGAAAAGATGGTGACTGGAGAAAATTTGAGATAGGGTAGAAGATGCTATGTCAGATGTAGCTCTGAGGTCAGCGAGCAGGGATTTTCCGAGTATGGAGTACGGCTGGGTGAAAGCTTGGTTCTGACCTCCAGCTACACGTGCGATTTGTTCCTGGAAGTTTTTACCAGGTAAGCAGCCTGGGCCCTGCTCCTGACCTATTGAATCAGAATCTCTTGGGGATGCGGATCCCACTTAGGTACGTTTTAAAAGCGACCCAGGGATTCTAACATGCAGTCAGGGTTGAGAACCACTGTCAGAATGGGACAAGTATAAGGTTTAGGTGTTTGGAAGTTAGAGGTTGAGATTGACTGGAATAACCTGTGTTTGTTTTACGTCCAATCATTCATTGCGGCGTTACTTTCTAGCAGCGGGAAAGAGGAGGACAAATGTTTGACACAGTGGGTGTGTTGGAAGGTTCAAGGAAGCAAGAAATAAAACATTGACTGTTGTCCCCCATTGTTTCCTGACTGACTGCCACATACCAGGCGCTGTACTAAGCAGTTTACATACATCAGCCTCGATCCTCACAGGAGCCCAGCAAAACCAGCAGTGAGTACTACATGAGGAGCCGCGTTCTAGGTGTTAGAGTTGTGATGGTGAAGAGGTCTCTTAGTAAGGTAGTCAAGTGGAATTCGCAGGAGGAATGTGCGAGGCAGTCGGCACAGACTTTGAAACCTGGAGGAAACTGGCGAATGCTGGATGGAGAACAAGATCCCAAGCCGAGTGCTAAAGTCCCTGAGAAAGGAGGGGAGGACCTCAGAGCAGGTGTGGACGGTGTGGGCTTCGGGGCTTGGGTGGCGTGTGTAGGTGTGTCCTGATGGAAGAAGCACAGGAGAGGACGAGCTGGGGAGTGAAGAGTGGAATGAGAGCCTCCGATTCTGCCTGGAGATCTTGCCAGGGGCACAGGGTTAAGGACAGTTGGTTTTCAGTTGTGTTATCAGTCCCAGTACTCTTAAATTTCCCAGCTTCCCCTGTAATGGGGACTGGAGCCCTAGGCCTGGAGGAGGGCCAGCAAGTAGAGGTACTTGGTGAGTTGTTAAAATAGACATAATAGTAATTTAAAAAAACCCTACCCAGGCCCCAGGGCCTGCCCCCATTATTCTGCCTCACAAGGCCACTGTTAAATTATTAGAGTATTTTATGACCTGTAAAGTGTAGGTTACTAGTAATGACTGGATTGATGCTTTAGAAAAGTCTCATCTTAGATGCCAGGTCCATATTCTGGAATTTTCTGCTTGTCTTTAGTGTTTATCAAAGTAATGACCATCAATGGGCCTTTATTTTTAACTCTGCTGGTAGCATTCTTTTTCCCCTTCTCTCCCCATTATGTAATTGTAAGTTTTACCTTTTCTCTGTACATAATAGAAGAAGCCGAGTTCTTTACTTTTTTGCGTCCTTACAGTTTGTTCAAATTTTAGTGATTTTTTTTCTTGGATGTTTATTATTCAGTTAGGACAATTGCTACCAGGAATGTAGTTCACAGTTACTCAAGTAGCTCTTATCAGGTTGTTTTTTCTTTTTTTTTTTTTGACCAGGGATAGTATCCGTGCCCCTTGAAGTGGAAGTGCAGAGTCCTAACCACTGGACCACCAGGGAACTCCCTCATCAAGTTTTTAAAGCATCATATATTAACTAAATTTTAAAAATTCAGCATAGTGGCAGTTTTTCTCTTTTAATTGTTATTTCCCATTTTTATATTAAATCATGCAAAATTTCTTAAAGTATGATAAGAGGTCTGTAATAATACTATCACGCTACCAAGTTAATTTGATGGTTTATTACATTTACATCTACACAGAAAGTTAAAATAGTAATTGAGTATTTGGAATCTAAGAGTTTTAAGTATTTTGGTAACACTGATTTTTTGATTTGAATGACACAAGGATGGGAACCACCTGTTGCGAGTTTCACTAAAATCTGTTTCTTACGTTTTTAGAGGCTTCGTGACGGAGTGATCAGAGACATTGAGAGGCAAAATCGGAAAAAAGAGAATATTCGTCTTTTGGGAGAACAGATTCTTCTGACTGAGCAACTTGAAGCAGAAAGAGAGAAGATGGTGTTGGCAAAAGGATCTCAAAAAACGTGACTTGAAATGCGTGTGAAATATTGATGGAACAGACAGCGTTAAGTGTGTGTGAGTGTTGATGGAGAACAGCTTAGTGCGATCTTCAGCCTTTTTGTGGTCACCGTCCTTTTAAACTTGATCAGAAAAAGGATGATGGATCGTATATTCTAAATAATTGCTTTAAGTGCCCCTTATGTCTGAGTAGAGTCAGGCAGACGCTCTTCTGAGAGTTTGTTTGTGTGGTCAGCAAGGAGCCCCTTCAAGCTTAGTGTCCAGAAACTGGGATTGTTCCCGAGAGTGCTCCTGCAAGCCGGGAGGGATGGAGAGTAACATCCACCTGAGCAGTTTGATCAGTCGGCACGACGATGAAGCCACAAGAACGTCCACCTCAGAGGGCCTGGAGGAGGGGGAGGTGGAGGGGGAGACTCTGCTGATCGTCGAGTCAGAGGACCAGGCGTCTGTGGACTTGTCTCACGACCAGAGTGGGGACTCCCTAAACAGTGATGAAGGAGACGTGTCGTGGATGGAGGAGCAGCTGTCCTACTTCTGCGACAAGTGCCAGAAGTGGATCCCAGCCAGTAAGAGCTTCTCCTTTCCTTTGTTTTGTCAATTCCTGCAGGAAGCTTTGTTTTTCTAACCTGTGAAAGAAACATGAATGTGAAAGAGACCCAAATAAAAAGATAACTCTTATATTTATTATTAGTGTAGTTGATTAACTGCAAATTTATATAAAACATAGACACATTTGTACTAATATATATTACTGCCAACCTCTATCACGTTGTTAAATTAACATTCTTGGTTGTAACCCAATAAAAATTAGAAAATTGGAAATTTTGTGTTACTTAAAGAATTAGCCACACTTTTCTATCAGGGTCACATTGTGGTTTTGGGGCCAAATTCTAGGCCCAGTGTAGAGCTAAACTTCAGACTCATAAACATAACTCTGGTAGTGTCTAACTTACATGGAAAACAACTGCTATAGTATGTTGATATAAGGTCGGAATTAGGAGATTAAATATGTATTATGCCTTTTTCTATGGCCATTCATGTTTTCTCCTTGCTGGCCTCCTTGATCTGCTGGCAGTAAATACAAGCAATAAGGTGCTTTACCAGTCATCAGGGCTCTTAACCAAAACAGGATGTTTCCATTACGCGGAGAGTAGTAAAGATGTATGTACTAGAGGAATACTCTGTGTAATAGAATTTGTAACTAGGTCAGAGAAATTTATGTATGTGTATATATATTGTTGTGAACTGGGTCATTTTCTGGTATGTGGAGGTTTTTTAAGATGGATTCAACTCTTCGGATTCATAGTTGTTATTATTATTATTATTTTTTTTTTGTGGTCCGTGGGCCTCATTGTTGTGGCCTCTCCCGTTGAGGAGCACAGGCTCCGGATGTGCAGGCTCAGCGGCCATGGCTCACGGGCCCAGCCATTCCGTGGCATGAGGGATCCTCCCGGACTGGGGCACAAACCTGTGTCGCCTGCATTGGCAGGCGGACTCTCAACCACTGCGCCACCAGGGAAGCCCCATAGTTATTATTAATAAATTAATATCATTTTCACAGAAAGCAAACCAAAAATTTATTATGAGTTAGCTAGTTTTTGCTTTAGAGCTGTCTCTGCTTATAGATTCAGGGTTCTGCCTGAAAGCCTGGGTGGCTTTCCACCATCCTCACAGCCTGCGCTGTAAATGCCCTGCCTCCTGGGGCCCCTGCTAACTGCTCCAGCCTCTCTCCTTCGTGCCCTCCTATCCCCACATGGAAACAGAGCTTTACAGTTAGGGTGAGCTTTTCCTTCTCCACAAGCAGTTGCTTCTTTCTTAAAAAATAAATTTTATTTATTTATTTATTTATTTATGGCTGCGTTGGGTCTTTGTTGCTGCACGCTGGCTTTCTCTAGTTGCGGTGAGTGGGATCTACTCTTCATTGCAGTGTGAGAGCTTCTCATTGCGGTGGCTTCTCTTGTTGGGGAGCACGGGCTCTAGAGCGCAGGCCCAGTAGTTGTGGCTCCCAGGCTTAGTTGCTCCACGGCTTGTGGGATCTTCCCAGACCAGTGCTCGAACCCGTGTCCCCTGCATTGACAGGCGGATTCTTAACCACTGCACCACCAGGGAAGCCCAAACCGTTCTTTCTTATCCCTAGGACTTTGTGCATGTAAATTTCCTCTGTGGAACATGTGTCTCTACAGCCTCTATACTCCCCGTACCCCCCACCTCTTTTCACGTGCCAATTCTAGCCATCCTTTAGGCCACCGTCCACCCCACTTTTTCTAGTGCTGCTGTCTTCCTCGTGTCGGTGGGCACCTCTTCTATGTGCTCTCACGTTGCCCCACGGCACCCATCACATCCCACTCCAGGGTTTCCACGTCTCAGAGAGCATCAGCATCACCTGTGGAACTTCAGGAAATGCCCTGCTTCCAGAGGTTGATTTATTTTGAGGGGAATAGACCCGGGCATATTTAAAACACAAAATTTCTGGGTGGTTCTGATGCACAGTCAGGACGGAGAGCCTCTGTGCTGCTGTGATTACCTACTCTCTCCTCTGTAGCCCTCACCGCATCTGTAAGCCTCTGAGAGCAAGCACCGCATCTGTCTTAGGTGTTGTGTTCCTGGTTCCTAGCCCAGTGGCACAGTGGGAGCTCAGATGTTTTCTTGGAAGAATGTGTGAGGAGACCTCCTGTAGGAGTCGAGAATGTTAATAGTTGGAACAGCCAGTGAGAACAATCCCTACCTGCCTTTCCAGTGTCTCTTCTCAAAGTCCAGGAACCACAGATCTATCTTAGTGGGCATGTGCTTGATGTTAGAAGAATAAAAACCTTCTCTACTCCCTTCCCCATCTCCATCCTGCCCTCACAGGCTGGCTGAAAGAAAAGGAAAAACACAGCCTGGGAAACGGCTGGTAGATTTATTAAAACTTTGGTTTACCTCTGTTCTAGATATACCTGTGACGTGCCTTTTTGTTTTCCTCCTAGGTCAGCTGAGGGAACAGCTCAGTTACCTTAAGGGCGATAATTTTTTTAGGTTTACTTGTTCCGATTGCTCTGGAGATGGCAAGGAGCAGTATGAGCGGCTGAAGTTGACGTGGCAGCAAGTGAGTTAAACCTCTTTCTCTAGAATTCATGGGGTTGGTCCCACCCACCCTGCTGCGAAATTTATTGAAATAAGTAACTAGGGAATGAGGAACCTACATATGAGCTTCTGAGTTGTTTCTGAGGGTCACTTTATTTCACAATGAAAATCATACTGAATGTGTGGAGAAAGGAGTTCTTAGTAAAAAAACTCACTGCCAACTTAGTGAATTGGGTTTGAGATTCTGAAAATCCCACCCATAGTTTCATTTATACATAATATCAAACTCTGATTTTAATCGAAGAGGTTCACATTTTTTTGGCAGCTATTTTTAGAAAAATAAAACCATTCTAAAAAATATAAAGATGCTGAATCAATATGCTGTACACCTGAAACTAGCAACTAGTTGTATGTTGTAGAGCAACTGTACTTCAATTTTTAAAAAAAAGTAAAGATGGTCACCCTAATCCCAGCCAACTATAGCCCAAACAGTATCTTTTAACTGATCTCCAGGTTATATTAATTTTTTTTTGTTTTGTTTTTATATTAATATGTTTATAACAAGGCACCAGTGGTATATGCAGTCTTTAAGTTGTAAAAATGTATTAGGCATCACTCACTCAGTTTTTATGTTTATTCATTTGACAAATACTGAGTGAACATGTTGAACCAGGCACTGTTTTAGGCCTGGAGAGCAGAATCTCGTGGAGACCAGCTGATCCTTCTAGCTGTTACTTCTTCGTGGTGAGACAGCCAAGACCCTAGCCCCAGGCAGCTGACATTCTAGACATTTATTTTAGATGATAGGCAGACAAATAAACAAGTTAATTACCCCTAGCACTTTTTGCTGTGAAGGAAATAAACAGGGTAATAAGAAAGATTTTAGGTTGTACCCTCCAAGGCACTTAGGGTGTTCCTTGTAAATTGTAGCTGTGTTTGCAGCCAGAGGCTATCCTGTTAATTTTCAGTGCTTTATTAGGACATCTGTTGAAATCTGTCAGTGGTGATCTTAGGGAGGCTTTTTGGACTTGCCTGGAAATATGTAAGTAGAAAATGAATGGAAGTTTGTATTGAGGATACAGTCTCATGAGTATTCTGAGATTTTTTTTTTTTAAAGTGTGCATGGGATACTATGTCTAGGCAAGGTCAGATTAATGTTAGTTGATTATTCTGATGTGTGCACATGTAGTCAGATTTGCACTTGGCCTGCAGGTAGCTTCTCATAAAATTGTAAAATGGAAGAAGAGCAAATGTATGTAATTTGTTACTTTCAAGACTATGAGTTTTCTGTGGAGATTCTTTTTAAAAGAAAAAGTGGTTTTTGATTGTATTGCTCAATATATTGGCAATATTGACTCAATTTGCTTATTTAATCAGACTAACATTTCTTGAAAATTATTTTTTCACTTCCAAAAGACATGGGTATTAAATACCCTGAGATAATGAAGTGAAAACTGGGACCAGACACATCTGGTTCTTGGAAAAGTACTGACCATTGTTTCTAGTTGCATCTCTCTCTCTCTCTCTGTCTCTCTGTCTCTCTGTCTCTCTCTCTCTCTCCCCCTCTCCCTCTCTCTCTCTCTCCCCCTCTCCCTCTCCCTCTCCCTCTCTCCCTCCCTCCCTCCCTCCCTCCCTCCCTCCCTCCCTCTCTATCTCTCTCCCCCCCTCTCCCCCCCCTCCCCTCCCCCTCTCTCCCCTCCCTCCCTCCCCCCCACCCCCCACGCAAGAGCTAAAAGAGGATCTGTTGGTCTGGAATAGACTCTGTTGATGTCATATTCCAATTGGAATGTGGGTTTTCTGTTGTTTTAAATCTTAAACTTTGTTGATTTATCAAAATAAGAAGTAGAAATGCTTGTTTATATTACAAAATGTCAACAGTAATGAGGTGACTAAAAGGCCCCTTCCACACACTTTCTGTGTCCTCCTCCTTGGTGAGGTGTGAACAACAGTCTGAAAAGTAGGGAAGCTATCAAGTAGGGTGGTTTTTACGTTCTTGTCCTAGACACGCTCATCATCTTTCCAGATGCTCTTCAGCAGATACTTGGGAGGTGCCTGCTGGGCTGTGCCAGCCTGAGCAAGGCCTTGGAGCTGTTCTGGTTCCCAAGGCCAGCTTGTTACTGTGAGCTTGGGCTGGTGGTGTAAGAGCAGAAACGCAACTGGGATTCCTTCTTTAAGATTACAGATTCCAGAAGAGGGGGAAAACCATGTCCTTCATGATTGGATTTTTAGTTTGCTCAGTAAATACGGTGATAATAGGAAAAGTTGTTTGCAAGTAAGTATGTGATTTTTAACTTTCTAAAGTCATGAAATGTTTTAAAAAAAATAGTACCGGAAATGAAACAACACACTTTTGTCTGTACCACGGAGATTAACAGTGAATACACGTTTCCAAGTTACTCTAGGAGTCTGAGCGGGCAGAAGAGCTCATTCCATCCTTAAGGTATTTCTTGAACAATAGCTTTCTTAAATTGTAGTAAAATATACGTAACAGGTCTTCCTTGGTGGCGCAGTGGTTAAGAATCCGCCTGCCAATGCAGGGGACACGGGTTTGAGCCCTGGTCCAGGAAGATCCCACATGCTGCAGAGCAGCTAAGCCTATCACAACTACTGAGCCTGCGCTCTAGAGCCCGCGAGCCACTACTACTGAGCTCACGTGCTACAACTACTGAAGCCCGTGCGCCTAGAGCCCATGCTCCACAGCAAGAGAAGCCACCGCACTGAGAATCCCACACGGCCTCAGTGAAGAGTAGCCCCCACTCGCCGCAACTAGAGGAAGCCTGTGCACAGCAACAGACACAACGCAGCCAGAAAGAAATTAATAAATAAATTTATAAAAATGTATATATACATAACAAAGCTTACCCTTTGCACCGTCTTTAAGCATACAGTTCAGTGGCATTAAGCACATTCACATTGTTTTCCAACCATCACCACTATCATCTCCAGAAAGTGCTCATCTCCCCAAAGTGAAATCCTATGTCTATTAAACAACGACTCCCTGTGAACAATAACTTTAAAGGGAGAGGTTTGTTGGCTGACGCCGACCCGATGCAAAAATGAGTGGAACGATTTGAAAAGTCTGTTCGTGGGGTTAATTGGTAGACTGTCTGCAAATTTTACAAGTTTAAGGATGGGGGAAGTTGAGACTTGGTAGGAGCATCAGAATCACCAGGCCCCTTTGAGGGTGTGGTTGTAGGTCTCCCTGTTGGGCCATCGGGATTTGGGGCTGTGAACATCGATGTCGGGGAGCGTGAACTGCAGTCTGTTAGACCCTGTATGGCTTTGGGCTACTCCTCATGGAAAGAAGAGTTATGGAAGGATTCTCTTCTTAGATTCTGTCCCCTTTTCAATTGCGCTGGCCGAAAATTAATCATTATTTTTATTAGGTTGAAAACATGGTTTTGAAATAGCATCTGTAGTTTCTTGTCCATTTACGATTACAAAATTGCATTTAGATGCAAAGAGAAATGTCTAATAGGATAATCACTGAAAATGTTTAAAAAGATTATTTCTTGATGGTGGGTTTTAAATGATTTTTACTTCCTTCTTTGTTCTTTTCTCTTTTTAGTGAAGTCTTTTACAGTGAGAATGTGTTATTCGTATTTCTGCAAAGCACTTCCCCATTTGGGGCTGTGAATTCATTATCTGTTAAATACGAAGTTAGGTTAGATGTGGACCTAGGGGTGTCCTCCTCTCTGAGGATGGGCCAGGCAGCCAGGCCTTTCAGGTCCCTGCCCCTTGTCTATTCTGATTTCATCTCAGGAACAGTTTCCACGGCTGAGGCAGGCTAAACCCAGAGTGGATGGTAACTCATGTTAACTTCAGCTCTGAAATTCTGAGAGTATTGTTTCTCCCCTCTAAAGAGCTTAGGAAAGTATATGTGCAGGGGTGATGCTTGGAATATTTAGTATAGGTCAGCATTGTCCGTCAGAAATGCCGGCTGGAGCAGGCCCTGGGGCCTCCTGATGCCGTTGGTTAACACGGTGTTTAGCGCTGCCTTTGAGTGATGGAGGGGGACTGGGATGGGGGCTGCTTAGGGCACTAGTTACTCATCACCAGTTCAGCCACACAGCAGCCTCGCACATGTAACATGGGAGGAACAAGTGAACGTGATTAAGGGGAACAGTGATACTCATCTATGGAAAGCCAAAAAGGAAGTAGAATTCTATCCTGAGAATATTCCAAGATATTATCCTTCCTTTCCCCCCCTCTATTCATACTCAGAGTATAAAACAACACACGTTCCCCTCTGAAGTTTACCACCCCTGTTTGTGCTTTTCTCCCAGCCTGTTGTGCTTCTGTTTCAGGTGGTCATGCTGGCGATGTACAACTTGTCCCTGGAAGGTAGTGGGCGTCAGGGCTATTTCCGGTGGAAAGAAGACATCTGTGCTTTCATTGAGAAACATTGGACTTTTTTGCTTGGGAATAGGTAATGTGATTTTTAAAAAATCTTATACTTGCATGAAGATGTAAAGAATAAAGTATATGAGACTTGAGACAGCCTAATGCAGGCCTTTAGAGAATTAGAGTAATTACTTGTGGCAGTTAGTGAGAATTTTTTAATCCTGAAAATGTTGTTACTTTAAGTTAAAAACAAAGTGGAAGTTTATGTAATTACAAGGGTAGGTTTCCATACTTCTTATCCTACTTTCGGAGGAAACTGTTGGTTTCTGCTGAGCAGGAAGACAGTTGAACAGATTCTTAGAATGTTAAAAAATAGAGAGTTTGATTAAATGAGGCAGTTTAATAGTTGGATAGGTGACTAATTTGAGGATAGAGGAATATTATGTTCTTTTAAAATCAGTGCCTTATAGGAGGTCAGAAGAAGAGAAATGATGGCAGTTATTGACTGCACTCATTTAAGTTGCTCTTGGTTAATTATTAGTATTTGTGTTTATTAACTGAGAGGTAGAAATCATTGTATACTGTTTGGTATTCACAGTGCTTGGCCAAGTCTGGGCACATTAACACGCATATGGTTTATTCCTTTGGTACTCTTTTCATCATGATGCTTTGAATTTGCTGCCGAGTGCTTCTCCTCCATGACCCCTCCTTGGTTCATCAGACTTAGGGGTGCCGGGGCACAGACATCCACACCAGATGTTTTATTAACTAAGGGTCCATGTGCATCTAGCAAGATTTTTATTGCTATTAGAGGTTAGCAAGTTTGCAGTTGCATTGGCGGATTGTTTGAGATTTTTTTCTTTTTTTAAAAAAAATTTTTATTTATTTATTTGGCTGTGCTGGATCTTAGTTGCGGCATGCGGGCTCTTAGTCGTGGTATGTGGGATCTAGTTCCCTGACCAGGGATTGAACCCGGGCCCCCTGCATTGGGAGCGTGGAGTTTTAACCACTGGACCACCAGGGAAGTCTGATTGTTTGTTGCCTTCTGAAGTCCTGTGTGAGATTCATAAATCTTGCATAATTGGGTCGGTGTGGACACGATAAAGGTCAGAGCAGGGAGTTTGTGCTTGTCCTCACTCAGAACTCCCTGCAGCCCATTTTATCGGGTGCTGAGAAGTCACAGCTCTGCCAAAGTTGCTGAGGAATCATGGAGGGGTGACCTTCTGCAGGCTGCTGTGAGGGAAAAATAGAACTGAAAAATAGAACTAAGAAAAGAATTGACAGCATAACTGGTTCTTTTTCTTAAAGAAAGGAAATCTGTTGTTTTAGTTTAATGATTTAGCTCTATTTATGGAACTTAATACACCCCATTTGTAAGGGACAAGGAAAGGAAAAAAACTGATAAAATTAGATCTTGGAAGGTTTTCTTGATCTTTCAGTTCTGTTCTGCCTGGTGGATTGTCTTCTGGAAGAATTTGGATTTAAATTGCCTGTTTTAAGGAAGTTGGCGTATTTTAGCAGCAGGTGCTCAGCTTCATTTGTTCATTTCTAGAGCGAGTTCTGAGAGGCATCAGCTGAGGCTCTTTTTCTTTTCAATACTTCTACTGAAAGACATTAATTACTCTCCAGTTTCTTGTAATTTAACCATTAAACTAGTGGGTTTTGGCCATATTAGTGTATCACTTGAATTATCGTTTACTTATTTAAATCAAGTCACTGAAAAAAAAGAAACTTCACACCACCATGGTAAGTGGAAAACCCATATCACTTGCATAAATAGAATGAAACTGTAAAAATAAGTGCACTAAAAATAAAGCAGTGCTGTTGACTTGTAGCTAGATCCCATGACCTGTAAAGGCAATCTGAAACCCTCTTTCCTTTTATTTTTTAATTGTATGATTCCATCTATGTATTTTTTTCATCCAGGTGTATTGATATGTAATTGACATATGGCACTGTATGAGTTTAAGGTGTACAGCATAGTGATTTGACTTACATACATCATGAAATGATGACCACAAAGTTTAATGAACATCCATCATCTCATATAGATATAAAATTAAAGAAATAGAAAAAAGATTTTTTTTCCTGTGATAAGACCTCTTAGGATTTACTCTCAACAACTTTCCTGTATAACATTCAGCAGTGTTAGTTATATTTATCATGTTGTACAGTACATCCCTAGTACTTATTTATCTTATAATTGGAAGTTTATCCCCCCACCTCTGGAAAATCTGGTGTCTTTTTCTATGAGTTTGTTTCTGAAGTATAATTGACCTACAACACTACATTAGTTCCTGTTATACAACATAGTGATTCAGTATTTCCATACGTTTCAAACTGATCACCACGGTATGTCTAGTTACCATACACCACCATACTAAGATACTACATAATTATTGACTGTTTTTCCCCACACTATACATTTCATACCTGTGACTTATTTATTTTGTAACTGGAAGTTTGTACCTCTTAATTTCCCTCACCTGTTTCTCCCCTCTCCCCACCCTCCTCCCCTCTGGCAGCCACCTGTTTGTTCTCTGTATCTGTGACTGTTGCTGTTTTGTTATGTTTCTTCATTTGTTTTGTTTTTTAGCTTCCACGTATAGGTGAAACCATACAGTATTTGTCTTTCTCTGACTTATTTCACATAATACCCTTAGCATAATGCCCTCTAGGTCCATACATGTTGTCACAGATGGCAAGATTTCATTCTTTTTTATAGCTGAATAATACCCCATTGTGTATGTGTGTGTGTATCACATCTTTCTTTTTTTCACATCTTTATTGGAGTATTATTGCTTTACAATGTTATGTTAGTTTCAGCTCTATAACAGAGTGAATCAGCTATATGTATACATACATCCTCATATCCCCTCCCTCTTGCGTCTCCCTCCCTCCCTCCCTATCCCATCCCTCTAGGTGGTCACAAAGCACTGAGCTGATCACGCTGTGCTATGCAGCTGCTTCCTGCTAGCTATCTATTTTACATTTGGGAGTGTGTATATGTCAGTGCTACTCTCTCACTTCATCCCAGCTTCCCATTCCCATTCCCCATGTCCTCAAGTCCATTCTCTACGTCTGTGTCTTTATTCCTGTCCTGCCTCTAGGTTCATAGGAACCATTTTTTTTTTTTTGGATTCCATATATATGTGTTAGCATACGGTATTTGTTTTTCTCTTTCTGACTTACTTCACTCTGTATGACAGACTCTGGGTCCATCCACCTCACTACAGATAACTCAATTTTGTTTTTTTATGGCTGAGTAATATTCCATTATATATATGTGCCACATCTTCTTTATCCATTTATCTGTCGATGGACATTTAGGTTGCTTCCATGTCCTGGCTACTGTAAATAGTGCTGCAGTGAACATTGTGGTACATGACTCCTTTTGAATTATGGTTTTCTCAGGGTATATGCCCAGTAGTGGGATTGCTGGGTCATATGGTAGTTCTACTTTTAGTTTTTTAAGGAACCTCCATACTGTTCTCCATAGTGGTTGTATCAATTTACATTCCCACCAACAGTGCGAGAGGGTTCCCTTTCTTCCACACCCTCTCCAGCATTTATTGTTTGTAGATTTTTTTTTTTTTTTTTTTTTTTTTTTTTTTTTTTTTGTGGTACGCGGGCCTCTCACTGCTGTGGCCTCTCCCGTTGCGGAGCACAGGCTCCGGACGCGCAGGCCCAGCGGCCATGGCTCACGGGCCCAGCCGCTTCGCGGCATGTGGGATCTTCCTGGACCGGGGCACGAACCCGTGTCCCCTGCATCTGCAGGCGGACTCTCAACAACTGCGCCACCAGGGAAGCCCGTTTGTAGATTTTTTGATGATGGCCATTCTGACTGGTGTGAGGTGATACCTCATTGTAGTTTTGATTTACATTTCTCTAATAATTAGTGATGTTGAGCATCCTTTCATGTGTTTGTTGGCAATCTGTATATCTTCTTTGGAGAAATGTCTGTTTAGATCTTCTGCCTATTTTTGGGTTGGGTTGTTTGTTTTTTTGATATTGACATGCATGAGCTGCTTGTATAATTTGGAGGTTAATCCTTTGTCAGTTGCTTCATTTGCAAATATTTTCTCCCATTCTGAGGGTTGTCTTTTCGCCTTGTTTATGGTTTCCTTTGCTGTGCAAAAACTTTTAAGTTCCATTAGGTCCTATTTGTTTGTTTTTATTTCCATTTCTCTATGAGGTGGGTCAAAAAGGATCTTGCTGTGAACTATGTTTTCCTCGTAAGAGGTTTTTTTAGAAAACTTAATTAATTTATTGATTTTTGGCTGTGTTGGGTCTTTGTTACTGCACATGGGCTTTCTGTAGTTGCAGCGAGAGGGAGCTACGCTTCATTGCAGCGCATGGGCTTCTCATTGCAGTGGCTTCTCTTGTTGAGCATGGGCTCTAGGGTGTGCGGGCTTTAGTAGTTGTGGCATGTGGGCTCAGTAGTTGTGGCTTGCGGGCTCTAGAGTCCAGGCTCAGTAGTTGTGGCGCATGGGCTTAGTTGCTCCGTGTCTTGTGGGATCTTCCCTGACCAGGGCTTGAACCTGTGTCTCCTGAATTGGCGGGCAGATTCTTAACAACTGTGCCACCAGGGAAGTCCCCTTCTAAGAGTTTTATAGTGTCTGGCCATACATTTCGGTCTTTAATCCATTTTGAGTTTATTTTTGTGTATAGTGTTAGGAAATGTTCTAATTTCATTCTTTTACATGTAGCTGTCTGGTTTTCCCAGCGCCACTTACTGAAGAGGCTGTCTTTTTGCCATTGTATATTCTGGCTTCCTTTATCAAAGATATGGTGACCACAGGTGCGTGGGTGTATCCTTGGGCTTTCTATCCTGTTCCATTGATTTATATTTCTGTTTTTGTGCCAGTACCATACTGTTTTGATTACTGTAGCTTTGTAGTATAGTCTGAAGTCAGGGAGGCTGATTCCTCCAGCTCCGTTTTTCTTTCTCAAGATTGCTTTGGTTATTTGGGATCTTTTGTGTTTCCATACAAATTGTAAAATTTTTTTGTTCTAGTTCTGTGAAAAATACCATTGGTAGTTTGATAGGGATTGCATTGAATCTGTAGATTGCTTTGGGCAGTATAGTCATTTTCACAACGTTGATTCTTCCAATCCAAGAACATGGTAGGTATGTCTCTCCATCTGTTTGTATTGTCTTTGATTTCTTTTATCAGTGTATTATAGTTTTCTGCATAGAGGCCTTTCTCCTTAGGTAGGTTTATTCCTAGGTATTTTGTTCTTTTTGTTGCAATGGTAAGTGGGAGTGTTTCTTTAATTTCTCTCTCAGATTTTTCATTGTTAGTGTATAAGAATGTGAGAGATTTCTGTGCATTAATTTTGTATCCTGCTACTTTACCAAATTCATTGATTAGCTCTAGTAGTTTTCTGGTAGCATCTTTAGGATTCTCTATGTATAGTAGCATGTTATCTGCAAACAGTGACAGTTTTACTTCTTTTCCAATTTACTTTTCCAATTTGTATTCCTTTTATTTCTTTTTCTTCTCTGATTGCGTGGCCAAAACTTCCAAAACTATGTTGAGTAATAGTGGTGAGAATGGGCATCCTTGTCTTGTTCCTGATCTCAGAAGAAATAGTTTCAGTTTTTCACCATTGAGAACATTGTTGGCTGTGGGTCTGTCATATATGGCCTTTATTATGTTGAGATAGGTTCCCTCTGTGCCCACTGTCTGGAGAGTTTTTATCATAAATGGGTGTTGAATTTTGTCAACAGCTTTTTCTGCATCTATTGAGATGATGCGAAGGCAAGTAGCAGGCTGAGGGATGCATCCTTCTCCACGGGTAAAATGAACTGTTTACCAGGGCTAATGACTCTCCTGCTTTCTTTCCTGGGAGTTGTTTTTAACTCATACATAAAAGCAGCTCAAGTTAAATAAAATTAGCCTGTAGAACTTCATAATCACGGATAAGAAGTGTTTTATGAGCTTTGTTTGAATTAACTTCATTTAATCCCCACAGCAGTCTTGCACGTTCTATTATCCTAATTTTAAAGATGAAGAAACTGAGGCAGCTAGAAGGTGGTGGAGCTGGGATTTGAAGCCATGCAGAACCCCGAGCCTCTCCCTTATCCAGTGTGCTCTGTTCCTTCAGAGAGGGGAAGTTCCATAGCCTGTCACAGACTTGGAGGCAGAGACTGCACTGTCTATATAAGGATAGAGTTAAAAAGCCAATAATTTTTAAATTCTTGAACTCCTCAGGAAAAAGACCTCCACCTGGTGGAGCACAGTGGCGGGCTGCCTTAGCGTGGGGAGCCCCATGTACTTCCGCTCGGGAGCTCAGGAATTTGGAGAACCGGGATGGTGGAAGCTCGTCCACAACAGGCCCCCTACCCTGAAACCTGAGGGAGAGAAGCTGTCCATCTCCACTCTGAAAGTGAAAGGTACTGTCGTGAGCTGAGTGGTGCCAGTGTAGACAATCCACTTTTACGAGGCACGGAGCCCTTGCCTCCCCAGAGCTGCTCTGCCCCACAGTTTTATGCTGTGAATAAATATTATACAAAAAATGTTTTATAACTGCCTAATCAAGTTACCAGTTTAATAAATTTCCTGTAGTATCTGAAAGGTTCTCTATTTTCAGTCTGTTTATTTATTGTTTTAATCTTTTTAGTATGGAAAATTTTAAATATACAAATGTGAAGTAATATAGTGAAGTAATATAGTGAATCCCTTGGTACCTTTGTCTTCACTTCAGCAGTTAACACTGGCAATCTTGGTTTGTTTGTTTGTATGTTTGTTTTAAATATTTATTTGGCTGTGATGGGTCTTAGTTGCGGGTCTTAGTTCCTCCTCGGCATGTGGGATCTTAGTTCCCCAACCAGGGATCAAACCCTCGTCCCCTGCATTGGAAGGTGGATTCTTAACCACTGGACCACCTGGGACGTCCCAATCTCATTTTATCTTGGCCCTGGGGTCCTTTCTCCCTACCCTCCACACATCCCCACCCTCGGATTATTTAGAAGCAACTTCCAGGCATCAGCACTTCCTTCTTAAATATTCATGATTTATCTCTTATCCATAAGGACTCTCTTTTGTAGCCTAACCATAATGCCATTTTCACACTTATAAAAAATTAACAGTAGCTCCTTACTCTCACAGATCTGATTTTTTTTTTTTATCTAAAAAGTTTTTAATGACCTTTTAAATTTTTAAAAATATAATTGGGAACAAATCTCATAGTATTGAAGGTGTGAAGTCTGAAAGTTCCCCACATGCCCACCCTGCCTGCAGCTTCACTCCAGCGGAGCCACTGCTGTCTCTTGTGAAGCTTTCAGAAGTCCTCTCTGCATACTGAAGCATTTTTTTACTAAAAAAAAAAAAACCCGTAAACGGATTCATACTATATTACTTGTTCTCCATTTTTTTCCCCACTTACCAGTATACATTGGACATCTTCCCATAACAGTACATGTAGATCTACCCTATTTTCTTTTATTTCATTGCATTCTATTGAATGGCTATGTGATAGTTTATTAAACCTTTACCCTGTTGACGGACATTTTGGTTATTTTTATCCTTTTTTGGTATTTAAACAATACTATAATTACACACATTTGCCAATTTTTTGTGATAAATTCCTGGAAATAGGTTGCTGTATCAAAGGGCATATTTATTCAGAATTTTAATCATATTGCCAAATTACCCTACAAAAAGTTGTAATAAAATTTATGCCCTATCAAAAAGGCATGAACTATCCATTTTCCCCCTACGCTCTCTGAGCATTATCAAACTTTTAACGTTTACCAATTCCAGTAGGTGAAAGATGGTGCAGAAGTGTTTATATTTGCATTATAATTCCTTTTTCCTGGTTAAGAGAAATCTAAATCTTAGTTTAGGGCATTCATTGAACATTTTTCTCTTTCAAACATGGAAGTAGATTCACAGTAAGGTAGAAGAAGAAGCTAATGTTGAACAGCTATTAAAAAATTTAGATATTTATTCTTTTCCAGCAGCCTCGAAACCAACTTTAGATCCCATCATTACTGTCGAGGGACTTAGAAAGCGGGTGAGTCGGAATCCTGTGGAATCTGCCATGGAGTTGAAAGAGAAAAGGTCTCGCACTCAGGAAGCGAAGGACATCCGGAGAGCCCAGAAAGAGGCAGCTGGCTTTCTTGACCGTAGCACCTCCTCGACACCTGTGAAGTTCATCAGCCGAGGACGCAGGCCAGATGTGATTCTAGAAAAAGGAGAAGTGATTGACTTCTCGTCCCTGAGCTCCTCCGACCGCACCCCACTGACAAGCCCATCTCCATCCCCGTCTCTGGATTTCTCTGCCCCTGGGACCCCTGCCTCTCACTCAGCCACGCCTAGCCTGCTCTCAGAAGCTGATCTGATTCCAGATGTGATGCCGCCACAAGCCTTGTTTCACGGTAAGACAGCCCATCCTCGGGTTTCTTGGGTTGTGTGTGGCCCTGATGGCAGTGTGTGTGCTGTCCCTGTGGGCGGCGGGTCTGCATTTCCCCTCCTGCTTTCTTCTTTGCGCAGATGATGATGAGATGGAAGGTGACGGAGTCATCGACCCCGGGATGGAGTACATCCCGCCCCCTCCTGGCTCGGCCGCCTCGGGGCCAGGGGTTGGAGGCAGGAAGAAGGTCAGAGCCCCTGAGCAGATCAAGCAGGAGGTGGAGAGTGAGGAGGAGAAGCCCGACAGGATGGACATCGACAGCGAGGACACAGACTCCAACACGTCCTTGCAAACAAGGGCTCGAGAGAAGAGGAAGCCCGTGCTGGAGAAGGACCGGAAGCCCAAAGGGCCCAGGTTCACCCCCGTGAGCATCTACGAGGAGAAGCTGCTCCTCAAGCGGCTAGAAGCCTGTCCTGGGGCCGTGGCCATGACCCCGGAGGCCCGGCGGCTGAAGCGGAAGCTGATTGTCCGGCAGGCGAAGAGGGACCGGGGGCTGCCGCTCTTTGACCTGGATCAGGTTGTGAATGCCGCACTTCTGTTAGTGGACGGGATTTATGGGACCAAAGAAGGAGTTTCCAGGCTTCCAGCTGGACAAGCCATGTACAGGACGACCTGTCAGGACTTCAGAATCCTTGACCGGTACCAGGTAAGTGTTGGCCTCGCTCTCTAATTCCTGGGGCTGCAGCTCCTGGCGATGTGGAAGAAAACATCAAGGCAGAGAGGTACAAAAATGGCTGGGCTGTAATTTTTTTTATTTGTCCAATATGAACATCCTTTCATACATCTGAGTTTGGATTTTTGTTTTCCTTTTTGGGATTCCAGAAGGAACCTAGATGTTTTCTTTGTATCTCTTAGTCCCTGAGGGTGGCTGTACATGGTTTGCATTGTGGCTTTGATGGACAGGTTTGTTGAGGACATACAGCATACTGGACACTGAGCTGAGCAGGAGTGAAGGCCTGTGGACATCTGTGGACATCTGTGTAGTTAGGTGACACTCTGCAAAAAGAGCAGCTGGGGTCAGCGTGGGTCAGCGTGGCCGGAGGATGCCTGTGTGTGAGCACTCCCGGGAACAGTTGATTCCACCCAGAAGTTCTGGAATCGCCTTCCCACAACAGGAGCAAGACGGCTCCTCTCCTGTATCTTTGCTGGAGTTTGCTACTAACCATCCTTTAACTGGTTTTGCTAATCTGATGGCTGTAAAATGAAGCCTTGTTTTTTATTTATATTTCTTTGATGACAGGTGAAGTTAAACATTTTTCCTGTTTCCTAGTTGTTTGTGAATTGCCTGTTTGGACTCTGCACATTTTTCTATCTACTTCTTTGGACACTAGTGGGTCCAGTCTTTGTTGCCAGTGTTCTGATATTACTCAGTGATGATACCACATGTGGGGCTTTTCTTCCCTGGGGCTGGGCCTTTGCTCTGTGGGCCTTGCCATTTGAAATGCTCTTTCTTTTTTTTAAAATAATAATTTATTTATTTATTTGGCTACATTGGGTCTTAGTTGTGGCACGCGGGATCTTCTTTGTGACATGCAGGATCTTTAGTTATGGTATGCTTGATCTAGTTCCCTGACCAGGGATTGAACTCAGGCCCCCTGCATAGAGAGTGCAGAGTCTTAGCCACTGGACCACCAGGGAAGTTCCTGAAATGCTCCTTCTTGAGTTCTGGAATTTCCTGGCTTCTATTTTCTCTGGTTTGTCTCTTTAGAGCACCCCTCTTGTTTGGATATTGGACGCTCTAGACCAGAGATTTGCAAGCCTTTTCCGTAAAGGGTCAGATAGTAAGTAGCTGTGGCTTTGCAGGCCAACCCTGCTGTGCAGTGTGAGAGCAGCGTACATGATACATGATGAATGGGCGTTGCTGTATGCCAATAACATGTATTTACAAAAGCAGGCTGGATTTGGCCTGTGGGGTCTGTAGTTTGCCAAAGACCCTTGCTGTAGCTGGATCCCCTTAATTTTCTTTATTTCCCAATTTCCCAGCTTTTCTTTCCTGGGAAGTAGTAACCTGCCTGCCTACATCCTAGAAGCCTCATAGGGAGGACCAGGAGCTGACCACACAGTTGTTAAACTTCACCTGAATTTCCCTGTTTTCAGGATAGAGCTTCCACCCTTGGCTGCCTCAGAATCTCTGGAGCCGCCAGAGTCTAGCCTGCCCCTGGAGGGAGGAGTCATTTCTGGATGTGAACAGCAGAGGTGTCATTGGAGCTTTAACCTCTTAACTAAAGAGATTCTCAGTCCATAGCCACCCTGCTCACCCTCAACTTTAGCAGGACCTGATGCCCCTGTTGCTGCGTTGTCCTGGGGCACCGGCTCTGGCATGTCTTCACCACTGCCTTAGGTTTTGGCTCTGCTGGTCTTACTCACTTGCCACTTACTCACATGCTTTCGTTGCTGTCATCTGCTCACCTCTTCTTTGTTCTCATAGGTTTGTCTTTTTAATCCCTATACTTAATTTTTAAAAGTATGAAATGCATCATACCCATAGAAGAATGCATAGAACATATGGATGTAATTTAGAGGTTAATAAGAGAAATAACTATGAATCTAGCTCCTGGGTTAAGACACAGGGAGCGCATTAAAAACACCTTAAAGATCCTTCTGGGCACTGCTTGCTCCCCCCAGAGGGAGCCACTTTCTGACTTTCAGAATGTGAAATTTAATTATTTAATTAATTATTAAATTAAGTTAATTAATTAATTTAAATTTAATTTTAATTAATTAATTTTAATTAATTAATTAAAAATTATTAAATTAAATTAATTAATTATTCCTCTGCCTTTTTAACGTCTTTATCCCTAAACAGTGTATTTTTAGTTGTTTTTTTTGTTTGTTTGTTTGTTTTGGAAACTAAGTAGGAAGCACAGATGGAGCTGTGTAAGGAAATTGCTGCTATTAGATGAAGGCTTCCAGGAGAAGATAAACTTGATGGGCTTTTTGGGTCACTGATGTAGATTGAATTGTGTCCCCAAAAGCGTATATTGAAACCCTGACCCCTGGTGCCAGTGAATGTGACCTCATGTGGAGATAGGGCCTTTGCAGGTATAAGTAGTTAAGCTGAAGTCACACTGGAGTAGGTTGGGCCCTTAACCCAGTGTGACTTCTGTCCTTACAAGAGGAGAGACACACAGGAGACATGCCATGTGATGACTGAGGCAGCTTTTACAGCTTTTAGAGTGATGTGTCTGCAGATCTAAGGGGCAGCAAGCCTTGCCAGCCACACCAGAAGCCAAGAGAAGGACATGGAATAGATTGCCACCCAGAGCTTCTGAGAGACCATGGCCCTGCTGGCACCTTGATGGCTGGTTTGGGCCTCCAGAACCATGAGAGAAGGAATACATACAATTCTGTTGTTTAAGGCCCCGTTTATGCAGTGTTGATGCGGCAGCCCCAGGAAACTCGTCCAGTCGTGTTCTGGCTTCAGCTGCCGTGCCGTGACCCCTTCCTGGGGAAGTCGGTGGCTAAGGTCGTTAAGGAGTCCTGGGAGCCTGAGCATCAGCGGTCTACGGTGTGTACCAGGGAATGTGCAGAAATCTGGTCGGTGGGTGGGGGGTCCCTGTCCTGCGTCAGGGCTGCTGTGCTTCCCTCCAGCTTGTCAGAGGTCAGGGCGGTTATCTGTGGGGTAAGTGTCCTCCGCTGACCCAGGGAGCCCATGGAGGGAGCAGGGGAGCCTCACATGCATTGTGAACCAAGCTGAGCACGGACAAGCCTCCTTGGGTTTACAAGACGGTCCAGTGGGGCAGAGGCTTAGTCTTGGTAGCCTCAGGATGTCTGCCCCTTGAGTCACACTTGTTGCTCTGTACTGGCCGCCATCGTGGTCCTGGCATCTACCCTTGCCGGAGCCCCATCTTCCCCTCTGCTGGATTGAACCCCCTGTTTCCTGCTCCCCATCTTTACTTTTTCATAGGTTTACTCCCTTCTTTAGTGAAGCACATCCTAGTGGCTTCCAGAGGAAAGCTGCCTGGAAAGTAAACTTTGAGACCTTGTGTGTCTGAAAGGCCTTGAACTTAGAGCCAGAAATCCCCAGCTAGCGCTGGGTAAAGCTGAGTGCCAGCTTAGCAGCAATACTGGAAGGAAGCCGGCAGTGGAGCAGTGCTTTCAGAGTCTTCGGGAAAGCTAGGTTGAACAGGGACTTCTAGGCCAGTGAGTCCTCTGCTGAGGACCCCCAGTGTCACTTCCTTTAGACCCTTAGGCCAGTCAGAGTCCCTGTAGAAGACTCTTCAGTCTCGGAACCCTTGTGGCCACCGGGAGAGGGGGTCTCAGCCTTCAGCTGGTGCAGGCCTCACCCCTCAGTGTCACGTGAGCTGCCCGTCCAGAGCCTGATCAGGCCTTCTGTAGAGCTGGGCCCCAGACTCCTGTTGGGGGAGGGCAGCCACCCCGCGGGTGGGAGTGGGGTTGGAGGTTTGGGGCCTTCCTGCTCCACCCACAGCTTTTACCTGCTCCTTAGTTTTTCCCAGTTCCAGAGGAACCTGGTGCTGCCACCTGGGTTAATTTAGGATTCTGCAGTACTGGTTGGGCCGGTTCTCACTTCACTGAAAGCCAGCTTGGGATTTTGGCTTTAAATCTGCTACTTTGTGTCCATCTGCTTCCCAGTTACTTTGGTTTTCTCCTGATCTTTTTGTTCTTGCCTGCTTGTCTTTTTTTTTTTTTTTTTTTTTTTTTTTTAAGTCAGTTTCTTGTAGTTGGGTTTTGGGAGGAAATAAAATTGGATGTTTGTGTTTAATCTCCCATCTTAACCTGGAATTTTAGTATCATTTTAATGCAGTTACATAGGCGTGCAGCCATAAATGCATTTGTTCAATTCATTCTCCTTCTTGTCTTCTGATTGATATATTCATAGCTATAACTGTCTCTATGATATTTTAGCCATGACTCATGACCTTTGAAATGATGTGATTTTTTTTATCAGTCAGTGCTTAGTGTTCTGTAATTTTTCTCAGCATTTCCTCTTTAACCCAAGAGTTTAGTGGTAAATAACTCGTAGTTTTCTTAGATACATGAGAATTTTTACAGTATCTTTTAGTAATTGATTTAATTTCTAATCAAATTATATTGCAGTCAAAGAAAATAGTCTATGTGATGTTGAATCTTTTCTATAAAGAAAATTGTATGTTCTATTTTTATTCTTTTTATAGGTCCTAACCTAAGACATGTATTGATTTTTCTCTATTAATTTTTTAATATTATCACGTGCTCTTCACCCTGCAAACAAAAAAATACCTTTGCGTGCTCTCCTTTGCCTTTTTTTTTTTTTTTGCGGTATGCGGGCCTCTCACTGTTGTGGCCTCTCCCATTGCAGAGCACAGGCTCCGGACGCGCAGGCCTAGCAGCCATGGCTCACGGGCTTAGTTGCTCCGTGGCATGTGGGATCTTCCCGGACTGGGGCACGAACCCGTGTCTCCTGCATCGGCAGGCAGATTCTCAACCACTGTGCCACCAGGGAAGCCCTTGCCTTTTTTCTTTTGTGTTGCTTGTTTAGGTACCAGTAAATCTCACTAAAGTGTTCACTCAGTCTCACATCCCATTGCTTCTTCTGGGTTAACTTCTTGCTAGAGTACTTCCTCTAATAGTTCTTTAAAATACAGTCTTTTTGAGGTTAATTTTTAAACCAGTATGCCTCAGAAGGTCTTCACTTCACTCTTGCATTTAAATGCTAACATAGTTGGATATAAAATTGTCATTTTGTTTTTTCTTTTAACATTTTAGCATTATTACTCCATCATTGTCTTGCTGTAGTGTTGTTCCTGGAGCCACAATGTCAGGCTTACTCTTGTTTCTTTGTAGGTGGCCTCCTTTTTTATTGTCCCATGTCCTGGAAGCTTTCTGAGTTTTCTCTTTGTTTTTGATCTTGACTTGTGTTCATGCATTTCAAGTGTTTTTTGCTCTCATTTATCTTGCTCGGCACCTCTTCTCTTTCAATTACACGTGTCCGACATGCTTCTTGGCATTTATCCTCCTTGTTCTATGAACTCCTTGGGACTGTGGTTTTGGTTTGGTGTCTCACTAACTTGGGGAAATTCTCAGTTGTTATTGCTTCAGGTGTTTCTTCTGTTCCTTTTTTCCTCTTTCTGCTATTCCCATTATGCATATATTACACCTTTTGTAATTGTACCACAGTTTTTGGATATTCTGTTCCATTCTGCCTTTCTTCCCTTTGCTTTTCAGTTTTGGCAGTTTCTGTTGACATGTCCTCAAGCTCAGGAAGTCTTTCCTCAGCCACATCCAGTCTACCAGTGAGCCTATCAAAGCTGTTCTTCATTTCTGCTGCAGTGGTTTTGATCTTAGCATTTCTTTTTTATTCTTAGAAATTCCATCTCTGCTTAAATTACCCATCTGTTTTTTCATGTCCTCTGCTTTGTCCATTAGAGCCCTTTAACATGCTAATCATAGTTATTTCCAGTTCAGTAATTCCAACATCTCTGTCATATCTGAGTCTGGTTCTTATGCTTCTGTCTCTTCAAACTGTGTTTTTGTCTTTTAGCTTGCCTTGTAATTTTTTGTTGACAGCCAAGGATGGTGTCCTGGGTACAAGGCACTGTGGGAATAGGCCATTAGTGATGTGGTGGGGAGGTGTTCTACAGTCCTCGGATTAGTCCTCGGATTGGTCCTCGGTCTTTAAGTGAGCGTGTGCCCCTGGGCTGAGACTCCACAAGGGTTTCTCAGTTTTCCTCCCCAGTTAAGTGGGACAGGGTGGCTAGAGGGGGCAGGGGCTGGGTATTCCCTTCCCTCAGGTAGGTTAGGCTCTGGCAGAATAGTTTTGCCTGAGGGCAGCTTCGTTAACCAGCACAGATACCCTGACAGTTCAAAATGAGCTGCTCCCAGTGGCAGCAGGAGGGGATTTTTCTTTGATCGTCACAGTGAGCACCTGGTAGAGCCTCCTAGAGGTAGATCTCTTGCAAGTGCTGGGCCTCCCTGGTGTCTGTTCTCTCAGACTTGTCCCCACTGAGCCTCCAGCAGTTCATCGATTGCAGGTAAGGTTTTCCCCTCCCGGCACTGCTTCACGAGGCTTCTTACTCCAGTAGGTTGTGAACCTCTGTATCCACTTGTCTGTCTCCAGTCTGTGAGGCAGCGGTTTTCCCTGTGACCTTACTTCTCTGATGGGTCGGAGAAGTTGTTGATTTTTAGCTTGTTCAGCCTTTTCCTTGTTATGGTGGAGTGAGGACTTCTGAGCTCCTTACATGCAGGACTGGAACCCGAAGGGAAACCATGCTTCTTTATTTTGGGAAATTCCTCATCATGCTCTTTAAATACATTCCTCCTTTATTTTTTTCCTCCCCTTCTGGACTCCTAATATGAATGTTGACGCCATTCCTTCTTTATCTCTTCATTTGGTTTTTTTAAGAGACCTATCCTTAACATTGTTTGTTGAGTGCTTACAGGCAGACCTCAGAGATATTTCGGGTTCAGTTCCAGACCGCTGCATTAAAGCAAATACTCTAACAGAGAGAGTCATGTGAATATTTTGGTTTCCCAATGCATGTAAAAGTTATGTTTACAGTATAGTGTAGTGTATCAAGTGTGTAATAGTATTATCTCTAAAAATCCAATATATATACCTTAATTAAAAGATCCTGTATTCCTGGGGCTCCCCTGGAGGTGCAGTGGTCAAGAATCTGCCTGCCAATGCAGGGGACACAGGTTCGAGCCCTGGTGCAGGGCTAAGCCCGTGCGCCACAACTACTGAAGCCCTTGTGCCTAGAGCCCGTGCTCCACAAGAAGAGAAGCCACTGCAATGAGAAGCCTGTGCACTGCAACAAAGAGTAACTCCTGCTTGCCACAAATAGCGAAAAGCCTTCATGCAGCAACAAAGACCCAGTGCAGCCAAAAATAAAAATAAATAAAAGAAATAAATTTATTCTTTTTTAAAAAAGATACCTTATTCCTAAAAAGTACTAACCATCATCTGAGCCTTCAGTGAGTTGTAATCTTTTTGCTGGTGGAGGGTCTTGCCTTGATGTTGATGGCTGTGGACTGATCATAGGGACTGTGGCAGTTTCTTAAAATCAGTCAACAGTGAAGTCTGCCTTTTTTTTTTTTGCGGTACGCAGGCCTCTCACTGCTGTGGCCTCTCCCATCACGGAGCACAGGCTCTGGGCACGCAGGCCCAGCGGCTGTGGCTCACGGGCCTAGCCGCTCCGCGGCATGTGGGATCCTCCCGGACCAGGGCACGAACCCGCGTCCCCTGCATCGGCAGGTGGACTCTCAACCACTGCACCACCAGGGAAGCCCCAAGTCTGCCTTATTGATTGACCCTTCCTTTCATGAACAATTTCTCTGTAGCATGAAGTGCTGTTGGATAGCATTTTATCCACAGTTAGAACTTCTTTCAGGATAGGAGTCAGTCATCTTTAAACCCTGCAGCTGCTGCTTTGTCAACTAAGTTGCAATATTCTAAGTCCTTTGTTGTCATTTCAACAGTTTTCACAGCACCTTCACCAGGAGTAGATTCTAGAGTAGTGTTCCAGGCAGAAGCTGGTGTGGAAGCAAGGGAGAGGAAAGGGGTGGGGACTGTGCGCATCCACGGCTTTCACAGACCTCACCTTCCCATTTAACCTGATGCTGTTTCATGGGCTCAGGGGCTGCTGTAATCTCTGCTGCTTTACAAACCAGCCCAAAACTTAGTGGCTTAAAACAGTAACTATTTAATTCTTCTTCTGAGTCTGTGGGTTGACTGGCTCAGCTGGGTGTTCTTCTCCTTCATGTGCTGAAGGAAGGGGCACCCTGTGGCTCCACTCAGCTGGGAGCTGGGTCTTCCAGAGCCTGTCTCTGTGTGGCCACCAACCCTTCAGTGGTTGCGCCTGGGCACCGTGGCAGCTGGGGTCGAGGAGGGAGGAAGTGGAAGCCGCCGGCTCCCTTATGGCCTGGGCTCAGAAGTCCCAGAATGTTACTTATGCCATGTTCTGACTGGTCCAGCCTGCCCCAGGCCTGCCAGATTCCAGGGGAGGGGACATTGACTCCACTTTTCCATATGGGGAGACACTTGTACCTTCAGGCACAGGAGGAAGCATTGGGCCATATTTGGAAACTCTATACCACAACTTTGAATTTCACTTTGAAATGCAAAGTCCTGGAAGAATTTCAGAGTTGGCCTTTGAAAGTTTTGGTGTCCGGTTTGGGAAAGTAATCAGAGCAAATTATTAAGGAAAGAATTCTTGCTTTTCTTCCAACAAAGTTATTTTCTATGCTAAGAGCAAGCTGTTTCTACAAAAACAACTCAGGTTTCTAAACTTCATCCAACCCTTGGCAAGCCACTTTATAAATGTGCCTTAATCTTTCCATCTGAGCTCTTTGCTTTAAAACCCTAATTGTCATGGTCTATTACGACATGACCGAGGGCCCTGGAGCAGCAGTGTCTGGAGAGCAGACATCTGCAGCCCTTTTGTGGGGACATCCTCTGGAGGAGTAGGACTGCGTCCCCCTTGACCGGTCGGGCCTCTCCGCTCATGCTGTGTTTTAGGGATGATAATCTGCATCAGTCCTACTTTTGTCAGATTTATTTGGTAGAGACATATTGTAATAGATCCACATACAGATGCAGCAGTGATTGACCCCCACGCACCTGTGATAACAGAGACCACTCATGAGACAGGAGGCCTATGTGTGTTACCCCTCCCCCCTGATGCTTGGACTGGTGAACATTTGATGAGTGGATTGACTGTGCCTTTATAGACAACATGAAATCTGGAGAGGCTGTAAATCCAGGGATCAATTCTGCATTTCACCTGTCTAAATCTCTTTTAAAATCTTTACAAAACTTTAAAATTTTAAAAATTATTTTGCTTTTAAACTATTAAACCGGGATTAGTTTTTCATACCATTTTTATATAAAGGTACCTATGAAGTTTATATTGAACCTTGAACTTTCCAGTTAAGTCCTGTGGGAAGACTTACTTTCTGACACATTAAAAAAATGTTGTAAGTACTACTTATCTGTGGAAATTAAACCAATCCTTTGAGTAATTTTATTTTTATATAACTAGCATGTCTTTCTCATAGACTGCCTTGCCATCCAGGAAAGGATTTCGGCACCAGACCACGAAGTTTTTGTACCGTTTGGTGGGGTCGGAAGATATGGCTGTGGACCAGAGCATTGTCAGCCCTTACACTTCTCGGATCCTAAAGCCTTACATCAGGTATACAGAGAAGAACTGTGATGTCGAGTGTGTTGCAGGGAGTAATGTTTGTGGTTTTCAAGCCCTGTTCCCCTGTTGGAGCGAATAGAGACCAAGACCTGTGAGCTAGCATCAGCAAGGACCGAGTCTGTGCTCTGTGTTCAGTCTCATCCTTGGCTTGTTTCAACGGTACATTTTTGCAGAAAGGATGGCCCTTTGAAAGAAACATAAAAGACAAGGATAAGTTAACTCTGTTAGATTTCATTATGATTATCATACTCATTGTTTTGTTTTAGATTTCAAAGTTGTATATATATTTAGTGGTCTGTGAAATGAAAAAATGGGATGATGTCTAAGTCAGGCCTGTATGTGGACTGCTGATGAGTCTCCTTGTGTAGGCAGCGCCCTGGACGCTGAGCTGGCCAGAGAGGCCCCCAGTGCTGGGCTGTGCATGATTGACAGTTGTCTCTGCTGGCCATGCTTGCTCTGCAACCCCCAGTCATGCAGTCCTTCTGGCACAGCCCCGCCCTCGCAGACGCGGGGAAGCAGCATGCGAGCCTCCTCCACCTCCTGGTCCCCAGCTGTCCTGGCAGGGTTGGGCCTTCCTCTCCTGGGCTCTGTCCTGTGTCCCAGCACTCCGAGCGTTGAATTAGGATGCTGTTTCTGTTTCCCCATTCTGTTCATCAAGGCTCACCAGCACTAGTAGAGTTCCTGGCAGGTACTGAGGGGTTGGGTCTGACGAATGTTAATAGAATGAATTTTAAATTTCATACCAGAAAAGTATTGTAGCTGTTAAGTCAGCCGCCATATAAAGTAGTGCAAATTAATTTAAAATTTAAAGCAGATCAAAGAGTTTCGTGAATCAAATGGCTGGGAGTAATGGGTATTTTTCTTGACTTCAGTTTGTTTATTTTCTGGGTTCTGGAGGCGTGATTATGAAACAAAGCCACCCAAACTGCAGCTGCTGTCACAGATTCGTTCCCACCTGCACAGGAGTGACCCTCACTGGACGCCAGAGCCGGATGCACCTCTTGATTACTGCTATGTCCGGCCAAATCACATCCCGACGATAAACTCCATGTGTCAGGAGTTTTTCTGGCCTGGTATGTTCTCCCCTCCCAAACTAGGCAGATCCATTTTCTGTGTCATTCACTTTAGCAGTTTTAAAAATTAGCGTACGTCGCGTGACCCCCAAAACCGTATATGATTTCATTCAGTTTGTCTCTACTAACATAGAAATATTAAAATATAAACATCTCTTTCTTTCCTAAGGTCAAGAAGAAGCCAGCAGTTAAAGTAATAAACAGTGTTTTTGTTTGTTCCTCTTCCCTGTTTGTCTCTGGTTCCAGAATAAATGATTCACCCTGTTTTGCTTCCACATGTGTCTAGATCCCAGGTAATGTCCATCAGCACCACACAAGCTGGTATCTTGGGTGTATTTGGACACTTGTCATTTTTGCTTAATAATTCTGTGTGCTTTGTGTATTTAGCTGGTCCTTTTGAGAGTGTTAGCACAGCCAAAAGTTGTTTTTATTTATTTATTTTTATTAATTAATTTATTTCTGGTTGTGTTGGGTCTTCGTTGCTGCGTGCGGGCTGCTCTTTGTTGTGGTGCGCGGGCTTCTCATTGCAGTGGCTTCTCGTTGTAGAGCACAGGCTCTAGGTGCGTGGGCTTCAATAGTTGTGGTTCGCAGGCTGTAGAGCACAAGCTCAGTAGTTGTGGCACACGGGCTCGGCGGCATGTGGGATCTTCCGGGACCAGGGCTCGAATCCGTGTCCCCTGCATTGGCAGGCAGATTCTTAACCACTGCGCCACCAGGGAAGTCCCAAGTTGTTTTTAAAAAGCCAAATACCCCAACCACAGACTTTGAAAATAAGAATAAATCCAGTGTGATTCGTGATTTTATCAGCCTTAACATATTATCTCTGAAGCCATCGATTAAAGGAATACAGTTTCATTGCTAAATATAAACACGTTCTTTGTGGATCTGTTTTACTGCACTGCTTTGGAGTGTAAAGGAAATAATACTTGTCTTCTAGGAGCTGGATGAGATTTTGTCAGGATGTCACAGTGCACGTGGTGCGGGCTGGGATGGGGCTGGAAGGAGCATTCTGGGAGTGTCTGCTACTTCCTGCCCCTACACTGGGTGCCTTCCAACATGGAGTTATGTTATATTTTACTCCTTTGTTGTAAAATGTGGCATTCGTACTAAAGAGCTTGTCAGTTTTCTGTGTATGGGTGGTCTCGGGATCTTTCCTCAGCCCCCTGGGGTCTGGGTATCTCTCATCTTACCCAAGGCAGATACCGAGGCGGGGCGCTAGGGTTGCGCCAGCTGGCACTCGCGGCCCCGGAGGCTGAGTGCAGTGCTAGGTGCGTCCAGTTCTGAGCTTGTATGCTCTCTCCTACCCACCCTGTCCTGCTTCCCTTCTTTTAACATATGTAGAAGTAGACCAGGCGATGCTAATTTTGATATTTTCTAAAATTCACTTTTTTATTTTTATGATCTGAATGTGTGGTGTCTATGGTAATGTCTCTGTCTCCAGTTTGGGTGTTTTAGCACGCAGATGCAGCTGAAAGCACAGACTGAGTGGCCTGTTGCTCACTAGCCCCCGAGCCCGGGCTGACCCTGCTGGCCTTTCTCCGTAGGTGTTGACCTGTCCGAGTGCCTGCAGTACCCGGACTTCAGCGTTGTCGTCCTCTATAAGAAAGTCATCATTGCCTTTGGCTTCATGGTCCCAGATGTGAAGTACAACGAAGCATACATTTCATTTCTATTTGTCCATCCTGAGTGGAGAAGAGCAGGGATCGCGACTTTCATGATTTATCATCTGATTCAGGTATGTTGTCTCTGCGCACTGTCTGCCCACCTGCCTCTGGGCTTCCTTGAAAGGCTTGGAGGAGGAGGAGGCCAGCGCCAGGCGACGCCAGTGAAGAGGAGCAGGTCTGGGTAGCTCATGAGGTTATTAACACCCAGAGAGAAGCCTTCACCCTCTAAAAGAGGGTCACTCCTCAGACCCAGGTTTCAAAGAAATCAGTTTGTGAACAGGTGTAGTAAATGAAATGAGGAAAGTACCACAAGTGGGAGCCTAAAGCACTTGTACCGTCCGTATCGTAACTGCTGCTGCTCTTGGAATCACCACTGCGGTGACTGAGAAGTGAAAGTGACTTTTAGTTCTTAAGTATTTTTAAACATTTTAGCAAAACTATCAATCAGTGGTATGTGCATTCTGTTAATGCTGCTTGTTTTTAATTTTACTGTTGCTCTGAACCTTCTCAATAATTCATCCTTTGATATATCTGTATCACCTTTGAGGAAAATAGACCATATATTTATATACTAACACCAGAAAAACATGCAAGGATTTTTTTTTCCCCAGAATTTATCTGGTAGCTTATTTAGAAACCATTGGATGTGGAGCATTGTGTGTCACGTGGGCAATATTCTTTTTAAATAGAAGATGGAGATGATTCAGTGTTTTTTTTATTTCAGTTTTTAATGAAACTTGCTCAATAATTGCCCGATGTTGGTGAGAACCTTGAGAACCCTCTATCGAGGAATTGCGTTCTCCTCTCCTCTCTTGGCAGTTAATGTGAGGCTGTCTCCATTATCCCCGCCACACCCCGCCTTCACCCACCCTGTGTGCAGGGCCGACCTCCCCCATCCACCCTCTCCTGGCAGGATGGTCACAGGCTTCTGCCTCCTCCTTCACTAGCAAGGGCCAGTGGATAGGGCAGGGGTGTTGTTCTGGTGTCACACTCGGTCCTTACTGAGCCTCCCTGGCTGGGAGGAGGAGTGTCCGTCTTTGTATGTGGGTGCCTGGCCCCCGGCCAGACCATAAACCCTGGCCCAGACACAGTACCACCCAGACGGTCAGTTGTGCTCGGCTACGGCGCTTCTGGGACTGTGCCAACTTGCAGCGTAAAGAGGACTATCATCCTTGGTGTGCTTGTAGTTCTTTCTTGTCCTGAAAATGCCTTTGGGTGCAGAATGTGCGGGAAGCAGGGAGGAGAAGGTATGTGTCTGCCTTTGACCTGGGATTGTAAAATCTCAGGAACTCATCAAGTCCAGGATCTCAGTACCTCGTCAATAAAGAGTAAGTTCTGAATTTATGTGACTTTCGGGGTACTTTCTTCTGTGTAGCTAATTAAAGAATCTAAGAACTTGCCTAGACTTGACAGAGCAAGCATTATTACTCTTTTCCCCTAGGATCAGGCCCATGCTAAATGCAGAAACCTCAGTTCTGAGAAGTTTGGAAGTGATGAGAGAGTGTCTTTGGGATTCAGAATGTCTGTGTAAGGTATTCAAGTTGTATAATTAAACAGAAATCTTAATATTTCATATCTGGCTACATAATTTAACATATTTTCTAGAAGGTCTAGGTAGGGAATTTTTACGATTCCCTTGCAAGTTGACGTCTAGTTTTTTTTTTTTTGTTTGTTTGTTTGTTTGTTTTTTTTTTTTTTTTTGTGATACGCGGGCCTCTCACTGTTGTGGCCTCTCCCGTTGCGGAGCACAGGCTCCGGACGCGCAGGCTCAGCGGCCATGGCTCACGGACCCAGCCGCTCGGCGGCATGTGGGATCTTCCCGGACCGGGGCACGAACCCGTGTCCCCTGCATCAGCAGGCGGATTCTCAACCACTGCGCCACCAGGGAAGCCCTGACGTCTAGTTTTTATAAGCAGAATGTCTCATCTTGTCCTCTGTTTCTTCAAGATTGTTGTGATGTTGGTATTGATACGCTTGATGTATTTAAATGCAATTGAATATAAAACAATTGACAGTGAAATATCCCTGTTGGCTCTTTGCTCCAAAGAGAAAAAGAACACACCCAGCTTACCGTCTGTTTCCTTGGTCTTGAACGTTTCGGCGCATTGTTTTGGTGGCAGCCGAGAAGGGTCAGGTTTCCTGCTGTTGCTGGTGCTGCAATGTCTCTGGTTTCTGTAACTGACTGCCTACACTTAAAAGTTACTTCACCCACTCATTTTCCCTCTGGCTTTTTCGTTTTCACCTTGTGTTTTCCCACTCTTTCGGCAGACCTGCATGGGCAAGGACGTAACCCTTCACGTCTCAGCGAGCAACCCTGCTATGCTGCTCTACCAGAAGTTTGGATTCAAGACTGAAGAATATGTTTTAGATTTTTACGATAAATATTACCCCTTGGAGAGCATGGAGTGTAAACACGCGTTCTTCCTGCGGCTGCGACGCTGATGTGAGTGCACGCCTTCACAGAGGGCACACGTGCTTGCAGAGAAGGGATGTCAGTAGACCCCCAGTGGCAGGTGCTCGCTTCACTGCAGGTTCTGATCTCAGCTGAGCTGAAAGCAGCGTGGGCAGTGGCGTCGGTAGTGGGTGCCTCTTCGGCTGAGTCGCTGTCCAGCCCTTTCTGGACAGGCCTTTGCCCACACCTTGGACTCCACGGTCAACTAAGACTGGCAGGTGTGCTGTCCTTTGCCTGACAGCCTGTCGAGCCAGGAAGGTCCAAACTGATGTTCTTGGGGAGAGAGATTCTGTTCTGTTTATAAAGTGTGAGAAATGTGATTGCGGTTAAGGGTTCCTGCGGTGCTTCCTTCAGAGGCACCATGCTGTCCTGGGGTGGTGCGATGATCACACGGGGGACGCCAGCCCGTCCCAGCCTGGCTGTGCTGTCACTGAAGCCAGCGGGACCCCTTGGGCACTCGCTGACTTTGGTCACGGTGTTCGTGTGTGACGTCGCCTCAGCTGTGCCCCTGTGAGCATCCCCCACCGGGGCCCTGGCCTGGGAGGCGGGGTCCCGTTCTCCCCTCCTATGGCCGGGAGTAGCTGAGTGGCCTAGCATTGCAGTTGTGCCCCGGATGGAGGCGAGCTGCGGTGGGAGGGGAGCTGGCCGTGGATGATCCCGTCTTGTCTGTAGAACGAGGCTGTTGGTGGGTTTGTGAGTGTTGGAGCTGGACTGTCAGGTGTTTTTGGATTTAGCAGGAACATTTCCAGAAGTATCCGATGTTCTCAAATAAAAATCTTTCCTTGTGACAACCCATGGCCAGAGCTTCAGTCTCATCAGTTTGCTTTCAGACTCTTTTTAATTAAGAGTAGTTCTTATCTTTTGGGGACATGAATCCCTTTGAGAATCCAAAAAAGGCTGAACACTCTCTAGAAAACTCTGCACATTTAGAAGTTTGCATTGGTATTCTGTGGACCACAGGCATCTCTGTTCTGGAGGCTGTGCTTAGAGGGAGCTTGAATCCCCTCGTTCCAGGGGAATGTGTGTCGCCCCCGCAGGAAGAGTCTGCAGCTGTCCTGTCGCTATCTCTTATAACCTGGCTGGGATCGGGGCTCCCTTTCCCCTCCCCAACATGAGGCCCTGGCTGGACACGCGGAGTCACTCAGGTGCCAGGATCAAAGCAGCGATGGTCAGCCTCCGAAAAGGAGTCTTCTGGGCTCCTCCTCACCCTCTCCCCTTCCAGAGGGTCAAAACCAGTATTTCCCAACCTGACCCTGCGGGGACCCCCAACCGGCTGGGAAGGGCCGGCTGTCACCTGCCGCTTGCTTGGCCTAAGGTTTAGGTTCTTTAGATTACAGGTATGTTATATTCTGCTATCTGAGTGTGTCTGTTTTATGGCTAAAGTGATGGAGTTTTTCACTCCAGAGCTCGAGGAAGAGCTGACACTCGGGGAAGACGGGCGGTTTGAGCCCCAGCCCGTACGCGCCCCGTGTGTGTATGTGTCCACAGACCTGCCGTCTCATACTTTCCTCCGCAGTGAAACTCCAGGGCTTCAAGACAGACCAATCTGCACTCTGAGTTGACACCTTATAGTTTGTGTCATTTTGAGAGAGAACTTCCAGGTGAGGGTGAGTGGTGGCTGAAAAGCAAATATACTGCTCGTATGTTCACATTTGGCCAAAATGTCTAGTATTCTAGTTAAAGTGAATGTGGCTAAAGGCTACATTAAATCAAAGGTATGTCTAGCAGAAGGTAGTGGGCTCCAAGTGGGATGGAAAGCAAAGACCTGATCTCAGAGGATAACAGGAAAAACAAGAATTGCTGGCAACTGGGGCCTCTGGGGTGTAAGCCTGAGGCGGGGCCTCATGTCCGTGCCACTGCCTGCCCTGAGCAGCACCCAGCACCCAGCCAGGTGGGCTCTGGAGTAGGCAGCATTGAGCAGACAAGGTACAAGGTGCTAAGAGTAGGAAAAGTGTCAGCCCTGTTCCTGAGCTCTGAATTCTCCCAGCGACTCCATGAGGTGGTCGTACTGTTGCCTCAATTTTAGGGAAGGGAAAGTGGGCTTGAGAGGATGAGTAAGTCCGTGCCAGGGCACACAGATAGAAAGCAGAGGACAGGACCCCAGTCCTGGCTCTGGCCCCTCCCTGCCTGCGGGGCATGTGACGTTGGGGAGGAACTCTCCGCGGGGCCTAAGGCCCCTGGACCCTGATAGGTGGCCTGGATTCAGAGCTGATTCGCTTCCCACTCTGACCTTCCATGTTTTCCTTGCTGGGCTCCCAGGTCAGGGTCTATGGTCATGTGCAAAGGCAGGTGTGTGTCAGTGTGAATGTTTTTTTGGGGAAGGGGCCTGAAGCTTCATGAGACGTTCAGAGGGGTGTGTGAGCCAAAAAGCAGTAACAAGCCCTGTTCAGACTGGAGGGAAGACCTTTCTGGAGCCAGCTGGGTGGTTGGAGCAAAGGTTCAAAAGGAATGACTCACCAAACGGTATCTTAGAAATGTTTTATTTTAATTTTGACATAATTTCAGTCTTGACAGAAAAGTTACAAGAGTACAAAGAATTCCCAGGTACCCTTCATCCCAGTTCCCTAAATGTTAACATTTCACACGTTTGTGCCCCCTGTACACATATGTGTGTGTGCACATGCACACTTTTTTTCTGAACCATTTAAAACTAAGTTGCAGATACTGTGCCCCCTTTACCCTTAATAAAAGCTAGGAATGTTCTTACCTAACTGCTGTACAGTGACAAAATCAGGGAAGTTAACCTTGATCTCTTGCTGTTAATGTACAGACCTAGTTCACATTTCACTGATTGTCCTAATACTGCCCTTTATAGCAAAAGAAGATCAAGATTGCGTGTCGCATTCAATTATCAGGCTCCTTTTGTCTCCTGTGATCAGGAACCGTCCCCAAGTCTTTGTGAATGTGGACATTTCTGAAGCGTCCTGGCTAGTTGGTTTGCATAGTGTCCCAGGATTTGGGGGCATCTGCTCTTTGCTCCTGTTCAGGTTCTGTAGGCACTTGGGCAGGAATACCATGGACATAAGTCCCGTTTCTGGCAAGGTTAACTTTTAGCTAAGGCAGGCATGGTTCACTTCGCAAATATGTGTCTTATGGAGAGGTTCACTGAGGATATGTCAGTACCCTGCTACTCAGACTTTGCACCCCTGGTCTTAGTATCCAGACAATGAATGGCATCTTAGCCTTCTAGGTTCATATCTCCTTGAGGAAGTGGCTTTTAGAGTGGGGTCCGCAGTGACCTGAACTTAAGTGAGGGCCTGCCTGTCACCCTTCAGTAAGATGCCGGCAAGAGCTCCTGCCTCCCCAGGGGCACAGCAGGGTGTCCTGGGTAGGTGGGCCGGGCACTCAGTGTTAAAGGTGGCGCTTCTCAACACTCACCAGGACTTCTCTGATGACCAAGAGGCCAAAAGATGTCTGTTACCTAGTGCTACGTACGGAACCACCACAAACTCTAACCACTTAACACCATAGCAGTTTCTTTTCTCTTGGGATTCTGAGGGTTTTCTGGATGGTTCTCTCCATGTGGTGCCAGCTGGGGCACTGGGGCAGCCCCTGTCATCTGGGAGCTCAGCTGGGGTGCTGGCCCGGGGGGCTTCAGTTCTCTTCCTGCCTCCCCGTGGGACTGCTTACAACACCTCATGGCAAGGTAGCTGGGTTCCAAGAAGGAACCTTCTTCCAGCTTTCCAGGAAGACAGACCCCACTGCAAGTGCTTCTCAAGCCTCTGCTTGCATCGTGCTTACTGCTGACCCATCAGCTGGAGCCAGTAATGTGACCAAACTCCTAGACCACGCCAGAGGGAGGGCTTCACAAGGCCAAATACTGGGATATGTGGTTCCTGAGGGGAGGGGGGTGGTGAGCACTAAAGTATAGTCAGCCACAAGGGTCATTATGGAAAAGCCTCTGAAGTTGTGACACCCAGAGGGCAGCTGCCCAGCTTGGAATTGTTCACCTTTGGGGCAACTGCGTGGGCTGTAGCTGGTGGACACCTCATCCATGCTAGGAAGGCAGTGAGGGCGTTTCTCGTGGCCAGAGAGCATGCAGGAGCTCTAGGTGGCCACAGTTTTTGTTTTTGTTTTGTTTGTGGGCCAGTCTGTAGAGAACAGGAAGGGTTGAGACAGTTTCAGATAGATTTCTGGTTAGGCCTCTTCCTGAGGCTGGCTGAGGCTCCCCCTCAGGATTGGAGAAGGCTTCCCCTTCCATCCATCCCATTTTATAGTAAATCATCCCTCCTTCCTTTTAAAGTTTTATGGAGGTGTAATTTGCATACTGTAAATCACCAATTTTAAGTGTACAGTTCAGTGGTTTTTAGTAGATTTATGGAGTTATCACTCAATCCAGTTGTAGAACATGGGGCCAGAGAGGCCCCTGGTGCTCATTTGCAGTCAGTCCCCACTCCTGCCCCAGCCCGGGCGACCACCAGTCTGTTTTCTGTCCCTATAGATTTGCCTTTTCTAGACGTTACATGTCAAATGACCCTTTTTGCTTTACTTCACGTTGGCTTGTTACCAGCTACCGGAGAGGCTTCTCTAACGTAGCAGAGCCCATTGCTTTAGATATTTTGGTATAAATCCTACAAGGCCTTTTGTCTTATGCACATACATATGCCCTGTCATTTTTTTTTCATATACTAGTTTTTAAAATGAACTGTGATCATATTGTATATCTTGTTTTATAAGATATATGACTTTTGGGGTTTTTTTTTAAGGTGATCACAAATAACATTCCACATTGTCGTATGTTCTAAAAAATCATATATGATAGAATTATATTTTGTTATAGGCATGTACCATAGTTTAACAAATATCCCTTGTTTCCAATTAATGCAATCATACCAACAGGCTAAAGAATAAAAATCACACAATCATATCACATGATACATGACAGAATCCAGTACCCATTCATGATAAAAATTCTCAGCAAAGTTGGAATAGAGGGGAACTTCCTCAACTTGATAAAGGACTTATGCAAAAACCCTACACCTAAACATCATACTTAACCGTGAGAAACTAGAATACTTAGAAACTAGAAGCCCTCCAGCTAAGATGGAACAAGACAAGGGTGTCCTCTCTCGCCATTCCTTTTAACATTGTACTAGCTAATGGAAGTTCTAGCTAATGCAAGAAAATGAAATAAAAGGTATACAGATAGGGAAGGACGATATAAAACTGTTTGTATGCAGATGACATGGTTGTCTATGTAGAGAATCTGAAAGAATTGATAAAATGACCCCAAAATGGAACTAACAGGTGAATAGCAAGATTACAGGATATGAGGTTATTTATACAAAAGTCAGTCACTTTCCTATATGCCAGCAATGAACTAGTGGAATTTGAAATTACAGACAATACCATTTACATTAGCAGGTATAAATCTAACAAAATACGTACAAAATCTATATGAGGGAAACTACAAAACTCTGATGAAAGAAATCAAAGAACTAAGTAAATGTGGTGATGTACCATATTTATGCACAGGAAGACTCAACATTGTCAAGATGTCATTTCTTCCCAGCTTGATCTATAGATTCAAAGCAATTTCAGTCAAAATCCCAGCAAGTTACTGTGTGGATATTGACAAACTGATTTTAAAGTTTATAACCAAAAGACCCAGAAAAGCCAGCAGGATATTGAGGGAAAAGAACAAAATTGGAAGACTGACACTACTCAACTTTGAGACATACTGTGAAGCTACAGTAATCAAGACACTGGTATTGGTGGAAGAACAGATAGCTAGATAAATGGAACAGAACAGGGAGCCCGGATATAGACTTCCATAAATATAGCCAGCTGATCTTTGACAACGAAACAAAGGCTATACAGTGGAGAAAACATAGTCTTTTCAACAAATGGTAATGGAACAGCTAGGTATCCACGTGCAAAAAAAAAAAAAAAAATCTAGACATAGATCTTACATCCTTCACAAAAATTAACTCAAAATGGATCATATAAAACTGCTAACATAGGAAAAAATCTAAATGATCTAGGGTATGGTGATGACTTTTTCGATACAACATGAAATGTTACCAAGCCAAAACTTGGGTCCACTCGCTGGTGTGCAGTAAAGCCAAACAACTGACACCAGGTTGTGGTGAAAAAGCAGCATTTATCACAGGGCACTGTACAAGGAATCCGGGACAGCTAATGCTCAAAGCACGTGAACTCCTTGATGGTTTTCAGCAAAGCATTTTGAGAGGTGAGGGAAGGGAAGGGAAGGGAGTCCCAGGGTAAGTGATCAGCTCTGATTGGCTGATGGTGAGGTCACAGGGGTTCACATGATCAGTCTTTAGGCTCTAGTAGGTCTGGGGGGCTATGTACTCATGGTCATCAAGTAGTTAAGCTGTTCTATCTAGTGGGAGTTTTGGCATCTGTAGAACAACTCAGGAAATGTGCATCAGGTACTATTATTTAGGTACTTCAGAGAGGGGCTGAAGCAGAGGATGTGGGGGGAGGGGTCAGTCCCAGGGAAGACCCCTTAGGGTCCTGGTTGGTTCCACAAAGGCACAATCCATGAAAGAAGGATTTTCTAAGCTGGACTTCATTAAAATTAAAACTTTGCTGTGTGAAAGGATACTGTGAAGGAATTAAGAAGACAAGCCACGAACTGAGAGAAAATCTTTGCAAAACACACATCTGATAAAAGGACTGTTATCCAAAATATACAGAGAAGACTTAAAACTCAATAATAAGAAAATGAACAACCTGATTTTTAAACAGGCAAGACACCTCAACAGACACTTCAAAGAAGATACACAGCAAACAAGCATGTGAAAAAATGCTTCACATCATGTTATCAGGGAAATGCAAATGAAAACAATGAGATGCTACTACACACCTATTAGAATGGCTCAAATTCACCACTCTGATGACACCAAATGCTGACGAGGATGTGAAGCAACAGGAACTCTCATTCATTGCTGGTGAGAAGGCGAAATGGTACAGCTGGTTTGGAAGGCAGTTTGGCAGTATCTTACAAAAATAGATGTACACACTCATCACATAATCCAATAATCACACTCCTCATATTTACCTAAATGATGTTAAAATGTATGTCTATACACAGACCTGCACATGAACCTTTTTTCAAAATTTCCAAAACTTGGAAGCAACCAAGATGTCTTTCAGCAGGTGAATGAATAAACTGGTATGTCCAGAAAACAATATTTTTCAGCACTAAAAAGAAACAAGTTATCAAGCGTGAAAAAACATGGAGGAACCTTAAATGCATATTACTAAGTGAAATAAGCCAGTCTGGAAAGGCCGCTTGCTGTCTGATTCCAATTATATGATATTCTGGAAAAGATAAAACTGGAGACAGGGAAAGGATCAGATTCTGGGGGTTAGGGAGGGAGGGTGGGATTATTAACAGGCAGAACACAGGATTTTTAGGGCGGTGAAAATACTCTGTGTGATAGTATAATGGTATAACGATGGATATACGTCCTTATTCATTTGTCCAAACCCATAGTATGCACAACACCAAGGATGAATTGTAATGTAAACTATGGAGTTTGGATGACAGTGATATGTCCGTGTAGGTTCTCCTGTAACAAAGGTACCATCTTGGTGGGGGATGTGGATAATGGGGCAGGCTGTGTATGGGGTGCGAGGATATTTGCGAAATCTCTGTACTTTCTGCTCAATTTTTCTGTGAACCTAAAACTGTTCTAAAAAATAAAGTGTTAAAAAGACGGTACTGCAATTAAAATGGGCAAATGATTTGACTAGACAATTCTCCGAAGAAGGTGTACAAATAGCCAGTAAGCATATGAAAAGATGCTCAGCACCATTAGTCATTAGAGAAATTCAAATGATATTCACAGAGCTGGCTAGAATCAAGAAGACATAAATAATCAGGTGGCTAAGGCTATGCAGAAATTGGGGCCCCCATACATTGCTAGTGAGAATGTAAAATGGTGCAGTCATGTTGGAAAACAGCCTGGCAGTTTTTCAAAATGTTAAACATAGAATTACCATATGACTCAGCAGTTCCTCTCAGGAGAAATTAAAACATATATCCACACAAAGACTTGTACATGAATATTAATTGCAGCATTATTCACAATAGTCTCCAGGTGGAAACAGCCCAAGTGACCGTCAGCTGATGAATGGATAAACAAATGTGATAGATGCGTACAGTGGAGTACTACCCAGCAATAAAAAGGAGCAAGCGCTGATAAATGCTACAACAGGGGTGAAGCATCATGAATTGAAACATTTCAAAGAAGCCAGACAAAAGAACATGTAAGAAAACATGTTGTATGATTCCTTTTATATGAAATGTCCAGAAAAGGCAAGTTAATAGAGACAGAAAATAGATTAGGGATTACTTGCTTGTATCGCTTCATGTTATATCACAGTCATTTTTTTCAGGTTGCTAAATGGTTTTCATGACCATTCTTTAATGGTTCTATTTTCTTTTTCTTTTAGTGCTCCTCATTAGGATTCCTGCTTTTATATATAACATTGCAGTGAACACATTTGTGCTTAAGGTTTTTTGCCATGGATTGGATTTTTTTCTTCTGGCTAGATCCCAGAAATGGTATTCTTAAGTCAAAAGCTGTGAACATTTTCATTGTCGCTTTCTCATTGCCAACACTGTCATTAATGTGTTAAGGTACCAGTCTCACCTCAAAACTACCAGGATTAGTTATTATCACTGGAAGTACTTGTTGCTAATTTTTAAATAGGCAGTAATTTGCCGTTTAAAAAATTATTAGCGTGGTTGAACATTTTCCATTGTTTGTTTCCTAGTAGCATTCCTTCTTTTACCAATTGTTTGCATCCTTTGTCTATTAATCTCCAGGGAGTAGGGAGATCTTGGTGTTTCTCATCATTTATTCATATGAGTTCTTCCCACAATTGAAGTGGTGATTCTCAACCCAGACTAACTGGCTGGTCCCATCTGGGGAATTTGTGGAGAGGGTCCCTCAAAATTCCCCTTCGTGTGGTATTAAGGAGGGAGGTGAAGGAGGGGGTAAGAGAAGGGAGGGACCAAGGCAAAAACAGAACAACTCAGAGGCAGGTAGGTCCTGGTCCTCAGCCAACCCCGTGTCCTTGTTTTCCCCAGTCCTGGGAGAGCAGGCTGCAGGGAAGAATTGGACATCTGTTCTCTGTCTCTGGGGCCCTTGGCCTGGTTCCCTCGTTTATCTGCTCTCATTAGTCGACGAAGGCCTGGTCTTCCCAGACCGGCCATCCCAGGAACCCCGCTTCCCTCTCTGGGCCCCCCTCCCCAGTCTGACAGCAGACCCCTCTTTCTGTCCACCCAGCCCAGATCCCCTTTTGGGCCTGTTGGAAATTTCTGTCCTCTCTTAGTTCTCAGGTCATTTGAGAGCACACACTGAGGTGTGTGGCATGTCTGTAAAAAGCTTGGCTTATGGACCATTCGGGCCTAAGTCCCGCACCTGCTGCTTGCTGGCTGTGCCTCAGTTCCCTGTTTGCTAAAAACCTGTGATGTGTTGTGAGGAGGACCTGTGAGAACATGTGGAGTACTCGGCAGGCTACCTGGTAGCTGGGGGCCACGGGACAATGGTGGTTACCCTCAGGGAGCGGGGAGACCCTAGTTAAAATGGGGCTGTTGCTTAGTGTTTCTCAGCCTCGGCCACAAAATCGCCCACACCTGGGTCCCGTCCTCCGAGAATTTGATGTTAGCTGGGCTGGGGTGTGGCTTCCCAGCCCAGGCGATTCTAATGGTGGCCAAGGTTGAGATGCACAGGCTGCAAGGACTAGTCCGGGTGTGATCTGCCCGTCATCTCCCGCCCCCACCCCGGCCTCCCAAGGGGAGGCTCCTCATCTCACTTTCCGAAATGCATCCCTTCTCCAAGCCTGAAGGCATACCTGAGCTGGTAACTGACCTTACCTTGATGAAGCCAGAGCAGGGCCCACTTCCTCTCCTGACTCGGGCTTTGATTCCATTTTATTGTCGCACCACTTTTTCTTTTGCACATGTTGGTGTTTGTTCTTTTCCTGCCTGCACGTCTGTGGACAGAAAACCAGACTCGTTGGCTTTTGTGACCCTTGGGGCATCTTGGAGCCTCCCGACTGTAAACTAGTGTTTGGGAAAAGTGCGTCTTTCTCCCCATGCTTGTCAGACATCCCCAGGGCTGGAGAAGATGAGGCCGGGGGAGTGAGGCAGGCTGTGCTCGTGGGCTTGGCAGGATACTTTGGGCTGCAAGTAGGAGAAGCCCCGGCTCAGAGGACCACCCACTGTGGTCTCACCCAGCAGACGTCCAGAGGGAGTGCGTCTCACGGTCACGCAACCATTAGCGTGTTAACCGTTAGCGTGTTAACCACGTGAGCTTGGGCTGGCGGCTTAAACTCAGTGTCCTCATTTGTGAAAAAGGACCGTTGCCCGTGCAGTGAGTTAACATTAGTAAAGGCCTTACAACAATCCCTCATGTGAAGGAAGTGTTTTGTATGTGTCGGCTACTATACAATCAGTCATCGCAGGGCTTCCCTGGTGGTGCAGTGGTTGAGAGTCCGCCTGCCGATGCAGGGGACATGGGTTCACGTCCCGGTCCGGGAAGATCCCACATGCCGCGGAGTGGCTGGGCCCGTGAGCCATGGCCGCTGAGCCTGCGTGTCCGGAGTCTGTGTTCCGCAACAGGAGAGGCCACACAGCAGTGAGAGGCCCGCATACCGCAAAAAAAAAAAAAAAAAAAAATCAGTCATCACTGTGTAACAGATGCGAAATTCTCAGTGGTCCACAGCAATCAGCATTTCTTTCCCGTGCGTCTGCAGGTTGGCAGGGCTTGGCTCGGCCCCTCCCGTTCAATCTGTGCACACAGCTCAGGTCTGCCCCACAGGTGTTCCCCCTGGGTCCCAGGGAAGCAGTGCAGCAGGTGCCGGAGCAATGCTGTTCACATAACGGTGGCAGTGACACAGGATAGAGGAAGAACACCAGCATCGGTCAGGAACTGGCACGATCTCACTCTGCCCCCTTTCCTTTGGTCCAAGCAAGTCCCATGTCCCAGCCCAGTTTCAGCAGGGAGGGGAGGTAAATTCTACTCACGCCAGTTAGTGGTAGTATCAAGTCATATGTCAAAGGACATGAAGAATTAATAAACAGTGTGTCATCGGTGGATTAGATCAAAGATTGTATTAACATTGTTAAATTCAAAATGTTTTCTCATTTCTCTTGTGATTTCTTCTTTGACCCGTGGATTATTTAGAAGTGAGTCATTTAGTTTCCATATCATGGGGGAATGTTTTCATATATCTTCCTACTACTGATTTCTAGTTTAATTCTCTTATGATCAGAGAACATACTTTGAAATATCAGTGTTAAATTTCTTAAGCCAAAGGCTATGCTGTGGTGATGTAATAGAACACCTCTTTTCTTAGAAAATACATGCTGCAGTATTTAGGGGTAAATGTCCATGATGCATGTAACTTACCCTCAGATGGATCAGGGAAGAATTCTGTGTGTGTGTGTGTAGATTGCAGTTAACTGAAGATGGGGCAGGGAACATGCACAGATCATAAAGCTAAAGGGGTAAAATGTTAACAGTAGGTGGATCTGGGCAAAGGATGTATAGGTATTATTTGTACTATTTTAATTTTTGCAACTTTTCTGTAAGTTTAAAATGATCTCCGAATAAAAAATAAAAAGAAAGGAAAAGCTAATAAGTCTCCCCCCTACTCCACTCCTCCAGGTGTGTATGTTTCCATATGCTTTCCTTACCCACACAAACATATACTAATATTTATACACTTAGATGGGATTTTTATCATTTTATTAAAATAGGATTATTCTCAGTGTATTAATTATCGTGCAACTTGATTTTCTCTCTTAACAATACATCATAACGGTCCTTCTAGGTCAAAAAACATAGGTTTAATTTACTTTGAAACAGAGGTTTATAAGTACCACAGTTTCTTCAACCATCCCCCTACTGTTGGATACTCCGGCAGTTTCCAGTTTTTTTGTCACCACAAACGAGGCAGCAAAAACCATCCTTGTACATATCACCCACGGTATTGGTGCCCAGTCCGTGACTCACTTCTGGAATTAGAATTTCAGTCAGAGTCAGGTAGCACCACAAACCCTTTGCGATTCATCATGTTCAAAGCTGTCGCACCGTGGGAGGGAGGCTGGTCTCCGGAGGCCAGCCATCTGCTCACCCTCGTGTCCAGTTGCGCGCAAGCCCAGCATTTCCAAGGCGGGCCAGAATGTCCTCTGGGAAGCTTTACAAAAAAGAAAAACAGTGCCCCCCCCCCCCACTTTTCTCTTTGGACCTGAAGAGACTGCTGGAACCGTCTGCTGTCTTGTGGCAGGGGCCCCATATCGAGGTGGCTGGGGAGTCCAGCATTTCCACGTGTCAGCCAGACCTGGCACGTTCCGCCTAAGCTAGTTCATGCACCTGCTAATTATATAACTTAAAGAAGGTTTTGCTAGAAATTTCAGGCAGAGCCCAGGCTTCTGTAGGTGGGGCCACAGGTGGCCCATGAGTGGCTGGTTGGATTCTCGAGTGGAGACAACTTGTAGTCCAGTTGATGTGGCTGAGATTGTGATCTTCACACAGGACAGTGTCCCACAGCAGGGATAACAGTTAACATCCATGGGATGTTGCCTCGTACCAGGCAGGGAGCTAAGCACCTTCCATAGAGCATCTCGTTTAACTCCCACCGTGACCCTGAGGTACAAGAGTCGTATGATCCTATCGCTTCACTCACCTGTGGCCACAGCAGTTCTGCATGAAACCACCCCAAACCTTAGCGGCCTGAAACAACCACCAATTATTTGCCTGCAATTGTGAGTGAATGATTTAGGCTGGGCTCACATGGGCAATCCTGGCTTTGGCTGGGCTCCTAGGAGCTGAGCTCCTACAGCTCAGCTAGGTTTCTGGAAGTTGGCTGGCTGTTGGCTGGAGTGACAGGGATTTTCATCCACATGGTGTCTCATCCCCCAGCAGGCTAGCCTGGGCGTGTTTACGTGCTGGGGGAAGGGGTGAGAGTGGGAGAAAGACAGAGAGTACCAAGGCTTGCTCAGGTCTAGCCCAGAATCGGCACATCATCACTTTTGCCACATTCTCTTTGCCAAAGCAAATCACACGGTCAGCCCAGACTCAAGAGGTAGGAAAATCACTCCACCTCTGGGTGGTCGGAGCTGCAGTCACGTTGCACAGGGCATGATACAAGGAGGGGTGGAGGTCTGTGGCCATTTTGGTGGTTTACCTCACCGGCTTTTGCAGGTCAGATGAGTCAGGAACAGAGAGGTTACTTAAGTCACCCGAGCTCACAGAGCCAGCAGGTGGCAGGTCCGGACCTGGGCGGGCAGACAGCAGCGCCCCAGCATCCAACCCCTCTCCCATCTGCCCGCGTCCTTGAAGGCTTCCTGACTGCGGAGTCATCTCGCCATCTCTGAAAATCCCGGACACCGAGTCAACCTCAAGGAGAGAATCATCTCCAAAGACCCTTGGCTCCTTGAAGGACAGGCATGTGACAGAAGTTGGAGGAGGTTGTGGGCAGATGGCCCAGCAGGTGGTTGGGGGGTTGAGTGGATGGGTGGGTGGACAGCTTGTTGGCAAGTAGATGATGTGAGAGGGCTGAGGACAACTGTCACCTCATCTCCGCTTGTCTTTTTTCTGAAGTGGAGGAGCAGGAAATAAATCTGAGCCTCCAGGTGGACTTTCTTGGGGCCGTCAGGCTGAGGGCCTGAGGTGTGGGGTCCACACTGGGATGAGTCAGCCTTTCCAATCAGAGGTCCTCTGAGCTAGAGACGGCGAGTGCAAAGTCTTCCTTCTTTCAGAGGAGGGAGAGCCCAGAGCGAATTTTAGAAGAGAGTCTTCAGCGCCAGGGTTTGGGCCGATCATTTCCCAAGTCTCTAGCCCTGTGCAAGGCACCAGGATTCCCAAGAGGACTCTTATATTCAAGGAGTTTACAGTCTGAGTCCCCTCATAGGGCCCTGGGCAAGGCCAGGGACACAGTCTGCAGTCACAAGTCCTGGCTGATGGCCAAGGAGAAGAGAGCGGCCTTCTCCATCCCTCTCTGTGGGGTCACCTGGGTGACTGTGCTGTGGATCCCTCATGTGTGCCCAGGCTGCATGTCAAGTATCCCAGCCCATCCCAAAGGGGTTTGTGGGAAAGGCCTTGACTCTGCTCTGGAAGCCACCCCCAGCCATCAGCCTGCCAGGCGGGCCAAATGCACTGGTTCATAGTTGGTCATGTCACTGTCCATGACCCTGTTTCCTCCCCATAAAACTCTGAGGAGATGGGATGGGGGCCAAGGGACACTCCAGCACCCAGAAGAGGCCTTGGAGAGCAGCAGCCTGAACAGCTGCCTCACCACCTGCCAGCTTCCACCCAGCACCACCAGGCTCTTTTTTTTTTTTTCCAAATTTGTGTATTTTATTGGGTCAGCTTGACGACTTTTTTACCTAGTTATATGAGATACCTAGTTGAAGACACCGGCCCTTTCCAGCACTGCAGAAGGTCACTTGTGCTCATCTGTACTTTCCATGGCCACCACTTTTCTGACCTTTAGGTGAGAAAGTGAGTTTTGCACGTTCTCAACTCATCCTGCATCCCATGCTTTCCCGAAGTTACACTCATCGTTACTCTGCACTGGTCTCTCCCGCCAGGGCTCCTTGAGGGCTCTGGCTGCTCCAGCTGGAAAGCCAATATTCGAGAAGCAAGTGTTAATGGAAAGGAGGGTTTGCTTTATTCCAGTTGCCAGCAACGGGGGGAGAAGGCAGACTGCTGTCCAGAGGCCAACTTCCCACTGCCCATCAGTGGGCAAGAGCTTTCATAGGCAGAGGGAGGGGGCCGCCTGCAGCACAGCACAGTCAGCTCTGACAGTCATCTCAAAATGTCACCGGTGGTCTGATCAGCATCATGTTGATTGTTTTAAGCACAGTCCATCTTCAGTTCCAGGGTTGGTTTGTTCCCATTTCTTTGAGGCCAGTTCTCGGAATTGTGGCAGCTTATGTCATGGCTACAGCCTGGTCATCAGGTAGTTAACTTCTTCAACCTGGTGTGGGTTTTAGTATCTATAAGACAGCTCCCAGGACATGGCTCAGGATATGATCTAAAGCCCTTGAGGAGGAACTAAAGGTCCTTGACTTTGTTTAATGGCTAAACTATTGTTATTTTGTCCTGTTTGACTGCTTTCCTTTGTTTCTATATTTTCTCATTTCTCTGATTAAATTTATTCTTAGGCTAAGGTTTTCTATGGACAAGAAGCAGGTGAAGGACATGGGATGGGGTTGGCTGTAGGGAGGTTGTGTCCTGGAAAGGCCCCCATAAGATCCTGTTCCATTTCAGGAGTTGGTTTTAATCACCTCTGTCCCTGTTGCCCTTCCCCCCAGGCTAACACAGAGCAGGGTGCCCATTGGATGTGCCTTCCATGAAGCCCAGCCTGCCTCTGTACAGCACAGGGTGATGGGTAAGAGCACAAACTGTCTGCCTTCCAAGTCCTGACTCTCTCACTTACCACTGTGTGACCTTGGGCCAGTTACCTAACCTCTCTGTACCAAACTAGGGAGGATAGTATTACTTGCGTTACAGGATCACTGTGATAATTAAGTGCATCAGTATTTATAAAGCTCTTCCAAATGGGGCATAGTGAGGCTGTTTAAGTGTTTGTTAAACGAAGACATGAAAAAAAAAGATAGTTTCCACCTGAGCAGCTGAGGGCACGGTCTAGCCCTGTTTTTTGACCACCATCTCCTGAGTCAGGAGTTAGCAAATTATAGCCTCCCTGCCACCAGGTCTTGTAAGTAAAGTTTCATTGGCTCACAGCCATGCTTTCTGGTTTGTGTGTTGTCTAAGGCTCGTTCACGCTGCAGTGGCAGAGTTGAGTGGTTGCAACAGAGGCCATTTATCCTCCAGCCTTTTGCAGAGTGAGCTTACTGACCCCTGCCCTGAGTCTTCTAAACCCACCATCAACCATGGTCTGCTGCAGCTTCAATGCAAACTGCTCTTACCTGGGAAAAAGTGGCTTCTGTGGATGTCACACTTTTAAATTCCTCAGCTGTCCTCTCTGCACAAACCCCTTTGACCCCCAAGGGTTTCCTTGGCCTTTATCCTGGTCCTCAAGAGCCCCTCAAGAGGCTCAGAGGTGGCCCTTTGTTGGGCTGGTGGGTGGGTTTGAACTGTCATCTCTGAGTGGGGACAGGTGAGAGAGGTACAGACATGCCCTTGGGGATTAAAGTTCCACCCAGAGCTGCCACAAGGGCCACAGTCCTGTTTAAGGTAGGCTGTTAAGTGTTGGCCTCAGGGCCAACTCTGGAGCTTGCATTCCTCTGGCACTTTCCACCAAGCTTGCTTGCAGATTACTCAGGAAGGCGCCAGAGAGTAGATTGTGAGATGCAATTTATTATGTAACTCTGGAGCTAGTCTTCGCAGGCCATGGGTTTACTGGGGCATCGCTCTGGGCCTTGCAGATACTCCCATTACTCCTGGAAACAGACCCACCCGCCATTCACAGGCTCCATTTCCTGGGTCCTATTGCCAACAGGAAAACAAAACTGAACCAAAGAAACCAGCATGAAGGCAGAACTTACTTCAGGGGAGGCGTGTAGGGGGAAAAGGACAGCAGACCTTAGCATTTCAGTAGGAAAAATCCACTCAGATATCCCTGGGTGGGTGGGAGTGTACATTGGAGCCACCTTTCGGGAAGGCAAATTGCAGTATGTACCAAGAACTTGAAAATAGTCCCAGCCTTTGACCCAATCTACCCTCTGGGAGTCAGTTATCACCACAACCATGGCGTGTAGCAAACCACCCCCAAACACAGATTTACAATCATAAACAATTTTCTTGCACGCGAGTGTCAAGAGCTGTGAAGGGTCTCAGATGTTATCCTATTTCCAAGTTACCAAGTGAGCTGGCCTGTTTCATGGGGCCTGGTAGGAGAAGTGAGTCTTCTGGGTCAAAGGTGAGGGGTGTGGTTTGTTCACCTCAGACATGGCAGTAGCCAGGGCTTCAGCATTTGCCCCAGTTCTTCACGTTCTGATTCTCACACGGCAGCGCAGTTAGGACAGGGGACACCTGCACACAGTGGGTGACACTAGAAACACACAAACATCGATTCAAGGTGGGTTGTAGACATAAAAGGCAAAACAATAAAGCTTCCAGAAGAGCATCTTGAGATAGACAAAGAACATTAGCCATTTGGCCCTGATTCCCAGTCCAGGCAGCTCTTGGCGAGGCCAGGCCAGGCCACCTCCGGGCCACTGGGTCTGCTCATTCCTCCACCCGTTCATTCATCACAAGTTTTCTGAGAGGCAACCATGGACAAGGCCAACACACAGCAGTAAAACAGAAAAGCAAAAACATTAACCATGAAGGAAAAATTGATCAATTGGACTTCATTAAGAGTTTATTTCATGTAGCTTGATGGTGTTCCAACTTTGCTGGTGGGGCACAGGGATTCTGAGTTATTTCAGAAGATGAAGAAAGAGAGAGCATCCGCTTGAGAAAATTAACAAGGTGACCCTGGCAACGCCCTTGGTGGGCCCAGCTTCCTGGCTGCTTGTCTAGGGCTCTCCCCTGCACCGCCAGTTGTACAGCGTGAGGGCCTGAGACCTGGCTCTGTTACTTGTCGTTTACTAGCATATCACCCTACAGAGTTACTTCACTTGGCACACGGCAGTGATGGGAGATGGAGGGCCGGCACTGGTGCTGGCAGCCACCCCAGCAGAGCCCTGCGCACTGGCTGTTCACATCTGCCGGCAGAAGCCATTGATGGACTCCATGACCGCAGTGCCACCACCCAGAGGCTGACACAACCATCTGAAAATGGAGTGAGTCAAAATGACTCAGTCTGCAAATGCTTCATTCAAAGCTGAGTTTTTAAACCAAAGCACAAACCATGGCAAGTAGGACTATTAATTCAAAGGAACAAAAAGAAAAGCTCAACCTTTATGTACTTATTTAGAACCACCTACCAATGTAAAAGCAAGACCTAACTCTGCCGTCTACTAGAGGTAAATTGAAGTGTAATCAACCCGCATGGCTGGATGTCCTCACCCAGTGAAGAGTATCCTCGGGTGGCTGGGTCCTGCCAGCTGAAGAACAAGTTATCAAAATAGAGCAGATCTCTCTAAAAGCAGCAGGATTCAAGGGGAAGGGACAAAGACCTTAACAGAGAGTCAAAGATTTGTGCCATTTAAAAAAACTGCCACAAAGGATGAAACTACCTATCTTATAGGCTGGTGATGAGGATTAGTGTTGAACATAATGCAGGTAGGTATTAGGCAGGTGAACGCATAGTCACTAGTATGATTATTATGGCTGTTAAGTAGTGAATGATTTGCATGTACCATCTAGTCAGTTCTTTTAACTGTGACCATCAGAACTTCAGTATCATGTAGCTTTTCTGCATGAGGTGTTCTGAAGCTGAGTGTCTTGGGTCAGAAGCAGACTCTGGGCTGAGGACTTGAGTGTTAATGGTTTATTAAGGATGCGCTTCCTGGGAAGACATGTGTAGGAGTAAGGGAAGCAGAACCGGGAGGGGTCAGCAGCTCTGTGCTTTCAAGTTAAGTCCTGTGGCTTCATCCTGGGGGCTCAGGAGTGTAAGTTATGCCTCGGAGTTTCCCCGACCTGAGACAAAGGAATTCTGGCATCCAACAGACGTTGTCTGGAGGGCTGCGCTTTGGGGAGAGTATTAACTCCCAGATGCTTCTACCAGTACTTTACCAGCTTTTTACCAGGAACACTGCTCTAGTGAAGAGTATCACTGTGAATCATGGAAGCACATTCAAGGGGTGATAGCCAAACAGTTAAAGGGATGCAGAGGGGTCTGGGAAGAGCCCTGACAGGCTCTACTACGCTTACTAAGCGCTATTAGGTTGAAGAGACATCAGCAAATGGTCTCCTTTCATGCTGGTTAGGAGAGGAACCAACATCTGTTCAAAGGCCACCATGTGTGAGGCCCCCCCCAAGAGAGCATTTAAAAAAAAAAAAAAACATCGAAGTCGGGGATTTCCCTGGTGGCGCAGTGGTTAAGAATCCGCCTGCCAACGCAGGGGACATGGGTTTGAGCCCTGGTCCAGGAAGATCGCACATGCTGCGGAGCAACTGAGCCCATGCGCCACAACTACTGAGCCTGTGCTCTAGAGCCCACGAGCCACAACTACTGAGCCCGTGTGCCACAACTACTGAAGCCCGCGCACCTAGAGCCCATGCTTCGCAACGAGAAGCTACCGCAGTGAGAAGCCCGCGCACCACAACGAAGAGTAGCCCCCGCTCACAGCAACTAGAGAAAGCCTGCGTTCAGCAACAAAGACCCAATGCAGCCAAAAATAAATAAATAAATAAATTTATTTTTAAAAATTATAGAGAGGTAAAGAAACACAAGAGTTCTACTCCTTAAAAAAAGAAAAAAATAAATACTTCCTTTGCAGCAACCTCTCTCAATGCTGGGAAAATAGTATCTATACCAAAAGCCTCAGGTTTAAGTCAATTCTAAATCTGGCCTAGGAATCCCTGTCGTTGCTATGGGACTTCCTATCAGTCAACAGGGACAAAAAAAAAAAAACAGTTTCAGGAACCTAGAAAGCAGGTGGTGTCTCTGCATCAGCCTGGTTTTATGCCCGCTCTGAGCCCAAGGCTGACTCATGGAGAGGGTTCTCGAACCTCAGTCTTCTGTTTTATAATCTGCTTTGATTTTTCTTGAACACCCCCTGGCTTCTCTGCCAATCCCCATGGAAAGCATGCCCAGGGGTGCCCTGTCTCATGCTGGGACAAGTTGACAGCGCGTGGAGGCAGAGCCACAGGCTGAGGAGCCTCGGGACTGGGATTAAACCAGCCTCTCACTTCTTCACCCCTGCCTGCAAATAAGAAAACCTCTGAGCTGAAGGGTGGCAGGTCCCCGCTGAGGGTGATGATTCTTGGGTCATCTATGTTTTTCTTGGCCAGAGGCCAGAGCCAACATAACCCAGGGAACATTTGCAGAGAAAAATCCTTATGTTTGCTTATTTTGCTTTCTTGCTCTTTCTCGTCAAAATTTAAACAGTGCTGAGGCTGAGAATGAGCAGATTGAGGAAAAAATGGCAACAACAACAATAACAACCTGGAAAGTGAGCTGGCGAGGCCTGTTGGCTGGGCCGGCAGACTTGGAGGCCCTCCGGAGGTGGTGACTTTGACTTTCATTTGAATCCCTGCCATGTTCTACCATCTTTTCCCTTACCTTTCCCATCCTGGGTTCTGCAGTTAAGGTCCAGAATTGAGTGCTGTTCAGAGCACAAGACCTCAGGTGAACAGAGATGCAATGCAACCATTTTCTCCAGTGTCCTAAGGAAGAGAAACCCAAATTCAGCCAAGTGGATATGTCTTCTGAGGCTAAGAAAAATGCATGTGTGGAGCTTGCATTCTCAGAGATATTGTTATGACCTACTATGTGCCATGTACTGTTCTAGAAATTACTTAAATGAACAAAACCACAGTATCTAAACTAATTACAGAGTTTCTAAATGGCGGTGATATAGAGGTCTGGGATATTATTTTAGTCCTATCATACAGATATCAATAATTATATTTTGTTTTATTCATGATTAGATACCAATATCATTTATGCTTCTATTCTAGGACTAGGACAGGGAAAATGCAAGATGAGCCTGAAGTATCTTTTTTTTTTAATTGAAGTATTGTTGATTTACAATATTATCTGTTTCAGGTGTACAGCATAGTGATTCACAGTTTTTAAAGGTTATACTCCATTTATAGTTATTATAAAATATTGGCTATATTCCCTGTTCTGTGCAATATGTCCTTGTAGCTTTATTTTATACATAGTAGTTTGTACCTCATAATCCCCTATCCATATCTTTTTTTTTTTTTTTTTTTTTTTTTTTTTTTTGCAGTATGCGGGCCTCTCACTGTTGTGGCCTCTCCCGTTGCGGAGCACAGGCTCCGGACGCACAGGCTCAGCGGCCACGGCTCACGGGCTTAGTTGCTTCGCGGCATGTGGGATCTTCCCGGACCAGGGCATGAACCCGTATCTCCTGCATCGGCAGGCGGATTCTCAACCACTGCGCCACCAGGGAAGCCCCTTTTTTTTTTTTTTTTTTTTTGCGGTACGCAGGCCTTTCACTGCTGTGGCCTCTCCCGTTGCGGAGCACAGGCCCCGGACGCGCAGTCTCAGCGGCCATGGCTCACAGGCCCAGCCACTCCGTGGCATGTGGGATCTTCCCGGACTGGAGCACGAACCCGCGTCCCCTGCATGGGCAGGTGGACTCTCAACCACTGCACCACCAGGGAAGCCCCCTGATCCCTATCTTGCCCCTCCCCCTTCCCTCTCCCCACTGGTAACCACTAGTTTGTTCTCTATATCTGCGAGTCTGTTTCTTTTTTGTTATATTCACTAGTTTGTTTTATTTTTTAGATTCCAAGTATAAGTGATATCGTACAGTATTTGTCTTTCTCTGTCTGACTTATTTCACTTAGCGTAATATTCTCCAAGTCCGTCCATGTTGCTGCAAATGGCAATATTTCATTCTTTTTTTGTGACTGAGTAGTATTCTATTGTATGTATACACCACATATTCTTTATCCATTCATCTGTCGATGGACACTTAGGTTTCTTCCATATATTGGCAATTGTAAATAGTGCTGCTGTGAAGACCCTGAAGCATCTTGTGGTGCCAGTAAGTAAGGAAGTATTTGAAAAGGGTGGGGATGTGTCAGTGGCTGACAGAGCTCCTAATGGCCAAAGCTGGAGCAATTGAAGCAATGAAATAAATAACAATAATGTTGGATTATAACCCACAGAATAAAAAAATCCATAAGCACATATTGATATGAGTAAATAAAATTTAAAGAATCAATAAATAAGGGAGAAAGGACAGCTCTTCCTTATAGGAGAATTCTAATTAATAAATGTAGAAAGAAAAAGGGAAACAAAATCTCCTTGAGAAAACAAATCTAATAATTGTCAAATTCACTGATGAATCCTAAAGTAGTCAGCAAAAGTTTGAGGAAAAACAGGATATTTGTAATCTCAAGTATCTCCCCCAAGATATTTATTAATTACAAAGAGAAAAACAGTAACTTTATGGTACACAAATCCAGGACACAGCACCATAACTAAATGACCAAAGGCAACATCACTATAAAAAGATGTGTCAACATGTTGCTCCCCTGACAGGATACACTGAGGAGGGCACAGTGCCTCAGCGTTCCTGCCCAAACACTTCACCTGCATCTGATGCTGAGACAAACCCAAACGAGGGATATTCTACTATGTAACTGACCAGTACTTTTCAATAATGCCCAAGTCATGAAAGACAAGGGAAGGGACTTCCCTGGTGGCACAGTGGTTAAGAATCCACCTGCCAATGCAAGGGACACGGGTTTGATCCCCGGTCTAGGAAGATCCACATGCTGCGGAGCAACTAAGCCCGTGCGCCACAACTACTGAGCCTGTGCACTAGAGCCTTCAAGCCACAACTACTGAGCCCGTGCACCACAACTACTGAAGACTGCGTGCCTAGAGCCGGTGCTCCACAACAAGAGAAGCCACCGCAGTGAGAAGCCCGTGAACCACAACGAAGAGTAGCCCCTGCTTGCTGCAACTAGAGAAAGCCCACACGCAGCAACAAAGACCCAGTGCAGCCAAATATAAATTTTTTTAAAAAAACAAGGGAAGACAGGAACAGTCACAGATTCAAGGAGATTAAGGTTACACGACATCCAAATGCAGTAGTGGGAAAACTGCTCAAGTCCAAATAAAGTCTGCAGATTGGTTAATAGTATTGTACCCATGACAACTTCTTAATTTTATATGGTTATGTTAGATAGTAACATTAGGAGAATCTGGGTAAAGGATAAGTAGTAAAACTTTTCTCTAAGTCTAAAAAAAATTTGTTAAAGGACAGAATACATTTGAAAGTAGGTCTATTTTATGTCTCATAGAAAAAGATTTAGCAGGAATTCCTGGCAGTCCAGTGGTTAGGACTCCATGCTTGCACTGCACAGGGAATGGGTTCCATCCCTAGTCGGGGAACTAAGATCCTGCAAGCCATGCATTGTGGCCAAAGAAAAAGAAAAAAAGAAAGATTTATCTTTAGGTTCAGAATGGTCTGGTTTTACAAAACACCTGTTTATCATGGACTTCGGGTCGTTGAGAGTGGCAAACTTGTGTGTCTGTGTCTGTGGAGAAAGAGCCAAAAACCAACTGTCAGTGTAGCTGAGACTTTCCTTCTTGCTTTGCCCCTTGCTGACTTGGTATTTCCAGGTTGTTTTGGTTTTCCATATTTGTACAAATGAACCCCTGGCTCAAAAGTATTACAAATAATTACAATTCTTTGCATGCGGTAATGTGGCTTATACAGTACCTTGTTCTTAAAAAAAAAAAGCCGGGGGCTTCCCTGGTGGCGCAGTGGTTGAGAGTCCACCTGCTGATGCAGGGGACGTGGGTTCGTGCCCCGGTCCGGGAAGATCCCACATGCCGCGGAGTGGCTGGGCCTGTGAGCCATGGCTGCTGAGACTGCGCGTCCAGAGCCTGTGCTCCGCAACGCACAACGGGAGAGGCCACAACAGTGAGAGGCCCGCGTACCGCAAAAAAAAAAAAAAAAAAAAAAAAAAGCCGTACAGAAACCACTTGGTGTGCATTTTGTTTACCCAAAATCAGATGTCATGTTGACCCTATAATTTCTTGCCTCACATTGGCACATTAAAGTCCTCAGACCACATCCAGAAAGACCACATCCCTCAACACAATGCTTCGGTTACGTGGACCCAGCTGATGGAAAGGAAAATAGAGAACAAGGGAGTTTTCCCTACTACCTAAACAATTAGGCCCTTCTGAGAGAAAAACATCAAATTTCAAGTAACCAGAAAGTTTCACAGGTCATTGTGGTTATGAAAATCACTGCAGCCAACAATTAGCAGAAAATTTGGATGCTTTTGTACCATCAATGAAACAACTGAAAAGAGTAGATTCCCCTTTTCTACCTTTGGTAAGCTTTTCAAAAAAACATTTATTTTTAAGGAAATTGTGTTTTTAACAAAGTCTCTGTGTGTTCTTTATTGGTCTATGAATAATAACACTGGTCAAGTAGGGAAAAAGTGGCTCCAGGCAGGGCCACCACGAACAGTTGTGCATGTTGTGTACTGCAAAAAAAAGGCACCCTGATGAAAGGCTAGTGAGGCTGAAACCCTTCCTTCTCTCTGCCTTCCAAGCTGCATGCCTGTAAGGTCACATCTACCCAGAGGAACGGTTGCCTGATTCTAATTACACAAAGGTGCTGAGCGGGCTAGTATTGGCTCTAGCAGTAGGTGTGGTATGACCGGTGTGGTGAGCAGATTGGGAAATGCAAGTTTGGTGTGACAGGAAGAATTTTTATGATCTATGAGTAGATCTTAACTATTTTACTGTTTTATGGCAAATATTTCTTTCTAAACCCAGTGTTTTTGTTGAAAAGGTAAGACTCTCTGCTATCCCGGAAACCTACCATATTCCTCATATAGCCTTCAGAAATTTCCTACACGCTCACACACATACACAGATACAAATTTATACAAATGACAGCTTATTATTATATCCTTTGCTTTTTTAATTTTTAAATTTATTTATTTTTGGCTGTGTTGGGTCTTTGTTGCTGCAAGCGGGGGTTGCTGTTTGTTGCAGTGCACGGGCTTCTCATTTCAGTGGCTTCTCTTGTTGTGGAGCACGGGCTCTAGGCGCCTGGACTCAGTAGTTGTTGCTCGTGGGCTCTAGAGTGCAGACTCAATAGTCATGGTGCGCGGGCTTAGTTGCTCCGCGGCATGTGGGATCTTCCCAGACCAGGGCTCGAACCTGTGTCCCCTGCATTGGCAGGTGGATTCTTAACCACTGTGCCACCAGGGAAGTCTTCCTTTGCTTTTAAAAAAATATTAAATAATATTCTTTGTATTATTCTGATAAAATATACATAATATAAAATTTACCATTTTAACCATTTTTAAGTGTACAGTTCAGTGGCCTTAAGTACATTCACATTGTTGTACAGCCATAACCACTATTTTTTTTTGGCCATGCTGCAAGCTTTGTGGGATCTTAGTTCCCCGACCAGGGATTGAACCTGGGCCCCTGCAGTGAAAACACCAAGTCCTAACCACTGGACCGCCAGGGAATTCCCATAACCACTATTTATGTTCAGAATTCTTTCGTCACCCCAAACTGAAACTCTGTACCCATTAAACAGTAACTCCTTATACCCCTTCCCCCCAGCCCCTGGCAACCACCATTCTACTTTGTGTGTCTATGAATTTGACTATTTCAGGTACCTCATATAAGTGAAATCATACAATATTTGTCCTTCTGCATTTGTCTCATTTCACTTCAAATAATGTCTTCAAGTTTCATTCAAATAATGTCTTCTATATTATAGTGTATATTAGAACATCATTTCTTTTTCAGGCTGAATAATATTCCATTGTATGTATATACCACATCTTGTTTATCCATTCATCTGTCAATGGACACTTGGTTTGCTTTCAACCTTTTGGCTACTGTGGATAATACTGCTGCGAACTTGGGTGTACAAAAATCTCTCCAACAACCCTGTTTTAGTGCTTTTGGATATATACCCAGAAATGGAATTGTTGAATCATACAGTAATTTTATTTTTAAGTTTTTGAGGAACCACCGTACTGTTTTCCAGAACAGCTGCACCATTTTACATTCCCACCAACAGTGCCCAAGTGTACCAATTTCTCCACATCCTCACCAACACTTATTATTTTCTGTTTTTTTGGTAGTAGTCATCCTTGTTGGTGTGAAGTTGTATTTCATTGCGGTTTTGATTTGCATTTCCCTAATGATTAGTGGTGTCGAGCATTTTTTCTGTGCTTATTGGCCATTTGTGTATCTTCCTTGTTGAAATGTTTTCCCACTACCATTTGTTGAAAAGCCTGTCATTCCCCATTGTATGGTGTTGGCACCCTTGTGAAAAAATCATTTGACCCTATATGTGAGGTTTATTTCTGAGCTCTCTATTTTATTGCAGTGGTCTGTATGTCTGTCTTTATGCCAATATCACATTGTTTGGATTACTATAGCTTTTGTAGTAAGTTTCAAAACCATAAAGTATGAGTCCTCCAACTTTGTTTTTTTTTCCTCAAGATTGATTTAGCTTATTTGGGGTCCCTTGAGATTCTACATGAATTTAAGGATGGATTTTTCTATATCTGCAAAAAATGTCATTGGGATTTTGATAGAGAATATATGGACTCTGTAGATCACTTTGGGTAATATGAACATCTTAATGATATTAAGTCTTCCAATCCATGAACATGAAACATCTTTCCATTTATTTGTGTCTTCTTTAGTTTATTTCAGCAATGTTTTATACTTTTCAGTATGTAAGTCTTTCACCTAAGACTAAATTAATTCCTAAGTATTTTATTTTAAACTACTTAAAATACTTAATTCCTAAGTATTTTATTTTTAAAATATTCCTATTTTATTCTTTTTGATGCTACTGTAAGTGAAATCATTCTCTTAATTTCCTTTTCACATCGTTCATTGTTAGTGTATAGAAACACAACTGATATTTGTGTGCTGATGTTGTATCCCGCTCTCTTACTTTTTAAAAAGTATGCATTGGGGCTTTTTCACACATTTAATATTTAGACATACCTCATCATACTCTGGATAGCATTTCATTGTGTGGATATTCTAGACCTGAGACCAAAGCGACCTATTTTCATACTTGATCTGAGAATAGTTTTAAAGTAGTACCTACATAATAAACTCTAAGTTGCCTCTATAGCCTAAAATACTATCTAGCCCTTTAAGAAAAAGCTTGTCAATCCCCATTCTAGAACACACTTGGCCAGACTCCTGTTGAAAGGCCATTTGAATTGTTTCCAATTCAATGCTATTATAAACAATTCTCATTTATTGAATTTTGCCCTCAGGTGTATCTATCTGTAGGTAAATCCCCAGTAGAGGAAGAATTGCTAGATGAAGAGCTACATGCATTTTAGTTTTTCACAGTTAACACCAAAGGGCCCTAGAGAGCAATCAGAACCATTTACCCCTCCGCAGTGCCTTTCCCTGCATGCTTACAATGTGAATTATCCATCTTTTTAATTTTTATTGTCTCATTGGAATATCCATTTCTTTCATTGTAAGAAAGGTTGAGCACCTTTTCATTTATAAATCACCTACTCTTGTCTTTTGTTCCCTTTTCTTTTGGATGTTGGATTGTCAATATTTACCAGCTCTGTTTTTAAATAACAGTTCTTTCAATATTAAGGCAATTGGGCCTTTTGTCGTATGAGTAGCGAATATTTTTTCCAAGTTTGTCATTTTAAAAAACTTCTAAAATAAGCATTTTTCCCTAAATAAACATTTTTCCTTAGAGTATTAATCTACTTTTTAAAAAAACTTTTTAATTTGATTTATTTTTGGCTGTGTTGGGTCTTTGTTGCTGCGCACAGGCTTTCTCTAGTTGTGGGGAGCGGGGGCTACTCTTCGTTGCAGTACGCGGGCTTCTCATTGCAGTGGCTTCTCTTGTGGAGCACAGGCTCTAGGCGCGTGGGCTCAGTAGTTGTGGTGCATGGGTTCTAGAGCACAAGGTCAGTAGTTGTGGCCCATGGGCTTAGTGCTCCGCCGCATGTGGGATCTTCCCAGACCAGGAGTTGAACCTGTGTTCCCTGCATTGGCAGACGGATTTTTTTTTTTTTTTTTTTGCAGTACGTGGGCCTCTCACTGTTGTGGCCTCTCCCGTTGTGGAGCACAGGCTCCGGACGCACAGGCTCAGCAGCCATGGCTCACAGGCCTACCCGCTCTGCGGCATGTGGGATCTTCCCGGACCGGGGCACGAACCCGTATCCCCTGCATCGGCAGGTGGACTCCCAACCACTGCGCCACCAGGGAAGCCCCGGCAGACAGATTCTTAACCACTGTGCCACCAGGGAAAAGTAGATTGGGAAATCTACTTTTTTTTTTTTAAGTATAGTTGATGTACAGTATTATATAAGTTACAGGTGCACAATATAGTGACTCACAATTTTTAAAGCTTATACTCCATTTATAGTTATTATAAAATATTAGCTATATTCCCCATACTATACAATGTATTCTTATAGCTCATTTTATGCATAATAGTTTGTACCTATTAATCTTCTATAAATAAACTTTATATGTACATAAACATAGCAGTCTTTTCCTTTATGGCTTCTGGGTTTTATGTCTTATTTAGAAAGAGCTTCCCTACTTGGAGATGATTTCATTAAAAAAAAACCCTTAACTTCTCGTACTTTTATGTTTTTAAAAGTACTTTCATCCATTTGGAATTGACTTTGGTGTAAGGAGTAAGGTATGGCTCCAGCTGGCACTTAGCTGTCCCAAAGTCATTTATTGAATAATCTATCTTTTTTTCACTGCTTTGAAATGCCATCTTTCCATATGTATTTGGGTCTATTTCTGGGTTCTATTATTTGTCCCACTGATCTAGCTGGTACATTCATATACTATTTCAAGCTCCTTTAATTAAGTATGGTTTTATAATACCTTTTATTATGTAGAAGGAATAGTCTCCCCATATTAGCCTTCTTTTGTAGAGTTTTCTTTGCTATTCTTGCATGTTTTACTTTTCATATGAACCTTAGAATCAGCTTGTCTAATTAGAAAGTAGATATTTTCATTGAGATTGCATTTTTAGATAAATTTAGGGAGAAAAAAATACAATATCACTTCTTCCTATTTGAAAATAGGGTATGTCTTGCTATTTATGCAGTTGTTTTTTATTCAAGTTTTTCTAGAGCTTTGGCTCATTTAAATTCATTTTAACTGAGTTTATTCCTAGATATTCTATCTTTTGTGGGTATTGTAAGTGGGGTTTTTCTTTTATTGTATTTTCTAACAGGTTCTTTGCACATCAAAAAACTTTTTGTATGTTAAATTTATAATTAGTCACATTACTGAATTTTCTCATGATTTCTACTCATCTTTCAGTTGATTCTCCCGGGTTCCCAGATACACAATCATATCACCTACAAATAATGATACTTTCTCCTAAGAGTTAATTACACATTTACTTTTACTGCAGGATTTTCTTACAGGGCCGGGCAAGGATCTTCCAGTTCTCCTGTCCTCAAAGGCTGTGTCTACAGCCGGGACACGCCGGCTCTGATGCTCTGCTCTCTACCGTCAGCCCCAGTGGCTGATTTCCCACCAGCATAAAACTTAACAGAGAAGAGCTCTAAGCAGAGGAGAGACAGGTTTGAATCTGGAACTAAGAAACCACCTGGCATCTTCCAGAATGACCCTCCTCTCTGTGCCCTTGAGCAACATTTTCCAAACCTCTGTTGAAAAGATGATTCAGATCACTCGAGTCATACCAGGCCTTAGCCGGGTTGTTCAAACACTGGAATTATTTCAATACTAACGGCATGTTTCTAGTTCTTAAAGCTAACTAATCCCAGCCAGGAGTAAAATGGCACAACTGCCTTGGAAACCTGTTTGGCATAATTTCCTAAGGCTTAACACACCTATAGCCTCTGACCCAGCAATTCCACTCCTAAGTTTTTATACTCAGGAGTAGAGAAACTCACATACCTACAGTCATTAATCTTCGACAAAGGAGGCAAGAATATGCAATGGGTAAAAGACAGTCTCTTCTGCAAGTGGTGTTGGGAAACCGGACAAACTCATGTAAATCAATGACGTTAGAACACACCCCCACACCATGTGCAAAAATAAACTCAAAATGGCTTAAAGACTTAAACATAAGACATGACACCATAAAACTCCTAGAAGAGAACATAGTCAAAAAACTCTCTGATGTAAATTGTACCAGTGTTTTCTTACATCATTCTCCCAAGGCAAAAGAAATAAAAGCAAAAATAAACAAATGGGACCTAACCAAACTTACAAGCTTCTGCACAGCAAAGGAAACCATAAACAAAACAAAAAACAACCTACGGAATGGGAGAAAATAATTTGCAAATGATGCAACTGACAAGGGATTAATCTTCAAAATATACAAATAGCTCATACAACTTAACAGTAAAAAAACAACCCAATTGAAAAATGGGCAGAAGACCTAAAGAAACGTTTCTCCAAAGAAGTACAGATGGCCAACAGGCACATGAAAAGATGCTCAACATTGCTAATTATTAGAGAAATGCAAATCAAAACTACAATGAGCTACCACCTCACACCAGTCAGAATAGCCATCATTAAAAAGTCTACAAATAACAAATGCTGGAGAGGGTGTGGAGAAAAGGGAACCCTCCTATACTGTTGGTGGGAAAGTAAGTTGGTGCACCCACTGTGGAAAACAGTATGGAGGTTCTTCAGAAAACTAAAAATCGAATTACCATATGATCCAGCAATTCCACTTCTGGGCATATATCCAGACAAAACTATAATTAAAAAGGATACATGTACCCCTATGTTCATAGCAGCACTGTTCACAATAGCCAAGACGTGGAAGCAACCTAAATGTCCATCGACAGATGAATGAAGAAGATGTGGTACATATATACAATGGAATATTAGCCATTAAAAGAATGAAATAATGCCATTTGCAGCAATATGGATGGACCTAGAGATTATCAAACTATGTGAAGTAAGTCAGACAGAGAAAGACAAATATCATATGATATCACTCATATGGGCAATCTAAAAAATTATACAAATAAACTTATCTATGACACAGACTCAGGGACATAGAGAAAGACTTGTGGTTGCCAAGGGGGAGGGGTTGGGGGAGGGATGGAGTGGGAGGTTGGGGTCAGCAGATGTAAGCTATTATATATAGAATGGATAAACAACAAGGCCCTACTGTATAACACAGAGAACTATATTCAATATCCTATGATAAACCATAACAGAAAAGAATATTTTAAAAAGAATGCATATATATGCAACTGAAGCACTTTGCTGTACAGCAGAAATTAACTCAACATTGTAAATCAACTGTACTTGAATTTTAAAAAAAAAGAGAACTGAGAAGTGAATGCATAGAGCCTCCAAAGTCAAAGGCAGGAATGTTCTCAGTATTTCTGTTGGTATCCTTCTCCAACCAAAACCAACTCAAATGTCCATCAACAGAAGGACAGTAAAGTTGTGTTTTATTCATACAATGTAATTTTTTTTTATTGGAGTATAATTGCTTTACAATGTTGTACTAGTTTCTGCTATACAATGAGGTGAATCAGCTCTGTGTATACCTATATCCCCTCCCTATTGGATCTCCCTCCCACCCCCACATCCTACCCATCTAGGTGGTCACAGAGCACCAAGCTGAGCTCCCTGTGCTTTATAGCAGGTTCCTGCTAGCTATCTGTTTTATGCATGGTAGTGTATATATGTCAATCCTAATCTCCCAGTTCATCCCACCCTCCCCTTCCCCCTGCTGTGTCCACATGTTGTTCTCTATGTCTTTGTCTCTATTTCTGCAAATAGATTCAACTGTACCATTTTTCTAGATTCCACATATATGAGTTAATATACGATATTTGTTTTTCTCTTTCTGACTTACTTCACTCTGTATGACAGTCTCTAGGTCCACCCCTATCTCTACAAATGACCCAATTTCATTCTTTTTTATGGCCAAGTAATATTTCACTGTATATATGCACCACATCTTCTTTATCTATTCATCTGTAAGTGGGCATTTAGGTTGTTTCCATGTCCTGGCTATTGTAAATAATGCTGCAATGAACATTGGGGTACATGTATCCTTTTGAATTATGGTTTTCTCAGGGTATATGCCCAGTAGTGGGATTGCTGGGTCATATAGTAGTTCTACTTTTAGTTTTTTAAGGAAACTCCATACTGTTCTCCATAGTGGTTGTATCAATTTACATTCCCACCAACAGTGCAGGAGGGTTCCCTTTTCTCCACACCCTCTCCAGCATTTGTTGTTTGTAGATTTTTTTTTTTTTTTTTTTTTTTTTTTTGCAGTACGCGGGCCTCTCACTGTTGTGGCCTCTCCCATTGCGGAGCACAGGCTCCGGACGTGCAGGCTCAGCGGCCATGGCTCACGGGCCTAGCCTCTCCGCAGCATGTGGGATCTTCCCGGACCGGGACACGAACCCGTGTTCCCTGCATCGGCAGGCGGACTCTCAACCACTGCGCCACCAGGGAAGCCCTGTTTGTAGATTTTTTGATGATGGCCACAACATAATCTTTTGTAGCAAAGAAAATGCCTGAAAGAGACATTCACCATGAGAAAGAACATATTGCTGCTATACTCACAGTGTGAATGGTTCCTACAAATGCATTGTGAACCTGGAGGCCAGACCCGGCAGAGTGCACGCTGCAGGTTTTTACTATGAACTACTTTTGTGTATCTTCAAAATTCTCCATAATACAGTTTTTTTTAAGCTGCTCTGAAAAAAAAAGTGTAAAGATGTGTAAAGCCATTTAGTAAATTTTCCATCAAAATCACTAAAATAAAGTCTGATAGTTGAAGAAGAAAGAAATTCAAGGAAAACAGTATGTAATGTATTTTACAAAAATGTTAACCCAAAATGTTATTCAAGAAGTTTGTGCCTTACAGAGGAGTAGGGGTGGAGTCATCAATGACCTGAATTGGGCAGCCTGGAAGAAGTCCTGGACGTGCTTATTCATCCTCCTGGGGTTTGCTGGTCACCCACTGTGGGTGGACCGCAGGGACCCGAGTTCTGGGACGGGGGACTGGGCGCCTAGCCTCTGCCACTCACCTGTGCCCACGCTGCTCACCCTCTCCTGGTTCTAGATCAGCACCCACTTCACTGTGTCGTGAAGAATAGATAATCACAGATGCAGATGCTCTCGTTTCTTGTAGGAAACAAAAAGGGGTATGGGGGCAGATTTGCTTTTAGAATGATGCTCTGAGCATGCAGGGTGGGCAGATGGCAATTCTTGTAGAGAAGCACACACAGCCCTGAGGTTGGAGTAGTTGAAAGAATGGGCTCGTATGATGGCTCACAGCAGTGTCCTTGAAGCCGGAGCCCTGAGACCTGTCTGTGCCCCACATCCTGAATTCAGTATGACCTCGAATACCCGCGGTGGCAGTTAGTATGTGGGAAGGTTTAGAAGCACACTTGGCCTGAGTGCTTGATGCAGGTACTCAATGAACTTACTTACAATAATAATGCAGCTGCCCATTTGTTCTGATAACCCGCATGCCCCTTAAGGATTTCTGGGCCAGCCTACATTTGCAAAATGATGAGACGCTGCCATGGGTAGCTTGAGCATCTTTTTGCTAAAGCCATAGTTGATCCAGGCTGCACGTAATCAACTTAGCTAGGGACTTGGAATTTTAAAATAGCCAAATAGACATTTAATAACACTTTTTAAAAAAAAAAACATCTTTATTGGAGTATAATTGCTTTACAATGGTGTATTAGTTTCTGCTTTATAACAAAGTGAATCAGCTATACATATACATACATCCCCATATCTCCTCCCTCTTGCGTCTCCCTCCCACCCTCCCTATCCCACCCCTCTAGGTGGTCACAAAGCACTGAGCTGATCTCCCTGTGCTGTGTGGCTGCTTCCCACTAGCTATCTACTTTACATTTGGTAGTGTATATAAGTCCATGCCACTCTCTCACTTCGTCCCAGCTTAATAACACTTTTATAGTTCACATCCAAGGTCACGTGCCACGGTGACGCAAACCTCCGTTTTCCTCTCCTGTGAAATGGGTGCACATCCTCAAGGTGCTAGGCAGGTTAGTAGGACTAGATCCTTGCATAAGGGTAAGACTAAGAGGTCCCAGGAAGGCTGTAGCCCTGGGTGACTCCTTTCCTCTCTGGGTTTGCCCCAGACTCTCCTGCTCCTGCCCTTCCTCACCATGAGACGCTGGGTGATTCACCAGCTTCAGTCTGGGAGCAGGTGCTGAGGGTCCTGCCTGTCTTCTCAGACACACAATATCCCAGGTTTCCTTCTCCAGGTCTTGGTGTCTCTGCCAAAGATCCTGGGTACGGGCTGCAAACTGTGGGAGAGTGGAGCACCCCTGGCTTCTCCCCATGGGGACAGTGAGGGCATTCGTCACCGAACAAGCCCTCTGCACATTTGTTTAGTAGGTGTAGCAATAGAAATGCTCCTCGCCACCAACTTCTTTGGTATTCTGACTCTGTCATCTCAAGAAAGTCTCATCAAGTCATGCCATTTACTCCAAAGCATGGCATCTGTAAAAGCATAATGTCTGTGCTGGGGGCTCAGCCTGCTCTTTATTTCAAAAACCCTTTGGCAGAGATCATCTGGGCTCAGGATGTCACTCCGTGGTCACCCCCAGATTCTTGACGGATTTATTAAGTTTTTCGGGGAAAGTTCTTCTCTGTTATTTGCTTGGCAAAGCCTTTTTGGCTCCTGTTGGGAGATGATTCCAAGAAGCATATGGAAGAGAAGTGGAGACCCCAGTCACATGTGGCCTCCAGAGCTGACCGACAGTTTTCCAGAGGCCCGAGGGGCCAGGTGGGGAAAACATGTGGCTGGATTGGGGTGAGTCGTTTGCCTAAAGGTCTGGACAAGTTGAGAGCAGTGCTGACCGTCCCCACAGGGAGTCACAAACGCCCGTGCCCTCTGGGTCAGGCAGTAGGGAGTGGCGGGGACTGTGGTGAACTGGAGAGTGCTTGTGCCTTCCAGACAGCAACCCTGCCCTCAGGCTGACCTGCCTCGTGGGAATGAGTGCCCAGCTTTGCCAGATCTTTGATTTGTCAAAAGAGGCCAGGAATTTGGAGCTGTGAAATTTCCAGATTCTTCATGTTGAGAACTAATTTTTTCAGTTGAAAAGAAGCCCAACATCAGTCATCATTAGGGAAATGAAAATCAAACTACAGTGAGATACTACCTCATACCCATTAGGATGGACTATTACTAAAAATAATAATAAAACAGAAAAAAATAAGTCTTGGTGAGAAGGTGGACAAGTTGGAACCCTTGTACAGTACTGATGGGAATGCCAAACAGTATAGCTGCTGGGGAAAACAGTATGGCTACTCATCAAAAAAATAAAAATAGAATTACCCTGTGACCCAGCAATTCCACTTCTGAGTGTATGCTTAAAAGATTTGAAAGCAGGGTCTCAAAGAGATGTGTGTACACTCATGTTCATAGCAGAATTATTCACAATAGCTAAAATGTGGAAGTACCCCAAGTGTCCATTGATGAATGAATGGGCAACTAAAATATGGTATATTCGTATGACAGAATATTATTCAGTGTTAAAAAGGATATTCTGACACATGCCACAACATGGACATTGTCGACATTATGCTATGTGAAATAAGCCAGTCACAAAAAGACATAGTATATCATTCCATTTATATGAGGTACTTAGAGTCCTAAAATTCATAGAAATTCTACAGAAAGTAGAACTGTGGTTGCCAGGGGCAAGGGGAGGGGAGACTGGGGAGTTAGTGTTTAATGGGGACAGAGTTTCACTTTTACAAGATGAAAAGAGTTGTGGAGATGAATGTTGGAGATAGTTCACAACAATGTGAGTATACTTAATGCCATTGAACTGTACGCTTAAAGTGGTTAAGATGGTAAATTTTATGTATATTTTCCCACCATAAAAAAAAAAAATGGGGCTTCCCTGGTGGCGCAGTGGTTGAGAGTCCGCCTGCCGATGCGGGGAGCGCGGGTTTGTGCCCCGGTCCGGGAGGATCCCACATGCTGCGGAGCGGCTGGGCCCGTGGGCCATGGCTGCTGGGCCTGTGCGTCCGGAGCCTGTGCTCCACGACGGGAGAGGCCGTGGCAGTGAGAGGCCCGCGTACCGCAGGAAAAAAAAAAAAAAGGAAAAAATTGTAAGTACAGCACAAAGAAAACTTGTCTTTGGGCAGGCAGGGCCTGAGGCTGCTGGCTCGTGGCCTCTGCTGCACCTGAGCCTCCACTTCAGCCTGCTCACTGCACCCACTTTCCTGCCAGGCCCAGCTCTGCACCATCTCCGGGGCTGGGTGCACCTGGGTTTCAATCCTGCTCTGCTTCTCACAAGTCATGAGATGTTGGAGTCTTCCCCTAAGGATAGGCCAGGGATTATAAAAGCAGCTTTGTCGCTGTGTTTGTTTCCTACCTGAAGGTCCCTGGAGGCACTGACCCCAGATGTCTCAGCCCAGGTGCCCTGGGTGATGGCAAAGGTGAGCTCAGCTCCTGGTCATGTGAACTGCTTGCCCACACGCTGACTTGACATGGTGCTTAGGAATTACAAGCTCTCTTTAAATCCGTGCTTAACAGTTTAAGAGGAGGGCATATGTGCAGGTGGGCCAAACTAAAAGTTGTGAAGAAAAGAGGACGGGAGGGTGTATTAGCAAAACAATTTTACATAAATTCCCCTCACAGTTTTCTTATAGAGTTTAAAGTTTTGTTGTTGCCTGTTTTCTTTGCGGGATTCCAACAGACTTGTTTTTTCTGACAGTGTAAAATTTAGTAAAAGTAAATTAGAACTTTTTTGGTAAAAGTAAATTTGTGAGTTATATTCTTAAAATATCTTTTCTTGGGCATTTACCAAGGATTTGAAAACAAGTAAGTTGTACAGGGTCCTTGTTCCCAAGGAGCTTACATCCTAAAGGAAAGATAAAATTAAAAGTGCTTTTTTAGTTTCTGGGTAAGGGGGTACAGTAAGGGTTACTAGGGATTGGTGGGTGACCAGCCGGAGGGGAGAGGTCAGGGGACCTGTCCTGCTGGACAGAAAGCCTGAGCTGACAGTACAGGGGGACCAGGACTGAGCCAGAGAGCCAATGGGAGGGGGAAATGGAGAAACACAGAGAGGAAGTTCTCGTGTCTGTGATGTGAAACCTAAGACGAGGGCCCAGTATTAAGTGCTGCCTTGATATCTGGTAGAGCCTCAGATGCCCAGACCACAGGTTCCCCTCCCCACCCTGCTCCCCAGGATGAGGTCCCCCACCCAAGCAACCCTCCTTGTCAAGGGGACCAGGCGCAGCTCCTGCTTATCCCTGAGGAGCGGGTTTCAGCCTGTGGAGGTGTTCAAACAAGCCAACCACACCCTGCCTCTTAAGCCGGAGGTCACCCCGCCCCTTGATACCACCGAGCTCACCGCTGCAAGAAACAGGCTGTTCATTCTGTCCCCAAGCGCAGCCCCCGTGGGGCCCCGAGCGGCGCGGGGTCCTCCCCCGCCCCCAGCTGTGAGGATGTGTGACAGTCTCCTCTGTCCAGCGCCGTGTGTGACCTTGGCCATCCCCATGACCCTAGGACCGGAATCCCCCCTCACCAGCAGGTGAATAGGAGGCGGTGCAGCAATGCCCAGCAGGATGCGCACGGGGAGCTGTAAAGCAGCATTGCTGGAGGATTCGGTGAGGCCGGAGCAGTGGGATGGCCGCGCAGGAAGTGGGCGGAGACCAGCTCACGGCCGTTCTAGCACATTTAACTGGCCGTGCGGACCTTAGCGGCAGGCACCTCTGGAGTGTGCGGACCAGGGCTGAGGACCGGCCATATGTGAGTGTAAATAGGTGGCTCTGGGCAGCACATGGCGGGGTTCGAAGAGGATGAGGCTCCAAGGAGCAAGTCTGATCAGGGGGCTACTGTAGATGTCCGGGTAAGAGACAGTGAGGAGGACCTTAACCAGGACCAGGGTGGGGGGTAGAGGAAGGCGAGCCTTGGCAAGGGTTTATGATGTAGGAAATGTAGTCAGTTTGCCCCATCTGATCAAAAGGCATCAGGTATGTGCTGAATCCGTTAGTGAGTGAGTGAGTGTTAAAGGGGCTCTTGCTGGAGCCCAGCAGGACCGCAGGGTAAGGTTGTGCAGGGTGAGAGCTTCCCAAGGGCAGCCAGCCTGAAGATGAGCGAGGGCCGGGGCCCATCTTGCGCTCCACTAACCTGGCATAGTGGGGAGGTGTGTAGGAGGTCGCCAGGAGAGCTGAGACAAAGATAAGACCCCCCACAAGAGATGATGTGATCTCATGCTCAAGTGCTGACTCAGGCTGGGCATTCAGAATTCTGAAAAGGCAGCACCATCTCTCTCAGTTTTCCTGTGTGAGATGAGTTGGACTTCTTGAAAAAAAACAACAAAAACAAAACCTTTCATTTCTTCCCTTTGGGTAGGATTAACCTTCAACATGTTGACTCAAGTATGAATTAACCAATGGATCCAAATTTAGGTTTTTGTGGTTTTTTTTCCAAGGCTAGGGAAAAGTCCATAGTCCTCTGGACTATGATTTCAAGAGAAAATTTAGAAGGATGAGAAACTCAGTGAATCAAATGCTAAAGAAATTTATGCTGGTGGTTCTCAACTCTGGTGGCACAGTAGAAATATCTGGGGAGTTTTTAAAAATAGTTAAACCCAGCTCCACACCCAGAGATTGTGATACAGTTAAAGGGGCAGGGCCCTGGCATCTGTATTTATGTTACCCCCACCAAAGACAGCTGTAGAACGGGTGCCTGCCAGGTTGTTAGCTCAGGTGCTGGTGGAAGAGAAAATGCACGTTGTGAGACTAGCAGGCAACATTTTATATTAAAGGACTTTCACAATCGATAGCTTTCACAACCGCTAGCTTTCACAACCTTATTTTACTCCCATTACACTAAATCAGCGCTCAAAAACCTTGTTCATTAAATGGTTCTCAAACCAAGCATTTAAGATTTAAGTACATGAAATCTTCAAGTTGAAAAAAGAAACTTTCAAGAAGATTCCACCTTATTGATTCACACTTGAGCACATTGTCAAAGCACTGTGGAGGGCTGGTTGTTATCCGGTGTGTTAGTTGGGTTTGGAGAACCAGCAAATAAACACATTAGAGGCAGTACCTGAAAGGAAGGTCTGAGGGTTAGGTGGACATCTTACATTCTGATGACAATTTTTGTTTCATCTTCTCCCTGCCCAAAAGTAAACCATAAATCAAGGTTTACAAGGACTTAGAAGATTTTTTTTTTCTAATAAGTCCACCAAAATGTGTGGCAGACTCCATAGGAACCTGCTTTTCATGTGCTCCTGAGTTCAGCTACTGATTCTCCCTGTGGCTTTTAGCAATTTCTTCTCAGTTTTCCCATCAATGTAATTATTGAAAGGCACCACACCCCATGCACGACACCCACAGCAACACGAGACTCTGCCAATGACTTTCAAAAACATAGAAAAGACACCTTCCCCTCCTCATACATGCTTGAATTCCAAAACAGCGCATTAATTTACATGGTAATATAGTGAGCAGAGAAAATCACAAATTCCCAAGCATAATCTAACGAAAGGGGTATATATATATATACATATATATGGGATTAATTATCTATGGCAGATCTCCCCAAAGTTTCTCCACTCACAGTGACCTGAGCATCTCAGTAATTTTTTGTGGCACCCCCTAGACCAACAAGAATACTCCAAACTTATATTTGTGTTCAAATATAAGTATTTAGTAGCCATTTGAAAAAAATAATGCACAATACACATGGCTTGAAAAAATATTTTTTATTTCTTCCTTAAATAAATATCCTGAAACTAATTAAATATTAAGGTGCCTGCTGGGCACTCACACTTCCCAAACCTTGGACCCAGATTGGATAAAACCACCTTCACTTCCTGTACCACGTTGATCTTCACGTGATACTTTTTTTTTTAATCACTGAAAACTCAGCTTTACAAATGTATAATGTTATTGAAAGGAACGAGCATGATCTAAGGTTGAAATTGTGAGCAACTTCAAGGTAGTCCCAACCTCTCTGAACCTCGGTTTCTTCACTCCTGGAATGATGATCAAATAAATGCATGCCCACCTTACTTGACATTATTGTTGTGAAAAAATGAGTGAGATAAAGTGTAAAAATGGTCTCTAAAAAATGTAAAGCACTATGATAATAGACATTCATTTCTAGTAATAAATAATAAAGATGGTAACTTGGAACATATCGTAACATGAATGGAATTAAGACAATTAAATACTAAGTATCTTGAAAATTGTTATCATCCTCTAAGTTAAGTGCTAAATCTTAGCACTTAAAGTGTGGTCTGAAGTGTGTTAGACTTTGCTGGGAGTGTGTTAGAAGTGCATAATCTCAGCTTCACCCCAGCCTTACTGAATCAAAACAAGATGTCTGGGGGATTCACCTGCACATTAAAGTTTGGAAAGCAGTGATGTAATTTAACTTCATCATTTTGTATTAGTTAGTTATCATGGTAAAATTACTTGTCCTAACCATAATGGAGTAGAAACCAACAACAGAAAGAAATCTTGGAAATCTCCAAATGTTTGGAAATTAAATTACTTTAAAATAACCCATGGATCAAAGAAGAAATCACAAGGAAAACTAGAAAATATCTTGAAACTGAGTTAAAATTAAAATGCAATATGTCAAAACTTATGGCATGTATCTAAACTAGTGTTTAGAGGAAAGTTCATAGCATTAAATGCTTACATTAGAGAAGAAGAAAGGTCTCAAATCAATTACATAAGCTTCCACTTCAGGAACCTAGAAAAAGAAGAGGAAATCAAACCCACAGTAAGCAGAAGAAAGAATATACAGTAAGTCCCCTACATACGCACCTTCAAGTTGTGTACTTTCAAAGATGCGAACGTGTGTTTGTATGTCCAATCACGTACGTTAGTTCACGTGTCTGGCGGACATTGTCCCGAGTGTGCATCCTCTGCAAGTGGTTATACTTTTGTGTACTTTACTGTACAGTACTGTATAGAGTACAGTAGTACAGTATCTTTATTTCAAGCCCAGGATGTCGGGAAGCAAGCGTAAAAGCAGTGGTGATGTAGCTTTTCCTGCTAAGAAGCACCAAGTGATAATGATGGAAAAAAAAGTGAAAATAATTGAGAGAGTGGAGCAAGGCAAAAAGATGGCAGACATCACTTGTTCTTATAACATGAATTATTCAACCACTGGCACGATTCTAAAGAACAAGGACAAGATCATGGAACATGTGAAGGCTGCTGTGACGATGATGTCGACAATGATATCAAAGAGACGTGGAAAAGTGATGGAGGAGATGGAGAAACTCCTCAATGTGTGGATGCAGGATCAGCATCAGCGTCGAGTCCTGCTCAGCTTAGCGCTGATTCAAGAGAAAGCTAAAAGCTTTTATGAAGACTTGAAGAAGTAACATGGTGAAGAATCAGAGGGCACATCTTTTAATGCCAGCCATGGCTGGTTTCATCGGTTCAAGGCTAGAGCCAACCTTGACAACGTAGAAGTAAGTGGAGAGGCAGCAACTGCATATATGGTAGCTGCCTGGGAATTTCCTGAAATGCTCCGAGAACTTACTGATGATGGTGTGTATTTACCCCAGCAGGTTTTTAACGCGGATGAGACATGACTGTACTGGAAGAGGATGCCAGACCGAAGTTACATCAGTAAGGAGGAAAAGTTGACGCCAGGCTATAAAGCAGCAAAGGATAGGCTAACTCAGCTGTTTGGTGGCAATGCTTCTGGTGATATGAAGCTGAAGCCTGTCTTAGTTTATCACTCAGAGAACCCAATAGCCCTTAAAAACATAGCCAAGGGCTCTCTTCCTGTTGTGTGGAAGAGTAACCCCAAAGCTTGGGTTACACGGGCCATTTTCCAGGACTGGTTTTTCCACTACTTAATCCCGGAGGTAGAGAAATATTGCTTGGAGAAGGACATCCCATTCAACATTCTTTTGCTGCTTGACAATGCTCTGGGCCACGCCCCCATTCATGGATGACTTTCATCCCAATGTCATAGTAGTGCATCTGCCACTAAATACCACATTGCTCATCCATCCTATGGACAAGGGAGTTATAGAGACTTTCAAGAAATATTATTTATGTCACACTTTTCATCAGGCAGTAAAGGCAAGTAACAAATCAGGAACAACCTTGTGACAATTTTGGAAGGACTATAACATCTACAAGGCCATAAAAAACATTGACTTCACTTGGTGTGAGTTTACAGCTGTCACCATGAATGGGGTTTGGAAGAACATTTGCCCGCAGTTTGTTCATGATTTTCGTGGACTTGAGAAGGTGAATGAGGGGTCCAAAGAGGTCTTCAGCAACGTAGTGACCCTCAGTGAGAAGCTGGAGCTAGATCTGCAAGAGGACGACTTCACTGAACTCCTTGCTGTGCAACACGAGGAGCTTACTAATGAAGACCTGATGGGATTGGAGGCCCAGAGAAAGGATGAAGAGAGACAAGAGGAAGAAGTAACTGAAGAACTAAAGAGATTCACGATGCAGGAAATGGCAAGGGGATTCTCTTTATCTGAGGAGGCACTGTTAGTTTTTGAGGCAAAGGACATGAACAAAGAATGGTACACGAAGCTTGCAGCAGCCGTTCAGAATGCAATCCAGTGCTACCATGTCATCTATGATGAGAAAAAAAGAGCTACCACCCAGACATCCCTGGATTGTTTTATCAAGAGGGTAGATAGATTTGAATCCAGCAAGGAACCAGAACCTGTGCCATCAACGTCAGGTGTGGGTGAAATTGCAGCTTGCTCTCCGTCTCCTATTGCTGACAATCCTTCAGCTCTACCACCTCCCACCCCCTTTCCGTCCTCTAGTCAGTAACTCTTCTTGCCTGTTCACTTGATGCCAGCCCCTGTGTGCCAGCTGTTGTACTACTGTACTTTTCTAGGTACTGTACAGTAAGATTAAAAATGTTTATTTTTTTGTGTTTGTTTTTTATGTATTATTTGTGTGAAGTGTCAATAATAAAGACGTATTACAGTACAGTACTATATAGCTGATTGTGTTAATTGGGTACCTAGGCTAACTTTGTTGGACTTACAAACAAATTGGACTTATGAACACACTCTTGGAACAGAACTCATTCGTATGCAGGGGACTTTACTGTAGCAATGATCACAGTGAAAATCAATGAAACAGAAAACAAAAAAATAGAGAAATCGATTAAATACACAAAGTTGGTTCTTTGAAAAGTCAACAAAGTTGATAAATGTTTAGCTAGACTGACAAAGACAAAAAGAATGAAGACATAAACTCTCAAAATCAGAATGAAAGAGGATACATCGGTACATGCCCTAGAGAAATCAAAAGAAAGTCAAAAGGAAATATTATTCACAACTTTGTGCCAACAGATTGGACGAGTTAGATGAAAGGAATTCCTAGCAAAATTAGCAAAACTGACAAAGTAGCATCAAGTCTGATTAGATTAATATCAAGTAAAGACATTGAATCAGTCATTTAATATCTTTGCACAAAGAAAAGTCCAGGCACAACTGGCTTCACTGGTAAAGTCTATTGAACACTTAATGCAAATGAGTGGAATAATACAATCCTACACAAATTCTATTTAAAGATAGGAGAGGAAAGAACAATTTTTTTAAAAGAATGAACTTTTTTTAAAAAAATTATTATTTATTTATTTGTTTGTTTATTTTGGCTGCGCAGGGTCTTAGTTGTGCCATGCAGGATTTTTAGCTGCGGCATGTGGACTTCTTTGTTGTGGCATGCATGTGGGATCTAGTTTCCTGACTAGATCTAGTTGTGGCAAGCAGGGGCTACTCTTTGTTATGGTGCGTGGGCTTCTCATTGCGACGGCTTCTCTTGTTGTGGAGCACGGGGTCTAGGCACATGGGCTTCAGTAGTTGTGGCATGCAGGCTCAGTAGTTGTGGCTCACGGGCTCTAGAGTTCAGGCTCAGTAGTTGTGGTGCATAGGCTTAGTTGCTCCACAGCATGTGGGATCTTCCCGGACCAGGGTTCAAACCCTTGTCCCCTGCATTGGCAGGCGGAGTGTTAACCACTGCGCCACCAGGGAAGTCTGTTCTTCATATGTCTTGATCTTGGAGTTTGGTTAGTTTCTTAGATCTGTGGGTTTATAGTTTATATTGAACCTGAAAATATTTCAGCCATTTATTCTTTAATTTTTCCGTTCTATTATTTTTATCTTCCCCCACCTTCAAAGACATCAATTACGTAGGTATTTGTCTGTTTGAAATTATTCCACAGCTAACTAATGCTCCGTTCTTCTTCATTTTTTCGCTTTTTTTTCTTGGTGTGTTTCATTTTGGATAGTTTATATTCCTACATCTTCAAGATCATGAATCATTTCTTCTGCAATGTCAAATCTTCTGTCAATCCTACACAGTGTATTTTTCGTTTCAAACTTAGTAATTTTCTTCTCTGACATTCAATTTGGGCCATTTCATACATACACAGAATTAAGGGATCTCCCTCTCCACCTCACTCCAGTTCTGAATTCTATACAAACACACACACTCTGGCCTTCAGAGGTCTCTTTTCCTGGTTGGTTGGGTTTTTTTGTTTGTTTGTTTTTTGCCTGAAAGGTAGTTTTTTCATCAGAATTTTAGACTCCTACACCACCTTGCAGCTCTGTGACTGGGGTATTTTCCATTGTCCTCAGGGTTAAGCTATGAAAGAGAAAAAGGAAAATGGTAATTTCCTCTATGCTTTTACAATGGGGACCCCTTTTCATAGATGCTTTGGTCCAAAAGATGGGATTTCTATTGAGTTTTATCCACTCACACAATCACCATGTATCTCTGCAACACTGTTTTTGCTTACTTTTAGGAGTACTTAGGTAGTTGTGTTTTTGTATTTTGTGCAGAGTTTTTTGTTGGAGTCCCTGAGTGATAGATTTACTATTTACTCCATCTTGGGCAAAATTGGAAGCCTACTTTTTTCTATTTATTTGTGTCTCTGAATCTCAAATGTGTTTCTTGCAGAAAGCATAAAGTCCGATTTTTCTTTTCTTTTTTTAAAAATCAAGTCTGACGATTTTTGTCTTTTGTTTAGAATACTTAGTTCATTCACACGTAAGGCAATTACTGATATGTTGGATTTACAGCTGCCAATTTGCTTTTTGTTTTCTATGTGTATCATGTTTTTTTTGTTCCTCTGTTCCTCCATTACCACCTTATTTTGTGTTGAACAAATATTTAGTATGTCATTTTAAGTACTTTGTTGCTTTTCAAGTTTTTTAAAATTTTTTCCCCATTGGTTGCTGTAGATATTATACTATACATTTTTAACTTATCATAACTCATTTCAAGTTAATACTGACTTAATTCTGAGAAAATATATCAATTTTACCCCAATATAGTTTCATTCCCTCCCCTCCCTTATGATATTGTCTTAAATATTACATCTCTATATCTTTTGTAATCACACATACCCACACAATCCTTATTATTTATACAATATTTATTTTTAACAACTTGAGTTAGTATGGTACATATGTTATAATTGATAAACTACTATTGATACAGTACTGATAATTGAAGTCCATAATTTACATTAGTATTTACTCTGTGTTGTATAGTACAGAACTGTAGGTTTTTGATAAATGTGTCATGTCATGTATCCACCATGACAGTTTCAAAGAGAATATTTTCACAGCCCCAAAAATCTCTTGTACTCTACCTCTTCATCCTCACCCCCAACCCCCAAACCACTGATCTTCTTGTCTCTATAATTTTGCCTTGTCCAGAATGTCATATAGTTCGAATTATACAGTATGTAGCCTTTTCAGGTGGCTTCTTTCATGGAGCAATATGCATTTCGTGTTTCTCCATGTCATTTTGTGTCTTGATAGCTCATATTTTTAAATTAATGAATAATATGCCATTGTATGGAGGTCCCACAGTATGTGTATTCTGTCAACTATTAAAGGTCATCTTCATTGCTTCCTGTTTTTTGATTATGACTAAAGCTGTTCATGTTCAGGTTTTTGCATGAACATAAGTTTTCAGCTCATTTGGGTAAATACTGGGGAAGGTGATGGTTGGATCATATGGTAAGAGTATGTTTAGTTTTGTAAGAAACAGCCAAACTGTCTTCCAAAGTGACTGTACCATTTTTCATTCCCACCAGCCACTTTAAGAGTTCCTGTTGCTCTACACTCTCACCAGCAGTTGGTGTTGTCAGTGTTTTAGATTTTGGCCATTCTATTAGGTTTGTAGTGACATCTCATTGTTGTTTTAATTTACAATCCCTTAGTGATATATGATGTTAAGCATCTTTTCATATGCTTATTTATTATCCGTATATCTTCTTTAATGAGATGTCTGTTCAGCACTTTTGCCCATTTAAAAAAATGTGTTCTTTGTTTTCTTATTGTTGAGTTTTAAGAGTTCTTTGTATGTTTTGGATAACAGACCTTTTTTCCTTTTCTTCGTTTATTTATTTATTTTTTGGCTGCGTTGGGTCTTCATTGCTATGCACGCTTTCTCTAGTTGCGGTGAGCAGGGGCTACTCTTCATTGTAGTGCAAGGGCTTCTCATTGTGGTGCCTTCTCTCTCTCTCTTTTTTTTTTTTTTTTGTGGTACATGGGCCTCTCACTGTTGTGGCCTCTCCTGTTGTGGAGCACAGGCTCCGGACATGCAGGCTCAGCGGCCATGGCTCACGGGCCCAGCCGCTCCGCGGCATGTGGGATCTTCCCGGACCGGGGCACGAACCCACGTCCCCTGCATCGGCAGGCGGATTCTCAACCACTGTGCCACCAGGGAAGCCCCGTGGTGCCTTCTCTTGTTGTGGAGCACAGGCTCTAGGTGCACAGGCTTCAGTAGTGTGGCATGCGAGCTTCAGCAGTTGTGACTCTTGGGCCCTAGAGCGCAGGCTCAGTAGTTGTGGCACATAGGCTTAGTTGCTCTGCAGCATGTGGGATCTTCCCTGAGCAGGCCTCGAACCTGTGTCCCCTGCATTGGCAGGCAGATTCTTAACCACTGTGCCACCAGGAAGACCCGATAACAGTCCTTTATCAAATAAGTGTTTTGCAAAAATTTTCTCCCTGTCTGTGACTTGTTTTTCTTTCTCTTAACAATGTGTTTTGCAGAGCAGTTTTTCACTTCAGTGAAGTCCAAGTTACTAGCTTCTTCTTTCATAGATGGTGCTTTTGGTGCATCTAAAAGCCATTGCCAACCACTTAGCATAATGCCCTCAGGTCTGCCTATTTTGTCACAAATGGCAGAGTTTCCTTCTTTTTTCCAGCTGAATAATATTTCATTGTGTATATATACCACATTTTCTTTCTCCATTCATCCACTGATGACACTTAGGTTGTTTCTGTGTCTTGGCTGTTGTGATAATGCTGCAGTGAACCTGGGAGTGCAGGTATCTATCTCTACAAGACCCTGTTTTCATTTCCTGTGGCTGTATAACCAGAAGTGGGATTGCTGGATGATGCAGTAGCTCTATTTTAACTTTTTGAGGAGCTATCATACAGTTTTCCATAGTGGAAATGGTAGTGGCTGCACCAGTTTACATTCCCACCAACAGTGCACTATCCTCGTTGCACTATCCAGTGTTGAACTATCCTTGCATCCTGGGGATAAATCCCATTTGATCATGGTGTATGATCCTTGTAATGTGCTGTTGAATTTGGTTTGCAAATATTTTGTTGAAGACTTTTACATCTATATTCATCAGAAATATTGGCTTGCAGTTTTCTTTTCTTGTAGTGACCTAATCTGGCTTTGATATAAGGGTAATAGTGACCTCCTAAAATGAATGTGAAAGTATTCTCTCCTCTTTTGTTTCTGAAAGTTTGAGAATTACTGGCATTAATTCTTCTTTACATGTTTGATAGAATTCACCAGTGAAGCCACCTGGTCCTAGGATTTTCTTTGCTGGGAGGTTTTTGTTTGTTTGTTTGTTTTGTTTGCAGTACACGGGCCTCTCACTGCTGTGGCCTCTCCCGCTGTAGAGCACAGGCTCCGGACGCGCAGGCTCAGTGGTCATGGCTCACGGGCCCAGCCGCTCCACGGCATGTGGGATCTTCCCGGACCGGGGCACGAACCCGTGTCCCCTGCATCGGCAGGCGGACTCTCAACCACTGCGCCACCAGGGAAGCCCCAAAATATTTCTTTATAAATTCTTTTTCTTCTACTTCTTTATATTGTGGTTTCGAATATGCATATATATAAAAAACATCAAATATATGATATATATACATCACATATATGACATATGATAGATATAATTTGTGTATGTATGTAATATTTATTATATATGCTTATTATCTGTAAATTTCATTTCCAGACAGAAAAAGGAATTTACTTAATATTAATTGTAATAGGGAGTCTTAATTGTAATAGGACCTCTGACCGTTGAGTCCCACAGTGTTGAGGTTTTAACAAAGTCTCCTCCATGACACTGGCCTTGACTCCCCCACAGACCCCTTGAGCAACCTGTAAGATTTTGTGGGCTTCCCGAGAATGGCAGTCCATCAACTCACAAAAAGGACTCCCAAGTGCAGGAAACTTTCGTTTGAGCCCCTCCTGCCTCCCATCGTCCAGAAGCCTGGTGGGAATTCTGAAACCCACCACGCCACCTGGCAGCCTCAGAAGGGCTCAAGTTGTTGAGGTCAGAGTCTTCTGGGGCAGAAATGGACAGTGCAGCCTCCTTGGCGGACACTTACTTATCCCATCTGCCACTTCCCAAGACATTGGGAATATGTACCAACCTGGTCTACAGTGGCACAGACAAGGTGGTGAGGACCCTCTGAAGTAGATTGCTGAGTCCAGAATGATCACACTGGGACATGTCAGTGCCTTTTGGAGAGTACCAGGTATTAAAGATAGTGGTAAGAACATGCAGCATTTAACACACTACATGTTGACTGACATTCCTGATTCTCTTATCCTTCTGTGTCCTCATTAAACACCCCACTGTGACCTCAACCCACTGTGACCTCTCATTGTTACAATGAAACCAGACAGAGACAAAGTACACCAGAGCCGATCTCACTAAAACCAATTAGACTGTTGACTGCTGTAATCACCATGGCTCTATAATATTGTCTTCTTTCAAGGAGCTGAGAATCCTTTGCAGACATGACCTCATTTACCTATATGACAAACTTATCCATAGGCTGGGTATTATCATCCCAATTATGTCTTAGGCAGTTAGGACTGTCTCAAGATTGCCTGGAAAACTGGCCATAAAGATGAGACTGGAAACTTGGTCCTGCAATTTTCACTTTTGTTCTGGACATGTTAGAGCTTGTTGCCACTGGCTGCAAGGCACGAAAGACATTTGGAGAAATGCATATGTGCTTTACCATCCATAGTGAAAACAGCAATATCAAACCCTAGGTGTCTGAAACACTCTCCAAAAGAGGAAACAAAAAAGATTCTAACACATCACCAAAAGAGGCTGTTGAATAATATCTCTGGCTAATACACATGCCAAAAGCACTTGGGTCTTCCAAGTGTCACACCATGAAAATAAAAGGAAAAAAGGAAAAGAAATAAAGAATAAAGAGATGAAATCAAGAAACATTCCCTTTAAGAAAATATTGCAAATAAGGGAGAAACATTCCTTCTGGAGCTCGTTGCAATACTCACACATAAGAGGGAAACAAAAAAAGGGAAAGAACTGCATCGACATAATTTGCCTTTTTAAGACATCTAATTGTTTTCTCCAGTTCACTGCAGCCTTCTTCCTATCTGGTGTATCATTCAGTGACAACCAAGAATCTGAAGCGTCTTGGGATCCCAGGTGATACACATGCCCCCAACACACGTGATGTACTCATGACCCATGTGGTAGACATAAACATCTACCCTTGAGCCTATGGTTAATAGGAAGCTGATTTCCTAAGGCAGAAAAGTTACTTAACTAAATCTATAACAGAACACAGTGTTTAAATAAAACCAAAAGCACCTCTCTAATGCACTGAGTTTAGAGTTTGTTTCCACCTGGTGCAGGAACGCCAAGCTCTCCTAGCACACCCTTCCAGACTTAGGGCCCCTGTGAAGTGAGATGAGGCACTGGACCTGGCTTGGAGGACTGGCGCTGTGTGGTGACCTGGGTGACCTTGCACAAACCACGGTTCCTATGCCTGGGACCTTCACTGTAAAGGAGTAGGCCCAAACCGGAAGACTTCGGAAGACCCCTTCTTGACCTCCCACCTGCTTATATGTGAATATGCTTGATTAGACTGTATGCTTTTTTGGCCACACCTGGAGCCAGCTTGTGTTCCCCTTTGATGTGCACCCCAGAGAATTATCTGATGGAGCTTTGGGCACCAACAGCGTGTTAAAGACCTTTCTACACTCACTACATTGATGTATTTCTTGACTTCATCATCTCCTCAGTAAGTTTGTGAGTGTCTTGGGTGCAGGAGCAGAATCCCCTGCTTTGAATCCCAGCAGCCCAGTAAGGACCCAATGCATGGCTTTAGCTGTGTATATGTTATAGCTTGTTATCGAACTAGTATAGACATACAACTAATATTTCAAACTAATATAAATATATTTATATCTGTTTATATAAATAGATGTATTTGTTGTTTTTAAAATTAATCTACTTAACTATTCATAATCTAAGATAATCTTTTTGTTCCTTAAGGAAAAAAAATTCTGAAAAAGCCTGTTTTCAGGCAAAAAGAAAATGAATTTGACATTGCATCAACGAATTTGGCAGGCAAGATAATGAGACCCATTCATATTTTGTTCTCAGTAGAATCTTGAATTCCAAGGAATTCAAAATATATCAGTAAGACTCATTTCACTTTTGTAATATCTTTGAACACTGAATTGGAAGAAGAATAAAAAGATCACCGTTTAATGTCAGACCACCTTGCCGGAGCCCATAAATCAATTCTAGAACTCTGAACTTGCAATTCACTGATACGATGATTTTCTTTTTCTTAGTGTTTGTCTTTCTAAGGATGATCACTCTGTAGTCAACAGCAAAGATCCTTTTATTTCATTTTGTAAAGCCACAGTCCCATAGAACCCCCTAATATGAAGTGGACAAAACAGGAGAACATTCTGGAAAGTTCTGATTTTACATAATCTGAGTTTTCTGGCTCTCTGAACAACAGTGGCCCACCAAGGCCACAGCAGCCTCCTCCCTTCCATCTTTGACGCTCATCAGAAGTTGCTTAGCATCCATGGAGTCACCTCGTTGTTCTTATCTGTCCATTTCAAGGGTTCAGCCAGCTCTTGAGTCCTCTCTGAGTGTCAGCTCTGAGAGCGACAGGCGCTAAAATGACACCCGGCACCTGCCTGGGGGCAGATCATTCCTGATGGGAGAGAAACCATGAGAAACATGTTGCAACACACCATGATAAAAAATATTGAGGCAGAGGTTTGTAAATTGCACTAAGAAAGTCAAATCAAGAGGGGATGGGGAAGCTGCAGAGAAGAGGCAACACTTGAGCTGGACCTTGAAGGATGAGCAAGAGCTTGCCAGGGAAGGAGGGGTGACATTGAGCCCATGGGGTCCTGGATGACGGGGAGCTAGAAGCACAATGTTTTGAGGAAATTCTAAGCAGTTCGAAGTGGCCAGGAAGACCTGAGGTGCAGAGGGGAAGCAGAAAGTAGGACAGTAAAGGTTAAAACTAGGGTTGAGTTGGGGTAGACTGGAACAGAGTTGAGATTTTATCCTGAAGGCAGCAAGGAGCCCCTGGGGGTTTATAAGCAGTTTGGGTAAATGGTCAGAGCTCTATTTAGATAACAGGAGAGCAGAAAATTAAAAGGCGGTCAGGAGTTTTCCAAATGCCAGGGCTGAGCAGCTGTTGTGTTATTCCCAGAGAGAAAGGACAACGGGCCCAAGGCTACACCTAAGGCTGAGTCAAGGCAATAGAGAGAATCAGACAGATTTAAGAATCTGGAGCAGGCAGGGTGTGCTTGGTAACTGATTTGATGCTGGGACAGGCTCTGGGAAGGTGGGTGATCATTGGTGAAACTGAGAGGAGAGTAGTGAAATTAATGGAGATCAGAGGACCAAGGAGGAGAAAGAGGCCTGGGAAGGAAGGGAACAGGCTAAGGTTGAGACATGGCTGAGCTTGAGCTGCCTGATGCCCACCACCGGGCATTGGAGACGAGGTCTGGAGCTCCAGAAAACTCCCATGGGAGGCATCTTATATTCTCCCACGTATACAGATAGAGCTTGGTTTTGATTCAAGAGATTGCAGACGATTGTAATTCCAAAACAATGGAGCAATACACGTTTAGAAGATGTGATAAAAGCATGAAAGCTAATCTGGCCGCTGAAAAAGATACTCTCCTCCCCCCACCATGCCAGACCAGACTGGGATGTCTTCTGGGTTTTTAAAATTTGTTTTGTTTTGTTTGAGGGTGTGTGTGTGCACAATTTTCTTTGCTTGCTGTTGTGGTCATCTAGCTATTAGCTGAGTGTCTTCTCCCAAGAATGTATTTAATTGCTGGGACCTGGTATAGACTTCTTAATCACTGGGGTGAAATTTTATGTTTGCCTCCAAGTAAGAAAAGTTGGTGACAAGGGGAAAGGGTAGAAAGAAAGCAATTACAAAACAGCGTTATGAAATAAGTTGCTCTTCTCCTCTCTTGGTTGGACCTATCAGGAGAGTGGTTTGATATCACCGTGCAGAGTGTACACTGAACAAAACTAAGGAGTGCAATTTACATCTTAGACCTTGTAGAAATGAATATCTATTAGGAAAAATTTCAGGAAAAGCAAAATGCCATAAGGAAGGGGACATCTTTTTCTAATTTGCACAAAAATGCTATCAGGCTAGCAGAAGCTTTCTTTTCCTGTTGAAGATGGTTCACTGGTGAGATATGTAAGAACAGTAAGATATATTCATTTCACCAAGACATTAGAAGGCTGAAAGGAAACACAATCCATTCATTCTCAAGTTGCTGGAATCCTACTATAGATACCAGCCTGGAATTCAGTCTTTAGCCAGAACAAACACAATTTAAGATATAATCAGGGTTAAACTCTTGTTACAGTCAAATGCAATGTTCTTTAACCAGAAGAGAATGTGCAGCATCTCCAGCTTCTGCTTTTATCTTGTGGAGGTGAAGGGCGCTGGAAGATGCCTTGACTCGAGTTCTTTGCTAGGATTCTTGTATCGGTTCCTTAAGTGAAAGATGTTTTCTTACATGAACACATGGCTTTGTCCATTTGTGCTGCCAAACAAAAATACTGCGTGACTTAAACAAGTTATTTCCGACAGTTCAATAGGCTGGGAAGTCCAATATCAAGGCCCCAATACTGCGTGACTTAAACAAGTTATTTCCGACAGTTCAATAGGCTGGGAAGTCCAATATCAAGGCCCCGGAGTGTGGCCTTGTCATGATTTCCATCCTCTTCAATGGTATCCATACTTAAAATACAATTACATATTTCAATCTCACAAACATTTGGAAAGATACAAGATCAGTCAGTGGATTCCTCTAAGGTGGCGGTCACCTCGGTTGTTCAGGGGATGGCTGCTCTGGACAGCTGAGCCCTGACTGTTGAGCTGCTGGCCTGTGCCAGGTCTCCACCTGGATGGCCAGAGGCCTATGGGGAGGGAATGGCTCCCCAAGTAGAGGGTGCCCCCTGCTGTTCAGTGGTGCTAAGGCCACTTTGAGAGTAGGGTCGGGGCTTCCAGTGCATGGGGGTCTCAGGTCAAAGGTCAGAGCGCCCTGGACTTTCCTGGAAAGGCCCTGCGAGGTGATTAGTTCAAACCCACATATTACAGATGGAGAAACTGAGGCCCAAAGAGGTCAAATGTCTTGGCTGTGGTCACAGCTGGTTAAAAGCTGGATTTCCTGACCCGTGCCACCCATCAAGGGGAAATAGAACTCACAACTCCAGTCTCTTTTGCCTTTCTAAAACCTAAGGACAATTATTCATAAATTTACTGTGCCCATTTCTTATGATTGATACCTTCAACTTCCTATAATGTGAACTATTCACACTTTCAATACATGATTTAAAAAATCGATTTAAAAATTCATTCCTTATGTTTGGATCCCAAAGTCTCCCCAGGAAGGAATTTCCTTAAGAATGAAACAGAGGCCTGCCTCTTTCTTTCTTTTTTTTTTGCACAGGCTCCGGACAAAAAACAGGCTCAGCGGCCATGGCCCACCCACTCCACAGCATGTGGGATCTTCCCAGATGAGGGTTCAAACCCGTATCCCCTGCATTGGCAGGCGGATCCTTAACCACTACACCACCAGGGAAGTCCCAATGCCTATCTCTTTCTAGCCTAGCCATTTCTTTCATTGTCTTTCTCCATAGGCCTCAGGTTAAACAAAGTGCATATTTAGAAGAAACGTGTTTTCTCACTTTTAGAGGCACAGACACCCTGCCATGTATGAGATGTTACAGTACTGACTGATATTACCAAATGAAATTCGACGTGTGAAACAGTGACTGGGACAGTACGGGCTTTCCGAAGATGTTAGCTATTAGGATTGTATCATCACAGCCAAAAGTCAAGGGGAGAAGGGTATTTTTGTCAGTCTCTGCTGCCTTGTGGAAGATTAGTGTATCGCTTGTATTTGATACCTTGAAATACTGAAAAAACAATCTTAAGAGTTCAGAGGATCTTGGTATCTTTGACAGCAGGTACAGACACAGGTGTCTGAGGATGCCCGGAGGCCCAGCAGCCCCACCCTGGGGCTGGCCGCTGTAAGTCACTGAGTCTCCCACCCTGGGGGGCACTCTGCTCCTTGATCTAGTCTGTAGATGTGTCTACCTTGGTATGAAGGGCTTGTCTGTGCAACCCTCCAAACTTGACCACTCGGCTAAAACTAATGTTTCCTGTAAACTTTTTTTTTTTTTTTTTTTTTGGCCATGCCACACAGCACGGCTTGTAGGATCTTAGCTCCCCAGCCAGGGATCAAACCCGTGCCCCCTGCATGGAAGGGCAGAGTCCTAACCAGTGGACCACCAGGGGATTCCCTAAACTAATTCTTTTCCAGATATATATCTGGAGTCTAGTAAAGGTGTGTTGAACGTATGCAACTGCTTGCTAAAGTCACAGGCTTCTCAAAAAAAAAAAAAGCTAATTCCATTTATGTGAAGTTCTAGGACAGGAATCACTAATCTAGCGATTGCCTTTGAGGCTGTGGGGATGAGGATTTAGCTGGAAGGGGCACAAGGGAACTTCCTGGAGTGATGGGAACATTCCGTATCTAGAGAAGGATTTGGGTTTCATGGGTGTCTGCGTTTGTCAAAATTTATTAAATGGTACTCTTAAGATTTGTGCACTTCACTGTAAGTAAACTTAAAAAATGGACTGTAAACAAATATTGAACTTTAGCTAATGACCTGTGTGCTGAGGTGCTTAGGGGTGAACTGATGTCTGGGACTGTGAAATGCATCCAAAAATTCGATGGACTAATGGATGGGCAGATAGAGAGTGACAAAAAATATATATGTATATGGTAAAATAGTAACTGTGGCAGGCATCTGGACATTCCGATTCTTCCAATTTTTTGCGTTAGAAAATTTTCACAATAAAATGTTGGGAGGAAAAGAATTAAGATAGATGCAGTCATTTATTGTCTCTAATGTTACTCCAGCTTATTCAACTTTCAAGATTCTACTTTGGAAAAGGACATTTGTTACAGTTCTAACCAAAGAAGTCTGCAGAGTGGAGAGCTGGTACCTCTCTGGTCCTTTGTCTAGTAACAGGGCCAGAGGGTAATTACTTGCAGACACATCCCTCTCCCCCACAGTCTGTGCTGCTGGAGTGGGGAATGCAACACATTCACTTAATGAGCCCTTGTGAGTGGTGTGTGGTGGGCACTTCATTAACGCATAGAAAGAGCAGGGTTTGGGGGACAGACAGGGGTTCAGATTTGGATTCTGCAATTTACTGGCTGCTGCCAGCTCTGTTTCTGTGTCCCCATCCACAAGAAGGGGGGAATCTCCATTTGGCTGTTCTGAAGGTTCAAGAAGGTAATGTGGGCAAAGTACAGTATCTGGCTCCTGAGAAGAGCTTAAAAAAATAGTAGCCTATACCTGAAATTGAGTTATACCTGGGTCATCTGGCCCTCATGAACTACTGGAGAACAAAATCCCAAAGGAACCACTAGGTTCTCATCTAGACTGAGATATCTTGTCAACCCATTTCCAGGACTGACCTCATTCAGCTGCTCCTTCTGTAGTTCGCTTTATCCACACCCTCCTGTCATTTACAAGGTGCCTCCAGGGGACTGACAACTGCCCATGGGCCCCACCTGCCCAGGAGCATCTCCCTTCCTGGGAGCTCAGGTCCCCAAGTCACAATCTGCATCTTGTCAGAATCCCCAGCATTTTCAAGTTTGAAGACACTAGTCTACATTAGATGAGTTTTCTGATGACCCCCAGTTGTTCACTGCTAATAAATCTCATTTGTCTTTACCAGGGCTTTACTCCTGTATATTACTTCTTATTGTCCCTAGTTTCTTCCTTCTTCAGGATCTGCTCTTCCCTGATGCTGGCATTATTGTCATTAAAAAAAAAAAATCTGATCATGACGCTCAGTCTTTTTTTTTTTTTTCTGGTTTGCTTGGGACCTACCCAGTTTTGTTTTGTTTAAAAAATTTTTTTATTGGAGTATAGTTGATTTACAATGTTGTGTTAGTTTCTGCTGTACAACAAAGTGAATCATTTATACATATACATATATTCACTCTTTTTTAGATTCTTTTCCCATATAGGTCATTACAGAGTATTGAGAAGAGTTCCCTGTGCTATACAGTAGGTCCCCGTTAGTTATCTATTTTATGATGCTCAGTCTTGCTTAACTATGAATATGGTTAAAAAGTTAACTTATTGGGCTTCCCTGGTGGCGCAGTGGTTAAGAACCCGCCTACCAATTCAGGGGACATGGGTTTGAGCCCTGGTCCGCGAAGATCCCACATGCCGCAGAGCAGCTAAGCCCACGTGCCACAACTACTGAGCCTGTGCTCTAGAGCCTGCACAACACAACCACTGAAGCCCTCAACAAGGGAAGCCACCGTGATGAGAAGCCCGCACACAGCAACGAAGAGTAGCCCCTGCTCGCCGCAACTAGAGAACGCCTGTGTGCAGCACAACAAATAAATAAATAAACTTATTAAGGGACAATCGGCTTTACTGAAAATATTAAATATATGGGTACATGGATGCATTATTTAAATTAAAAAATAATATATCAATGAAGTTCCTTTTCTCAGTAATTAGATATTGTGCTGTTATGATTTTATAAGCTCACCAATGGACAGGATTGAGTACGGACACCTCAGCCAGGCAGGCGAGGAAATCCACGGAGCCCCCGCCTCCATCATCATTCCTGCCTCCTGTCACCTGCCCCCCGCCCCCCGCCCGCTTCGTGCTTCATTCTCCGAGCTCTCCCAGTCCTCTGCACTTCCGAATGGCTCTGGTGATACTGGGATCCGGGGTTTGAGCATCCATGTCTCATTGCTACCTGGAAATTCTGTATTTTCTCTTTTAAGATAGCATCCTATTTAAATGCCTAGTGCTGATTGGAAAATCGTAACTTGGTAACCATCACAGTAAAGACTGGTTTAGGCAAGAATCATCAATGGATGTATGGTCTTAAAGTGTCTCCCCAGATATGGTCTTCGGTACAAGGCAGAAATCGAGCAGCACCAGATGTGATGCCCCGTGAAGGATGCAATTCCACTCAAGTCAGTGCTGGATCCAACCATGTGGGAGCCTCAGGTAAGCCCCAGTAAGAAATGGTCAGCTACCAAAAAGAAGTCCCGACCCTTCAAGAATGTTGTCACAAAAAACAGAAACACAACTGTGAAATACTCCAGATTAGAGGAAGTTAGGGACATGACAACTAAACTCAAATCCTAGACTGGATCCTGTAGTAGAGTGAGGCCATGTTATAAAACACACTCTTGGGTCAGTTGTCAAACTGGAGTATGGATGGCAGGTTATGTAAGATATTGCATCATTGTTAAATTTACTGAACCAGCTAACTACTGTGGTCATGTAAGAGAATGTCCTTGTTCTTAGGAAACATGCATCGACATAACTAAGGGTCTATGGTGTGTGCAACTTACAGATGGTTCAAAGAAGAAAAAGGAGAGAGAGAGAGAGCATGCGCGTGCTTGCTTACTTGGACAAATTAGAGAGAAACCCTGGAGGAAAATGTTAGCGATAAGTGAATCTGGTAAAGGCAGTATTGGTGTCCTGTGCACTATTTTTGCAATGTTCTGTAAGCTTAAAATTATTTCCAAATAAAAGTCTAAAGTTTAAAATATGTATTTTTACAAATTTTAAAAAAACAGCTCAATGACATGTTTCTCTAAGCCAAGGTAAATCACACACTACCAATAACAACACACACCTATTCTCAACTGTACAAAAACATGAAGACCTACCCTGGGGAGATGTGGAAAGTCACATCTTTGTTGTCAGGTCCATTCCTAAGGCAAAGATCAGCTCTCCCTCTCTTGCCTTTTCTGCATCAAGGGTTTAAGCTGCTCAGTAGGTCAGTTTTAAGTTCTAAGGGAAGCCATAATCACCCAGTGATACCACCACCCCTCGGTATGGGTTCTTCTGAGCAGGACTCCTCAACCTTCACACCTCTTAGGTGAAATCCACATCCACATCCCTGAAGAGCAGTGTGGACTAAAAAAAAAAAAAAGCACAACCTGAAAGTTGAGAATGATATTTTACTCGGTGGATTTCCTGAGGATTTAAGCCCAGGAGACAGCCTCTCAGATGGCTCTGAGAGAGTGTTCCATAGAGGTGAGGGAGGAGCCAAGATATATAGGAGTTTTTAAAGAAAAAACAAACAAACCAGGTAGTCAGAACATCAAAGATTCCTGTTATTTAAAGAAAAAACAGACATCTCCAGTTAATGAATTTAGCACTTTTCTATATGGGAAGATGCAAGAGTCTAGGCTCCTTGAAATCGTTCCTTTGATATGCACCCAACTACCTAGGGCCAGTACCCTTTTTTCTCCCTCCTGAATCCCCTTTCAGGGTGCACGGTTGGGAGGGGCTGCAGTGGCCACAACAGCTTTGTTTACTGATAGGGCAGGTGACTTCCTTGACTTTCTTTGTCCACATACCTAATGTGGACTAAGAATGCCACCTGCCTGATTAGTAAACAAAGGCTGTTGTAGCCACCAAGGCATCAGCCACTGCAGCCACACCTCGCCCCCCACGGTGCACCCTGAGGGGGCTCAGGATGGGAAAGAACAGGATACTGGTCCCAGATAGCTAAGGTGCATAGCAAAGGAATGATCTGAGTGAACCCAGACTTTTGCATCTTCCCATACATAGAAAAGCACTAAATTTATTAACTTGATGTCTGATTTTCTTTAATTAACAGTAACCTTTTGATGGTCTGACTACCTGGTTTTTGTTGCAAAACTCCTATATATTCTGGCTCCCCCACTCCCTCTTCGGAGCAGTCCCGCAGAGCTGAGAGGCTGACTCCTAAGCTTGAAGTTCTCAGAAAGTCCGCCTGATAAAACATAATTCTCAACTTTCAGGTTGTACATTTTCAGTCGACACTAATTTCTTGGTGAATGACTAGTCGTAGGGTGGGGCAGAGAGGGATGTGGAGAGAGGGTCCAAGTCAGACTGGGCACTTTCTCCAGGGCAGGGGCTGAATAGAATTCATTACGAACATGGCAGCTTCCGGGCAAGAGAAGGGGATGGATTCAGCCTCCAAGAGCTAGAAAGGAATTTTAGGAAATTCTTGTCTCTCCCTGGCTTTCCGGGCCATGTGAACATTTTCTTGGTCTTCCTAGAGGACAAAATTTCAGAAAGCAAATCTGAGGAAAGTAAACAGAACTGAGAGGGTGCCCTACTGGAAACGCCCTTCCACAGTGAAGTGGGGTGTGTTCTTCAGCTCCCCAGTTGAGGTATCCCAGATGGCACCAGTGCTGCCCCATTTTCAGGACCCTGAACAAAGACCCAGAGGGCTGTGGACAAAAAAAAAAAAAAAAAAAAAAGAATATATATATGGCGCCTGCCATTCCAGTAATCAACGAATGTTGCCTGCGATCAAGGCATCAGCCTCTGCAGCCACACCGAGGGTGCACCCTGAGGGTGTGCCCTGAGGGGACTTCAGGATGGAGAAAAACAGGATATTGGCCCTAGATAGCTAACGTGCCATATCAAAGGAATAATTTCACTGAGCCCAGACTCTTGCATCTTCCCATGCATAAAAAAGTGCTAAATTCATTAAGTTGAGATGTGTGTTCTTTTGTGCCTAGTGGTCATCTTTTGACGTTCAACACGCGTTTTTTTCAGCAAAAACTCCTATATATCCTGGCTCCTCCCATACCTCTTTGAAACAGTTCCCCAGAGCTAGCTGAGCGGCTGTCTCCCAGGTGTAAGCCCACCAAATGAAACATAATTCTCAACTTTCAGGTTGTTGTGTTTTTCCGGTACACAGAGCTTAGACTATGAGGGGATCAGCCCCAAGCTATTGTCTATCAGTGAGGCTCCTGTCCCCCCAGTAGATGGATGAGAGCCTGCCTATAAATCTGTGGATTCACACAGGGACAAGACCTCAGGGCGCACAGAGGGATGTTTCGGTTGCGGACATGGGCTGGAACCCGCGTCTGCCTCCTTCGGCCGTGAGATCCCGTTAAGATGCCTTGCCTCTCCCAGTCTCAGTAACCACCCCCGCCATGAGTTTAAGTGAGTTCAAGGGTTATGTGAACTGGTGGACACCACACCTACGCGGCGCTCAGGGGCTCGCTCCCCCGCAACTGGAGCGGCGGAGACCGCACGTCCCAGTGCCACCCATCAGCACCCACCACGGGAGCCAAACGTGTAAGCTCCCCTTACACGTCACTTCCGCTAACCGAGGGGGCGGGATCGGCACCGGATGCGGAAGTCACTGCAGGGGGTCACTGGGGAGGGTAGTCTTTGAGGCGGCGGCGTTAGAGAAAGGGGTCATTGCACGGAGAGAAGCTACATGCTTTCGCTACATGCCTTGTCCATGTGGTTTGAAGAAAATAAAACAGGGGGAATCCGGGCGCCACAGTGGCCATTCTCCGGTGGCCGGAGCATGTCACACAGAAACGGTTCTCTCAGAGGCCAGTGGGAGCGGCTGGCGGGCGGTGCGCTTGATGGCGCCGAGCATGCTGGGAGGTGTGGTCCCGGCGCCACCCGAAGATTCTGGGTAGTGTAGTCCTGGCGTCCTGCTGGAGTGGCCCCCGAGCTGGTGGCTCGAGTGACCCCTTGTTCTTTGGTGGCGCTGGTGAGTGTGGCTCCCGCGGGCCCTCGCTGCAGCCGTGCCCTTCCCCGCGCGGAAAGGTAAGTCCTGAAAGACTGGCCTGCGGGCTGGGGCTGGAGACGGTTCGGGTGGTGGGGAGGGGAGGTGGCGGCGGGGACGCGCTGTCGTGGCTCAGGCCGTGCCCTGCCGGGTGTCACATTTTGGGATGTGGGCGCGCCTCTCCGAGGGACGTGGGTGAAGCCCAGCCGCGATGCCCAGTGGTGGCGGGTGCTGGGCTCCGGCCTCGTCCTAGGTTCGGCCTCGGCCGAAATAGCGGTATTGGGAGAGAGTTTCGCTCATGCCACAAGTCCCCGGGTTTAGGGGTTTGAGTAAGTAGGCTTTGGGGGCCTTATGTTTCCGAGGGGGTGCCAGGTGCCAGCAGGCCCCGGTGCCAGGTGTCTCGAGTTTTGGTGGGTGGGAGCTGGTAGTTTTCTTTCGGGCCCGGCTACCCCTCGGTTTTGCTGAGGCCTCCCGCGGATGGGCGGCCGGCGTGGGCCAACGCTCCCGGAATGGGCTGGGTGTGGAGTGGCCATTTTGGCGCGATCTTGCGGGTGTGGACGGGTGTCTCAGTTTGGCTGGTCGCCCCTGGGTTTGGGACTTGGAGGAAGAGGTCGTCTGGGGCCCACCGAGCAAGTTTTTCAGAGGTCCTGGAAACCATCACTGATAACGGGAATCAAGGATTTACACATTTCTAGGGTGGCCCGGCTTTGGGATGTTACGTTCCATTTTAAATTTTTATTACGGAGAAATTTTAAACGGCAATAAATAGAACTCCATAGAGCCATCACGCAGATTTAACCCTTATCACCTCGTGAACAATCTTGATTCATTTCAAAATGATACACTGGGAATCCTTACAACCCACAGAGGTTCGCTGTCACTGCCCTGCTTAAGAGCCTGGCCTCCACAGCCAGATTTCATCCAGACTCTGTCACCTTATAACTGTGTCACCTTTGGCAAGAGACTGACCTCACTATGCCTCGGTTATCTCATCTGTAAAATGAAAATAATAAATCTTACTTCACTGGGTTGTGTGAGGCTAGAATGAGATAAAACTCATCCAGCGCCTGGAGCAGTTTCCGGTATATACTAAGTGCCCAGTGAGCGTGAACTTCCCTAGTAAAGATCAGTGGTGCGAGAGGATCAGCTAAGGCCCGGTGTTCCAGCCTACATCCCGGCTCTGTTCCCAGCAAGCTGCCGGCAGTCTTTTCTTCTGTGGCAGGTCCCTTCCTGATGCCTGTTAGGAAGAGGAAACTCTACCCTGCTGGAGCTTGAGAGTTTCCAGCGACTCTCCTGAACCTTTCGGTTCTCATTCTGCCCCCTGTGGCTCCTGCCTGCCTAGAGAGGACTGCCTGGTGGGCCAGGGGAGGACTCCTGGGCTCCTGACAGCCCAGCCTCTGGTGGGAACCGCTTGCCTTTTGCCTGCTGAGCCATGGGTGGGTTTCCTTCGCTCAACTTTGGCATCTTGTGCCTTGTAATGCCCCATCCCGGGATCAGGGCCCCAGCTGGTTTCCCCAGGAAGCAAGGCCTGTTGTAAGGGTGGCCATTTTCACAGGGACTGTTCTTCAGACCCAGCGTCCTCCTTCACTATCCCTCCATCCTTGCGCCAGCGCTCCGTCTCAGCGTTTGTTCAGACCTGCTCACTCCCGGGGCTTGTCCGCCGTGAAGGCCTCGGCCTTCTGGTCTCGTTCTGTCCAGCGCCCTCACTGCCTTTTTGTCCCAGACCTGTCATTTCACACACAGATACCTCAGGAGGCAGCTTACACATAAGGACTTCTCGTTGTAATATAACCACAATTTCATCATTACACCCAACAAAATTAATAGTTCCTTCTCCAGTTGTTTTAAAGTTTCTTTCAGTCAGAACAGCTCTGGTCAGAGACAGGAGAGGGAGATGTATGTGGAATTCAGTGTGGTGGTTTTCCCTGTCTCTGCCCCTCTCCCCACATTTCTTCTAACCTTGCAGATCTGGTTAACATCTGCAACTTCTGCCCTTGGTACAAGCTGGGCCTCTTTGGTCTTTACAGACTTACCTCCTGTTTGGTGGCTGCCGTGTTCTCTCCCCTGTGCTGTGCACTGGATCCCCTTCTCCTTCCCTGTTTCCACTCCTGCAGTGCCCTTGCTCCTGCCTCTTCTCCACCTTCTTCTCCCTCTGCCCCCTCCCCCCACCGCTGCCTCTTGAGTTGGGCACCTGAGGTATAAATACTGATCTTGCCATTCAGCCTGCTAGAAAGGGACCTTTCTAATCGTTTGCTTCTGTCCCCACTCCAAAGTCAGACTGCCCAGATTCAAATCTCAGTTTCACCATATCTAGCTGTGTGGCCCTGAGCATGTTACGTTACCTCTCTGAGGCTTCTGTTCCTCATCTGCCAAATGGGGATCAGAATGGTGTCCACCTGACAGGGATGTTGGGTGTGATAACCCTAGCCATGCGGTTAGAGCGCCTAGTACATAAATACTCAGTGATTGTTCGTTAGAATTATTATTAATGCTTCCACCTTGTTCTCCAAGTCACCCTTTCAGTGTCCTCCCCTATTCTCCACGCTTGTCAGACCCTGCTTTACAGCTGCATGGAAACTTATTCCATTGTCCATTTTGTTTCTCCGTACCTCTCTGCTTGAGTATCAATTCCTGTGATGAGCTGGGACGCGCTCCCCCGGCAGAATTCCTGGGCTCCTGTTCGCGGTGGGATGCTTGACACATCAGGACCCCAGGGCTCAGGCTGTGTCATGACTGTCCAGCTGTCCCATTGGAATGGGAGGTGTTCTTTGACGGTCGGGTGCCTCATCTTGTGCTTCTTGAGCCACTGGTACGGTTCCTGGCACCGGGTTCGACTAAGTGAGTGATGCATGGTGAAGACATGAGTGTCATCCTTGCTGGAAGGATGGAAGTTCACATGGGGAGTCTGATTGGAAAGTGCGCTGTGGGCATTAGTGGATGGAAAGTGCGCTGTGGGCATTAGTGGAGTGAGCCCTAAATAGCAAGTTAGTGTGGACTTGATGTGGGTGCAGGAGGGACCCAGTAAAGGGTCTTGAGCAGAGCAGGGACCACAGTTTCCCTCCAACTCTTGCCCTGCAGTTTCCTCCCCTTCAGAGCTAAACTCCTTGAAAGAATTCTCTTTTCTTGCTGTCTCCATTAATATCCTTCCATTGCCTTTTAAATATTACAGTAAGGTTTTTCAGCTTTACCCACTAAAAAATATTCTTTGTCTAAGTTACCACTGAGCTTCCTGTGGCTAAATACCAGTTCGTGCTCAGCAACATTTTACATAGTTGCATTCGTCTTAGGATCTCCTTTCATGTTGCTGTTCCTGGTTTCCAGGTTTTCCTCCTACCACATAGGCTGCTCCTCCTCTTTCTCCTTGGCTGGCTTCTTTACTCCCAGACCCCCCTGTGGAAGGCCCCGCTTCAGCTCCATCTCTCCTTGGTGGCCCCGTCCACTCTCAAGGCCTGAGATGCCATCTCTCTGAGGTTCAGCCAAGATCTCTGCCTTCAACTCCAAATCCCAGTCTCCTGTCTACTTGGCATTTCCACTTGGGTATCTCATGGGCACCCAAACCTGATGTGTCCAACAACAAACTCTGATCAACTCCTGTAAACATGCCCTGCCCCCGTGGAAGATGGACAGTTCTTTCAGGAAGATCAGCTGTAAAAGGGAGCAGAGACATGCCAATGCCATCAGCTTCCTCAGGCTCAGAACTTCGGAGTCGTCCTCGACTCCTTTCTTGCTGTTACACTCCATATCCCCAATAAGCAGCCTCCGCCACTTCTGCTGTGGTCCGGGCCACCACCTCACCTGGATGGTCATAGCCCTTGAGTGATCTCTCTGCTTCCTTCCTTGTCCCCCTCAGTACAGCTGTATTAGTCAGTTCAGCAGGCAGGTCATGCATTTGCTCAAAGACCTCCTGGCTTCTCACCTCAGTCAAAGTGAAAACCTCCCCCACTCGGTGTCAGTCACCGCATACCAGCCACAGTGAACTGTCTCTGTGCCTTGACTGTGCCAGGCCGACTCTTGCCTCAGGGCCTTTGCAGTGGCTGTTCTCTTGCATGCTATGCTTCTTTCAAAGTTACTCACTTGGCTCATTGCCTCATAGCCTTCAGATTTTTATTCAGTCATCTTCTCAGCAAGGCCTTCCTAACCACTATTTAAAATCTGAAAACTCCGTATCTTTTGTGTTACTTCTTCTCTGCTTCCCTGCTTTATTTTCTTTATCTCACTCGTTACTTTCTGATCTGGTGTGTGTTTTATTTAATATGTCCATCTTCCTTCTCTAAACTTGCATGTCAGTGAGGGCAGATGTTTTTGTCTTTGTTCACTTCTGTATCCCCAGGGTCTAAGATAGTGTCTGTCGCACAGTAAGGGCTTAGGACATTTTTAATAAGTAATCCAGCCATGTGTAGATGGAGCTAATTCTGGGAGGAACGGATCAGGCTGGCCGGGATGTCGGGAGATGGTCTGCAGAGCCTCTCTCAGGAGGGACTGTCGCTTCCCCAGCCGGGGTGGGAGTGGGAGGCATAGAGAGTTCTTGGAGGTGGACTCAGTAGGCCTTGGTAACTGGTGTGATTTGGCAGGAAGAGAGGTACACCTGGTGCCCGAGTCAGCATGTGGGTGATGGGAAGGGTGCTTCTGTCATTAACGGAGCTGAAAAAGACAGAGGCACAGCATGTCTGCGACGGCTTTCATTATTGATTGCTGCACAACAAGCTCCCCAAAACCATGGCGTAGAGGAGCCACCATGTTATCATCTCTCCCAGTTCCTTGGGTTAAATCCGCTGGGCAGTCCTTCTGCCCCGTGGGAGTTACAGATCCAGCTGAATTTTCCCACAGAGTCACTTGTGGACTCTTTTGGGTTGGACCATCCAAGATGGTTCCGTCACACATCTGGTGCTTTAGTGGACTGGCTGGAAGGCTGGGGGCACCTGGGCCCCACACTCTCTCTCCGCAGAGTATCGGGGCCTCTGCTTCTGCGTGGTCCCTCCAGCAGGGGAGTTGAAGTTCTTAAAGTGGCATCTTGGGCCTCCTGAGAGCATAAGCTGTGTAGCCTTCTTAAGACTTAAGCCTGTGGGACTTCCCTGGTGCTCCAGTGGGTAAGACTCCACACTCCCAATGCAGGGGGCCTGGGTTCAATCCCTGGTCAGGGAACTAGATCCCACATGCTGCAGCTAAGACCCAGCACAGCCAAAATAAATAAATAAATATTAAAGAAAAAAAGACTTAAGCCTGTAACTGACACAGTGTCACTTGTGCCACATTTATTGGTTAAAGCAGGAACGAGGTCAGTCTGAAGGAGCTCCCAATGTTTGAAGTTGAAATAATTTGAGCAGCAAAATAGTGATAATATTTTAAATTTTATTTAATTTTTTCACATCTTTATTGGAGTAAAATTGTTTCACAATGTTGTGTTCGTTTCTGCTGTACAACAAAGTGAATCAGCCATATGTATACATATGTCCCCATATCCCCTCCCTCTTGAGCCTCCCTCCCACCCTCCCTGTCCCACCCCTCTAGGTGGTCACAAAGCATTGAGTTGATCTCCCTGTTCTGTGCAGCAGCTTCCCATTAGCCATCCATTTTACATTTGGTAGTGTATATATGTCAATGCTACTTTCTCACTTCATCCTCTTTTATTTTTTCATTGGAGTAGAGTTTATTTACAATGTTGTGTTCGTTTCTGCTATACAGCAAAGTTATCAGTTGTAAATATACATATATCCACTGTTTTTTAGATTTTATTCCCATATAGGTTGTTACAGAGTATTGAGTAGAGTTCCCTGTGCTATATAGTAGGTTCTTATTAGCTATCTATTTTATATATAGTAGTGTGTATATGTCAGTCCCAACCTCCCAATTTATCTCTTCCCCCCCACAACCTTTCCCCCGGTAACCATAAGTTTGTTTTCTATATCTGTGACTCATTTCTGTTTTTTAAGTTCATTTGTACCATTTTTTTAGATACCACATATAATAAAGTGATAATATTCTAATGTAACCCATAGGATAAACTATAAATCCACACTGAAATAAATAAGAAGGGACAACTCTTGCTTACAGAAGAATTCCAATTAATTAATTAATTTTTTATATTTATTTATTTCTTTATTTGGTTGCACCGGGTCTTAGTTGCAGCAGGCAGGCTCCTTAGTTGCAGCATGCAAACTCTTAGTTGCGGCATGCATGTGGGATCTAGTTCCCTGACCAGAGATGGAACCCAGGCCCCCTGCTTTGGGAGCATGGAGTCCTATCCACTGTGCCACCAGGGAGGTCCCCAGTTAATGAATTTAGAATGAAAGAGGGAAATAGAACATTGTCATTTGGTCAACACCACAGTAATAATTGTTGCAGACAGGTCCCACAAAATTATGCTGAAATTAGTGGATGGAAGATTGACGAGAAACAGGTTATTTGTATAATCTCAAAGTATCTCTCCCAAGGTACATATTAATTATAAAGGGAAAAAGGGTGACTTTTCAATGGAGAAAGCCAGCAGACACTGCCTTAACCAAGTGATCAAGATTAAGGTTAACATCGTCAATAATGAAACATATCAGTATCACGAACCCCTTGATAGGGTGTGCTGAAAAAGACACATGACTTCTGAGGAATTCTAGCCCCAAATGAACTAATACCATTCTAATCATTTTTTAGAAATCAGATAAACCAAAATTGAGGGATGTTGTTCAAAAATATCACTTTCATGAAAGAAGGAACTGTCACAGATTGGAGGAGATGAAAGATACATGACAGCTAGATGCAGTGTTGGAAGCTCAGTTGATTCCTGGACCAGAAGAAGGACAGGACATTAGTGGAAAAACTGTTGAAATGTGGTTAAGAGTTGTAGTTTAGATAATAGTATTATATCAATGTTAATTTCCTGGTTTTGATCATTGTATTTTGGTTTTCCAAGATGTTAACTTTAGAGAAAACTAAGTGATGGTTATATGGGAATTGACATTTTTGCAACTTCCTTTTAAGTCTAAAATTAAAAATGAAAAGTTTTCTGGATTCATCAATCTTACATTGAATTGGATGTTGGAAGAATGAGAGTTGAGTTTTGTTAAAGAATATTTCAGCATGTATAAATGCAATCATGATTTTTCTTCTTGGATCTGTTCATTAATATGGTGTATTATAGTAATGGATTTTCTAATATTGAACCAGTCTTACATTTCTGGGTAAATCCCACTTTGTCTTGGTGAAATATTTTCCTATTGCTTTGAATGATGCTATGTTTTTGCCATGCATTTAATGTGGTAAAATATATATAAGATTTACCATCTTAACTATTTTCAGTGTATAGTTCAGTAGCGTTAAGTACATTCATATAGTTGTGCAACCATCTGCACTCTCCACCTGCAGAACTGAAACTCTGTACCCATTAAACAGTAACTCTCTATTTCCCCTCCCCCCCAGCTCCTCTCAACTTTCATTCTACTTCCTGTCTCTGTGGATTACTCTAGGTACCTCATATAAGTGGTATCATACAGTATTTGTCCTTTTGTGTCTGGTTTGTTTCACTTAGCATAATATCTTTAAAGTTCATCCATGTTGTAGCATGTGTCAGAATTTTTTTTGAGGCTGAATAATATTAATTGTATGTGTGTATGTATGTATATACCACATTTTGTTTATCTATTCATCTTTTGACGGACACTTGGATTACTTTCACGTTGTAGCTATTGTGAATAATGCTGCTCACACAAGTGTACAAATATCTGTTCAAGTCCCTGCTTTCAGTTCTTTTGGGGAAATACCCAGAAGTGGAACTGGTAGATCATATGATAATTTCTATTTTTTTTGATAATTTCTATTTTTAATTTTTTGAGGAACTGCTATATTATTTTCCATAGTGGTTGCATTGCACCATTGTACATTCCCACCAGCAATGCACAAGGGTTGAATGATGATTATGAAAAATCTGATGGAAGTCTGGTATATTTTTTGCCTAGAGTCACTTAGGATTTTTGTTGTTATTCTTCAAAGCCTGATAGTTTTTCCAGTAGATACCTTGAAGTTGTTGGTTGTGAGTCAATTTTTCCCTTGTACTCTGTAAGCCCTTTCATATTAGATTCAGGTCATTAAAAAAAAAAATTTGTTGGAGTACAGTTGATTTACAATGTTGTGTTAGTTTCAGGTGTACAGCAAAGTGATTCAGTTGTACATATACATACATTCATTCTTTTTTAGATTCTTTTCCCATATAGGTTATTACAGAGTATTGAGTAGAGTTCCCTGTGCTATACAGTAGGTCCTTGTTGGTTATCTATCTACATCTATCTATATATTTTATATATACTAGTGTATGTATGTTAATCCCAAGCTCCTAATTTATCCCTCCCCCCCACATTTCCCCTTTGGTAACCATAAGTTGGTTTTTGAAATCTGCGAGTCTGTTTCTGTTTTGTAAATAAGTTCATTTATATCATTTTAAAAAATTAGATTCCAGGGGCTTTCCTGGTGGTGCAGTGTTTAAGAATCTGCCTGCCAATGCAGGGGACATGGGTTCGAGCCCTGGTCCGGGAAGATCCCACATGCTGTGGAGCAACTAAGCCTGTGTGCCACAACTACTGAGCCTGTGCCCTAGAGCCTGTGAGCCACAACTACTGAGCCCGGGCACCACAACTACTGAAGCCCGAGCACCTAGAGCTCATGCTCCACAACAAGAGAAGCCACTGCAATGAGAAGCCTGCACACCGCAAGGAAGAGTAGCCCTCACTCACCGCAACTACAAAAAGCCAGTGCACAGCAACGAAGACTCAACGCAGTCAAAAATAAATAAATTAAAAATAAATTAGATTCCACATATGAGTGATATCACATGGTATTTGTCTTTCTCTTTCTGACTTACTTAACTTAGTATGATTATCTCTAGGTCCATCTATGTTGCTGCAAATGGCATTATTTCATTCTTTTTTATGGCTAATAGTCCATTGTATATATGTACCACATCTTTTTTATCCATTCCTCTGTTGATAGACATTTAAGTTGCTTCCATATCCTGGCTACTGTAACTAGTGCTGCAGTGAACATTGGGGTGCATGTATCTTTTCTAATTATGGTTTTCTCTAGATATATACCCAGGAGTGGGATTGCTGGATTATATGGTAGTTCTATTTTTAGTTTTTTAAAGAACTTCCATACTGTTCTCCATAGTGGTTATACCAATTTACATTCCCACCAACAGTGCAAGAGGGTTCCCTTTTCTCCACACCCTCTCCAGCATTTATTGTTTGTAGATTTTTTGATGATGGCCATTCTGACCAATGTAAGGTGATCCTTCATTGTAGTTTTGATTCGCATTTCTCTGATAATTAGTGATGTTGAGAATCTTTTCATGTGCTTTTTGGCCATATGTATGTCTTCTTTGAAGAAATATCCATTTAGATCTTCCCATTTTTTGATTCGGTTGTTTATTTGACATAGAGCTGCATGGGCTGTTTGTATATTTCGGAGAGTAATCCCTTGGCGATTGCTTCATTTGCAATTATTTTCTCCCATTCTGTGGGTTATCTTTTCATTTTGCTTATGGTTTCCTTTACTGTGCAAAAGCTTTTAAGTTTAATTAGATCCCACTTGTTTATTTTTGTTTTCATTTTCATTACCCTAGGAGGTGGGTCAAGAAGGATATTGCTGTGATTCAAGTCATCTATTTTTGAAGTTTTCTTGGGTTATAGTTTTAAATATTAGTTTTGTTCCCTCCCTCCCCACTCCTACCCTTTTTTGGTTTATTTCTTTGTTTTCTTCTGCAGGAGCTGCAATTATAGAAATGAAATTCTTTGTTTGCCTGTTTTCCATTTGAACCATTTTTTCTCTAACTCTTTTTACTTCTTTATTTCATTTTCATTTCCTCCTGTTAGCCTTCAGTGGCCATCATGTTTTCATTTCATTCTATTCTTCCTTGCTGTCTTATAATTTAGTCTTCATTTCTTTCTCTTTTTTTGGCTGTGTGGTTTGCAGTATCTTAGTTCCCTGCACTTATTTACAAAACAGAAACAGACTCACAGATTTCAAAAACAAACTTATGGTTACCAAAGGGGAAATGAATTGATAATTGATTCTAATGGCCAATTTTTGTCCTTCATTATTGCTTTAGGTTTCTCTGGTTTTGTTCACAACGCAATGTTTTTTCTGTGTATGCTTTTTACTTTTTAAAAGAAAAATCTTAAAAATAAAGGAGGCAAAAGCATAATGAACGTCCTTATGTGCATCATCTTGATTTAACACTTGTTTATATTTTGCCATATTTGTTGCATCTGGGTTTTTGGTTTTTGGGTTCCTTTGGTGTTTAAGAATTTTAAAATAATTTTTTATTAATGGAAAAATTTCAAACATATTCAAAGCAAGGAAACTATAATAAAACCCCAGCTTTAACAGTAATCACTGTGTAGCAATCTTGGGAGGGGGGTGGTTTGTCTGGTTTTTCCTGAAGTGTTTTTTGTTTGTTTGTTTTTATAAATACATTTATTTATTTTTGGCTGCATTGGATCTTCATTGCTGCCTGTGGGCTTTCTCTTGTTGCGGCCGCGGTGCATGGGCTTCTCATTGCGGTGGCTTCTCCTGTTGCAGAGCACGGGCTCTAGGGCTCATGGGCTTAGTTGCTCCATGGCACATGGGTTCTTCCTGGACCAGGGCTCAAATCCGTGTCTCCGGAATTGGCAGGCGGATTCTTAACCATTGCGACACCAGGGAAGCCCTCCTGAGGTGTTTTTAAAAGCAATCCCATGGATCATTTCATCCGTAAACACTTCAGTGTATATTTTTTTAAAAAACAACCACAATAATACCATTTCACAACCCCTCAAATTAATAATGATGTGTTAACATCTACAGTCAAGTAGATAGCCTGAAAAACGTCCTTCTACATTTAGTTTGTTGGGATCAGGAGAGTTTGGAATCAAACCTACTGAAGGCCTGACTTTGAACTTTTTTCCAGGGCCCTGGTAAAAACCAGACTGTTACACTTCCACCTTGCCACCCCTCCCCCAGTTGTGGGGTTGGAGAGCAGACCCTGCACTTGCTCACTGGGAGAGCATTTCCATCTGACACCCTCTAATTTCTGCTTTCCTTACCCGGATCTGCCTTCTGAGATATCATCCTTTAGGGATACCAGGAAAAATGGCCACAGGGTCCTGGGAAGCCAGGGTAATGGTGAGTGTTTCCTGCATTTCCACACTGGCTGTCGCAGGATGGACACAATCGTTTCTCTTGTCTTGACCACCTTGTTGGCACCTGGCAAAGTCCAGCTCTAGTCCTGGAAGTGTAACTTACCTTACCTGAAGCCTGTTTGCCCCATGACTTGGTCAGTTTAGGAAGTTACCATCCCTGGAAATATTACCCGTGGAAAGGTGCAGGATCAGAAAAGATGCAAGAAAAACCTTTAGTTTACACCTCAGATTGAACCTTGGCGCAGAGACACACTACAACAACAAAAACCAAGCAAATCTGGGGAATCTGAGTTCCAGAGTTGCCATGCTATGAGATTCAGATATCCCATTTTCAATAACAAAAAAATCACAGGGCATACAGAGAAACAGGACATTATAGCCCATTCTGAGGTTAAAAAATAAATCAATAGAAATGACCCCCAATAAAGGCCAGATGGTGGACTTACTAGACAAAAGACTTTAAGACAACTGTCAGAGCTAATGGAAAACATGAACGAGGTCAAGAAAACAGTGTAAAAACAAAATGGAAATGTCAATAAAGAGATAGAAAACATGAAAAGGAACCAAGAAGCTTAATGAACTCTAAGTAAGATAACCTCTTAAAAGAGACCCACACCAAGATACATTATAATCAAGCCAAAGGCAACAGAGAATCTTGAGAGCAGCAACAGAGAGCTCAGAACTTAATCACAGATGTATGATCAGGTGATTTTCAACAACACTACCAAGACCATTCCATGTGGAAAGGACAGTCTGTTCAATAGACGCTGCTGGGAAAACTTATACCCATATGAAAGAGAATGAAAATTAACTCAAAATGGATCCAAGACCTAAAAAGGTAAGAGCTAAAACTGTAAAACTCTTAGAAGAAAACATTGAGGAAAAGCTTCATGAAGTTGGATTTAGTTATGATTTGTTGGGTAATAACACCAAAAGCCCAGGCAACAAAAGAAAAAATAGATAAATTGGACTTCATCAAGGTTAAAAACTTCTGTGCATTAAAGAGTGAATATTTGCAAGTCATATATCCGATAAGTAATTAATATACAGAATATATAAAGATCTCAGATAGCAACAACAAAAACCAAACACCCCAATTCAAGAACCGTCAAAGGACTTGAATAGTTTTTGCCAAGAAGATATACAGACAGCAAATAAGCACATAAAAAGATGCTTACTGTCACTAATTATTAGGGAAATGTAAATAAAAACCACAATGAGAGATCATTTTATACATTTCACATTATGGCTATTACCAAAAACTCAGAGAGCAGCAAGTGTTGTCAAGGATGTAGGGATACTAGAATCCTTTTACATTGCTAGTGGGGATATAAAATGGTGTGGCTCCTGTGGAAAACAGTACAGTGGTTCCTGAAGAAACTGAACATAGAATTACCATTTGATTCAGCAGTTCAACTTCTGGGTATATACCCAGAAGAACTGAAAGCAATTTGTATGGTAGCATTATTCACAATAGCTAAAAGGTGGATACAAACCCAATGTCTGTCAGTGGAGGAATGGTATATACATACAGTAGAGTATTTTTTAGCCTTAAAGAGAAAGGAAATTCTGAGTACATGCTTATACATGGCTGAAACTTTTTAAAAATTTTTTATTTTATATTGTAGTATAGTTCACAATGTGTTTCTGGTGTACAGCACAGTGATTCAGTTATACATATACATGTATCTATTCTATTTCAAATCCTTTTCCCATTTAGGTTGTTACAGAATACTGAGCAGAGGTCCCTGTGCTATACAGTAGGTCCTTGTTGGTTATCTATTTGAAATATAGTAGTATGTATATGTCAATCTCAAACTCCCAATTTATCCCTTCTCCCCATCTTTCCCTTTTGGTAACCATCTTTGTTTTCTAAGTCTGTGAGTCTGTTTCTGTTATGTAAGTAAGTTCATTTGTGTCATTTTTTTTTAAGATTCTGCATATATGCAAAATCATATGATACTTGTCTTTCTCTGTCTGACTTAGGTCACTCCAGTTCCAACCACGTTGCTGCAGATGGCATTATTTCATTCTTTTTTATGGCTGAGTAATATTGCATTGTATATATGTACCACATCTTCTTTATCCATTCTTCTGTCGATGGACATTTAGGTTGATTCCCTGTCTTGGCTATTGTAAACAGCGCTGCAGTGGACATTGGTGTACATGTATCCTTTCAAACCATGGTTTTCTCTGGATATGTGCCCAGGAGTGGAATTGCTGGATCATATAGTAGCTCTGTTTTTAGTTTTTTAAGGAACCTCCATACTGTTTGCCACAGTGGCTGCACCAATTTGCATTCCCACCAACAGTGTGGGAAGGCTCCCTTTTCTCCACACCCTCTCCAGCATTTATTGTTTGTAGACTTTTTGATGGTGACTACTGTGAGGTGCTATCTCATTGTAGTTTTGATTTGCATTTCTCTAATAATTAATTATGTGGAGCATCTTTTCATGTGCCTCCTGGCCATCTGTATGTCTTCTTTGGAGTACATGGCTGACACTTGAAGACATTATGCCAAATGAAATAAGCCAGCACAAAAGGACAAATACTGTATGATCCCACTTATTTGTGATACACAGACTAGCCAAATATTGAATACATGGAGACAAAGTAAAATGATGGTTGGTTACCAGGGTTTGTGAGAAAGAGGGAGTCACGGTTTAATGGTTACAGAGTTTCAGTGTGGGATGATGAACAAGTTCTGGAGATGGAAAGTGGTGGTGATTGTACAACAGTGTCAACATACTTAATGTACTGAAATACGCACTTAAAAATGGTAAAAGTAGTAAAATGTTTCTATATATTTTACAATAAAAATTTAAAACCTACAGGCTGCTACTACACTCGACCTATTCTGTATTCTACCACTAGGTGCCTTTTATTCCTCCCAAGTGGTCCTGCTCCCATGATTCAGGCTCTCTCTCTTTCATGGCCCACAGTGTCCTCTGCTTTGCTCCCCACGCACCGCATCAGGAATACCTGGCACCTTCCTCTTCCCTTGATTCCTGCCCTTCCCTCAAGACCAAGTTCCTGGGCCTCTCATGAAACCTTTCCTGATGTCTATATTCCAGTGCACTCTCCATTTTGAAATAGTGTTGAGGTAAAGATAGTAAAATGGGGCAGGCAGATGAGAATGGCACATAGAGATAAATTTATAGACCTAGTAGCCAAGGATGTTCACGCTGAGCACCCACAGTGTGGGATGGGAAGTTTAATGGACTGTTACCCACATTTCGTAAGTGAGAAAACAGAGGTGCTAGTTGACAGCGGGGTGGGCCCCAAACAAAGGCAGTAGAGTTCAAGTTCATGCTCTTTACCACTCGTTGCTTGTGCCTCTCAGGCCAGGGAAGGCCGAAGGGGCCATGGGATTGAAGGGAAGGACTGAGCTGTATTTGGTCTTTGCCATAATTGAATTGTACTAACTTCATTCTGATGCTTCAACATTAAAACCATTGTTCAGGGCTTCCCTGGTGGCGCAGTGGTTAAGAATCCGCCTGCCAATGCAGGGGACATGGGTCTGAGCCCTGGTCCGGGAAGATTCCACATGCTGTGGAGCCACTCAGCACGTGCGCCACAACTACTGAGCCTGTGCTCTAGAGCTCGCGAGCCACAACTACTGAGCCTGCGTGCCACAACTACTGAAGCCTGTGTGCCTAGAGCCCGTGCTTCGCCACAGGAGAAGCCACCCAATGAGAAGCCCACACACCACAAAGAGTAGCCCCCGCTCACCGCAACTAGAGAAAGCCCACATGCAGCAACAAAGACCCAACACAGCCAAAAATAAATTAATAAAAGAACCAAAGCTTTAAAAAAAAATCATTTTTCAGACTATTCTTTTAAATTCTTAAAGTCTGTTGCTTTACTGTTGTTTAATTTTTATGTTATTTGCTCTTCCCTCAGCCTAGATTTGCTCTTGTTATCTGCTCTTCCCTCAGCCTAACGTTCCTGAAAGTTAAAGACTCCATTTTTTTGTAGGTATTCTCCAAAACAGCCCATTTAGTATCTCGAATGTGTAGGTTAAATGCCACTGCCCTGATGGTGACAGGGGTTAAAAGCCTTGGAACACAGGGCACCAGGGTCAAAGACAAGATCTAGATGTCTCACCTACCTCCCCCTGGGCAGCCTTCTGCCTGCCCCTTACCCTGAGTCCTGGGCAAGGCTGGCTCCTGGATGAGCAGGGCTGTATTCTGTCTTACAGGCACACATGGCATTCAGAGATGTGGCTGTGGATTTCACCCAGGAGGAGTGGATGCTACTGAGCCCTGCTCAGAGGTCCCTGTACCGGGAGGTGATGCTGGAGAACTACAGCAACCTGGTCTCGCTGGGTAAGCCTGGCATCTCTCAGGACCTGTATCCCAGCTGCTGGGTACTTTAGGCTGTGCTTGAAGCAGCTATCTTGCTTTCTGACTTTGCCTTTGGGTTGGACTCAAAAGCAGAGACACTCTGTTCCCTCTTTCCCCAGAGAAGGTCCGATTTTGTAGAATTGAAATGTGTAGAGGTGTGTGTGTGTCTGTGTGTTGTGTATGTGATAATCTGCATTTCTAGGCCTTTTCTCCCAGTCTCTTGGGTAAGCATGACATGTCTTCCTAGTTATTATCTTCTTTTAAATGAGGGAGTTGTTCTCTCCCCAGGATGGAGTAAGGTCAGTGAGCTGTCATCCTGGTTTTCCCTCCCCTGCAGAGAGCTCCCCACTCTCAGGTCTTTCCCACCACGTTTTGAAATTCCCCACCCAGTGTGGCTCTGAGTTCAGGAACTGGCTTTTGAGCCTGTAACCTACAGCCATCTTGTTTTCTTTTCCTGTGAGCAGGGATTCCATTTTCTAAACCAAAACTCATCACCCAGCTGGAGCAAGGGAAGGAAACCTGGAGAGAAGAGAGAAAATGCCCACCTGCCAATGGCCCGGGTGAGTGGGGAACACTGGGCAGCTCAGGGGGTTGGGGGCGAGAAGGCCTCGCTCAGGTGTTGGGGAGGGAGGCTGTTGTGCTGGCCCCGTGTGACCTTCCAGCCCTTCATCTGCCCTCGAGCTTTCTCTTTTTGTCCTCTCTGCCTCACTCAGTTCTCTCCCACATTCATAGGCTTCTTGCTCTTGTTACTATATTTTTAAAAGATCAAGCAAGAATGTGGAAGTAAAATTGAGTGAGCTAAAGAAAAAAGGCAAGCCCAGTGGGAGGAAGGAAGGCTATAAAAAGCCAACTGGGAAATTGAAATGGAATTCTAAAAAAATTGTAAGAATGGATTTCACCCAGGAAGGTGAAACTTTAAACGGTTATGTAAATACCTATATAATCCTCAATTTTGTCTCTTAGCCCTCAAAGCCTAAACTAGTTACTATTTGGCCATTTAAGAAAAGTGTGCTGACCCCTGCTCAAAGGGGTTACAATATACAGCCTTCACTTTTCCTTTTCTATTTATTCTGAATACCACTTTATGTAAAATATAAGAACAGTGCAATTGCACACTTCAAATTAAACCTTTTTCCCCACTTGCTTTATTCTATAATTGTCATTTGTACTGCACCTCTATACTTTCTAAACTCCCTAATACAATGTTAAAATATTTGTTTTAAACACTCATACGTATTTATTTTTTAATCAAAAGAAAAAGTTTTTATACTCATCCAGATAATTTACCATTTTCTGTGCTCTTCATTATTTTCCTGAAGATTTGAGTTTCTACCTGATAGCATTTTAGTTGTCTAGCATTTCTTGTAGTACAGCTGGCAGTGTATTCATTTAGTTTTTCTGAATGTGTATTTCATCTTCATTCTGAAGGATATTCTCACTGGATATAGAATTCTACATTGGTTTATTTTTTCACCACTTTAAAGATACTGTTCCCCTGTTCTGGCCTCTACTGTTTCTGATGAGAAATCAGCTGTCATTTACACAATTATTACCTTGGGTTTTTTTGTTACTTTTCTTTTTAAACCTCTGGCTACTTTCAGAGTTTTCTGTATATGTTTGGTGTTCAGCTCTTTGACTGTGACGTAACTAAGGAAACATGCTTTTCTTTGTATTTTCCCTGCTTAGGCCTTGCTGAGATTTTTGAATCTATAAATTTATGGCTAGAGCCAAATTTGGGGAATTTTTGGACATTATTCTATCATGGTTTTTTTCTGTTCCTTCTCTCCCCCTTTTGGGGACTACAGTTACATGTGTATTAGTCCTTTTTACATTGTCCCAGAGGTTGTTGAGCCTGTCTTTTTTTTTTTTTCCCCTCTCTGTTCTTCAGATTGATTTCTGTTGATCTGTCATCTCCAATATGCTACTAAGTTCTGGCCAGTGAATTTTTCATTTTAGATATGGTATTTTTTCAGTTTTGTCATTTCCATTTACTTTTATTATAATTTTTCATTTTCATGATGATATTTCCTAACTGTTCATTAATGAGGAGCAAATTTTCCTTTACCTTCTTTAGCAGAATAACTCAGATACTTAGTGGATACATTTTTATTTATTTATTTATTAACATCTTTATTGGAGGATAATTGCTTTACAATGGTGTGTTAGTTTCTGCTTTATAACAAAGTGAATCAGCTATACATATACATACATCCCCATATCTCCCCCCTCTTGGGTCTCCCTCCCTCCCACCCTCCCTTTCTCACCCCTCTAGGTGGTCACAAAGCACCGAGCTGATCTCCCTGTGCTATGCGGCTGCTTCCCACTAGTTATCTATTTTACGTTTGGTAGTGTATATATGTCCATGCCACTCTCTCACTTTGTCACAGCTTACCCTTTCCCCTCCCCATATCCTCAAGTCCATTCTCTAGTAGGTCTGTGTCTTTATTCCCATCTTGCCCCTAAGTTCTTCATGACCTTTTTTTTTTCTTAGATTCCATATGTATGTGTTAACATACGATATCTGTTTTTCTCTTTCTGACTTACTTCACTCTCTATGACAGACTCTAGGTCCATCCACTTCACTACAAATAACTCAATTTCATTTCTTTTTATGGCTGAGTAATATTCCATTGTATATATGTGCCACATCTTTATCCATTCATCTGTTGATGGACACTTAGTTTGCTTCCATGTCCTGGCTATTGTAAATAGAGCTGCAGTGAACATTTTGGTACATGACTCTTTTTGAATTATGGTTTTCTCAGGGTATATGCCCAGTAGTGGGATTGCTGGGTCGTATGGTAGGTAGTTCTATTTGTAGTTTTTTAAGGAACCTCCATACTGTTCCCCATAGTGGCTGTATCAATTTATATTCCCACCAACAATGCAAGAGGGTTTGCTTTTCTCCACACCCTTTCCAGCATTTATTGTTTCTAGATTTTTTGATGATGGCCATTCTGACTGGTGTGAGATGATATCAAATTGTAGTTTTGATTTGCATTTCTCTAATGATTAATGATGTTGAGCATTCTTTCATGTGTTTGTTGGCAATCTGTATATCTTCTTCGGAGAAATGTCTGTTTAGTTCTTCTGCCCATTTTTGGATTGGGATTTTTTGTTGTTGTTATTGAGCTGCCTGAGCTGCTTGTAAATTTTGGAGATTAATCCTTTGTCAGTTGCTTCATTTACAAATATTTTCTCCCATTCTGAGGGTTGTCTTTTGGTCTTGTTTATGGTTTCCTTTGCTGTGCAAAAGCTTTTAAGTTTCATTAGGTCCCATTAGTTTATTTTTGTTTTTATTTCCATTTTTCTAGGAGGTGGGTCAAAGAGGATCTTGCTGCGATTTATGTCATAGAGTGTTCTGCCTATGTTTTCCTCTAAGAGTTTGATAATGTCTGGCCTTACATTTAGGTCTTTCATACATTTTGAGTTTATTTTTGTGTATGGTGTTAGGGAGTGTTCTAATTTCATACAGCTTTACTTCGTTTCCAATTTGGATTCCTTTTATTTCTTTTTCTTCTCTGATTGCTGTGGCTAAAACTTCCAAAACTATGTTGAATAATAGTGGTGAGAGTGGGCAACCTTGTCTTGTTCCTGATCTTAATGGAAATGGTTTCAGTTTTTCACCATTGAGGATGATGTTTGCTGTGGGTTTGTCATATATGGCCTTTATTATGTTGAGGAAAGTTCCCTCTATGCCTACTTTCTGCAGGGTTTTTATCATAAATGGGTGTTGAATTTTGTCGAAAGCCTTCTCTGCATTGATTGAGTTGATCATATGGTTTTTCTCCTTCAATTTGTTAATATGGTGTATCACGTTGATTGATTTGTGTATATTGAAGAATCCTTGCATTCCTGGGATAAACCCCACTTGATCATGGTGTATGATCCTTTTAATGTGCTGTTGGATTCTGTTTGCTAGTGTTTTGTTGAGTTTTGCATCTATGTTCATCAGTGATATTGGCCTGTAGTTTTCTTTCTTTGTGACATCTTTTTCTGGTTTTGGTATCAGGGTGATGGTGGCCTCGTAGAATGAGTTTGGGAGTGTACCTCCCTCTGCTATATTTTGGAAGAGTTTGAGAAGATAGGTGTTAGCTCTTCTCTAAATGTTTGATAGAATTCACCTGTGAAGCCATCTGGTCCTGGGCTTTTTGTTTGTTGGAAGATTTTTAATCACAGTTTCAATTTCAGTGCTTGTGATTGGTCTGTTCATATTTTCTATTTCTTCCTGGTTCAGTCTCGGCAGGTTGTACATTTCTAAGAATTTGTCCATTTCTTCCAGGTTGTCCATTTTATTGGCATAGAGTTGTAGTAATCTCTCATGATCCTTTGTATTTCTGCAGTGTCAGTTGTTACTTCTCCTTTTTCATTTCTAATTCTATTGATTTGAGTCTTCTCCCTTTTTTTCTTGATGAGTCTGGCTATAGGTATATCAATTTTGTTTATCTTCTCCAAGAACCAGCTTTTAGTTTTATTGATCTTTGCTATCGTTTCCTTCATTTCATTTTCATTTATTTCTGATCTGATCTTTATGATTTCTTTCCTTCTGCTAACTTTGGGGTTTTTTTGTTCTTCTTTCTCTAATTGCTTTAGGTGCAAGGTTAGGTTGTTTATTTGAGATGTTTCCTGTTTCTTAAGGTAGGATTGTATTGCTATAAAGTTCCCTCTTAAAACTGCTTTGCTACATCCCATAGGTTTTGGATCGTTGTGTCTCCATTGTCATTTGTTTCTAGGTATTTTTTGATTTCCTCTGATTTATTCAGTGCTCACTTGGTTATTAAGTAGTGTATTGTTTAGCCTCCATGTGTTTGTATTTTCTACAGATCTTTTCCTGTAATTGATATCTAGTCTCAAAGCGTTGTGGTCGGAAAAGATACTTGATACGATTTCAATTTTCTTAAATTTACCAAGGCTTGATTTGTGACCCAAGATATGATCTATCCTGGAGAGTGTTCCATGAGCACTTGAGAAGAATGTGTATTCTATTGTTTCTGGATGGAATGTCCTATAAATATCAATTAAGTCCATCTTGTTTAATGTATCATTTAAAACTTCGGATACATTTTTAAATGAAAAATTACAAAACAATGTTTATTACACAGTTCGGTTTTTTATTAAGAGAAGTGTGTGAAAGACTGTATATCAGTATGTTTATGTGAACACAGATGTCTGCATTATTATTTACCGTGACCAGTGCTTACCTCAGTGGGGATAGAATTGGAGAGAGTGGGGCAAAGTGTTTCTGGGAACGTTTTTTACTTGGCATTCTTTTTAAATGACAGAGGTATAGATAACTTAAAGGAATTGTGTGGGGTTTTTTGTTTGTTTTTTTTTTTGGTGGGGGGTGAATTGCAGGTTTTGTTTTGTTTTGTTTTGTTTTAATCTTTTGGCCATGTCATGTGGAACATGGGGTCTTATTTCCCTGACCAGGAATTGAACACACGCCCTCTGCATTAGAAGCGCAGAGTCTTAACCACTGGACTGCCAGGGAAGTCCATGGAATTGTGTGTTTTTTAGTTTTTAAAATACTTTTGACAGTTTTATAAATGTTTCATACACAGGAGTATATGTTTTCTTTTTCTGTGTAGGAAATTTTCTATTTCTCAGTTTTATTAAATTTAAAAGAAGCTTACAGTTAATTTTATCTTAGAATCAAGGGAATATAGCATATATAATAGAAACTATTTCTGTTTTTCAAGTTGTTTATATTCTTGCTTTTTGTCTGCTAAGTCATAAAGCTCCCCAATGTCATTGTAATTTATATCAAATCCTCCATTTATTTCTAAGTTTTTGCCTTATATTCCACTTCAGTGTACTGTTAGGTATGTAAAGGTTCATGACAATTTTATCTCATTCATTAATAAAATTTTTAACATTAAAATTCTTTGTTCCATGTGATATTCCTTTAACTTTCCCTTATTTCTTGTTAGTCTTAGCACCCACTTTGTTGTGGTTTTTTGTTTGTTTTTTTTGGGGGGGTTGGTATGGTATTTAATGTGATTTTGGTGGTTTGTAGCTGGTATTGCATTTTATGCCAGACCAACTGTTGTCTTTGAATAGGGACTTTTGCCCTTTCACATTTTCTGTAATAACTGATCAGTTTCATGGGACTTACTTAGGGGCGAACTCTGGGGCAGATGCAGAGGTGCTTGACTTCAGTGATAGGAAAGGTCAGGGCAAAGGAAGAAAGCATCTGTCTTAGCTCAGGAGGCCTAAAACAAAATACCACACTGGGTGGCACAAGCAGAAGAGTTTTTCTGTTTCTGGAGGTTCACAGTTCTTGGCTGATCAAGGTGCTGGCAGATTCGGTTATGCAGGAGTCCTGTCTCCTTGGCTTGAAAATGGCTGCCTGCTTGCTCTATCCTCACCTGGCCTTTCCTCTGTGTCTGCACATCCCGGCTCCTCCGCCTCTTACAAGGAGGTCACCAGTCATATTGGATTAGAGCCTTATGACCTCTTTAAAGGCCCTATCTCCAAAGACAGTAGCATACTATACAGGATGGAATAATTCTAGAATGTAGATGTGTACACAGTTGGTTTTTGAAAGTTCAGTTCACTGATCAAGGCAACTGTTCAGGTAGATACAGCAATATCTGTACCTGGATTCTCAAACTGTGTGATCATTTATTGTCTTCAGCTGACTAGAACCAGCTGTGATGAAAAATGCACTCAGTGTTGACATCTCCTTACAAAGAGGTATATAAGAACAAAATTTTTATATTGATTTCTGGGGAAATTTTGTGTGTGTGTGTGATTCCAAGTAAATTTTTTAATATTGACAGTTTCAATGAGAAAATTAAAAATGTTCACAGTACATTGTATGTCTCTTAAAATAAAAAAGACCTAGTCTCCTTCAGTAACTTCTCCCTATTTGAAATTGTCTATCACCTATCCTAGTCCATATTTTTCATTGACCTCTAAGATACTCTCTCTCTGTCTTTATTGATTTTAATACCTGGCTGCATTTGTATTTCACCTCCTTCCTCTGTTACCATCTTGGGGTTGTATACCATATTGGACACTCTGACCTCAGAGTTAGTTCTTTCTTACTGCTAGGGAATATAACCCCAGCTTCTTGCCACCTCTGATACCTTAAACTCTAAAATTCTCCTGTTTCGTTGTTTCCTTATCCTTCCATCCTCTCCCATTAAATCAAGCTTATTGCACTTTTCTAAGCCAATAGCTTTTCCTCAGTCTCTTGCTTCATCTCCATTTCTTACGAGCATTCTCATTTGTTTCTTTTGACCTATCATAGCCACCCTTTTTTTTTCCCAACAATTGATTTCCACTCCTATACCCATATGGCAGGCAATGCTAGAAGAAAATTCACATAATCTATAGTTTTCAACTTGTGTTTCTTTGTTCTGTTGGTGCCAGATTCGACTCACCCATTGACTCCCCATCATTCTTTATTTTTGTGGGGGGGATTTTTAAAATTATTATTCAAACAGAAAGTCACAAAAATTATAATCATCCTCATCAGTTGAACACTCAGTCCCATGTAATTTTTTTTTCATCTTGATCTTTTGTTAGCACTTTTATGAATTCATCAGTTTCCCATTAGACAGCAGTATAGTCAGTTACCGGAAACCTGTACTTGTCAGAGTCTTTTCCATGAATTCCTTGAAGATGAAACCCTTTTATAGGAGCATTTTTACAAAAGCATCAGAGTACACCCAGAACTGTCTGTAAATGACAAAAGACTTAAAAATGACCACGGTTAAAGATTTGATGAAAGTTCATAATAATGCAGTTGACAAGGAAATTTAGTTATTTCAGAGATATACATTTTAAAGTAATAACTAGAATTATGACTTATAACATTATACCAGAACATATAAGATTTTTAGAAATTTCATGTAATGTCTGAAACATTTATATTAACATATTTCCAAATAACCCAAAGAAAGTTTAGTATTGTTTTTTTGTTTGTTTTTTTTTATACAGCAGGTTCTTATTAGTCATCAGTTTTATACACATCAGTGTATACATGTCAATCCCAATCGCCCAATTCAGCACACCACCATCCCCACCCCACCGCGGTTTCCCCCCTGTGGTGTCCATACGTTTGTTCTCTACATCTGTGTCTCAACTTGTGCCCTGCAAACTGGTTCATCTGTACCATTTTTCTAGGTTCCACATACATGCGTTAATATACGATATTTTTCTCTTTCTGACGTACTTCACTCTGTATGACAGTCTTTAGATCCATCCACGTCTTAACAAATGATGCAATTTCATTCCTTTTTATGGCTGAGTAATACTCCGTTGTATATATGTACCACAACTTTATCCATTTGTCTGTCGATGGGCATTTAGGTTGCTTCCATGACCTGGTTATTGTAAATACTGCTGCAATGAACGTTGGGGTGCATGTGTCTTTTTGAATTATGGTTTTCTCTGGGTATATGCCCAGTAGTGGAATTGCTGGATCATATGGTAATTCTGTTTTTAGTTTTTTAAGTAACCTGCATACTGTTCTCCATAGTGGCTGTATCAATTTACATTCCCACCAACAGTGCAAGAGGTTACCCTTTTCTCCACACCCTCTCCAGCATTTATTGTTTGTAGATTTTCTGATGATGCTCATTCTAACTGGTGTGAGGTGATACCTCATTGTAGTTTTGATTTGCATTTCTCTAATAATTAGTGATGTTGAGCAGCTTTTCATGTGCTATTGGCCATCTGTATGTTTTCTTTGTAGAAATGTCTATTTAGGTCTTCTGCCAATTTTTGGATTGGGTTGTTTGTTTAATATTGAGCTGCATGAGCTGTTTATATATTTTGGAGATTAATCCTTTGTCCGTTGATTCGTTTGCAAATATTTTCTCCCATTTTGAGGGTTGTCTTGTGTATGGTTTCCTTTGCTGTGCAAAGCTTTGAAGTTTCATTAGGTCCCATTTGTTTATTTTTGTTTTTATTTCCATTACTCTAGGAGGTGGATCAAAAAAGATCTTGCTGTGATTTATGTCAGAGTGTTCTTCTGATGTTTTCCTCTAAGAGTTTTATAGTGTCTGGTCTTACATTTAGGTCTTGAATCCATATTGAGTTTATTTTTGTGTATGGTGTTAGGGAGTGTTCTAATTTCATTCTTTTACATGTAGCTGTCCAGTTTTCCCAGCACCACTTATTGAAGAGACTGTCTTTTCTCCATTGTATATCTTTGCCTCCTTTGTCATAGATTAGTTGACCATAGGTGCGTGGGTTTATCTCTGGGCTTTCTATCTTGTTCCATTGATCTATGTTTCTGTTTTTGTGCCAGTACCATATTGTCTTCATGACTGTAGCTTTGTAGTATAGTCTGAAGTCAGGGAGTCTGATTCCTCCAGCTCCGTTTTTTTCCTTCAAGACTGCTTTGGCTATTCAGGGTCTTTTGTGTCTCCATACAAATTTTAAGATGATTTGTTCTAGTTCCATTAAAAATGACATTGGTGGGCTTCCCTGGTGGTGCAGTGGTTGAGAGTCCGCCTGCCGAGGCAGGGGACACGGGTTTGTGCCCTGGTCCGGGAAGATCCCACATGCTGTGGAGCGGCTGGGCCCGTGAGCCATGGCGACTGGGCCTGCGCGTCCGGAGCCTGTGCTCCGCAACGGGAGGGGCCCCAACAGTGAGAGCCCCACGTACCGCTAAAAAATAAATAAATAAAGTAACAGTAAAAAAAACAAAAACAAAAACAAACAAACAAACAAACAAATGCCATTGGTAATTTGATAGGGATTGCATTGAATCTGTAGATTGCTTTGGGTAGTATAGTCATTTTCACAATATTGATTCTTCCAATCCAAGAACATGGTATATCTCTCCATCTGTTGGTATCATCTTTAATTTCTTTCAACAGTGTCTTATAGTTTTCTGCATACAGGTCTTTTGTCTCCCTAGGTAGGTTTATTCCTAGGTATTTTATTCTCTTTGTTGCAATGGTAAATGGGAGTGTTTCCATAATTTCTCTTTCAGATTTTTCATCATTGGTATATAGGAATGCAAGAGATTTCTGTCCATTAATTTTGTATCTTGCAACTTTACCAAATTAATTGATTAGCTCTAGTAATTTTCTGGTGACATTTTTAGGATTCTCTATGTATAGTATCATGTCATCTGCAAACAGTGACAGTTTTACTTCTTTTCCAATTTGTATTCCTTTTATTTCTTTTTCTTCTCTGATTGCCATGGCTAGGACTTCCAAAACTATGTTGAATAATAGTGGTGAGAGTGGACATCCTTGTCTTGTTCCTGATCTTAGAGGAAATGCTTTCAGTTTTTCACCATTGAGAATGATGTTTGCTGTGGGTTTGTCGTATATGGCCTTTATTATGTTGAGGTAGCTTCCCTCTATGCCCACTTTCTGGAGAGTTTTTATCATAAATGGGTGTTGAATTTTGTCCACAGCTTTTTCTGCATCTACTGAGATGATCATATGGTTTTTATTCTTGTTTGTTTATATGGTGTATCACATTGATTGATTTACGTGTATTGAAGAATTCTTGCATCCCTGGGATAAATCCCACTTGATCATGCTGTATCATCCTTTTAAAGTGTTGTTGGATTCCGTTTGCTAGTATTTTGTTGAGGATTTTTACATCTATATTCATCAGTGATATTGGTCTGTAATTTTTTTTTTTTGGAGTATCTTTGTCTGGTTTTGGTATCAGGGTGACGTTGGCCTCATAGAATGACTTTGGGAGTGTTCCTTCCTCTACAATTTTTTGGAAGAGTTTGAGAAGGATAGGTGTTAGCTCTTCTCTAAATGTTTGATGGAATTCACCTGTGAAGCCATCTGGTCCTGAACTTCTGTTTGTTGGAAGATTTTTAATCAGTTTCAATTTCATTACTTGTGATTGGTCTGCTCAGTATTTTCTATTTCTTCCTGGTTCAGTCTTGGAAGGTTGTACCTTCCTAAGAATTTGTCCATTTCTTCCAGGTTGTCCATTTTATTGGCATAGAGTTGCCTGTAGTAGTCTCTTAGGATGCTTTGTATTTCTACAGTGTCTGTTGTAACTTCTCCTTTTTCATTTCTAATTTTCTTGAGTCCTCTCCCTTTTTCTTGATGAGTCTGGCTAATGGTTTATCAATTTTGTTTATCTTCTCAAAGAACCAGCTTTTAGTTTTATTGATCTTTGCTATTGTTTTCTTTGTTTCTATTTTATTTATTTCTGCTCTGGTCTTTATGATTTCTTTCCTTCTGCTAACTTTGGGTTTTGTTTGTTCTTCTTTCTCTAGTTCTTTTAGGTGTAAGGTTAGATTGTTTACTTGAGATTTTTCTTGTTTCTTGAGGTAGGCTTGTATAGCTACAAACTTCCCTCTTAGAACTGTTTCTGCTGCATCCCAAATGGATTGTCATATTTTCATTGTCATTCGTCTCTAGGTATTTTTTGATTTCCTCTTTGATTTCTTGAGTGATCTCTTGGTGGTTTAGTAATGTATTGTTTAGCCTCCATGTGTTTGTGTTTTGTTCCCTGTAATTCATTTCTAATCTCATAGCGTTGTGGTCAGAAAAGATGCTTGATATGATTTCAATTTTCTTAAATTTACTGAGGCTTGATTTGTGACCCAAGATGTGATCTATCCTGGAGAATGTTCCGTGCACACTTGAGAAGAAAGTGTAATCTGCTGTTTTTGGATGGAATGTACTATAAACATCAATTAAATCTATCTGGTCTGTTGTGTCATTTAAAGCTTCTGTTTCCTTATTTGTTTTCATTTCGGATGATCTGTCCATTGGTGTAAGTGAGGTGTTAAAATTCCCCACTATTATTGTGTTACTGTCAATTTCCTCTTTTATAGCTGTTAGCAGTTGCCTTATGTATTGAGGTGCTCCTATGTTGGGTGCATATATATTTAAAATTGTTATATCTTCTTCTTGGATTGATCCCTTGATCATTATGTAGTGTCCTTCCTTGTCTCTTGTAACATTCTTTATTTTAAAGTCTATTTTAATCTGAGTATAAGCTACCCCAGCTTTCTTTTGATTTCCATTTGCATGGAATATCTTTTTCCATCCCCTCACTTTCAGGCTCTGTGTGTCCCTAGGTCTGAAGTGGGTCTCTTGTAGACAGCACGTATATGGGTCTTGTTTTTGTATCCATTCAGCAAGCCTGTGTCTTTTGGTTGGAGCATTTAATCCATTCATGTTTAAGGTAATTATCGATATGTATGTTCCTGTGACCATTTTCTTAGTTGTTTGGGGTTTGTTTTTGTAGGTCCTTTTCTTCTCTTGTGTTTTCCACTTAGAGAAGTTCCTTTAGCATTTGTTGTAGAGCTGGTTTGGCAGTGCTGAATTCTCTTAGCTTTTGCTTGTCTGTAAAGCTTTTGATTTCTCCATCGAATCTGAATGAGATCCTTGCCAGGTAGAGTAATCTTGGTTGTAGGTCTTCCCTTCATCACTTTAAGTATATCATGACACTCCCTTCTGGCTTGTAGAGTTTCTGCTGAGAAATCAGCTGTTAACCTTATGGGAGTTCCCTTGTATGTTATTTTTCATTTTTCCTTTGCTGCATCTCTATTTGTTTGTTCTTTAATTCTTTTAGGTCTTTGTTAAACATTTCTTACATCTTCTCAATATTTGCCTCCATTTTTTTTTTTTTTTTACAGTGGTACACGGGCCTCTCACCGCTGCAGCTTCTCCTGCTGCGGAGCACAGGCTCCGGACGTGCAGGCCCAGCGGCCATGGCTCACGGGCCTAGCTGCTTCGTGGCATGTGGGACCCCCCCGGACCGGGGCACAAACCCGTGTCCCCTGCACCGGCAGGCGGGCTCTCAACCACTCCGCCACCACGGAAGCCCTTTGCCTCCATTCTTTTTCCGAGGTCCTGATCATCTTCACTATCATTATTCTGAATTCTTTTTGTGGAAGGTTGCCTATCTCCACTTCATTTAGTTGTTTTTCTGGGGTTTTATCTTGTTTCTTCATCTGGTACATAGCCCTCTGCCTTTTTATCTTGTCTTTCTGTGAATGTTTTTTTTTTTTTTTTTCTACAGGCTGCAGGATTGTAGTTCTTCTTGCTTCTGCTGTCTTCCCTCTGGTGGATGAGGCTATCTAAGAGGCTTGATGGGAGGGACTGGTGGTGGGTAGAGCTCAGTAAAACTTTAATCCACTTGACTGCTGATGGGTTGGGGCTGGGTTCCCTCCCTGTTGGTTGTTTGGCCTGAGGCAAGCCAACACTAGAGACTATGTGGGCTCTTTTGCTGGGGCTAATGGCTGACTCTGGGAGGGCTCACGCCAAGGAGTACTTCCCAGAACTTCTGCTGCCAGTGTCCTTGTCTCCACGGTGAGCCACAGCTACCCCCTGCCTCTGCAGGAGACCCTCCAACACTAGCAGATAGGTCTGGTTCAGTCTCTGTGGGGTCACTGCTCCTTCCCCTGGGTCCCGATGCGCACACTGCTTTGTGTGTGCCCTCCAAGAGTGGAGTCTCTGTTTTCCCCAGTCCTGTCGAAGTCCTGCAATCAGTTCCTACTGGGCTTCAAAGTCTGATTCTCTAGGAATTCCTCCTCCCGTTGACGGACCCCCAGGTTGGGAAGCCTGACGTGAGGCTCAGAACCTTCACTCCATTGGGTGGACTTCTGTGGTATAAGTGTTCTCCAGTCTGTGAGTCACCCACCCAGCGGTTATGGGATTTGATTTTACTGTGATTGCACCCCTCCTGCCGTCTCATTGTGGCTTCTCCTTTGTCTTTGGATGTGGGGTATCTTTTTTGGTGAGTTCCAGTGTCTTCCTGTCGATGACTGTCCAGCAGCTAGTTGTGATTCTGGTGTTCTTGCAAGAGGGAGTGACAGCACGTCCTTCTACTCTGCCACCTTGGTTCCTCCCCCTGGGGAAAGTTTTACTTAGATTAATTACGGAAGTTAACTAACAGGGCTTGAATTGGACAGGGGCACCAGTCACTGCGGGGCCTAGACTATGTTTGTGTGTTGTTTATTGCTGAAAGCCTACTGCCTTGTAGAAATTCTGGTACAAAGTAATCCTCTTATGAATATTTGTTAGTGAGGCAGGACACTCCAGTTCAGGTGTTTTTGCTCGTGATCTCTTTAACTGCGACTATGCTGCCTCCACCAGGGGTTCTCCAGTCTGAATGACTGCTCTCCTTCCACCCCATTCTCCTAGGGAAACAGGGGAGACAAAGACCCTTCCACGAGGGTCCTGTGGTTAGATCTCTTTGTCATAGAATACCGTTTGGGCCCAGTTTCTATCACCATTGGTGGCTGGGCATTAGGAGGTAAATGTAGCAGGTCCTATGAAGGAAGTCTTGCCGGGTAGCTCGTAAGTTCTAAGCATTTGGAAGAACAGGGAATCAAGTCTTAACATCAGATGAGGCAGAACTGCTCCGGCTGCCTCAGGTCTCAGTTCTGACTCACGCTCCTCTCTCTGCAGCAGAACCAAAGCCAGAACTCCACCTCGGTCCCTTCCACCCTCCAGACTTCTCCAGTCAGCAGTTCCGCATGCAGCACATGCTGTGTAGTCACCCTCCCTGGATCTTCACGTGCTGGTGTGCAGAAGAGCCTGTCCAGCCAGGAGATCCGTGTCCTGGGGACCAGCAGCAGCAGCAAGCCTCTGATGGAAGTCCCTGGAATGATAAAGCAGAAGGTCAGGAGAGAGAAGGCGCCCAGCCTTTGTTTGGAAAGACAAAGAAAAGGACTTCAGGCACGTTCCTCAGGCCGCCACCCCAGCGGCAGCCCGTCAGCTCTGGGGATGGCATCCAAGGCGTGGAGGTAGCGGCCAGCCCAGCTCAAACGGGGAACCCCGAGGAAACAGACAGACTGTTGAAGAGGATAGAAGTCTTAGGATTTGGAACAGTCAACTGTGGGGAGTGTGGACTGGGCTTCAGCAAGATGACAAACCTGCTTAGTCACCAGCGGATACACTCAGGGGAGAAGCCGTATGTGTGCGGGGTGTGTGAGAAGGGCTTTAGCCTAAAGAAAAGCCTTGCCAGACACCAGAAGGCACACTCGGGGGAGAAGCCCATCGTGTGCAGGGAGTGTGGGCGAGGCTTTAACCGGAAGTCGACACTCATCATACACGAGAGGACACACTCAGGTGAGAAGCCTTACATGTGCAGCGAGTGTGGGCGAGGCTTCAGCCAGAAGTCAAACCTCATCATACACCAGCGGACACACTCTGGGGAGAAGCCCTACGTGTGCCAGGAATGTGGGAAAGGCTTCAGCCAGAAGTCAGCTGTCGTCAGACACCAGAGGACGCACTTGGAGGAGAAGACCATCGTGTGCAGTGACTGTGGACTGGGCTTCAGCGACAGGTCGAACCTCATCTCACACCAGAGGACACACTCCGGGGAGAAGCCTTATGCCTGCAAGGAGTGTGGGAGGTGCTTCAGGCAGAGAACCACCCTTGTCAACCACCAGAGGACACACTCCAAGGAGAAGCCTTATGTGTGTGGCGTGTGTGGGCACAGCTTCAGCCAGAATTCAACCCTCATCTCACACAGGCGGACACACACTGGGGAGAAGCCTTATGTGTGTGGGGTGTGTGGGCGAGGCTTTAGTCTCAAGTCACACCTCAACAGACACCAGAACATACACTCAGGGGATAAGCCCATTGTGTGTAAGGACTGTGGGCGAGGCTTCAGCCAGCAGTCAAATCTCATCAGACACCAGAGGACACACTCAGGGGAAAAGCCCATGGTGTGTGAGGAGTGTGGGCGAGGCTTCAGCCAGAAGTCAAACCTCGTTGCACATCAGAGGACACACTCAGGGGAAAAGCCGTATGTGTGCAGGGAGTGTGGGCGAGGCTTCAGTCACCAGGCAGGTCTCATCCGGCACAGGCGGAAACACTCGAGGGAAAAGCCTTACACGTGCAGGCAGTGTGGACTCGGCTTTAGCAATAAGTCAGCTTTAATCACGCACAAATGGGTACACTCAGAAGAGAAGCCCTGTTTATTCAGAGAGTGTGGCCAAGGCTTTCCCCAAAAGTCACACCCCATCTTACATCAGATGACACACCAGGGCAGGAAGCCTTATGTGTGCAAGACGTGTGGACAAGGCTTTAGCCAGAAGGCTCACCTCAGCAGACACAGGAGGATGAAGTCCGCCCACCACAAACTGCGACTTCAGTCTGATCCTGAGGCCTACTCAGAGCAATCTTCTGACCCCTTACACTCTATTTGAGAGTGAAGATGGTGGTGAGGACTGAATAATCAAACATCTTACACTTTCATGAAACACATTCCGTAAGTGGTCAAATGACATTTGACTTCGTTTACTTCCTCCATGCTAAGTCTTCATGTTTTGTGGTCTTTTGTTCTAATAAACTGCTTCTTTACAAACCTTGGGTGTGTACCTCATTCACTCCTCTATAAAGATAGGGAATAAGGAGTGTTAGGGAAATCTTGAGCTGCTGAGTCCACTATTCCATAAAAATTCAATTCCTTGTAAGACATAAGAACTGAGTCACTCTGTATTTATTGGAAAAGTCTGGTCCCCTTTATAGGGAGAGAATCTGGGGACTGTATTCAGGGGATTCAGGTGAGGGGAGGGAATCTTCCAGGAAATATGGCTTCCCCTAGCCATTCCTCTCATCTGCAGCCCCCTTTCTTGCCCCTCTTCTACTGGCTCTGAAACGTCTACATTGTTGCCTTTGCTGAATCATCCCCTAACTACCTTTATTGCTTTTTTTCAGGCTTTAGTCCCTACTCCTCATGTCTTGGGGCCCCCTTGACAATATATTGTCCCTAGCACTACAGTCTCAGAGCCTGGTCCTCCGGCTATGACAACCTTGGGTCTCCAGTCACACCATTCAGATCACCAAGAACATGGTGCTCTGGTAATGAGACAGCCTGTAAGCAGGTGCCCTCCTAAGCCCTTCGGTAACAGGAATAAGACTTGAAGCCACATTTCCAAATCAGCCCTGTAACATTAGGGTTAGAACTTCCAGTTGTGCTTCTTGGCACTCCACCCCATGCCCAGCCCTCATGCCAACCATCCAGTAACTGGTCTAAGGTCCCTTAGCCACACACCCTCAAGAGTTAAGAGCTTAGTAGTTCTCCAACCACAAGGCTATTTATCATAGTGAAAAGATATTTAATCATATTTGAAGATTCTTAACCATACCTCCTTCATTGTGTTCCCATCCACAGTGGTTTTGCTCTAAACAAGTGGCCTTTAAGGTAAGGATCATCTCAAGGTTGCAGCTATGAAAACCTTTAAGACTTCAGAAGATTTTAGTGTGAGGCTCCTAGACCCTACCAACTCCACAAAATGGTTTCTGAGTTTTAAGGGTATCATCCCACGGCACCCTACACTCAACCCAAACCAGAGAGGGGCCTGACTTGAAAAGGTTTGTAGGTTTGGTTTCATCTAAGGAGTGAAATTCAGTAAGAGGCATAGGAAACCCAAGACATTTGAAATAGAAACACCAGTTTAGTCTGAAAAGGACAGAGAAAAACGCCTACGTTTATATGGGCAGGGAGGCAGGCTGAGAAATATACTGATCTGTAAACAGGCCATTTCTTAGGGAAAAGGAAGAATAACTGTGCAGACACAAAAGCCATGAGAGTCACTCCCAGGGGGCAGTACCAGGCACTTGTCAAGGAACTAATGGCATGTGCCTGGCTCAACTTCACAGTCCACACCAGGACACGTGGTCGAACTGTCAAAAGAGAGGATCTTGAAAGCATGGAAAGAGACATGCCATGTACAAGAGATCCTCAGTAAGATTGACAGCCGGTTTTCGTTAGACACCATGGATGCCAGAAGGCAGCAGGATGGTATATTTAATGTGCTTGAAAGAAAAAAAAGGTCAACCAAGAATTCTATGTCTGGCAAAAGTAGAGAAGTTAAGACATTCTCAGAAGGTTTGAGGGAGTTCATAACTAATAGACATGACCTACAAGAAATGCTCAAGGCTGGAATGAAAGGATACTGGAATAGTAACTTGAAGCCATACAAAATGATAATAATAATGCCAGTAAAGGTAGCTGCATAGTTAAGTATGAAGTCAGTATTATCATATTTTGGGCTTGAAACTTTCTTTCTCATGTGATTTAAAAGACAAATGAATAAACAATAATCACAAACCTGTTAATGAGCACATAATGTATAAAGATGTAAGTTGTGACAATACAACATAAGATGGGATGGAATTGTATAGAATATTTTTTATATGCTATTGAAATTAAGTTGGCATTAATTCAAACTAGATTGTTAGAAAATTAAGATGATAATTGTAATCTCCAGGGTAATTTTGAAGAAAATAACTAGAAAAAATATACAGAAGTATATCCTGTACATATGTAAATATGTATATACAGAAATATACAGAATTTATATTTTGAGAAAAAAACCAAAATGATACACTTCAAAAATTAAACACAAAAGAAGGCAGTATTGGGATGAATTGGGGAACAAAACTTATATAAGCTATACAGAAAATACCACAGTTGCAAAAGTATGTCCTTTCTTATCAGTAATTACTTCGAATATAGATGGATTTAGCTCTCCAATTAAGAGGGACACCAGCAGAATAGATTAAAAAACACATGATCCAACTATATGCTATCTCAGAGATACTCACTTTAGATCCAAAGGCACAAACAGGTTGAAAGTGAATGAATGGAAAAAAAAGGATATTCCATGCAAATAATAACCAAAACAGAGGTGAGGCAGCTATACTAATATCACAATATTGGACTTCAAAAATTGTTTCAAGAGACAATGACATTCTATGTTGATAAAAAGGTTAATCCATCAAGAAGATGTAACAATTACATACATACCTAATAACAGTACCCAGCAACATATGAAGTAGAAAATTAACAGAATTGAAGGGAGGAATAGTTCTACAATAATAATTGAAGATTTCAATGCCCCACCTTAAATAATGGATGAAGAAACTAGACAGAAGATCAATAAGGAAACACAGGACTTGAGCATTACTATAAACCAACTAGACCCAAAGACATGCACAGAACACTCCACCCAACAGCAGTGGAATACACATGCTTCTCCAGTGCATGTGGAATATTCTCCAAAATATGTAGGGCCATAGAAAAGTTCTCAATAAACATTAGATTGAAATCATACCGGGTATCTTCTCTGTCTGACCACAAAACGAAACTAGAAATCAGTAACAAAAAAAAAACTGGAAATTCCACAGATGTGTGGAAGCAACACACTTGCAAACAACTAATGGGTCAAAGAAGAAATCGCAAGGGAAACTAGAAAATGCTTTGAATGGAGCAATGAATGCCTGCTGCTAAGGTTTCCACCACAGGTGCAAGGAAGAAGTTCTCTGATGCTTTCTGTCTGATTATGACAGCTAAAATCCAATGGGAAAACATGGGAATTTTAAAACACAGAGGAGGCAGATAATTTTTCAACTCAACTTTGTAAACAGCAGAGCCTGTTATACTCCAAAAAATGTAAAAAGTGAAAAAAAGGAATCTAAAATTTGAGTTTATATTAGCAATGCTGGAAAATTATTTCCCTTACACCCTTGCCTTCTGGTTGATTCCACTTTAAAAACTAAAAGATCAAAATTAATTCTTTTTGTCAAAATTAATTTAGATTAAAAGGAAACCAATGACTATTCAATTTAAAATTGCTTTGAGGGCTTCCCTGGTGGTGCAGTGGTTGAGAGTCCGCCTGCCGATGCAGGGGACATGGGTTCGTGTCCCGGTCTGGGAAGATCCCACGTGCCGCAGAGCGGCTGGGCCTGTGAGCCACGGCTGATGAGCCTGCACGTTCGGAGCCTGTGCTCCGCAATGGGAGAGGCCACAACAGTGAGAGGCCCGCGTACTGCAAAAATAAAATAAAATAAAAAAATAAATAAATAAAATTGCTTTGAGATGAATGAAATGAAAACACACTGAAACTCATGGGGTACAGCAAAAGTAGTGCTCAGGAAATTTAGGGCTATAAAGACCTATGTTTAAAAAGAAGGAGGATCTAGGGGCTTCCCTGGTGGCACAGTGGTTAAGAATCTGCCTGCCAATGCAGGGGACATGGGTTTGAGCCCTGGTCAGGGAAGACCCCACATGCCGCGGAGCAACTGAGCCCTCGCGCTGCAACTACTGAGCTTGTGAGCCACAACTACTGAGCCTGTGCGCCACAACAAAGAGTAGCCCCCGCTTGCCACAACTAGGGAAAGTCCACACACAGCAACGAAGACACAACACAGCCAAAAATAAATAGATTTTTAAAAATTAAAAAATAAATAAAAAGAAGGAAGATCTCAAATCATGAACCTAAGCTTTGATCTTAGGAAACTAGAAAAAGGGCAAACTCAAACTTGAAGCAAGGATAAAAGAACAAAGATTAACATAGACAATAGAAATTAAGAGACAAATCAATGAAATCAAAAGCTTCTTTGAAAAGAGCAACAACACCGACAAACTTTTAGCAAGACTGACCAAGACAAAAAGAGAGGAGACTCAAATGACTAGAAATTAAAGTGGGCCATTACTAATGACTTTACAGAACCGAAAAGGATTATAAGAGCATGCTGTGAATTATTGTGTCAACAAATTAGTTAACCTAGATGAACAGATAGCTTGAAACATACAAACCCTTAATCCTGTATAAATAGGAAATCTGAATAGACCAATATGAATAACGAGATTAAGTTAGTAATCAAAAACCTTCCAACAAAGTAAAGCCCGGAATCAGATGGCTTCACTGGCGACTTCTACCATTTAAAGATTTTACACCCATTCTTCTCAAAATCTTACAAAACCTCTTCCTAATTCATCCTGTGAGGCCAGTATTACCCTGATAGCAAAGCCTGACAGAGACAACACGAGAAAACTATAGACCAATATCCTTTATGGACAGAGATGGAAAAAACCCCAACAAAATGCTAGCAACCAAATCCAGCAGCATGTCAAAAGGATTTTACACTATGACGGAGTGGTTTCCTGGTTCCACAGGAAAATCCATCAATACAATACACCACGTTCATAGAATGACGGTTAAAACACACACACAAACACGCACACATTCCATTTATATGAAATATCCAGAATAAGCCAATCCAAAGAGACAGAAGGCAAATTAGTGGTTGCCAGGGGCTAAGGAGAAGGGGGAAATAGGGAGTAACTTCCCTATTAGTGATAAAGGGCTGCCTTTTGGGGTAATAAAAATGTTCTGGAACTAGACAGTGATGATGGCTGCAGAACATTGTGAATGTGTCAAAAGCCATCGAATTGTATACTTTAAAAATGGTTAAAATGATAAATTTTATATTATCTGAATCTTATCTCTGTTAAATATTTTAAAAATCTTACCTACCCAAATCCTGTAATAAGTAGAAGAATAAAAATCTAAGGACAAATCTGATGCCACAAAAATATCTGAGGCCTAAAATTGCCGATGTAAAATAAAGCTTACGGGACTTCCCTGGTGGTCCAGTGGTTAAGACTCCGTGCTCCCCATGCAGGGGCCTGGGTTCAAACCCTGGTCAGGGAACTAGATCTCGCATGCTGCAACGAAGACCTGGTGCGGCCAAATAAATATTTTTTAAAAAATAAAATAAAGCTCACACACACTTGGTAAAATCCTAAAGTGGCAGCAACAGCATTTCAATTGTTTTCTTAAGTTTTTCCAAAACAAATTGAGAGAAACGGTTCTGAAAAACCAGAGCCTTTGCTCTGTTTATGGTACACAGCTGACTGTTTGGGATTGTTAAATCCTCTAAGTATCTGTTTATCAATCTATAAAGTGTGAAAGCAAACATCTCAGAAGCAGGTGTACCATCCTGCTGGCTGGCCAGAATGAGTGCTTGGTTTTGTGATGTCAATTTGCAGGGAGCCTTTCTTGGGAGAAGCAAAATTTTGTGTTCTAATCCCTGTTCTCAAGCTCCATACAGTATTATAGAGAAGAACAACGCAGTCCTTACAGAATATTGAGACAGTCCACAGAGAAAGCCTCATTTCTGTGTCCCAGTCTCTCAGTGCTACTGGTGAGCCAAAGGAGATGCCTTCATAGAGGAGAAGGTTAGCCAAGAAAGTTTTCATTAAAAGTGTGGAACTTTAGGGAGAGATCAGGGAATGATGACAAGGACTTGGAAAGTCAGAGGAGAGAAAGAATAACCCAGGAAAAACTGGAAGTAGAATTTTTAGGCATGGAAATAACAGCTATAGTTTCCACAAAGAGACTGCTTTGCCTGGATTTTAGGGAAGGTATTAGGGAAATAAGATAAATTGTTACCAATGGTCAGGTCAAATTCTAGAGGCTTCAGAAGCCAGTTTGAGGAGTCTAGAATTGGAATTATAAAGGAAAGGGACAAAATAAAATAAACAAAATGCGGAGGCACTTAAACCGTGGGAGAAATTCAGTGAAAGGCGGAAAAAAACACCACCAACAGCCTGACAATAAATGGTACTCAAGTCTGGATATAGAGGTAAGATGCCTGGCCTTTTCCAAGTCAACCATTAAATATCTTTCAATGCTAGTATATACTTTTCTACTTTTGCTATTTTAATTTATCTCAAATCCAGAGGATACCCTATGCTTCCAACTGCATCTGTAGCTTTAAAAACAAAACAAAACAAAACAAACCACATCTCCACTCTCCTTCATGTGTCTAACTGCAGAGATTTCCACCAGGGCTCAGACTGCTGAGTAAACAATGGTGTTTTCCATCCTGAAAAATGTGTGCTCTGCTGCCCCACTGCCCTGAGCTTTGATAGGAGAATGTGGGAACCAATAGACGATTAGGTCCTGATTTGTAAAATTTTAGTGCTGTTTAGTGTTGACGAGCATTTTCAGATAGTTCCTTCATGTTAAATTAATACAACCCCAAATATGTATACTGTGTTCTTTACTTGAAGGGAGACACTTGCTGACTGACCCAGAGTCTGAGGTCCTGATTGACGATGTTCTTTTATTCCTCATGATTTGAGTCTAGATAGTATAACAATAAGTGGTGAAGCTGCCTGGGTTTGAGTAAATATAAATACCAAGGCTCCCCTGCCTTCCCCTCTGTATCCAAGAAAAGAATTTATAATCTGTGTCTCTGCTTCCAGTTCTATGAAACAGAACCTGTTTCAGCCATATTCCCTGAGAAAACGGCAACAAATTCAAAATCACTATCAGTTTAAAAAAAATCTATCTAAACACAAATTTAATGGCAATTTCTCATGGCCTATTGCTTAATAAATTGTATCTGAGAATTATATGTTAAAGGATAAAGAATACGAATATTGGTAAACTTATAACTGAAAATCCATACTTAGCCAAGTATTGTGGTTGCCCTACTTAATCACTACTAATTAGGCCTTTTTTTATTGCATTAATTTGTATAATATTTTTATTTCTTCCATCTTTTTTCTTGGGTTTCTTTGGCTGAATTTTTTCCTAGGTTCTTGATTTGCACACATACCTTGTTAATTTCTAGTCTTTCTGTTTAAAGCTAAGAATTATTTTTTGAAGAACACTTTGAGGCTTAAATGCATATTGCTAAGTGAAAGAAGCCAGTATAATAGCCAAGATATGAAAGCAACCCAAGAGGCCATCAACAGAAAATTAGATAAAGAAGATGTGGTATATATACACAATAAAATATTACTCAGCAATAAGAAAGAACAAACTTCTGCCATTTGCAGCAACATGGCTGGACCTAGAGAATATTATGCCTATTGAAATAAGTCAGACAGAGAAAGACAAATACTGCATATGTGGAATATAAAAAATACAAATGAATGTACATAGCAAAATAAAAACAGACTCAAAGATACAGAAAACAAACTAATGGTTACCACAGGGGAGAGGGAAGGTGAGGGGCAAGTTAGGGGTGAGGATTAAGAGATACAAACTACTATGTATAAGACAGATAAGCAACAAGGATATATAGTACACAGGGAATTACAGCCATTATCGTGTAATAACGTTTTTTTTTTTTTTTTGAGGTACGCAGGCCTCTCACTGTCGTGGACTCTCCCGTTGCGGAGTACAGGCTCCGGACGCACAGGCTCAGCGGCCAAGGCTCACGGGCCCAGCCGCTCCACGGCATGTGGGATCTTCCTGGACGGGGGCACGAACCCGTGTTGCCTGCATCGGCAGGTGGGCTGTCAACCACTGCGCCACTAGGGAAGCCCTTAAAGTCAATTTTTATAGAGCACATACCAAATGCAATGTGGCATATGAAGTTTTTTCAAACAGTTTTCTTGAGGATTTACAGGTGTTCTGTGATAAAGAATGGAGAAAAATATTGATATTATGTTACAGTTATGGGGGGGTGGGGAAGCTGTCTGGATCAAGTTAGATGATCATTCTGATAAGCTTTTTCTCTGAAAACTGTTCAACTGAGGTGCCCAAAGTTACCTAAGAATATTGGGTAGAAAATATGTTTAAGGTCTTCCCAATTGAGATCCTTCAACCGTCTAAGTTAGAATGTCTTTACTTAAAACAGTGTTCGCTGTGGCTGGCTTCCAGGGGACTGTGCCCGTGGTGTTCTAGCACTTCCTGTCTGATGTCACAATACACCAAGAGGTCGCTGCATCCTGAGTCCACACGGCGGGGACACCAGGACCACAAACTCGCCAGTCATGGCTTCTGTGGATGGTGGGACTCTCTCTGGCCTGATCCAGTGATGGTGAAGTCCCTGCCTGGAGCTAGGACCCCAGCTTCAGGCATCCTGGCCTTGGGCCATGGAGGTACATCTCTGGTTGGCATGTGTCCCAAACACCATTTTTCATTTTTCATTAATTTACTTCTGCAGGGGGTCCCGAGAACTCACTCCAGTTGCTTTTTTCCCCTTGTCTGTTTACAAATGCTCCAGTCCCACGTTCCTGCTCGTCCTTGACCCACTACCAAATTGAAAAGACTTAGTTTCTCCCAACACTCCAGTCAGTCAGTCAGTCAGCTGCATTCCCAGAAACTTCAGGGGGCTTCTTTTTGTGGGTTGTTTGTTTGTTTGTTTGCAGTACGCGGGCCTCTCGATGTTGCGGCCTCTCCCGTTGGGGAGCACAGGCTCCGGACGCGCAGGCTCAGCGGCCATGGCTCACGGGCCCAACCGCTCCGCGGCATGTGCGATCTTCCCGGACCGGGGCACGAACCCGTGTCCCCTGCATCGGCAGGCGGACTCTCAACCCCACTGCACCACCAGGGAAGCCCAGGGGGCTTCCTTTACATCAAAGACATGGACCAGAAGACTCCTTACTCTGTTCCTCCCTCCTCCATTTGATCCTGAAGTGACAGAAGGGCACAGATGCTTTCAGGCTCGAATTGTACAGAGAGCTGGACCGTCTCCTGCCTTTCCAGGGAAGAACTGGACGCCACAAACTGCTGGTGGTCTTGTCCCAGCAAACGGGTAGTGGGCTCAGGAGAACAGAGCTGGGCCCGGGGAGCAGCTGTGGGCTCCCCGCAAAGGCAGCCCTGTCACCCTCTTGCTGCCCCCCTTCTGTTGAGGACCCTTTCCTGGGTGAGTCGAGAGTGGGCATTGCATGGGGTGGGGATCCAAGCCTGGGGGTGGCGCAAGGTTCTTGTTGCCCTTTGGCTGGGCAGACCAGCGTGTATCTGTAGCGAAAGCTCTTAAATACGTGGATCATCTGATGACAAAGGAATTTATACATTTCTTAAAACAGGCTTTTTCTGGGTTTTGGCCAAGTTTTTTATTAGAATGCAAATCCAGTCTAACATGGTTCCGTTCGGATAGGACCTCAGAAACATCTTAATGGGATTTGCTGAATATTTTGGACCCTGCTTTGCCGCCTTCTCCCCTAAAATTCCCTCCTCATCTCTTACATCAACTCTTGCCCCCGCCTTACCTTCATCTCTCTGTTCACCCTTCCTGTCTCCTCCCTCCCCGCCCCCTTAACCTTCTAGGGACAGCTGTGCAGAATGATGATTATCACACCTGTTCCCAATCACGTCTCCCCACGCTCGCCACGCTTCAGACCGCCTTGCTGCTTGATTCGTTAGGCCATAAAGACCGCAGCCTCTCGCCTTCGGGAGGTGGATTTCAGATTGGTTCTCCCAGTTCCTCGCTCGGCTGCTTTGTGAATAAATCCTCTCCTTGCTGCAAACCCTGGCGTCTCGGCTCCTGCCTGTCTGGAAAAATGAACGTGGTGAGGTAGGTTCTCAGCAAAGAGCTGTGGAGAAAATTCACTGTGGCTTTTGGGTTTGGGCAAAAGAATTTTGTAGCCAAACTGCAGGTTTTGCGGCAGGGGTATGCTGCCTGTGAGGTTTGAAAGACATGTTGTTTTTTTTATCAGGTGGTTCTGATATAACGTTGTAGATAAAAATAAAAGTAGGTGTGTCAGTAGGCTAGAAAATGTTTGGCTGTCAACTGTTTTATAACCTAAAAAAACCTTCAAAATATTTTAAATTTCAAATAATATCCTGGTTACGTGGGTTTATGTGTTGTTACGAAACGGGTAATGTTGCAGTATGTTTTGTCTCTTAGACACATTTATAATCAAGGTAGATATTTAGGCTTCATCAAATTTTGACAGACTAAATGATTTACTAATTCTTACTGAGGTAATTTATTGTTTTTGCAAGCCATTACATGCTTATTGTAAGAAATTAAAACACTGCAGAAAATTCAAACGAAGGGGGAAAACTTGTACCATCGAGAGAGTTTTCTAAACGTCTCTGTGGATAGACTATTTTACGTAAGTATTTTTGCACACTAATAATACTGAAATGGATTTCCTTGTTTAAAAAACACAATATCCTGGGCTTCCCTGGTGGCGCAGTGGTTGAGAGTCCGCCTGCCGATGCAGGGGACACGGGTTCGTGGCCCGGTCCGGGAGGATCCCACATGCCGCAGAGCGGCTGGGCCCGTGAGCCGTGGCCGCTGAGCCTGCGCGTCCGGAGCCTGTGCTGCGCAACGGGAGAGGCCGCAGCAGTGAGAGGCCCGCGTATGGCAAAAAGAAACCGAACAAAACCCCAATATCTTGACTTTTTGCTCCATATACCAAGAAATATGTTACCTGTTGGGAAAGAATAGCTGCTTCTCCGACTCTCTTCTTTTCTTAAATTCCTTAAGATCAGGAACAGCTTTTACAAGGGAAGTGAAATGATCCAATCAAAAGGTGTTTAAAGAGCATTTAGCATGTGCCTGCCCTTTGGTGAGCGTGACAGTGACAGCGTAGTCCGTGGGTCCCTCCACTGGTCAGGAAGGCAAGTTCCTCAAAGGGCACCAGCTTCGCTCTGTCTTCCTGTCTTCCCTTGGCTCCAGGATCCCTCCCCAGCGAATCCCTGTTGACTTGTAGCCCCGTGTAAACAGCAAGCAGAACCTGAAGGTGTGCAGGATGTGGCTTTACCCACCTCTGATCACAGTTGTGATCAAATGGAGCTGGTCACAACCAGCGAGAAGAGGAGAAGGCAGATCCAAATTTATTTATTATTTATTTTTTATTTTTTATTTTTTCCCGGTACGCGGGCCTCTCAGTGCTGCGGCCCCTCCCGTTGCGGAGCACAGGCTCCGGACGCGCAGGCTCAGCAGCCATGGCTCACGGGCCCAGCCCCTCCGCGGCATGTGGGATCTTCCTGGACCGAGGCACGAAACCGTGTCGCCTGCATCGGCAGGCGGGCTCTCAACCACTGCGCCACTAGGGAAGCCCTTAAAGTCAATATTTATAGAGCACATACCAAATGCAATGTGGCATATGAAGTTTCTTCAAACAGTTTTCTTGAGGATTTACAGGTGTTCTGTGATCAAGAATGGAGAAAAATCTTGATAGTATGCTACAGTTATGGGGGGGTGGGGAAGCTGTCTGGATCAAGTTAGATGATCATTCTGATAAGCTTTTTCTCTGAAAACTGTTCAACTGAGGTGCCCAGAGTTACCTAAGAATATTGGGTAGAAAACATGTTTAAGGTCTTCCCAATTGAGATCCTTCAACCGTCTGTAAGTTAGAATGTCTTTACTTAAAACGGTGTTCGCTGTGGCTGGCTTCCAGGGGACTGTGCCCGTGGTGTTCTAGCACTTCCTGTCTGATGTCACAATACACCAAGAGGTCGCTGCATCCTGAGTCCACACGGCGGGGACACCAGGACCACAAACTCGCCAGTCATGGCTTCTGTGGATGGTGGGACTCTCTCTGGCCTGATCCAGTGATGGTGAAGTCCCTGCCTGGAGCTAGGACCCCAGCTTCAGGCATCCTGGCCTTGGGCCATGGAGGTACATCTCTGGTTGGCATGTGTCCCAAACACCATTTTTCATTTTTCATTAATTTACTTCTGCAGGGGGTCCCGAGAACTCACTCCAGTTGCTTTTTTCCCCTTGTCTGTTTACAAATGCTCCAGTCCCACGTTCCTGCTCGTCCTTGACCCACTACCAAATTGAAAAGACCTAGTTTCTCCCAACACTCCAGTCAGTCAGTCAGTCAGCTGCATTCCCAGAAACTTCAGGGGGCTTCTTTTTGTGGTTGTTTGTTTGTTTGTTTGCAGTACACGGGCCTCTCAATGTTGCGGCCTCTCCCGTTGGGGAGCACAGGCTCCGGACGCGCAGGCTCAGCGGCCATGGCTCACGGGCCCAACCGCTCCGCGGCAGGTGGGATCTTCCCGGACCGGGGCACGAACCCGAGTCCCCTGCATCGGCAGGCGGACTCTCAACCCCACTGCACCACCAGGGAAGCCCAGGGGGCTTCCTTTACATCAAAGACATGGACCAGAAGACTCCTTACTCTGTTCCTCCCTCCTCCATTTGATCCTGAAGTGACAGAAGGGCACAGATGCTTTCAGGCTCGAATTGTACAGAGAGCTGGACCGTCTCCTGCCTTTCCCGGGAAGAACTGGACGCCACAAACTGCTGGTGGTTTTGTCCCAGCAAACGGGTAGTGGGCTCAGGAGAACAGAGCTGGGCCCGGGGAGCAGCTGTGGGCTCCCCGCAAAGGCAGCCCTGTCACCCTCTTGCTGCCGCCCTTCTGTTGAGGACCCTTTCCTGGGTGAGTCGGGAGTGGGCATTGCATGGGGTGGGGATCCAAGCCTGGGGGTGGCGCAAGGTTCTTGTTGCCCTTTGGCTGGGCAGACCAGCGTGTATCTGTAGCGAAAGCTCTTAAATACGTGGATCATCTGATGACAAAGGAATTTATACATTTCTTAAAACAGGCTTTTTCTGGGTTTTGGCCAAGTTTTTTATTAGAATGCAAATCCCGTCTAACATGGTTCCGTTCGGATAGGACCTCGGAAACATCTTAATGGAATTTGCTGAATATTTTGGACCCTGCTTTGCCGCCTTCTCCCCTAAAATTCCCTCCTCATCTCTTACATCAACTCTTCCCCCCGCCTTACCTTCATCTCTCTGTTCACCCTTCCTGTCTCCTCCCTCCCCGCCCCCTTAACCTTCTCCTAGGGACAGCTGTGCAGAATGATGATTATCACACCTGTTCCCAATCACGTCTCCCCACGCTCGCCACGCTTCAGACCGCCTTGCTGCTTGATTCGTTAGGCCATAAAGACCGCAGCCTCTCGCCTTCGGGAGGTGGATTTCAGATTGGTTCTCCCAGTTCCTCGCTCGGCTGCTTTGTGAATAAATCCTCTCCTTGCTGCAAACCCTGGCGTCTCGGCTCCTGCCTGTCTGGAAAAATGAACGTGGTGAGGTAGGTTCTCAGCAAAGAGCTGTGGAGAAAATTCACTGTGGCTTTTGGGTTTGGGCAAAAGAATTTTGTAGCCAAACTGCAGGTTTTGCGGCAGGGGTATGCTGGCTGTGAGGTTTGAAAGACATGTTGTTTTTTTTATCAGGTGGTTCTGATATAACGTTGTAGATAAAAATAAAAGTAGGTGTGTCAGTAGGCTAGAAAATGTTTGGGTGTCAACTGTTTTATAACCTAAAAAAACCTTCAAAATATTTTAAATTTCAAATAATATCCTGGTTACGTGGGTTTATGTGTTGTTACGAAACGGGTAATGTTGCAGTATGTTTTGTCTCTTAGACACATTTATAATCAAGGTAGATATTTAGGCTTCATCAAATTTTGACAGACTAAATGATTTACTAATTCTTACTGAGGTAATTTATTGTTTTTGCAAGCCATTACATGCTTATTGTAAGAAATTAAAACACTGCAGAAAATTCAAACGAAGGGGGAAAACTTGTACCATCGAGAGAGTTTTCTAAACGTCTCTGTGGATAGACTATTTTACGTAAGTATTTTTGCACACTAATAATACTGAAATGGATTTCCTTGTTTAAAAAACACAATATCCTGGGCTTCCCTGGTGGCGCAGTGGTTGAGAGTCCGCCTGCCGATGCAGGGGACACGGGTTCGTGGCCCGGTCCGGGAGGATCCCACATGCCGCAGAGCGGCTGGGCCCGTGAGCCGTGGCCACTGAGCCTGCGCGTCCGGAGCCTGTGCTGCGCAACGGGAGAGGCCGCAGCAGTGAGAGGCCCGCGTATGGCAAAAAGAAACCGAACAAAACCCCAATATCTTGACTTTTTGCTCCATATACCAAGAAATATGTTACCTGTTGGGAAAGAATATCTACTTCTCCGACTCTCTTCTTTTCTTAAATTCCTTAAGATCAGGAACAGCTTTTACAAGGGAAGTGAAATGATCCAATCAAAAGGTGTTTAAAGAGCATTTAGCATGTGCCTGCCCTTTGGTGAGCGTGACAGTGACAGCGTAGTCCGTGGGTCCCTCCACTGGTCAGGAAGGCAAGTTCCTCAAAGGGCACCAGCTTCGCTCTGTCTTCCTGTCTTCCCTTGGCTCCAGGATCCCTCCCCAGCGAATCCCTGTTGACTTGTAGCCCCGTGTAAACAGCAAGCAGAACCTGAAGGTGTGCAGGATGTGGCTTTACCCACCTCTGATCACAGTTGTGATCAAATGGAGCTGGTCACAACCAGCGAGAAGAGGAGAAGGCAGATCCAAATTTATTTATTTTTTATTTTTTATTTTTTATTTTTTCCCGGTACGCGGGCCTCTCAGTGCTGCGGCCCCTCCCGTTGCGGAGCACAGGCTCCGGACGCGCAGGCTCAGCAGCCATGGCTCACGGGCCCAGCCCCTCCGCGGCATGTGGGATCTTCCCGGACCGAGGCACGAAACCGTGTCGCCTGCATCGGCAGGCGGGCTCTCAACCACTGCGCCACTAGGGAAGCCCTTAAAGTCAATTTTTATAGAGCACATACCAAATGCAATGTGGCATATGAAGTTTCTTCAAACAGTTTTCTTGAGGATTTACAGGTGTTCTGTGATCAAGAATGGAGAAAAATCTTGATAGTATGCTACAGTTATGGGGGGGTGGGGAAGCTGTCTGGATCAAGTTAGATGATCATTCTGATAAGCTTTTTCTCTGAAAACTGTTCAACTGAGGTGCCCAAAGTTACCTAAGAATATTGGGTAGAAAACATGTTTAAGGTCTTCCCAATTGAGATCCTTCAACCGTCTGTAAGTTAGAATGTCTTTACTTAAAACGGTGTTCGCTGTGGCTGGCTTCCAGGGGACTGTGCCCGTGGTGTTCTAGCACTTCCTGTCTGATGTCACAATACACCAAGAGGTCGCTGCATCCTGAGTCCACACGGCGGGGACACCAGGACCACAAACTCGCCAGTCATGGCTTCTGTGGATGGTGGGACTCTCTCTGGCCTGATCCAGTGATGGTGAAGTCCCTGCCTGGAGCTAGGACCCCAGCTTCAGGCATCCTGGCCTTGGGCCATGGAGGTACATCTCTGGTTGGCATGTGTCCCAAACACCATTTTTCATTTTTCATTAATTTACTTCTGCAGGGGGTCCCGAGAACTCACTCCAGTTGCTTTTTTCCCCTTGTCTGTTTACAAATGCTCCAGTCCCACGTTCCTGCTCGTCCTTGACCCACTACCAAATTGAAAAGACTTAGTTTCTCCCAACACTCCAGTCAGTCAGTCAGTCAGCTGCATTCCCAGAAACTTCAGGGGGCTTCTTTTTGTGGTTGTTTGTTTGTTTGTTTGCAGTACGCGGGCCTCTCAATGTTGCGGCCTCTCCCGTTGGGGAGCACAGGCTCCGGACGCGCAGGCTCAGCGGCCATGGCTCACGGGCCCAACCGCTCCGCGGCAGGTGGGATCTTCTCGGACCGGGGCACGAACCCGTGTCCCCTGCATCGGCAGGCGGACTCTCAACCCCACTGCACCACCAGGGAAGCCCAGGGGGCTTCCTTTACATCAAAGACATGGACCAGAAAACTCCTTACTCTGTTCCTCCCTCCTCCATTTGATCCTGAAGTGACAGAAGGGCACAGATGCTTTCAGGCTCGAATTGTACAGAGAGCTGGACCGTCTCCTGCCTTTCCAGGGAAGAACTGGACGCCACAAACTGCTGGTGGTCTTGTCCCAGAAAACGGGTAGTGGGCTCAGGAGAACAGAGCTGGGCCCGGGGAGCAGCTATGGGCTCCCCGCAAAGGCAGCCCTGTCACCCTCTTGCTGCCCCCCTTCTGTTGAGGACCCTTTCCTGGGTGAGTCGAGAGTGGGCATTGCATGGGGTGGGGATCCAAGCCTGGGGGTGGCGCAAGGTTCTTGTTGCCCTTTGGCTGGGCAGACCAGCGTGTATCTGTAGCGAAAGCTCTTAAATACGTGGATCATCTGATGACAAAGGAATTTATACATTTCTTAAAACAGGCTTTTTCTGGGTTTTGGCCAAGTTTTTTATTAGAATGCAAATCCCGTCTAACATGGTTCCGTTCGGATAGGACCTCAGAAACATCTTAATGGGATTTGCTGAATATTTTGGACCCTGCTTTGCCGCCTTCTCCCCTAAAATTCCCTCCTCATCTCTTACATCAACTCTTGCCCCCGCCTTACCTTCATCTCTCTGTTCACCCTTCCTGTCTCCTCCCTCCCCGCCCCCTTAACCTTCTAGGGACAGCTGTGCAGAATGATGATTATCACACCTGTTCCCAATCACGTCTCCCCACGCTCGCCACGCTTCAGACCGCCTTGCTGCTTGATTCGTTAGGCCATAAAGACCGCAGCCTCTCGCCTTCGGGAGGTGGATTTCAGATTGGTTCTCCCAGTTCCTCGCTCGGCTGCTTTGTGAATAAATCCTCTCCTTGCTGCAAACCCTGGCGTCTCGGCTCCTGCCTGTCTGGAAAAATGAACGTGGTGAGGTAGGTTCTCAGCAAAGAGCTGTGGAGAAAATTCACTGTGGCTTTTGGGTTTGGGCAAAAGAATTTTGTAGCCAAACTGCAGGTTTTGCGGCAGGGGTATGCTGCCTGTGAGGTTTGAAAGACATGTTGTTTTTTTTATCAGGTGGTTCTGATATAACGTTGTAGATAAAAATAAAAGTAGGTGTGTCAGTAGGCTAGAAAATGTTTGGCTGTCAACTGTTTTATAACCTAAAAAAACCTTCAAAATATTTTAAATTTCAAATAATATCCTGGTTACGTGGGTTTATGTGTTGTTACGAAACGGGTAATGTTGCAGTATGTTTTGTCTCTTAGACACATTTATAATCAAGGTAGATATTTAGGCTTCATCAAATTTTGACAGACTAAATGATTTACTAATTCTTACTGAGGTAATTTATTGTTTTTGCAAGCCATTACATGCTTATTGTAAGAAATTAAAACACTGCAGAAAATTCAAACGAAGGGGGAAAACTTGTACCATCGAGAGAGTTTTCTAAACGTCTCTGTGGATAGACTATTTTACGTAAGTATTTTTGCACACTAATAATACTGAAATGGATTTCCTTGTTTAAAAAACACAATATCCTGGGCTTCCCTGGTGGCGCAGTGGTTGAGAGTCCGCCTGCCGATGCAGGGGACACGGGTTCGTGGCCCGGTCCGGGAGGATCCCACATGCCGCAGAGCGGCTGGGCCCGTGAGCCGTGGCCGCTGAGCCTGCGCGTCCGGAGCCTGTGCTGCGCAACGGGAGAGGCCGCAGCAGTGAGAGGCCCGCGTATGGCAAAAAGAAACCGAACAAAACCCCAATATCTTGACTTTTTGCTCCATATACCAAGAAATATGTTACCTGTTGGGAAAGAATAGCTGCTTCTCCGACTCTCTTCTTTTCTTAAATTCCTTAAGATCAGGAACAGCTTTTACAAGGGAAGTGAAATGATCCAATCAAAAGGTGTTTAAAGAGCATTTAGCATGTGCCTGCCCTTTGGTGAGCGTGACAGTGACAGCGTAGTCCGTGGGTCCCTCCACTGGTCAGGAAGGCAAGTTCCTCAAAGGGCACCAGCTTCGCTCTGTCTTCCTGTCTTCCCTTGGCTCCAGGATCCCTCCCCAGCGAATCCCTGTTGACTTGTAGCCCCGTGTAAACAGCAAGCAGAACCTGAAGGTGTGCAGGATGTGGCTTTACCCACCTCTGATCACAGTTGTGATCAAATGGAGCTGGTCACAACCAGCGAGAAGAGGAGAAGGCAGATCCAAATTTATTTATTTTTTATTTTTTATTTTTTATTTTTTCCCGGTACGCGGGCCTCTCAGTGCTGCGGCCCCTCCCGTTGCGGAGCACAGGCTCCGGACGCGCAGGCTCAGCAGCCATGGCTCACGGGCCCAGCCCCTCCGCGGCATGTGGGATCTTCCCGGACCGAGGCACGAAACCGTGTCGCCTGCATCGGCAGGCGGGCTCTCAACCACTGCGCCACTAGGGAAGCCCTTAAAGTCAGTTTTTATAGAGCACATACCAAATGCAATGTGGCATATGAAGTTTCTTCAAACAGTTTTCTTGAGGATTTACAGGTGTTCTGTGATCAAGAATGGAGAAAAATCTTGATAGTATGCTACAGTTATGGGGGGGGTGGGGAAGCTGTCTGGATCAAGTTAGATGATCATTCTGATAAGCTTTTTCTCTGAAAACTGTTCAACTGAGGTGCCCAAAGTTACCTAAGAATATTGGGTAGAAAACATGTTTAAGGTCTTCCCAATTGAGATCCTTCAACCGTCTGTAAGTTAGAATGTCTTTACTTAAAACGGTGTTCGCTGTGGCTGGCTTCCAGGGGACTGTGCCCGTGGTGTTCTAGCACTTCCTGTCTGCTGTCACAATACACCAAGAGGTCGCTGCATCCTGAGTCCACACGGCGGGGACACCAGGACCACAAACTCGCCAGTCATGGCTTCTGTGGATGGTGGGACTCTCTCTGGCCTGATCCAGTGATGGTGAAGTCCCTGCCTGGAGCTAGGACCCCAGCTTCAGGCATCCTGGCCTTGGGCCATGGAGGTACATCTCTGGTTGGCATGTGTCCCAAACACCATTTTTCATTTTTCATTAATTTACTTCTGCAGGGGGTCCCGAGAACTCACTCCAGTTGCTTTTTTCCCCTTGTCTGTTTACAAATGCTCCAGTCCCACGTTCCTGCTCGTCCTTGACCCACTACCAAATTGAAAAGACTTAGTTTCTCCCAACACTCCAGTCAGTCAGTCAGTCAGCTGCATTCCCAGAAACTTCAGGGGGCTTCTTTTTGTGGTTGTTTGTTTGTTTGTTTGCAGTACGCGGGCCTCTCAATGTTGCGGCCTCTCCCGTTGGGGAGCACAGGCTCCGGACGCGCAGGCTCAGCGGCCATGGCTCACGGGCCCAACCGCTCCGCGGCAGGTGGGATCTTCCCGGACCGGGGCACGAACCCGAGTCCCCTGCATCGGCAGGCGGACTCTCAACCCCACTGCACCACCAGGGAAGCCCAGGGGGCTTCCTTTACATCAAAGACATGGACCAGAAGACTCCTTACTCTGTTCCTCCCTCCTCCATTTGATCCTGAAGTGACAGAAGGGCACAGATGCTTTCAGGCTCGAATTGTACAGAGAGCTGGACCGTCTCCTGCCTTTCCCGGGAAGAACTGGACGCCACAAACTGCTGGTGGTTTTGTCCCAGCAAACGGGTAGTGGGCTCAGGAGAACAGAGCTGGGCCCGGGGAGCAGCTGTGGGCTCCCCGCAAAGGCAGCCCTGTCACCCTCTTGCTGCCGCCCTTCTGTTGAGGACCCTTTCCTGGGTGAGTCGGGAGTGGGCATTGCATGGGGTGGGGATCCAAGCCTGGGGGTGGCGCAAGGTTCTTGTTGCCCTTTGGCTGGGCAGACCAGCGTGTATCTGTAGCGAAAGCTCTTAAATACGTGGATCATCTGATGACAAAGGAATTTATACATTTCTTAAAACAGGCTTTTTCTGGGTTTTGGCCAAGTTTTTTATTAGAATGCAAATCCCGTCTAACATGGTTCCGTTCGGATAGGACCTCGGAAACATCTTAATGGAATTTGCTGAATATTTTGGACCCTGCTTTGCCGCCTTCTCCCCTAAAATTCCCTCCTCATCTCTTACATCAACTCTTCCCCCCGCCTTACCTTCATCTCTCTGTTCACCCTTCCTGTCTCCTCCCTCCCCGCCCCCTTAACCTTCTCCTAGGGACAGCTGTGCAGAATGATGATTATCACACCTGTTCCCAATCACGTCTCCCCACGCTCGCCACGCTTCAGACCGCCTTGCTGCTTGATTCGTTAGGCCATAAAGACCGCAGCCTCTCGCCTTCGGGAGGTGGATTTCAGATTGGTTCTCCCAGTTCCTCGCTCGGCTGCTTTGTGAATAAATCCTCTCCTTGCTGCAAACCCTGGCGTCTCGGCTCCTGCCTGTCTGGAAAAATGAACGTGGTGAGGGAGGTTCTCAGCAAAGAGCTGTGGAGAAAATTCACTGTGGCTTTTGGGTTTGGGCAAAAGAATTTTGTAGCCAAACTGCAGGTTTTGCGGCAGGGGTATGCTGGCTGTGAGGTTTGAAAGACATGTTGTTTTTTTTATCAGGTGGTTCTGATATAACGTTGTAGATAAAAATAAAAGTAGGTGTGTCAGTAGGCTAGAAAATGTTTGGGTGTCAACTGTTTTATAACCTAAAAAAACCTTCAAAATATTTTAAATTTCAAATAATATCCTGGTTACGTGGGTTTATGTGTTGTTACGAAACGGGTAATGTTGCAGTATGTTTTGTCTCTTAGACACATTTATAATCAAGGTAGATATTTAGGCTTCATCAAATTTTGACAGACTAAATGATTTACTAATTCTTACTGAGGTAATTTATTGTTTTTGCAAGCCATTACATGCTTATTGTAAGAAATTAAAACACTGCAGAAAATTCAAACGAAGGGGGAAAACTTGTACCATCGAGAGAGTTTTCTAAACGTCTCTGTGGATAGACTATTTTACGTAAGTATTTTTGCACACTAATAATACTGAAATGGATTTCCTTGTTTAAAAAACACAATATCCTGGGCTTCCCTGGTGGCGCAGTGGTTGAGAGTCCGCCTGCCGATGCAGGGGACACGGGTTCGTGGCCCGGTCCGGGAGGATCCCACATGCCGCAGAGCGGCTGGGCCCGTGAGCCGTGGCCGCTGAGCCTGCGCGTCCGGAGCCTGTGCTGCGCAACGGGAGAGGCCGCAGCAGTGAGAGGCCCGCGTATGGCAAAAAGAAACCGAACAAAACCCCAATATCTTGACTTTTTGCTCCATATACCAAGAAATATGTTACCTGTTGGGAAAGAATAGCTGCTTCTCCGACTCTCTTCTTTTCTTAAATTCCTTAAGATCAGGAACAGCTTTTACAAGGGAAGTGAAATGATCCAATCAAAAGGTGTTTAAAGAGCATTTAGCATGTGCCTGCCCTTTGGTGAGCGTGACAGTGACAGCGTAGTCCGTGGGTCCCTCCACTGGTCAGGAAGGCAAGTTCCTCAAAGGGCACCAGCTTCGCTCTGTCTTCCTGTCTTCCCTTGGCTCCAGGATCCCTCCCCAGCGAATCCCTGTTGACTTGTAGCCCCGTGTAAACAGCAAGCAGAACCTGAAGGTGTGCAGGATGTGGCTTTACCCACCTCTGATCACAGTTGTGATCAAATGGAGCTGGTCACAACCAGCGAGAAGAGGAGAAGGCAGATCCAAATTTATTTATTTTTTATTTTTTATTTTTTATTTTTTCCCGGTACGCGGGCCTCTCAGTGCTGCGGCCCCTCCCGTTGCGGAGCACAGGCTCCGGACGCGCAGGCTCAGCAGCCATGGCTCACGGGCCCAGCCCCTCCGCGGCATGTGGGATCTTCCCGGACCGAGGCACGAAACCGTGTCGCCTGCATCGGCAGGCGGGCTCTCAACCACTGCGCCACTAGGGAAGCCCTTAAAGTCAGTTTTTATAGAGCACATACCAAATGCAATGTGGCATATGAAGTTTCTTCAAACAGTTTTCTTGAGGATTTACAGGTGTTCTGTGATCAAGAATGGAGAAAAATCTTGATAGTATGCTACAGTTATGGGGGGGGTGGGGAAGCTGTCTGGATCAAGTTAGATGATCATTCTGATAAGCTTTTTCTCTGAAAACTGTTCAACTGAGGTGCCCAAAGTTACCTAAGAATATTGGGTAGAAAACATGTTTAAGGTCTTCCCAATTGAGATCCTTCAACCGTCTGTAAGTTAGAATGTCTTTACTTAAAACGGTGTTCGCTGTGGCTGGCTTCCAGGGGACTGTGCCCTTGGTGTTCTAGCACTTCCTGTCTGATGTCACAATACACCAAGAGGTCGCTGCATCCTGAGTCCACACGGCGGGGACACCAGAACCACAAACTCGCCAGTCATGGCTTCTGTGGATGGTGGGACTCTCTCTGGCCTGATCAAGTAAGTCCCTGCCTGGAGCTAGGACCCCAGCTTCAGGCATCCTGGCCTTGGGCCATGGAGGTACATCTCTGGTTGGCATGTGTCCCAAACACCATTTTTCATTTTTCATTAATTTACTTCTGCAGGGGGTCCCGAGAACTCACTCCAGTTGCTTTTTTCCCCTTGTCTGTTTACAAATGCTCCAGTCCCACGTTCCTGCTCGTCCTTGACCCACTACCAAATTGAAAAGACTTAGTTTCTCCCAACACTCCAGTCAGTCAGTCAGTCAGCTGCATTCCCAGAAACTTCAGGGGGCTTCTTTTTGTGGTTGTTAGTTTGTTTGTTTGCAGTACGCGGGCCTCTCAATGTTGCGGCCTCTCCCGTTGGGGAGCACAGGCTCCGGACGCGCAGGCTCAGCGGCCATGGCTCACGGGCCCAACCGCTCCGCGGCAGGTGGGATCTTCCCGGACCGGGGCACGAACCCGAGTCCCCTGCATCGGCAGGCGGACTCTCAACCCCACTGCACCACCAGGGAAGCCCAGGGGGCTTCCTTTACATCAAAGACATGGACCAGAAGACTCCTTACTCTGTTCCTCCCTCCTCCATTTGATCCTGAAGTGACAGAAGGGCACAGATGCTTTCAGGCTCGAATTGTACAGAGAGCTGGACCGTCTCCTGCCTTTCCCGGGAAGAACTGGACGCCACAAACTGCTGGTGGTTTTGTCCCAGCAAACGGGTAGTGGGCTCAGGAGAACAGAGCTGGGCCCGGGGAGCAGCTGTGGGCTCCCCGCAAAGGCAGCCCTGTCACCCTCTTGCTGCCGCCCTTCTGTTGAGGACCCTTTCCTGGGTGAGTCGGGAGTGGGCATTGCATGGGGTGGGGATCCAAGCCTGGGGGTGGCGCAAGGTTCTTGTTGCCCTTTGGCTGGGCAGACCAGCGTGTATCTGTAGCGAAAGCTCTTAAATACGTGGATCATCTGATGACAAAGGAATTTATACATTTCTTAAAACAGGCTTTTTCTGGGTTTTGGCCAAGTTTTTTATTAGAATGCAAATCCCGTCTAACATGGTTCCGTTCGGATAGGACCTCGGAAACATCTTAATGGAATTTGCTGAATATTTTGGACCCTGCTTTGCCGCCTTCTCCCCTAAAATTCCCTCCTCATCTCTTACATCAACTCTTCCCCCCGCCTTACCTTCATCTCTCTGTTCACCCTTCCTGTCTCCTCCCTCCCCGCCCCCTTAACCTTCTCCTAGGGACAGCTGTGCAGAATGATGATTATCACACCTGTTCCCAATCACGTCTCCCCACGCTCGCCACGCTTCAGACCGCCTTGCTGCTTGATTCGTTAGGCCATAAAGACCGCAGCCTCTCGCCTTCGGGAGGTGGATTTCAGATTGGTTCTCCCAGTTCCTCGCTCGGCTGCTTTGTGAATAAATCCTCTCCTTGCTGCAAACCCTGGCGTCTCGGCTCCTGCCTGTCTGGAAAAATGAACGTGGTGAGGTAGGTTCTCAGCAAAGAGCTGTGGAGAAAATTCACTGTGGCTTTTGGGTTTGGGCAAAAGAATTTTGTAGCCAAACTGCAGGTTTTGCGGCAGGGGTATGCTGGCTGTGAGGTTTGAAAGACATGTTGTTTTTTTTATCAGGTGGTTCTGATATAACGTTGTAGATAAAAATAAAAGTAGGTGTGTCAGTAGGCTAGAAAATGTTTGGGTGTCAACTGTTTTATAACCTAAAAAAACCTTCAAAATATTTTAAATTTCAAATAATATCCTGGTTACGTGGGTTTATGTGTTGTTACGAAACGGGTAATGTTGCAGTATGTTTTGTCTCTTAGACACATTTATAATCAAGGTAGATATTTAGGCTTCATCAAATTTTGACAGACTAAATGATTTACTAATTCTTACTGAGGTAATTTATTGTTTTTGCAAGCCATTACATGCTTATTGTAAGAAATTAAAACACTGCAGAAAATTCAAACGAAGGGGGAAAACTTGTACCATCGAGAGAGTTTTCTAAACGTCTCTGTGGATAGACTATTTTACGTAAGTATTTTTGCACACTAATAATACTGAAATGGATTTCCTTGTTTAAAAAACACAATATCCTGGGCTTCCCTGGTGGCGCAGTGGTTGAGAGTCCGCCTGCCGATGCAGGGGACACGGGTTCGTGGCCCGGTCCGGGAGGATCCCACATGCCGCAGAGCGGCTGGGCCCGTGAGCCGTGGCCGCTGAGCCTGCGCGTCCGGAGCCTGTGCTGCGCAACGGGAGAGGCCGCAGCAGTGAGAGGCCCGCGTATGGCAAAAAGAAACCGAACAAAACCCCAATATCTTGACTTTTTGCTCCATATACCAAGAAATATGTTACCTGTTGGGAAAGAATATCTGCTTCTCCGACTCTCTTCTTTTCTTAAATTCCTTAAGATCAGGAACAGCTTTTACAAGGGAAGTGAAATGATCCAATCAAAAGGTGTTTAAAGAGCATTTAGCATGTGCCTGCCCTTTGGTGAGCGTGACAGTGACAGCGTAGTCCGTGGGTCCCTCCACTGGTCAGGAAGGCAAGTTCCTCAAAGGGCACCAGCTTCGCTCTGTCTTCCTGTCTTCCTGTCTTCCCTTGGCTCCAGGATCCCTCCCCAGCGAATCCCTGTTGACTTGTAGCCCCGTGTAAACAGCAAGCAGAACCTGAAGGTGTGCAGGATGTGGCTTTACCCACCTCTGATCACAGTTGTGATCAAATGGAGCTGGTCACAACCAGCGAGAAGAGGAGAAGGCAGATCCAAATTTATTTATTTTTTATTTTTTATTTTTTATTTTTTATTTTTTCCCGGTACGCGGGCCTCTCAGTGCTGCGGCCCCTCCCGTTGCGGAGCACAGGCTCCGGACGCGCAGGCTCAGCAGCCATGGCTCACGGGCCCAGCCCCTCCGCGGCATGTGGGATCTTCCCGGACCGAGGCACGAAACCGTGTCGCCTGCATCGGCAGGCGGGCTCTCAACCACTGCGCCACTAGGGAAGCCCTTAAAGTCAATTTTTATAGAGCACATACCAAATGCAATGTGGCATATGAAGTTTCTTCAAACAGTTTTCTTGAGGATTTACAGGTGTTCTGTGATCAAGAATGGAGAAAAATCTTGATAGTATGCTACAGTTATGGGGGGGTGGGGAAGCTGTCTGGATCAAGTTAGATGATCATTCTGATAAGCTTTTTCTCTGAAAACTGTTCAACTGAGGTGCCCAAAGTTACCTAAGAATATTGGGTAGAAAACATGTTTAAGGTCTTCCCAATTGAGATCCTTCAACCGTCTGTAAGTTAGAATGTCTTTACTTAAAACGGTGTTCGCTGTGGCTGGCTTCCAGGGGACTGTGCCCGTGGTGTTCTAGCACTTCCTGTCTGATGTCACAATACACCAAGAGGTCGCTGCATCCTGAGTCCACACGGCGGGGACACCAGGACCACAAACTCGCCAGTCATGGCTTCTGTGGATGGTGGGACTCTCTCTGGCCTGATCCAGTGATGGTGAAGTCCCTGCCTGGAGCTAGGACCCCAGCTTCAGGCATCCTGGCCTTGGGCCATGGAGGTACATCTCTGGTTGGCATGTGTCCCAAACACCATTTTTCATTTTTCATTAATTTACTTCTGCAGGGGGTCCCGAGAACTCACTCCAGTTGCTTTTTTCCCCTTGTCTGTTTACAAATGCTCCAGTCCCACGTTCCTGCTCGTCCTTGACCCACTACCAAATTGAAAAGACTTAGTTTCTCCCAACACTCCAGTCAGTCAGTCAGTCAGCTGCATTCCCAGAAACTTCAGGGGGCTTCTTTTTGTGGTTGTTTGTTTGTTTGTTTGCAGTACGCGGGCCTCTCAATGTTGCGGCCTCTCCCGTTGGGGAGCACAGGCTCCGGACGCGCAGGCTCAGCGGCCATGGCTCACGGGCCCAACCGCTCCGCGGCAGGTGGGATCTTCTCGGACCGGGGCACGAACCCGAGTCCCCTGCATCGGCAGGCGGACTCTCAACCCCACTGCACCACCAGGGAAGCCCAGGGGGCTTCCTTTACATCAAAGACATGGACCAGAAGACTCCTTACTCTGTTCCTCCCTCCTCCATTTGATCCTGAAGTGACAGAAGGGCACAGATGCTTTCAGGCTCGAATTGTACAGAGAGCTGGACCGTCTCCTGCCTTTCCCGGGAAGAACTGGACGCCACAAACTGCTGGTGGTTTTGTCCCAGCAAACGGGTAGTGGGCTCAGGAGAACAGAGCTGGGCCCGGGGAGCAGCTGTGGGCTCCCCGCAAAGGCAGCCCTGTCACCCTCTTGCTGCCGCCCTTCTGTTGAGGACCCTTTCCTGGGTGAGTCGGGAGTGGGCATTGCATGGGGTGGGGATCCAAGCCTGGGGGTGGCGCAAGGTTCTTGTTGCCCTTTGGCTGGGCAGACCAGCGTGTATCTGTAGCGAAAGCTCTTAAATACGTGGATCATCTGATGACAAAGGAATTTATACATTTCTTAAAACAGGCTTTTTCTGGGTTTTGGCCAAGTTTTTTATTAGAATGCAAATCCCGTCTAACATGGTTCCGTTCGGATAGGACCTCGGAAACATCTTAATGGAATTTGCTGAATATTTTGGACCCTGCTTTGCCGCCTTCTCCCCTAAAATTCCCTCCTCATCTCTTACATCAACTCTTCCCCCCGCCTTACCTTCATCTCTCTGTTCACCCTTCCTGTCTCCTCCCTCCCCGCCCCCTTAACCTTCTCCTAGGGACAGCTGTGCAGAATGATGATTATCACACCTGTTCCCAATCACGTCTCCCCACGCTCGCCACGCTTCAGACCGCCTTGCTGCTTGATTCGTTAGGCCATAAAGACCGCAGCCTCTCGCCTTCGGGAGGTGGATTTCAGATTGGTTCTCCCAGTTCCTCGCTCGGCTGCTTTGTGAATAAATCCTCTCCTTGCTGCAAACCCTGGCGTCTCGGCTCCTGCCTGTCTGGAAAAATGAACGTGGTGAGGTAGGTTCTCAGCAAAGAGCTGTGGAGAAAATTCACTGTGGCTTTTGGGTTTGGGCAAAAGAATTTTGTAGCCAAACTGCAGGTTTTGCGGCAGGGGTATGCTGGCTGTGAGGTTTGAAAGACATGTTGTTTTTTTTATCAGGTGGTTCTGATATAACGTTGTAGATAAAAATAAAAGTAGGTGTGTCAGTAGGCTAGAAAATGTTTGGGTGTCAACTGTTTTATAACCTAAAAAAACCTTCAAAATATTTTAAATTTCAAATAATATCCTGGTTACGTGGGTTTATGTGTTGTTACGAAACGGGTAATGTTGCAGTATGTTTTGTCTCTTAGACACATTTATAATCAAGGTAGATATTTAGGCTTCATCAAATTTTGACAGACTAAATGATTTACTAATTCTTACTGAGGTAATTTATTGTTTTTGCAAGCCATTACATGCTTATTGTAAGAAATTAAAACACTGCAGAAAATTCAAACGAAGGGGGAAAACTTGTACCATCGAGAGAGTTTTCTAAACGTCTCTGTGGATAGACTATTTTACGTAAGTATTTTTGCACACTAATAATACTGAAATGGATTTCCTTGTTTAAAAAACACAATATCCTGGGCTTCCCTGGTGGCGCAGTGGTTGAGAGTCCGCCTGCCGATGCAGGGGACACGGGTTCGTGGCCCGGTCCGGGAGGATCCCACATGCCGCAGAGCGGCTGGGCCCGTGAGCCGTGGCCGCTGAGCCTGCGCGTCCGGAGCCTGTGCTGCGCAACGGGAGAGGCCGCAGCAGTGAGAGGCCCGCGTATGGCAAAAAGAAACCGAACAAAACCCCAATATCTTGACTTTTTGCTCCATATACCAAGAAATATGTTACCTGTTGGGAAAGAATAGCTGCTTCTCCGACTCTCTTCTTTTCTTAAATTCCTTAAGATCAGGAACAGCTTTTACAAGGGAAGTGAAATGATCCAATCAAAAGGTGTTTAAAGAGCATTTAGCATGTGCCTGCCCTTTGGTGAGCGTGACAGTGACAGCGTAGTCCGTGGGTCCCTCCACTGGTCAGGAAGGCAAGTTCCTCAAAGGGCACCAGCTTCGCTCTGTCTTCCTGTCTTCCTGTCTTCCCTTGGCTCCAGGATCCCTCCCCAGCGAATCCCTGTTGACTTGTAGCCCCGTGTAAACAGCAAGCAGAACCTGAAGGTGTGCAGGATGTGGCTTTACCCACCTCTGATCACAGTTGTGATCAAATGGAGCTGGTCACAACCAGCGAGAAGAGGAGAAGGCAGATCCAAATTTATTTATTTTTTATTTTTTATTTTTTATTTTTTCCCGGTACGCGGGCCTCTCAGTGCTGCGGCCCCTCCCGTTGCGGAGCACAGGCTCCGGACGCGCAGGCTCAGCAGCCATGGCTCACGGGCCCAGCCCCTCCGCGGCATGTGGGATCTTCCCGGACCGAGGCACGAAACCGTGTCGCCTGCATCGGCAGGCGGGCTCTCAACCACTGCGCCACTAGGGAAGCCCTTAAAGTCAGTTTTTATAGAGCACATACCAAATGCAATGTGGCATATGAAGTTTCTTCAAACAGTTTTCTTGAGGATTTACAGGTGTTCTGTGATCAAGAATGGAGAAAAATCTTGATAGTATGCTACAGTTATGGGGGGGGTGGGGAAGCTGTCTGGATCAAGTTAGATGATCATTCTGATAAGCTTTTTCTCTGAAAACTGTTCAACTGAGGTGCCCAAAGTTACCTAAGAATATTGGGTAGAAAACATGTTTAAGGTCTTCCCAATTGAGATCCTTCAACCGTCTGTAAGTTAGAATGTCTTTACTTAAAACGGTGTTCGCTGTGGCTGGCTTCCAGGGGACTGTGCCCGTGGTGTTCTAGCACTTCCTGTCTGCTGTCACAATACACCAAGAGGTCGCTGCATCCTGAGTCCACACGGCGGGGACACCAGGACCACAAACTCGCCAGTCATGGCTTCTGTGGATGGTGGGACTCTCTCTGGCCTGATCCAGTGATGGTGAAGTCCCTGCCTGGAGCTAGGACCCCAGCTTCAGGCATCCTGGCCTTGGGCCATGGAGGTACATCTCTGGTTGGCATGTGTCCCAAACACCATTTTTCATTTTTCATTAATTTACTTCTGCAGGGGGTCCCGAGAACTCACTCCAGTTGCTTTTTTCCCCTTGTCTGTTTACAAATGCTCCAGTCCCACGTTCCTGCTCGTCCTTGACCCACTACCAAATTGAAAAGACTTAGTTTCTCCCAACACTCCAGTCAGTCAGTCAGTCAGCTGCATTCCCAGAAACTTCAGGGGGCTTCTTTTTGTGGTTGTTTGTTTGTTTGTTTGCAGTACGCGGGCCTCTCAATGTTGCGGCCTCTCCCGTTGGGGAGCACAGGCTCCGGACGCGCAGGCTCAGCGGCCATGGCTCACGGGCCCAACCGCTCCGCGGCAGGTGGGATCTTCCCGGACCGGGGCACGAACCCGAGTCCCCTGCATCGGCAGGCGGACTCTCAACCCCACTGCACCACCAGGGAAGCCCAGGGGGCTTCCTTTACATCAAAGACATGGACCAGAAGACTCCTTACTCTGTTCCTCCCTCCTCCATTTGATCCTGAAGTGACAGAAGGGCACAGATGCTTTCAGGCTCGAATTGTACAGAGAGCTGGACCGTCTCCTGCCTTTCCCGGGAAGAACTGGACGCCACAAACTGCTGGTGGTTTTGTCCCAGCAAACGGGTAGTGGGCTCAGGAGAACAGAGCTGGGCCCGGGGAGCAGCTGTGGGCTCCCCGCAAAGGCAGCCCTGTCACCCTCTTGCTGCCGCCCTTCTGTTGAGGACCCTTTCCTGGGTGAGTCGGGAGTGGGCATTGCATGGGGTGGGGATCCAAGCCTGGGGGTGGCGCAAGGTTCTTGTTGCCCTTTGGCTGGGCAGACCAGCGTGTATCTGTAGCGAAAGCTCTTAAATACGTGGATCATCTGATGACAAAGGAATTTATACATTTCTTAAAACAGGCTTTTTCTGGGTTTTGGCCAAGTTTTTTATTAGAATGCAAATCCCGTCTAACATGGTTCCGTTCGGATAGGACCTCGGAAACATCTTAATGGAATTTGCTGAATATTTTGGACCCTGCTTTGCCGCCTTCTCCCCTAAAATTCCCTCCTCATCTCTTACATCAACTCTTCCCCCCGCCTTACCTTCATCTCTCTGTTCACCCTTCCTGTCTCCTCCCTCCCCGCCCCCTTAACCTTCTCCTAGGGACAGCTGTGCAGAATGATGATTATCACACCTGTTCCCAATCACGTCTCCCCACGCTCGCCACGCTTCAGACCGCCTTGCTGCTTGATTCGTTAGGCCATAAAGACCGCAGCCTCTCGCCTTCGGGAGGTGGATTTCAGATTGGTTCTCCCAGTTCCTCGCTGGGCTGCTTTGTGAATAAATCCTCTCCTTGCTGCAAACCCTGGCGTCTCGGCTCCTGCCTGTCTGGAAAAATGAACGTGGTGAGGGAGGTTCTCAGCAAAGAGCTGTGGAGAAAATTCACTGTGGCTTTTGGGTTTGGGCAAAAGAATTTTGTAGCCAAACTGCAGGTTTTGCGGCAGGGGTATGCTGGCTGTGAGGTTTGAAAGACATGTTGTTTTTTTTATCAGGTGGTTCTGATATAACGTTGTAGATAAAAATAAAAGTAGGTGTGTCAGTAGGCTAGAAAATGTTTGGGTGTCAACTGTTTTATAACCTAAAAAAACCTTCAAAATATTTTAAATTTCAAATAATATCCTGGTTACGTGGGTTTATGTGTTGTTACGAAACGGGTAATGTTGCAGTATGTTTTGTCTCTTAGACACATTTATAATCAAGGTAGATATTTAGGCTTCATCAAATTTTGACAGACTAAATGATTTACTAATTCTTACTGAGGTAATTTATTGTTTTTGCAAGCCATTACATGCTTATTGTAAGAAATTAAAACACTGCAGAAAATTCAAACGAAGGGGGAAAACTTGTACCATCGAGAGAGTTTTCTAAACGTCTCTGTGGATAGACTATTTTACGTAAGTATTTTTGCACACTAATAATACTGAAATGGATTTCCTTGTTTAAAAAACACAATATCCTGGGCTTCCCTGGTGGCGCAGTGGTTGAGAGTCCGCCTGCCGATGCAGGGGACACGGGTTCGTGGCCCGGTCCGGGAGGATCCCACATGCCGCAGAGCGGCTGGGCCCGTGAGCCGTGGCCGCTGAGCCTGCGCGTCCGGAGCCTGTGCTGCGCAACGGGAGAGGCCGCAGCAGTGAGAGGCCCGCGTATGGCAAAAAGAAACCGAACAAAACCCCAATATCTTGACTTTTTGCTCCATATACCAAGAAATATGTTACCTGTTGGGAAAGAATAGCTGCTTCTCCGACTCTCTTCTTTTCTTAAATTCCTTAAGATCAGGAACAGCTTTTACAAGGGAAGTGAAATGATCCAATCAAAAGGTGTTTAAAGAGCATTTAGCATGTGCCTGCCCTTTGGTGAGCGTGACAGTGACAGCGTAGTCCGTGGGTCCCTCCACTGGTCAGGAAGGCAAGTTCCTCAAAGGGCACCAGCTTCGCTCTGTCTTCCTGTCTTCCCTTGGCTCCAGGATCCCTCCCCAGCGAATCCCTGTTGACTTGTAGCCCCGTGTAAACAGCAAGCAGAACCTGAAGGTGTGCAGGATGTGGCTTTACCCACCTCTGATCACAGTTGTGATCAAATGGAGCTGGTCACAACCAGCGAGAAGAGGAGAAGGCAGATCCAAATTTATTTATTTTTTATTTTTTATTTTTTATTTTTTCCCGGTACGCGGGCCTCTCAGTGCTGCGGCCCCTCCCGTTGCGGAGCACAGGCTCCGGACGCGCAGGCTCAGCAGCCATGGCTCACGGGCCCAGCCCCTCCGCGGCATGTGGGATCTTCCTGGACCGAGGCACGAAACCGTGTCGCCTGCATCGGCAGGCGGGCTCTCAACCACTGCGCCACTAGGGAAGCCCTTAAAGTCAGTTTTTATAGAGCACATACCAAATGCAATGTGGCATATGAAGTTTCTTCAAACAGTTTTCTTGAGGATTTACAGGTGTTCTGTGATCAAGAATGGAGAAAAATCTTGATAGTATGCTACAGTTATGGGGGGGGTGGGGAAGCTGTCTGGATCAAGTTAGATGATCATTCTGATAAGCTTTTTCTCTGAAAACTGTTCAACTGAGGTGCCCAAAGTTACCTAAGAATATTGGGTAGAAAACATGTTTAAGGTCTTCCCAATTGAGATCCTTCAACCGTCTGTAAGTTAGAATGTCTTTACTTAAAACGGTGTTCGCTGTGGCTGGCTTCCAGGGGACTGTGCCCTTGGTGTTCTAGCACTTCCTGTCTGATGTCACAATACACCAAGAGGTCGCTGCATCCTGAGTCCACACGGCGGGGACACCAGAACCACAAACTCGCCAGTCATGGCTTCTGTGGATGGTGGGACTCTCTCTGGCCTGATCAAGTAAGTCCCTGCCTGGAGCTAGGACCCCAGCTTCAGGCATGCTGGCCTTGGACCATGGAGGTACATCTCTGGTTGGCATGTGTCCCAAACACCATTTTTCATTTTTCATTAATTTACTTCTGCAGGGGGTCCCGAGAACTCACTCCAGTTGCTTTTTTCCCCTTGTCTGTTTACAAATGCTCCAGTCCCACGTTCCTGCTCGTCCTTGACCCACTACCAAATTGAAAAGACTTAGTTTCTCCCAACACTCCAGTCAGTCAGTCAGTCAGCTGCATTCCCAGAAACTTCAGGGGGCTTCTTTTTGTGGTTGTTAGTTTGTTTGTTTGCAGTACGCGGGCCTCTCAATGTTGCGGCCTCTCCCGTTGGGGAGCACAGGCTCCGGACGCGCAGGCTCAGCGGCCATGGCTCACGGGCCCAACCGCTCCGCGGCAGGTGGGATCTTCCCGGACCGGGGCACGAACCCGAGTCCCCTGCATCGGCAGGCGGACTCTCAACCCCACTGCACCACCAGGGAAGCCCAGGGGGCTTCCTTTACATCAAAGACATGGACCAGAAGACTCCTTACTCTGTTCCTCCCTCCTCCATTTGATCCTGAAGTGACAGAAGGGCACAGATGCTTTCAGGCTCGAATTGTACAGAGAGCTGGACCGTCTCCTGCCTTTCCCGGGAAGAACTGGACGCCACAAACTGCTGGTGGTTTTGTCCCAGCAAACGGGTAGTGGGCTCAGGAGAACAGAGCTGGGCCCGGGGAGCAGCTGTGGGCTCCCCGCAAAGGCAGCCCTGTCACCCTCTTGCTGCCGCCCTTCTGTTGAGGACCCTTTCCTGGGTGAGTCGGGAGTGGGCATTGCATGGGGTGGGGATCCAAGCCTGGGGGTGGCGCAAGGTTCTTGTTGCCCTTTGGCTGGGCAGACCAGCGTGTATCTGTAGCGAAAGCTCTTAAATACGTGGATCATCTGATGACAAAGGAATTTATACATTTCTTAAAACAGGCTTTTTCTGGGTTTTGGCCAAGTTTTTTATTAGAATGCAAATCCCGTCTAACATGGTTCCGTTCGGATAGGACCTCGGAAACATCTTAATGGAATTTGCTGAATATTTTGGACCCTGCTTTGCCGCCTTCTCCCCTAAAATTCCCTCCTCATCTCTTACATCAACTCTTCCCCCCGCCTTACCTTCATCTCTCTGTTCACCCTTCCTGTCTCCTCCCTCCCCGCCCCCTTAACCTTCTCCTAGGGACAGCTGTGCAGAATGATGATTATCACACCTGTTCCCAATCACGTCTCCCCACGCTCGCCACGCTTCAGACCGCCTTGCTGCTTGATTCGTTAGGCCATAAAGACCGCAGCCTCTCGCCTTCGGGAGGTGGATTTCAGATTGGTTCTCCCAGTTCCTCGCTGGGCTGCTTTGTGAATAAATCCTCTCCTTGCTGCAAACCCTGGCGTCTCGGCTCCTGCCTGTCTGGAAAAATGAACGTGGTGAGGTAGGTTCTCAGCAAAGAGCTGTGGAGAAAATTCACTGTGGCTTTTGGGTTTGGGCAAAAGAATTTTGTAGCCAAACTGCAGGTTTTGCGGCAGGGGTATGCTGCCTGTGAGGTTTGAAAGACATGTTGTTTTTTTTATCAGGTGGTTCTGATATAACGTTGTAGATAAAAATAAAAGTAGGTGTGTCAGTAGGCTAGAAAATGTTTGGGTGTCAACTGTTTTATAACCTAAAAAAACCTTCAAAATATTTTAAATTTCAAATAATATCCTGGTTACGTGGGTTTATGTGTTGTTACGAAACGGGTAATGTTGCAGTATGTTTTGTCTCTTAGACACATTTATAATCAAGGTAGATATTTAGGCTTCATCAAATTTTGACAGACTAAATGATTTACTAATTCTTACTGAGGTAATTTATTGTTTTTGCAAGCCATTACATGCTTATTGTAAGAAATTAAAACACTGCAGAAAATTCAAACGAAGGGGGAAAACTTGTACCATCGAGAGAGTTTTCTAAACGTCTCTGTGGATAGACTATTTTACGTAAGTATTTTTGCACACTAATAATACTGAAATGGATTTCCTTGTTTAAAAAACACAATATCCTGGGCTTCCCTGGTGGCGCAGTGGTTGAGAGTCCGCCTGCCGATGCAGGGGACACGGGTTCGTGGCCCGGTCCGGGAGGATCCCACATGCCGCAGAGCGGCTGGGCCCGTGAGCCGTGGCCGCTGAGCCTGCGCGTCCGGAGCCTGTGCTGCGCAACGGGAGAGGCCGCAGCAGTGAGAGGCCCGCGTATGGCAAAAAGAAACCGAACAAAACCCCAATATCTTGACTTTTTGCTCCATATACCAAGAAATATGTTACCTGTTGGGAAAGAATATCTGCTTCTCCGACTCTCTTCTTTTCTTAAATTCCTTAAGATCAGGAACAGCTTTTACAAGGGAAGTGAAATGATCCAATCAAAAGGTGTTTAAAGAGCATTTAGCATGTGCCTGCCCTTTGGTGAGCGTGACAGTGACAGCGTAGTCCGTGGGTCCCTCCACTGGTCAGGAAGGCAAGTTCCTCAAAGGGCACCAGCTTCGCTCTGTCTTCCTGTCTTCCCTTGGCTCCAGGATCCCTCCCCAGCGAATCCCTGTTGACTTGTAGCCCCGTGTAAACAGCAAGCAGAACCTGAAGGTGTGCAGGATGTGGCTTTACCCACCTCTGATCACAGTTGTGATCAAATGGAGCTGGTCACAACCAGCGAGAAGAGGAGAAGGCAGATCCAAATTTATTTATTTTTTATTTTTTATTTTTTATTTTTTCCCGGTACGCGGGCCTCTCAGTGCTGCGGCCCCTCCCGTTGCGGAGCACAGGCTCCGGACGCGCAGGCTCAGCAGCCATGGCTCACGGGCCCAGCCCCTCCGCGGCATGTGGGATCTTCCCGGACCGAGGCACGAAACCGTGTCGCCTGCATCGGCAGGCGGGCTCTCAACCACTGCGCCACTAGGGAAGCCCTTAAAGTCAGTTTTTATAGAGCACATACCAAATGCAATGTGGCATATGAAGTTTCTTCAAACAGTTTTCTTGAGGATTTACAGGTGTTCTGTGATCAAGAATGGAGAAAAATCTTGATAGTATGCTACAGTTATGGGGGGGTGGGGAAGCTGTCTGGATCAAGTTAGATGATCATTCTGATAAGCTTTTTCTCTGAAAACTGTTCAACTGAGGTGCCCAAAGTTACCTAAGAATATTGGGTAGAAAACATGTTTAAGGTCTTCCCAATTGAGATCCTTCAACCGTCTGTAAGTTAGAATGTCTTTACTTAAAACGGTGTTCGCTGTGGCTGGCTTCCAGGGGACTGTGCCCGTGGTGTTCTAGCACTTCCTGTCTGATGTCACAATACACCAAGAGGTCGCTGCATCCTGAGTCCACACGGCGGGGACACCAGGACCACAAACTCGCCAGTCATGGCTTCTGTGGATGGTGGGACTCTCTCTGGCCTGATCCAGTGATGGTGAAGTCCCTGCCTGGAGCTAGGACCCCAGCTTCAGGCATGCTGGCCTTGGGCCATGGAGGTACATCTCTGGTTGGCATGTGTCCCAAACACCATTTTTCATTTTTCATTAATTTACTTCTGCAGGGGGTCCCGAGAACTCACTCCAGTTGCTTTTTTCCCCTTGTCTGTTTACAAATGCTCCAGTCCCACGTTCCTGCTCGTCCTTGACCCACTACCAAATTGAAAAGACCTAGTTTCTCCCAACACTCCAGTCAGTCAGTCAGTCAGCTGCATTCCCAGAAACTTCAGGGGGCTTCTTTTTGTGGTTGTTAGTTTGTTTGTTTGCAGTACGCGGGCCTCTCAATGTTGCGGCCTCTCCCGTTGGGGAGCACAGGCTCCGGACGCGCAGGCTCAGCGGCCATGGCTCACGGGCCCAACCGCTCCGCGGCAGGTGGGATCTTCCCGGACCGGGGCACGAACCCGAGTCCCCTGCATCGGCAGGCGGACTCTCAACCCCACTGCACCACCAGGGAAGCCCAGGGGGCTTCCTTTACATCAAAGACATGGACCAGAAGACTCCTTACTCTGTTCCTCCCTCCTCCATTTGATCCTGAAGTGACAGAAGGGCACAGATGCTTTCAGGCTCGAATTGTACAGAGAGCTGGACCGTCTCCTGCCTTTCCCGGGAAGAACTGGACGCCACAAACTGCTGGTGGTTTTGTCCCAGCAAACGGGTAGTGGGCTCAGGAGAACAGAGCTGGGCCCGGGGAGCAGCTGTGGGCTCCCCGCAAAGGCAGCCCTGTCACCCTCTTGCTGCCGCCCTTCTGTTGAGGACCCTTTCCTGGGTGAGTCGGGAGTGGGCATTGCATGGGGTGGGGATCCAAGCCTGGGGGTGGCGCAAGGTTCTTGTTGCCCTTTGGCTGGGCAGACCAGCGTGTATCTGTAGCGAAAGCTCTTAAATACGTGGATCATCTGATGACAAAGGAGTTTATACATTTCTTAAAACAGGCTTTTTCTGGGTTTTGGCCAAGTTTTTTATTAGAATGCAAATCCCGTCTAACATGGTTCCGTTCGGATAGGACCTCGGAAACACCTTAATGGAATTTGCTGAATATTTTGGACCCTGCTTTGCCGCCTTCTCCCCTAAAATTCCCTCCTCATCTCTTACATCAACTCTTGCCCCTGCCTTACCTTCATCTCTCTGTTCACCCTTCCTGTCTCCTCCCTCCCCGCCCCCTTAACCTTCTCCTAGGGACAGCTGTGCAGAATGATGATTATCACACCTGTTCCCAATCACGTCTCCCCACGCTCGCCACGCTTCAGACCGCCTTGCTGCTTGATTCGTTAGGCCATAAAGACCGCAGCCTCTCGCCTTCGGGAGGTGGATTTCAGATTGGTTCTCCCAGTTCCTCGCTCGGCTGCTTTGTGAATAAATCCTCTCCTTGCTGCAAACCCTGGCGTCTCGGCTCCTGCCTGTCTGGAAAAATGAACGTGGTGAGGTAGGTTCTCAGCAAAGAGCTGTGGAGAAAATTCACTGTGGCTTTTGGGTTTGGGCAAAAGAATTTTGTAGCCAAACTGCAGGTTTTGCGGCAGGGGTATGCTGGCTGTGAGGTTTGAAAGACATGTTGTTTTTTTTGTCAGGTGGTTCTGATATAATGTTGTAGATAAAAATAAAAGTAGGTGTGTCAGTAGGCTAGAAAATGTTTGGGTGTCAACTGTTTTATAACCTAAAAAAACCTTCAAAATATTTTAAATTTCAAATAATATCCTGGTTACGTGGGTTTATGTGTTGTTACGAAACGGGTAATGTTGCAGTATGTTTTGTCTCTTAGACACATTTATAATCAAGGTAGATATTTAGGCTTCATCAAATTTTGACAGACTAAATGATTTACTAATTCTTACTGAGGTAATTTATTGTTTTTGCAAGCCATTACATGCTTATTGTAAGAAATTAAAACACTGCAGAAAATTCAAACAAAGGGGGAAAACTTGTACCATCGAGAGAGTTTTCTAAACGTCTCTGTGGATAGACTATTTTACGTAAGTATTTTTGCACACTAATAATACTGAAATGGATTTCCTTGTTTAAAAAACACAATATCCTGGGCTTCCCTGGTGGCGCAGTGGTTGAGAGTCCGCCTGCCGATGCAGGGGACACGGGTTCGTGGCCCGGTCCGGGAGGATCCCACATGCCGCAGAGCGGCTGGGCCCGTGAGCCGTGGCCGCTGAGCCTGCGCGTCCGGAGCCTGTGCTGCGCAACGGGAGAGGCCGCAGCAGTGAGAGGCCCGCGTATGGCAAAAAGAAACCGAACAAAACCCCAATATCTTGACTTTTTGCTCCATATACCAAGAAATATGTTACCTGTTGGGAAAGAATATCTGCTTCTCCGACTCTCTTCTTTTCTTAAATTCCTTAAGATCAGGAACAGCTTTTACAAGGGAAGTGAAATGATCCAATCAAAAGGTGTTTAAAGAGCATTTAGCATGTGCCTGCCCTTTGGTGAGCGTGACAGTGACAGCGTAGTCCGTGGGTCCCTCCACTGGTCAGGAAGGCAAGTTCCTCAAAGGGCACCAGCTTCGCTCTGTCTTCCTGTCTTCCCTTGGCTCCAGGATCCCTCCCCAGCGAATCCCTGTTGACTTGTAGCCCCGTGTAAACAGCAAGCAGAACCTGAAGGTGTGCAGGATGTGGCTTTACCCACCTCTGATCACAGTTGTGATCAAATGGAGCTGGTCACAACCAGCGAGAAGAGGAGAAGGCAGATCCAAATTTATTTATTATTTATTTTTTATTTTTTATTTTTTCCCGGTACGCGGGCCTCTCAGTGCTGCGGCCCCTCCCGTTGCGGAGCACAGGCTCCGGACGCGCAGGCTCAGCAGCCATGGCTCACGGGCCCAGCCCCTCCGCGGCATGTGGGATCTTCCCGGACCGAGGCACGAAACCGTGTCGCCTGCATCGGCAGGCGGGCTCTCAACCACTGCGCCACTAGGGAAGCCCTTAAAGTCAGTTTTTATAGAGCACATACCAAATGCAATGTGGCATATGAAGTTTCTTCAAACAGTTTTCTTGAGGATTTACAGGTGTTCTGTGATCAAGAATGGAGAAAAATCTTGATAGTATGCTACAGTTATGGGGGGGTGGGGAAGCTGTCTGGATCAAGTTAGATGATCATTCTGATAAGCTTTTTCTCTGAAAACGTTCAACTGAGGTGCCCAAAGTTACCTAAGAATATTGGGTAGAAAACATGTTTAAGGTCTTCCCAATTGAGATCCTTCAACCGTCTGTAAGTTAGAAGGTCTTTACTTAAAACGGTGTTCGCTGTGGCTGGCTTCCAGGGGACTGTGCCCGTGGTGTTCTAGCACTTCCTGTCTGATGTCACAATACACCAAGAGGTCGCTGCATCCTGAGTCCACACGGCGGGGACACCAGGACCACAAACTCGCCAGTCATGGCTTCTGTGGATGGTGGGACTCTCTCTGGCCTGATCCAGTGATGGTGAAGTCCCTGCCTGGAGCTAGGACCCCAGCTTCAGGCATCCTGGCCTTGGGCCATGGAGGTACATCTCTGGTTGGCATGTGTCCCAAACACCATTTTTCATTTTTCATTAATTTACTTCTGCAGGGGGTCCCGAGAACTCACTCCAGTTGCTTTTTTCCCCTTGTCTGTTTACAAATGCTCCAGTCCCACGTTCCTGCTCGTCCTTGACCCACTACCAAATTGAAAAGACTTAGTTTCTCCCAACACTCCAGTCAGTCAGTCAGTCAGCTGCATTCCCAGAAACTTCAGGGGGCTTCTTTTTGTGGTTGTTAGTTTGTTTGTTTGCAGTACGCGGGCCTCTCAATGTTGCGGCCTCTCCCGTTGGGGAGCACAGGCTCCGGACGCGCAGGCTCAGCGGCCATGGCTCACGGGCCCAACCGCTCCGCGGCAGGTGGGATCTTCCCGGACCGGGGCACGAACCCGTGTCCCCTGCATCGGCAGGCGGACTCTCAACCCCACTGCACCACCAGGGAAGCCCAGGGGGCTTCCTTTACATCAAAGACATGGACCAGAAGACTCCTTACTCTGTTCCTCCCTCCTCCATTTGATCCTGAAGTGACAGAAGGGCACAGATGCTTTCAGGCTCGAATTGTACAGAGAGCTGGACCGTCTCCTGCCTTTCCCGGGAAGAACTGGACGCCACAAACTGCTGGTGGTTTTGTCCCAGCAAACGGGTAGTGGGCTCAGGAGAACAGAGCTGGGCCCGGGGAGCAGCTGTGGGCTCCCCGCAAAGGCAGCCCTGTCACCCTCTTGCTGCCGCCCTTCTGTTGAGGACCCTTTCCTGGGTGAGTCGGGAGTGGGCATTGCATGGGGTGGGGATCCAAGCCTGGGGGTGGCGCAAGGTTCTTGTTGCCCTTTGGCTGGGTAGACCAGCGTGTATCTGTAGCGAAAGCTCTTAAATACGTGGATCATCTGATGACAAAGGAATTTATACATTTCTTAAAACAGGCTTTTTCTGGGTTTTGGCCAAGTTTTTTATTAGAATGCAAATCCCGTCTAACATGGTTCCGTTCGGATAGGACCTCGGAAACACCTTAATGGGATTTGCTGAATATTTTGGACCCTGCTTTGCCGCCTTCTCCCCTAAAATTCCCTCCTCATCTCTTACATCAACTCTTGCCCCCGCCTTACCTTCATCTCTCTGTTCACCCTTCCTGTCTCCTCCCTCCCCGCCCCCTTAACCTTCTCCTAGGGACAGCTGTGCAGAATGATGATTATCACACCTGTTCCCAATCACGTCTCCCCACGCTCGCCACGCTTCAGACCGCCTTGCTGCTTGATTCGTTAGGCCATAAAGACCGCAGCCTCTCGCCTTCGGGAGGTGGATTTCAGATTGGTTCTCCCAGTTCCTCGCTCGGCTGCTTTGTGAATAAATCCTCTCCTTGCTGCAAACCCTGGCGTCTCGGCTCCTGCCTGTCTGGAAAAATGAACGTGGTGAGGTAGGTTCTCAGCAAAGAGCTGTGGAGAAAATTCACTGTGGCTTTTGGGTTTGGGCAAAAGAATTTTGTAGCCAAACTGCAGGTTTTGCGGCAGGGGTATGCTGGCTGTGAGGTTTGAAAGACATGTTGTTTTTTTTGTCAGGTGGTTCTGATATAATGTTGTAGATAAAAATAAAAGAAGGTGTGTCAGTAGGCTAGAAAATGTTTGGCTGTCAACTGTTTTATAACCTAAAAAAACCTTCAAAATATTTTAAATTTCAAATAATATCCTGGTTACGTGGGTTTATGTGTTGTTACGAAACGGGTAATGTTGCAGTATGTTTTGTCTCTTAGACACATTTATAATCAAGGTAGATATTTAGGCTTCATCAAATTTTGACAGACTAAATGATTTACTAATTCTTACTGAGGTAATTTATTGTTTTTGCAAGCCATTACATGCTTATTGTAAGAAATTAAAACACTGCAGAAAATTCAAACGAAGGGGGAAAACTTGTACCATCGAGAGAGTTTTCTAAACGTCTCTGTGGATAGACTATTTTACGTAAGTATTTTTGCACACTAATAATACTGAAATGGATTTCCTTGTTTAAAAAACACAATATCCTGGGCTTCCCTGGTGGCGCAGTGGTTGAGAGTCCGCCTGTCGATGCAGGGGACACGGGTTCGTGGCCCGGTCCGGGAGGATCCCACATGCCGCAGAGCGGCTGGGCCCGTGAGCCGTGGCCGCTGAGCCTGCGCGTCCGGAGCCTGTGCTGCGCAACGGGAGAGGCCGCAGCAGTGAGAGGCCCGCGTATGGCAAAAAGAAACCGAACAAAACCCCAATATCTTGACTTTTTGCTCCATATACCAAGAAATATGTTACCTGTTGGGAAAGAATATCTGCTTCTCCGACTCTCTTCTTTTCTTAAATTCCTTAAGATCAGGAACAGCTTTTACAAGGGAAGTGAAATGATCCAATCAAAAGGTGTTTAAAGAGCATTTAGCATGTGCCTGCCCTTTGGTGAGCGTGACAGTGACAGCGTAGTCCGTGGGTCCCTCCACTGGTCAGGAAGGCAAGTTCCTCAAAGGGCACCAGCTTCGCTCTGTCTTCCTGTCTTCCTGTCTTCCCTTGGCTCCAGGATCCCTCCCCAGCGAATCCCTGTTGACTTGTAGCCCCGTGTAAACAGCAAGCAGAACCTGAAGGTGTGCAGGATGTGGCTTTACCCACCTCTGATCACAGTTGTGATCAAATGGAGCTGGTCACAACCAGCGAGAAGAGGAGAAGGCAGATCCAAATTTATTTATTATTTATTTTTTATTTTTTATTTTTTCCCGGTACGCGGGCCTCTCAGTGCTGCGGCCCCTCCCGTTGCGGAGCACAGGCTCCGGACGCGCAGGCTCAGCAGCCATGGCTCACGGGCCCAGCCCCTCCGCGGCATGTGGGATCTTCCCGGACCGAGGCACGAAACCGTGTCGCCTGCATCGGCAGGCGGGCTCTCAACCACTGCGCCACTAGGGAAGCCCTTAAAGTCAGTTTTTATAGAGCACATACCAAATGCAATGTGGCATATGAAGTTTCTTCAAACAGTTTTCTTGAGGATTTACAGGTGTTCTGTGATCAAGAATGGAGAAAAATCTTGATAGTATGCTACAGTTATGGGGGGGTGGGGAAGCTGTCTGGATCAAGTTAGATGATCATTCTGATAAGCTTTTTCTCTGAAAACTGTTCAACTGAGGTGCCCAAAGTTACCTAAGAATATTGGGTAGAAAACATGTTTAAGGTCTTCCCAATTGAGATCCTTCAACCGTCTGTAAGTTAGAAGGTCTTTACTTAAAACGGTGTTCGCTGTGGCTGGCTTCCAGGGGACTGTGCCCGTGGTGTTCTAGCACTTCCTGTCTGATGTCACAATACACCAAGAGGTCGCTGCATCCTGAGTCCACACGGCGGGGACACCAGGACCACAAACTCGCCAGTCATGGCTTCTGTGGATGGTGGGACTCTCTCTGGCCTGATCCAGTGATGGTGAAGTCCCTGCCTGGAGCTAGGACCCCAGCTTCAGGCATCCTGGCCTTGGGCCATGGAGGTACATCTCTGGTTGGCATGTGTCCCAAACACCATTTTTCATTTTTCATTAATTTACTTCTGCAGGGGGTCCCGAGAACTCACTCCAGTTGCTTTTTTCCCCTTGTCTGTTTACAAATGCTCCAGTCCCACGTTCCTGCTCGTCCTTGACCCACTACCAAATTGAAAAGACTTAGTTTCTCCCAACACTCCAGTCAGTCAGTCAGTCAGCTGCATTCCCAGAAACTTCAGGGGGCTTCTTTTTGTGGTTGTTAGTTTCTTTGTTTGCAGTACGCGGGCCTCTCAATGTTGCGGCCTCTCCCGTTGGGGAGCACAGGCTCCGGACGCGCAGGCTCAGCGGCCATGGCTCACGGGCCCAACCGCTCCGCGGCAGGTGGGATCTTCCCGGACCGGGGCACGAACCCGTGTCCCCTGCATCGGCAGGCGGACTCTCAACCCCACTGCACCACCAGGGAAGCCCAGGGGGCTTCCTTTACATCAAAGACATGGACCAGAAGACTCCTTACTCTGTTCCTCCCTCCTCCATTTGATCCTGAAGTGACAGAAGGGCACAGATGCTTTCAGGCTCGAATTGTACAGAGAGCTGGACCGTCTCCTGCCTTTCCCGGGAAGAACTGGACGCCACAAACTGCTGGTGGTTTTGTCCCAGCAAACGGGTAGTGGGCTCAGGAGAACAGAGCTGGGCCCGGGGAGCAGCTGTGGGCTCCCCGCAAAGGCAGCCCTGTCACCCTCTTGCTGCCGCCCTTCTGTTGAGGACCCTTTCCTGGGTGAGTCGGGAGTGGGCATTGCATGGGGTGGGGATCCAAGCCTGGGGGTGGCGCAAGGTTCTTGTTGCCCTTTGGCTGGGCAGACCAGCGTGTATCTGTAGCGAAAGCTCTTAAATACGTGGATCATCTGATGACAAAGGAATTTATACATTTCTTAAAACAGGCTTTTTCTGGGTTTTGGCCAAGTTTTTTATTAGAATGCAAATCCCGTCTAACATGGTTCCGTTCGGATAGGACCTCGGAAACATCTTAATGGAATTTGCTGAATATTTTGGACCCTGCTTTGCCGCCTTCTCCCCTAAAATTCCCTCCTCATCTCTTACATCAACTCTTCCCCCCGCCTTACCTTCATCTCTCTGTTCACCCTTCCTGTCTCCTCCCTCCCCGCCCCCTTAACCTTCTCCTAGGGACAGCTGTGCAGAATGATGATTATCACACCTGTTCCCAATCACGTCTCCCCACGCTCGCCACGCTTCAGACCGCCTTGCTGCTTGATTCGTTAGGCCATAAAGACCGCAGCCTCTCGCCTTCGGGAGGTGGATTTCAGATTGGTTCTCCCAGTTCCTCGCTGGGCTGCTTTGTGAATAAATCCTCTCCTTGCTGCAAACCCTGGCGTCTCGGCTCCTGCCTGTCTGGAAAAATGAACGTGGTGAGGTAGGTTCTCAGCAAAGAGCTGTGGAGAAAATTCACTGTGGCTTTTGGGTTTGGGCAAAAGAATTTTGTAGCCAAACTGCAGGTTTTGCGGCAGGGGTATGCTGCCTGTGAGGTTTGAAAGACATGTTGTTTTTTTTATCAGGTGGTTCTGATATAACGTTGTAGATAAAAATAAAAGTAGGTGTGTCAGTAGGCTAGAAAATGTTTGGGTGTCAACTGTTTTATAACCTAAAAAAACCTTCAAAATATTTTAAATTTCAAATAATATCCTGGTTACGTGGGTTTATGTGTTGTTACGAAACGGGTAATGTTGCAGTATGTTTTGTCTCTTAGACACATTTATAATCAAGGTAGATATTTAGGCTTCATCAAATTTTGACAGACTAAATGATTTACTAATTCTTACTGAGGTAATTTATTGTTTTTGCAAGCCATTACATGCTTATTGTAAGAAATTAAAACACTGCAGAAAATTCAAACGAAGGGGGAAAACTTGTACCATCGAGAGAGTTTTCTAAACGTCTCTGTGGATAGACTATTTTACGTAAGTATTTTTGCACACTAATAATACTGAAATGGATTTCCTTGTTTAAAAAACACAATATCCTGGGCTTCCCTGGTGGCGCAGTGGTTGAGAGTCCGCCTGCCGATGCAGGGGACACGGGTTCGTGGCCCGGTCCGGGAGGATCCCACATGCCGCAGAGCGGCTGGGCCCGTGAGCCGTGGCCGCTGAGCCTGCGCGTCCGGAGCCTGTGCTGCGCAACGGGAGAGGCCGCAGCAGTGAGAGGCCCGCGTATGGCAAAAAGAAACCGAACAAAACCCCAATATCTTGACTTTTTGCTCCATATACCAAGAAATATGTTACCTGTTGGGAAAGAATAGCTGCTTCTCCGACTCTCTTCTTTTCTTAAATTCCTTAAGATCAGGAACAGCTTTTACAAGGGAAGTGAAATGATCCAATCAAAAGGTGTTTAAAGAGCATTTAGCATGTGCCTGCCCTTTGGTGAGCGTGACAGTGACAGCGTAGTCCGTGGGTCCCTCCACTGGTCAGGAAGGCAAGTTCCTCAAAGGGCACCAGCTTCGCTCTGTCTTCCTGTCTTCCTGTCTTCCCTTGGCTCCAGGATCCCTCCCCAGCGAATCCCTGTTGACTTGTAGCCCCGTGTAAACAGCAAGCAGAACCTGAAGGTGTGCAGGATGTGGCTTTACCCACCTCTGATCACAGTTGTGATCAAATGGAGCTGGTCACAACCAGCGAGAAGAGGAGAAGGCAGATCCAAATTTATTTATTATTTATTTTTTATTTTTTATTTTTTCCCGGTACGCGGGCCTCTCAGTGCTGCGGCCCCTCCCGTTGCGGAGCACAGGCTCCGGACGCGCAGGCTCAGCAGCCATGGCTCACGGGCCCAGCCCCTCCGCGGCATGTGGGATCTTCCCGGACCGAGGCACGAAACCGTGTCGCCTGCATCGGCAGGCGGGCTCTCAACCACTGCGCCACTAGGGAAGCCCTTAAAGTCAGTTTTTATAGAGCACATACCAAATGCAATGTGGCATATGAAGTTTCTTCAAACAGTTTTCTTGAGGATTTACAGGTGTTCTGTGATCAAGAATGGAGAAAAATCTTGATAGTATGCTACAGTTATGGGGGGGTGGGGAAGCTGTCTGGATCAAGTTAGATGATCATTCTGATAAGCTTTTTCTCTGAAAACGTTCAACTGAGGTGCCCAAAGTTACCTAAGAATATTGGGTAGAAAACATGTTTAAGGTCTTCCCAATTGAGATCCTTCAACCGTCTGTAAGTTAGAAGGTCTTTACTTAAAACGGTGTTCGCTGTGGCTGGCTTCCAGGGGACTGTGCCCGTGGTGTTCTAGCACTTCCTGTCTGATGTCACAATACACCAAGAGGTCGCTGCATCCTGAGTCCACACGGCGGGGACACCAGGACCACAAACTCGCCAGTCATGGCTTCTGTGGATGGTGGGACTCTCTCTGGCCTGATCCAGTGATGGTGAAGTCCCTGCCTGGAGCTAGGACCCCAGCTTCAGGCATCCTGGCCTTGGGCCATGGAGGTACATCTCTGGTTGGCATGTGTCCCAAACACCATTTTTCATTTTTCATTAATTTACTTCTGCAGGGGGTCCCGAGAACTCACTCCAGTTGCTTTTTTCCCCTTGTCTGTTTACAAATGCTCCAGTCCCACGTTCCTGCTCGTCCTTGACCCACTACCAAATTGAAAAGACTTAGTTTCTCCCAACACTCCAGTCAGTCAGTCAGTCAGCTGCATTCCCAGAAACTTCAGGGGGCTTCTTTTTGTGGTTGTTAGTTTGTTTGTTTGCAGTACGCGGGCCTCTCAATGTTGCGGCCTCTCCCGTTGGGGAGCACAGGCTCCGGACGCGCAGGCTCAGCGGCCATGGCTCACGGGCCCAACCGCTCCGCGGCAGGTGGGATCTTCCCGGACCGGGGCACGAACCCGTGTCCCCTGCATCGGCAGGCGGACTCTCAACCCCACTGCACCACCAGGGAAGCCCAGGGGGCTTCCTTTACATCAAAGACATGGACCAGAAGACTCCTTACTCTGTTCCTCCCTCCTCCATTTGATCCTGAAGTGACAGAAGGGCACAGATGCTTTCAGGCTCGAATTGTACAGAGAGCTGGACCGTCTCCTGCCTTTCCCGGGAAGAACTGGACGCCACAAACTGCTGGTGGTTTTGTCCCAGCAAACGGGTAGTGGGCTCAGGAGAACAGAGCTGGGCCCGGGGAGCAGCTGTGGGCTCCCCGCAAAGGCAGCCCTGTCACCCTCTTGCTGCCGCCCTTCTGTTGAGGACCCTTTCCTGGGTGAGTCGGGAGTGGGCATTGCATGGGGTGGGGATCCAAGCCTGGGGGTGGCGCAAGGTTCTTGTTGCCCTTTGGCTGGGCAGACCAGCGTGTATCTGTAGCGAAAGCTCTTAAATACGTGGATCATCTGATGACAAAGGAATTTATACATTTCTTAAAACAGGCTTTTTCTGGGTTTTGGCCAAGTTTTTTATTAGAATGCAAATCCCGTCTAACATGGTTCCGTTCGGATAGGACCTCGGAAACACCTTAATGGGATTTGCTGAATATTTTGGACCCTGCTTTGCCGCCTTCTCCCCTAAAATTCCCTCCTCATCTCTTACATCAACTCTTGCCCCCGCCTTACCTTCATCTCTCTGTTCACCCTTCCTGTCTCCTCCCTCCCCGCCCCCTTAACCTTCTCCTAGGGACAGCTGTGCAGAATGATGATTATCACACCTGTTCCCAATCACGTCTCCCCACGCTCGCCACGCTTCAGACCGCCTTGCTGCTTGATTCGTTAGGCCATAAAGACCGCAGCCTCTCGCCTTCGGGAGGTGGATTTCAGATTGGTTCTCCCAGTTCCTCGCTCGGCTGCTTTGTGAATAAATCCTCTCCTTGCTGCAAACCCTGGCGTCTCGGCTCCTGCCTGTCTGGAAAAATGAACGTGGTGAGGTAGGTTCTCAGCAAAGAGCTGTGGAGAAAATTCACTGTGGCTTTTGGGTTTGGGCAAAAGAATTTTGTAGCCAAACTGCAGGTTTTGCGGCAGGGGTATGCTGGCTGTGAGGTTTGAAAGACATGTTGTTTTTTTGTCAGGTGGTTCTGATATAATGTTGTAGATAAAAATAAAAGTAGGTGTGTCAGTAGGCTAGAAAATGTTTGGCTGTCAACTGTTTTATAACCTAAAAAAACCTTCAAAATATTTTAAATTTCAAATAATATCCTGGTTACGTGGGTTTATGTGTTGTTACGAAACGGGTAATGTTGCAGTATGTTTTGTCTCTTAGACACATTTATAATCAAGGTAGATATTTAGGCTTCATCAAATTTTGACAGACTAAATGATTTACTAATTCTTACTGAGGTAATTTATTGTTTTTGCAAGCCATTACATGCTTATTGTAAGAAATTAAAACACTGCAGAAAATTCAAACGAAGGGGGAAAACTTGTACCATCGAGAGAGTTTTCTAAACGTCTCTGTGGATAGACTATTTTACGTAAGTATTTTTGCACACTAATAATACTGAAATGGATTTCCTTGTTTAAAAAACACAATATCCTGGGCTTCCCTGGTGGCGCAGTGGTTGAGAGTCCGCCTGCCGATGCAGGGGACACGGGTTCGTGGCCCGGTCCGGGAGGATCCCACATGCCGCAGAGCGGCTGGGCCCGTGAGCCGTGGCCGCTGAGCCTGCGCGTCCGGAGCCTGTGCTGCGCAACGGGAGAGGCCGCAGCAGTGAGAGGCCCGCGTATGGCAAAAAGAAACCGAACAAAACCCCAATATCTTGACTTTTTGCTCCATATACCAAGAAATATGTTACCTGTTGGGAAAGAATATCTGCTTCTCCGACTCTCTTCTTTTCTTAAATTCCTTAAGATCAGGAACAGCTTTTACAAGGGAAGTGAAATGATCCAATCAAAAGGTGTTTAAAGAGCATTTAGCATGTGCCTGCCCTTTGGTGAGCGTGACAGTGACAGCGTAGTCCGTGGGTCCCTCCACTGGTCAGGAAGGCAAGTTCCTCAAAGGGCACCAGCTTCGCTCTGTCTTCCTGTCTTCCTGTCTTCCCTTGGCTCCAGGATCCCTCCCCAGCGAATCCCTGTTGACTTGTAGCCCCGTGTAAACAGCAAGCAGAACCTGAAGGTGTGCAGGATGTGGCTTTACCCACCTCTGATCACAGTTGTGATCAAATGGAGCTGGTCACAACCAGCGAGAAGAGGAGAAGGCAGATCCAAATTTATTTATTTTTTATTTTTTATTTTTTATTTTTTCCCGGTACGCGGGCCTCTCAGTGCTGCGGCCCCTCCCGTTGCGGAGCACAGGCTCCGGACGCGCAGGCTCAGCAGCCATGGCTCACGGGCCCAGCCCCTCCGCGGCATGTGGGATCTTCCCGGACCGAGGCACGAAACCGTGTCGCCTGCATCGGCAGGCGGGCTCTCAACCACTGCGCCACTAGGGAAGCCCTTAAAGTCAGTTTTTATAGAGCACATACCAAATGCAATGTGGCATATGAAGTTTCTTCAAACAGTTTTCTTGAGGATTTACAGGTGTTCTGTGATCAAGAATGGAGAAAAATCTTGATAGTATGCTACAGTTATGGGGGGGTGGGGAAGCTGTCTGGATCAAGTTAGATGATCATTCTGATAAGCTTTTTCTCTGAAAACTGTTCAACTGAGGTGCCCAAAGTTACCTAAGAATATTGGGTAGAAAACATGTTTAAGGTCTTCCCAATTGAGATCCTTCAACCGTCTGTAAGTTAGAAGGTCTTTACTTAAAACGGTGTTCGCTGTGGCTGGCTTCCAGGGGACTGTGCCCGTGGTGTTCTAGCACTTCCTGTCTGATGTCACAATACACCAAGAGGTCGCTGCATCCTGAGTCCACACGGCGGGGACACCAGGACCACAAACTCGCCAGTCATGGCTTCTGTGGATGGTGGGACTCTCTCTGGCCTGATCCAGTGATGGTGAAGTCCCTGCCTGGAGCTAGGACCCCAGCTTCAGGCATCCTGGCCTTGGGCCATGGAGGTACATCTCTGGTTGGCATGTGTCCCAAACACCATTTTTCATTTTTCATTAATTTACTTCTGCAGGGGGTCCCGAGAACTCACTCCAGTTGCTTTTTTCCCCTTGTCTGTTTACAAATGCTCCAGTCCCACGTTCCTGCTCGTCCTTGACCCACTACCAAATTGAAAAGACTTAGTTTCTCCCAACACTCCAGTCAGTCAGTCAGTCAGCTGCATTCCCAGAAACTTCAGGGGGCTTCTTTTTGTGGTTGTTAGTTTGTTTGTTTGCAGTACGCGGGCCTCTCAATGTTGCGGCCTCTCCCGTTGGGGAGCACAGGCTCCGGACGCGCAGGCTCAGCGGCCATGGCTCACGGGCCCAACCGCTCCGCGGCAGGTGGGATCTTCCCGGACCGGGGCACGAACCCGTGTCCCCTGCATCGGCAGGCGGACTCTCAACCCCACTGCACCACCAGGGAAGCCCAGGGGGCTTCCTTTACATCAAAGACATGGACCAGAAGACTCCTTACTCTGTTCCTCCCTCCTCCATTTGATCCTGAAGTGACAGAAGGGCACAGATGCTTTCAGGCTCGAATTGTACAGAGAGCTGGACCGTCTCCTGCCTTTCCCGGGAAGAACTGGACGCCACAAACTGCTGGTGGTTTTGTCCCAGCAAACGGGTAGTGGGCTCAGGAGAACAGAGCTGGGCCCGGGGAGCAGCTGTGGGCTCCCCGCAAAGGCAGCCCTGTCACCCTCTTGCTGCCGCCCTTCTGTTGAGGACCCTTTCCTGGGTGAGTCGGGAGTGGGCATTGCATGGGGTGGGGATCCAAGCCTGGGGGTGGCGCAAGGTTCTTGTTGCCCTTTGGCTGGGCAGACCAGCGTGTATCTGTAGCGAAAGCTCTTAAATACGTGGATCATCTGATGACAAAGGAGTTTATACATTTCTTAAAACAGGCTTTTTCTGGGTTTTGGCCAAGTTTTTTATTAGAATGCAAATCCCGTCTAACATGGTTCCGTTCGGATAGGACCCCGGAAACACCTTAATGGGATTTGCTGAATATTTTGGACCCTGCTTTGCCGCCTTCTCCCCTAAAATTCCCTCCTCATCTCTTACATCAACTCTTCCCCCCGCCTTACCTTCATCTCTCTGTTCACCCTTCCTGTCTCCTCCCTCCCCGCCCCCTTAACCTTCTCCTAGGGACAGCTGTGCAGAATGATGATTATCACACCTGTTCCCAATCACGTCTCCCCACGCTCGCCATGCTTCAGACCGCCTTGCTGCTTGATTCGTTAGGCCATAAAGACCGCAGCCTCTCGCCTTCGGGAGGTGGATTTCAGATTGGTTCTCCCAGTTCCTCGCTCGGCTGCTTTGTGAATAAATCCTCTCCTTGCTGCAAACCCTGGCGTCTCGGCTCCTGCCTGTCTGGAAAAATGAACGTGGTGAGGTAGGTTCTCAGCAAAGAGCTGTGGAGAAAATTCACTGTGGCTTTTGGGTTTGGGCAAAAGAATTTTGTAGCCAAACTGCAGGTTTTGCGGCAGGGGTATGCTGGCGGTGAGGTTTGAAAGACATGTTGTTTTTTTTGTCAGGTGGTTCTGATATAATGTTGTAGATAAAAATAAAAGTAGGTGTGTCAGTAGGCTAGAAAATGTTTGGCTGTCAACTGTTTTATAACCTAAAAAAACCTTCAAAATATTTTAAATTTCAAATAATATCCTGGTTACGTGGGTTTATGTGTTGTTACGAAACGGGTAATGTTGCAGTATGTTTTGTCTCTTAGACACATTTATAATCAAGGTAGATATTTAGGCTTCATCAAATTTTGACAGACTAAATGATTTACTAATTCTTACTGAGGTAATTTATTGTTTTTGCAAGCCATTACATGCTTATTGTAAGAAATTAAAACACTGCAGAAAATTCAAACGAAGGGGGAAAACTTGTACCATCGAGAGAGTTTTCTAAACGTCTCTGTGGATAGACTATTTTACGTAAGTATTTTTGCACACTAATAATACTGAAATGGATTTCCTTGTTTAAAAAACACAATATCCTGGGCTTCCCTGGTGGCGCAGTGGTTGAGAGTCCGCCTGCCGATGCAGGGGACACGGGTTCGTGGCCCGGTCCGGGAGGATCCCACATGCCGCAGAGCGGCTGGGCCCGTGAGCCGTGGCCGCTGAGCCTGCGCGTCCGGAGCCTGTGCTGCGCAACGGGAGAGGCCGCAGCAGTGAGAGGCCCGCGTATGGCAAAAAGAAACCGAACAAAACCCCAATATCTTGACTTTTTGCTCCATATACCAAGAAATATGTTACCTGTTGGGAAAGAATATCTGCTTCTCCGACTCTCTTCTTTTCTTAAATTCCTTAAGATCAGGAACAGCTTTTACAAGGGAAGTGAAATGATCCAATCAAAAGGTGTTTAAAGAGCATTTAGCATGTGCCTGCCCTTTGGTGAGCGTGACAGTGACAGCGTAGTCCGTGGGTCCCTCCACTGGTCAGGAAGGCAAGTTCCTCAAAGGGCACCAGCTTCGCTCTGTCTTCCTGTCTTCCTGTCTTCCCTTGGCTCCAGGATCCCTCCCCAGCGAATCCCTGTTGACTTGTAGCCCCGTGTAAACAGCAAGCAGAACCTGAAGGTGTGCAGGATGTGGCTTTACCCACCTCTGATCACAGTTGTGATCAAATGGAGCTGGTCACAACCAGCGAGAAGAGGAGAAGGCAGATCCAAATTTATTTATTTTTTATTTTTTATTTTTTATTTTTTATTTTTTATTTTTTCCCGGTACGCGGGCCTCTCAGTGCTGCGGCCCCTCCCGTTGCGGAGCACAGGCTCCGGACGCGCAGGCTCAGCAGCCATGGCTCACGGGCCCAGCCCCTCCGCGGCATGTGGGATCTTCCCGGACCGAGGCACGAAACCGTGTCGCCTGCATCGGCAGGCGGGCTCTCAACCACTGCGCCACTAGGGAAGCCCTTAAAGTCAGTTTTTATAGAGCACATACCAAATGCAATGTGGCATATGAAGTTTCTTCAAACAGTTTTCTTGAGGATTTACAGGTGTTCTGTGATCAAGAATGGAGAAAAATCTTGATAGTATGCTACAGTTATGGGGGGGTGGGGAAGCTGTCTGGATCAAGTTAGATGATCATTCTGATAAGCTTTTTCTCTGAAAACTGTTCAACTGAGGTGCCCAAAGTTACCTAAGAATATTGGGTAGAAAACATGTTTAAGGTCTTCCCAATTGAGATCCTTCAACCGTCTGTAAGTTAGAAGGTCTTTACTTAAAACGGTGTTCGCTGTGGCTGGCTTCCAGGGGACTGTGCCCGTGGTGTTCTAGCACTTCCTGTCTGATGTCACAATACACCAAGAGGTCGCTGCATCCTGAGTCCACACGGCGGGGACACCAGGACCACAAACTCGCCAGTCATGGCTTCTGTGGATGGTGGGACTCTCTCTGGCCTGATCCAGTGATGGTGAAGTCCCTGCCTGGAGCTAGGACCCCAGCTTCAGGCATCCTGGCCTTGGGCCATGGAGGTACATCTCTGGTTGGCATGTGTCCCAAACACCATTTTTCATTTTTCATTAATTTACTTCTGCAGGGGGTCCCGAGAACTCACTCCAGTTGCTTTTTTCCCCTTGTCTGTTTACAAATGCTCCAGTCCCACGTTCCTGCTCGTCCTTGACCCACTACCAAATTGAAAAGACTTAGTTTCTCCCAACACTCCAGTCAGTCAGTCAGTCAGCTGCATTCCCAGAAACTTCAGGGGGCTTCTTTTTGTGGTTGTTAGTTTGTTTGTTTGCAGTACGCGGGCCTCTCAATGTTGCGGCCTCTCCCGTTGGGGAGCACAGGCTCCGGACGCGCAGGCTCAGCGGCCATGGCTCACGGGCCCAACCGCTCCGCGGCAGGTGGGATCTTCCCTGACCGGGGCACGAACCCGTGTCCCCTGCATCGGCAGGCGGACTCTCAACCCCACTGCACCACCAGGGAAGCCCAGGGGGCTTCCTTTACATCAAAGACATGGACCAGAAGACTCCTTACTCTGTTCCTCCCTCCTCCATTTGATCCTGAAGTGACAGAAGGGCACAGATGCTTTCAGGCTCGAATTGTACAGAGAGCTGGACCGTCTCCTGCCTTTCCCGGGAAGAACTGGACGCCACAAACTGCTGGTGGTTTTGTCCCAGCAAACGGGTAGTGGGCTCAGGAGAACAGAGCTGGGCCCGGGGAGCAGCTGTGGGCTCCCCGCAAAGGCAGCCCTGTCACCCTCTTGCTGCCGCCCTTCTGTTGAGGACCCTTTCCTGGGTGAGTCGGGAGTGGGCATTGCATGGGGTGGGGATCCAAGCCTGGGGGTGGCGCAAGGTTCTTGTTGCCCTTTGGCTGGGCAGACCAGCGTGTATCTGTAGCGAAAGCTCTTAAATACGTGGATCATCTGATGACAAAGGAGTTTATACATTTCTTAAAACAGGCTTTTTCTGGGTTTTGGCCAAGTTTTTTATTAGAATGCAAATCCCGTCTAACATGGTTCCGTTCGGATAGGACCCCGGAAACACCTTAATGGGATTTGCTGAATATTTTGGACCCTGCTTTGCCGCCTTCTCCCCTAAAATTCCCTCCTCATCTCTTACATCAACTCTTCCCCCCGCCTTACCTTCATCTCTCTGTTCACCCTTCCTGTCTCCTCCCTCCCCGCCCCCTTAACCTTCTCCTAGGGACAGCTGTGCAGAATGATGATTATCACACCTGTTCCCAATCACGTCTCCCCACGCTCGCCATGCTTCAGACCGCCTTGCTGCTTGATTCGTTAGGCCATAAAGACCGCAGCCTCTCGCCTTCGGGAGGTGGATTTCAGATTGGTTCTCCCAGTTCCTCGCTCGGCTGCTTTGTGAATAAATCCTCTCCTTGCTGCAAACCCTGGCGTCTCGGCTCCTGCCTGTCTGGAAAAATGAACGTGGTGAGGTAGGTTCTCAGCAAAGAGCTGTGGAGAAAATTCACTGTGGCTTTTGGGTTTGGGCAAAAGAATTTTGTAGCCAAACTGCAGGTTTTGCGGCAGGGGTATGCTGGCGGTGAGGTTTGAAAGACATGTTGTTTTTTTTGTCAGGTGGTTCTGATATAATGTTGTAGATAAAAATAAAAGTAGGTGTGTCAGTAGGCTAGAAAATGTTTGGCTGTCAACTGTTTTATAACCTAAAAAAACCTTCAAAATATTTTAAATTTCAAATAATATCCTGGTTACGTGGGTTTATGTGTTGTTACGAAACGGGTAATGTTGCAGTATGTTTTGTCTCTTAGACACATTTATAATCAAGGTAGATATTTAGGCTTCATCAAATTTTGACAGACTAAATGATTTACTAATTCTTACTGAGGTAATTTATTGTTTTTGCAAGCCATTACATGCTTATTGTAAGAAATTAAAACACTGCAGAAAATTCAAACGAAGGGGGAAAACTTGTACCATCGAGAGAGTTTTCTAAACGTCTCTGTGGATAGACTATTTTACGTAAGTATTTTTGCACACTAATAATACTGAAATGGATTTCCTTGTTTAAAAAACACAATATCCTGGGCTTCCCTGGTGGCGCAGTGGTTGAGAGTCCGCTTGCCGATGCAGGGGACACGGGTTCGTGGCCCGGTCCGGGAGGATCCCACATGCCGCAGAGCGGCTGGGCCCGTGAGCCGTGGCCGCTGAGCCTGCGCGTCCGGAGCCTGTGCTGCGCAACGGGAGAGGCCGCAGCAGTGAGAGGCCCGCGTATGGCAAAAAGAAACCGAACAAAACCCCAATATCTTGACTTTTTGCTCCATATACCAAGAAATATGTTACCTGTTGGGAAAGAATATCTGCTTCTCCGACTCTCTTCTTTTCTTAAATTCCTTAAGATCAGGAACAGCTTTTACAAGGGAAGTGAAATGATCCAATCAAAAGGTGTTTAAAGAGCATTTAGCATGTGCCTGCCCTTTGGTGAGCGTGACAGTGACAGCGTAGTCCGTGGGTCCCTCCACTGGTCAGGAAGGCAAGTTCCTCAAAGGGCACCAGCTTCGCTCTGTCTTCCTGTCTTCCCTTGGCTCCAGGATCCCTCCCCAGCGAATCCCTGTTGACTTGTAGCCCCGTGTAAACAGCAAGCAGAACCTGAAGGTGTGCAGGATGTGGCTTTACCCACCTCTGATCACAGTTGTGATCAAATGGAGCTGGTCACAACCAGCGAGAAGAGGAGAAGGCAGATCCAAATTTATTTATTTTTTATTTTTTATTTTTTATTTTTTATTTTTTCCCGGTACGCGGGCCTCTCAGTGCTGCGGCCCCTCCCGTTGCGGAGCACAGGCTCCGGACGCGCAGGCTCAGCAGCCATGGCTCACGGGCCCAGCCCCTCCGCGGCATGTGGGATCTTCCCGGACCGAGGCACGAAACCGTGTCGCCTGCATCGGCAGGCGGGCTCTCAACCACTGCGCCACTAGGGAAGCCCTTAAAGTCAATTTTTATAGAGCACATACCAAATGCAATGTGGCATATGAAGTTTCTTCAAACAGTTTTCTTGAGGATTTACAGGTGTTCTGTGATCAAGAATGGAGAAAAATCTTGATAGTATGCTACAGTTATGGGGGGGTGGGGAAGCTGTCTGGATCAAGTTAGATGATCATTCTGATAAGCTTTTTCTCTGAAAACTGTTCAACTGAGGTGCCCAAAGTTACCTAAGAATATTGGGTAGAAAACATGTTTAAGGTCTTCCCAATTGAGATCCTTCAACCGTCTGTAAGTTAGAAGGTCTTTACTTAAAACGGTGTTCGCTGTGGCTGGCTTCCAGGGGACTGTGCCCGTGGTGTTCTAGCACTTCCTGTCTGCTGTCACAATACACCAAGAGGTCGCTGCATCCTGAGTCCACACGGCGGGGACACCAGGACCACAAACTCGCCAGTCATGGCTTCTGTGGATGGTGGGACTCTCTCTGGCCTGATCCAGTGATGGTGAAGTCCCTGCCTGGAGCTAGGACCCCAGCTTCAGGCATCCTGGCCTTGGGCCATGGAGGTACATCTCTGGTTGGCATGTGTCCCAAACACCATTTTTCATTTTTCATTAATTTACTTCTGCAGGGGGTCCCGAGAACTCACTCCAGTTGCTTTTTTCCCCTTGTCTGTTTACAAATGCTCCAGTCCCACGTTCCTGCTCGTCCTTGACCCACTACCAAATTGAAAAGACTTAGTTTCTCCCAACACTCCAGTCAGTCAGTCAGTCAGCTGCATTCCCAGAAACTTGAGGGGGCTTCTTTTTGTGGTTGTTAGTTTGTTTGTTTGCAGTACGCGGGCCTCTCAATGTTGCGGCCTCTCCCGTTGGGGAGCACAGGCTCCGGACGCGCAGGCTCGGCGGCCATGGCTCACGGGCCCAACCGCTCCGCGGCAGGTGGGATCTTCCCGGACCGGGGCACGAACCCGTGTCCCCTGCATCGGCAGGCGGACTCTCAACCCCACTGCACCACCAGGGAAGCCCAGGGGGCTTCCTTTACATCAAAGACATGGACCAGAAGACTCCTTACTCTGTTCCTCCCTCCTCCATTTGATCCTGAAGTGACAGAAGGGCACAGATGCTTTCAGGCTCGAATTGTACAGAGAGCTGGACCGTCTCCTGCCTTTCCCGGGAAGAACTGGACGCCACAAACTGCTGGTGGTTTTGTCCCAGCAAACGGGTAGTGGGCTCAGGAGAACAGAGCTGGGCCCGGGGAGCAGCTGTGGGCTCCCCGCAAAGGCAGCCCTGTCACCCTCTTGCTGCCGCCCTTCTGTTGAGGACCCTTTCCTGGGTGAGTCGGGAGTGGGCATTGCATGGGGTGGGGATCCAAGCCTGGGGGTGGCGCAAGGTTCTTGTTGCCCTTTGGCTGGGCAGACCAGCGTGTATCTGTAGCGAAAGCTCTTAAATACGTGGATCATCTGATGACAAAGGAATTTATACATTTCTTAAAACAGGCTTTTTCTGGGTTTTGGCCAAGTTTTTTATTAGAATGCAAATCCCGTCTAACATGGTTCCGTTCGGATAGGACCTCGGAAACACCTTAATGGGATTTGCTGAATATTTTGGACCCTGCTTTGCCGCCTTCTCCCCTAAAATTCCCTCCTCATCTCTTACATCAACTCTTGCCCCCGCCTTACCTTCATCTCTCTGTTCACCCTTCCTGTCTCCTCCCTCCCCGCCCCCTTAACCTTCTCCTAGGGACAGCTGTGCAGAATGATGATTATCACACCTGTTCCCAATCACGTCTCCCCACGCTCGCCACGCTTCAGACCGCCTTGCTGCTTGATTCGTTAGGCCATAAAGACCGCAGCCTCTCGCCTTCGGGAGGTGGATTTCAGATTGGTTCTCCCAGTTCCTCGCTCGGCTGCTTTGTGAATAAATCCTCTCCTTGCTGCAAACCCTGGCGTCTCGGCTCCTGCCTGTCTGGAAAAATGAACGTGGTGAGGTAGGTTCTCAGCAAAGAGCTGTGGAGAAAATTCACTGTGGCTTTTGGGTTTGGGCAAAAGAATTTTGTAGCCAAACTGCAGGTTTTGCGGCAGGGGTATGCTGGCGGTGAGGTTTGAAAGACATGTTGTTTTTTTTGTCAGGTGGTTCTGATATAATGTTGTAGATAAAAATAAAAGTAGGTGTGTCAGTAGGCTAGAAAATGTTTGGCTGTCAACTGTTTTATAACCTAAAAAAACCTTCAAAATATTTTAAATTTCAAATAATATCCTGGTTACGTGGGTTTATGTGTTGTTACGAAACGGGTAATGTTGCAGTATGTTTTGTCTCTTAGACACATTTATAATCAAGGTAGATATTTAGGCTTCATCAAATTTTGACAGACTAAATGATTTACTAATTCTTACTGAGGTAATTTATTGTTTTTGCAAGCCATTACATGCTTATTGTAAGAAATTAAAACACTGCAGAAAATTCAAACGAAGGGGGAAAACTTGTACCATCGAGAGAGTTTTCTAAACGTCTCTGTGGATAGACTATTTTACGTAAGTATTTTTGCACACTAATAATACTGAAATGGATTTCCTTGTTTAAAAAACACAATATCCTGGGCTTCCCTGGTGGCGCAGTGGTTGAGAGTCCGCCTGCCGATGCAGGGGACACGGGTTCGTGGCCCGGTCCGGGAGGATCCCACATGCCGCAGAGCGGCTGGGCCCGTGAGCCGTGGCCGCTGAGCCTGCGCGTCCGGAGCCTGTGCTGCGCAACGGGAGAGGCCGCAGCAGTGAGAGGCCCGCGTATGGCAAAAAGAAACCGAACAAAACCCCAATATCTTGACTTTTTGCTCCATATACCAAGAAATATGTTACCTGTTGGGAAAGAATATCTGCTTCTCCGACTCTCTTCTTTTCTTAAATTCCTTAAGATCAGGAACAGCTTTTACAAGGGAAGTGAAATGATCCAATCAAAAGGTGTTTAAAGAGCATTTAGCATGTGCCTGCCCTTTGGTGAGCGTGACAGTGACAGCGTAGTCCGTGGGTCCCTCCACTGGTCAGGAAGGCAAGTTCCTCAAAGGGCACCAGCTTCGCTCTGTCTTCCTGTCTTCCTGTCTTCCCTTGGCTCCAGGATCCCTCCCCAGCGAATCCCTGTTGACTTGTAGCCCCGTGTAAACAGCAAGCAGAACCTGAAGGTGTGCAGGATGTGGCTTTACCCACCTCTGATCACAGTTGTGATCAAATGGAGCTGGTCACAACCAGCGAGAAGAGGAGAAGGCAGATCCAAATTTATTTATTTTATTTTTTTCCCGGTACGCGGGCCTCTCAGTGCTGCGGCCCCTCCCGTTGCGGAGCACAGGCTCCGGACGCGCAGGCTCAGCAGCCATGGCTCACGGGCCCAGCCCCTCCGCGGCATGTGGGATCTTCCCGGACCGAGGCACGAAACCGTGTCGCCTGCATCGGCAGGCGGGCTCTCAACCACTGCGCCACTAGGGAAGCCCTTAAAGTCAATTTTTATAGAGCACATACCAAATGCAATGTGGCATATGAAGTTTCTTCAAACAGTTTTCTTGAGGATTTACAGGTGTTCTGTGATCAAGAATGGAGAAAAATCTTGATAGTATGCTACAGTTATGGGGGGGTGGGGAAGCTGTCTGGATCAAGTTAGATGATCATTCTGATAAGCTTTTTCTCTGAAAACTGTTCAACTGAGGTGCCCAAAGTTACCTAAGAATATTGGGTAGAAAACATGTTTAAGGTCTTCCCAATTGAGATCCTTCAACCGTCTGTAAGTTAGAAGGTCTTTACTTAAAACGGTGTTCGCTGTGGCTGGCTTCCAGGGGACTGTGCCCGTGGTGTTCTAGCACTTCCTGTCTGCTGTCACAATACACCAAGAGGTCGCTGCATCCTGAGTCCACACGGCGGGGACACCAGGACCACAAACTCGCCAGTCATGGCTTCTGTGGATGGTGGGACTCTCTCTGGCCTGATCCAGTGATGGTGAAGTCCCTGCCTGGAGCTAGGACCCCAGCTTCAGGCATCCTGGCCTTGGGCCATGGAGGTACATCTCTGGTTGGCATGTGTCCCAAACACCATTTTTCATTTTTCATTAATTTACTTCTGCAGGGGGTCCCGAGAACTCACTCCAGTTGCTTTTTTCCCCTTGTCTGTTTACAAATGCTCCAGTCCCACGTTCCTGCTCGTCCTTGACCCACTACCAAATTGAAAAGACTTAGTTTCTCCCAACACTCCAGTCAGTCAGTCAGTCAGCTGCATTCCCAGAAACTTGAGGGGGCTTCTTTTTGTGGTTGTTAGTTTGTTTGCAGTACGCGGGCCTCTCAATGTTGCGGCCTCTCCCGTTGGGGAGCACAGGCTCCGGACGCGCAGGCTCAGCGGCCATGGCTCACGGGCCCAACCGCTCCGCGGCAGGTGGGATCTTCCCGGACCGGGGCACGAACCCGTGTCCCCTGCATCGGCAGGCGGACTCTCAACCCCACTGCACCACCAGGGAAGCCCAGGGGGCTTCCTTTACATCAAAGACATGGACCAGAAGACTCCTTACTCTGTTCCTCCCTCCTCCATTTGATCCTGAAGTGACAGAAGGGCACAGATGCTTTCAGGCTCGAATTGTACAGAGAGCTGGACCGTCTCCTGCCTTTCCCGGGAAGAACTGGACGCCACAAACTGCTGGTGGTTTTGTCCCAGCAAACGGGTAGTGGGCTCAGGAGAACAGAGCTGGGCCCGGGGAGCAGCTGTGGGCTCCCCGCAAAGGCAGCCCTGTCACCCTCTTGCTGCCGCCCTTCTGTTGAGGACCCTTTCCTGGGTGAGTCGGGAGTGGGCATTGCATGGGGTGGGGATCCAAGCCTGGGGGTGGCGCAAGGTTCTTGTTGCCCTTTGGCTGGGCAGACCAGCGTGTATCTGTAGCGAAAGCTCTTAAATACGTGGATCATCTGATGACAAAGGAATTTATACATTTCTTAAAACAGGCTTTTTCTGGGTTTTGGCCAAGTTTTTTATTAGAATGCAAATCCCGTCTAACATGGTTCCGTTCGGATAGGACCTCGGAAACACCTTAATGGGATTTGCTGAATATTTTGGACCCTGCTTTGCCGCCTTCTCCCCTAAAATTCCCTCCTCATCTCTTACATCAACTCTTGCCCCCGCCTTACCTTCATCTCTCTGTTCACCCTTCCTGTCTCCTCCCTCCCCGCCCCCTTAACCTTCTCCTAGGGACAGCTGTGCAGAATGATGATTATCACACCTGTTCCCAATCACGTCTCCCCACGCTCGCCACGCTTCAGACCGCCTTGCTGCTTGATTCGTTAGGCCATAAAGACCGCAGCCTCTCGCCTTCGGGAGGTGGATTTCAGATTGGTTCTCCCAGTTCCTCGCTCGGCTGCTTTGTGAATAAATCCTCTCCTTGCTGCAAACCCTGGCGTCTCGGCTCCTGCCTGTCTGGAAAAATGAACGTGGTGAGGTAGGTTCTCAGCAAAGAGCTGTGGAGAAAATTCACTGTGGCTTTTGGGTTTGGGCAAAAGAATTTTGTAGCCAAACTGCAGGTTTTGCGGCAGGGGTATGCTGGCGGTGAGGTTTGAAAGACATGTTGTTTTTTTTGTCAGGTGGTTCTGATATAATGTTGTAGATAAAAATAAAAGTAGGTGTGTCAGTAGGCTAGAAAATGTTTGGCTGTCAACTGTTTTATAACCTAAAAAAACCTTCAAAATATTTTAAATTTCAAATAATATCCTGGTTACGTGGGTTTATGTGTTGTTACGAAACGGGTAATGTTGCAGTATGTTTTGTCTCTTAGACACATTTATAATCAAGGTAGATATTTAGGCTTCATCAAATTTTGACAGACTAAATGATTTACTAATTCTTACTGAGGTAATTTATTGTTTTTGCAAGCCATTACATGCTTATTGTAAGAAATTAAAACACTGCAGAAAATTCAAACGAAGGGGGAAAACTTGTACCATCGAGAGAGTTTTCTAAACGTCTCTGTGGATAGACTATTTTACGTAAGTATTTTTGCACACTAATAATACTGAAATGGATTTCCTTGTTTAAAAAACACAATATCCTGGGCTTCCCTGGTGGCGCAGTGGTTGAGAGTCCGCCTGCCGATGCAGGGGACACGGGTTCGTGGCCCGGTCCGGGAGGATCCCACATGCCGCAGAGCGGCTGGGCCCGTGAGCCGTGGCCGCTGAGCCTGCGCGTCCGGAGCCTGTGCTGCGCAACGGGAGAGGCCGCAGCAGTGAGAGGCCCGCGTATGGCAAAAAGAAACCGAACAAAACCCCAATATCTTGACTTTTTGCTCCATATACCAAGAAATATGTTACCTGTTGGGAAAGAATATCTGCTTCTCCGACTCTCTTCTTTTCTTAAGTTCCTTAAGATCAGGAACAGCTTTTACAAGGGAAGTGAAATGATCCAATCAAAAGGTGTTTAAAGAGCATTTAGCATGTGCCTGCCCTTTGGTGAGCGTGACAGTGACAGCGTAGTCCGTGGGTCCCTCCACTGGTCAGGAAGGCAAGTTCCTCAAAGGGCACCAGCTTCGCTCTGTCTTCCTGTCTTCCTGTCTTCCCTTGGCTCCAGGATCCCTCCCCAGCGAATCCCTGTTGACTTGTAGCCCCGTGTAAACAGCAAGCAGAACCTGAAGGTGTGCAGGATGTGGCTTTACCCACCTCTGATCACAGTTGTGATCAAATGGAGCTGGTCACAACCAGCGAGAAGAGGAGAAGACAGATCCAAATTTATTTATTTTTTATTTTTTATTTTTTATTTTTTCCCGGTACGCGGGCCTCTCAGTGCTGCGGCCCCTCCCGTTGCGGAGCACAGGCTCCGGACGCGCAGGCTCAGCAGCCATGGCTCACGGGCCCAGCCCCTCCGCGGCATGTGGGATCTTCCCGGACCGAGGCACGAAACCGTGTCGCCTGCATCGGCAGGCGGGCTCTCAACCACTGCGCCACTAGGGAAGCCCTTAAAGTCAATTTTTATAGAGCACATACCAAATGCAATGTGGCATATGAAGTTTCTTCAAACAGTTTTCTTGAGGATTTACAGGTGTTCTGTGATCAAGAATGGAGAAAAATCTTGATAGTATGCTACAGTTATGGGGGGGTGGGGAAGCTGTCTGGATCAAGTTAGATGATCATTCTGATAAGCTTTTTCTCTGAAAACTGTTCAACTGAGGTGCCCAAAGTTACCTAAGAATATTGGGTAGAAAACATGTTTAAGGTCTTCCCAATTGAGATCCTTCAACCGTCTGTAAGTTAGAAGGTCTTTACTTAAAACGGTGTTCGCTGTGGCTGGCTTCCAGGGGACTGTGCCCGTGGTGTTCTAGCACTTCCTGTCTGCTGTCACAATACACCAAGAGGTCGCTGCATCCTGAGTCCACACGGCGGGGACACCAGGACCACAAACTCGCCAGTCATGGCTTCTGTGGATGGTGGGACTCTCTCTGGCCTGATCCAGTGATGGTGAAGTCCCTGCCTGGAGCTAGGACCCCAGCTTCAGGCATCCTGGCCTTGGGCCATGGAGGTACATCTCTGGTTGGCATGTGTCCCAAACACCATTTTTCATTTTTCATTAATTTACTTCTGCAGGGGGTCCCGAGAACTCACTCCAGTTGCTTTTTTCCCCTTGTCTGTTTACAAATGCTCCAGTCCCACGTTCCTGCTCGTCCTTGACCCACTACCAAATTGAAAAGACTTAGTTTCTCCCAACACTCCAGTCAGTCAGTCAGTCAGCTGCATTCCCAGAAACTTCAGGGGGCTTCTTTTTGTGGTTGTTAGTTTGTTTGTTTGCAGTACGCGGGCCTCTCAATGTTGCGGCCTCTCCCGTTGGGGAGCACAGGCTCCGGACGCGCAGGCTCAGCGGCCATGGCTCACGGGCCCAACCGCTCCGCGGCAGGTGGGATCTTCCCGGACCGGGGCACGAACCCGAGTCCCCTGCATCGGCAGGCGGACTCTCAACCCCACTGCACCACCAGGGAAGCCCAGGGGGCTTCCTTTACATCAAAGACATGGACCAGAAGACTCCTTACTCTGTTCCTCCCTCCTCCATTTGATCCTGAAGTGACAGAAGGGCACAGATGCTTTCAGGCTCGAATTGTACAGAGAGCTGGACCGTCTCCTGCCTTTCCCGGGAAGAACTGGACGCCACAAACTGCTGGTGGTTTTGTCCCAGCAAACGGGTAGTGGGCTCAGGAGAACAGAGCTGGGCCCGGGGAGCAGCTGTGGGCTCCCCGCAAAGGCAGCCCTGTCACCCTCTTGCTGCCGCCCTTCTGTTGAGGACCCTTTCCTGGGTGAGTCGGGAGTGGGCATTGCATGGGGTGGGGATCCAAGCCTGGGGGTGGCGCAAGGTTCTTGTTGCCCTTTGGCTGGGCAGACCAGCGTGTATCTGTAGCGAAAGCTCTTAAATACGTGGATCATCTGATGACAAAGGAATTTATACATTTCTTAAAACAGGCTTTTTCTGGGTTTTGGCCAAGTTTTTTATTAGAATGCAAATCCCGTCTAACATGGTTCCGTTCGGATAGGACCTCGGAAACATCTTAATGGAATTTGCTGAATATTTTGGACCCTGCTTTGCCGCCTTCTCCCCTAAAATTCCCTCCTCATCTCTTACATCAACTCTTCCCCCCGCCTTACCTTCATCTCTCTGTTCACCCTTCCTGTCTCCTCCCTCCCCGCCCCCTTAACCTTCTCCTAGGGACAGCTGTGCAGAATGATGATTATCACACCTGTTCCCAATCACGTCTCCCCACGCTCGCCACGCTTCAGACCGCCTTGCTGCTTGATTCGTTAGGCCATAAAGACCGCAGCCTCTCGCCTTCGGGAGGTGGATTTCAGATTGGTTCTCCCAGTTCCTCGCTCGGCTGCTTTGTGAATAAATCCTCTCCTTGCTGCAAACCCTGGCGTCTCGGCTCCTGCCTGTCTGGAAAAATGAACGTGGTGAGGTAGGTTCTCAGCAAAGAGCTGTGGAGAAAATTCACTGTGGCTTTTGGGTTTGGGCAAAAGAATTTTGTAGCCAAACTGCAGGTTTTGCGGCAGGGGTATGCTGGCTGTGAGGTTTGAAAGACATGTTGTTTTTTTTGTCAGGTGGTTCTGATATAACGTTGTAGATAAAAATAAAAGTAGGTGTGTCAGTAGGCTAGAAAATGTTTGGGTGTCAACTGTTTTATAACCTAAAAAAACCTTCAAAATATTTTAAATTTCAAATAATATCCTGGTTACGTGGGTTTATGTGTTGTTACGAAACGGGTAATGTTGCAGTATGTTTTGTCTCTTAGACACATTTATAATCAAGGTAGATATTTAGGCTTCATCAAATTTTGACAGACTAAATGATTTACTAATTCTTACTGAGGTAATTTATTGTTTTTGCAAGGCATTACATGCTTATTGTAAGAAATTAAAACACTGCAGAAAATTCAAACGAAGGGGGAAAACTTGTACCATCGAGAGAGTTTTCTAAACGTCTCTGTGGATAGACTATTTTACGTAAGTATTTTTGCACACTAATAATACTGAAATGGATTTCCTTGTTTAAAAAACACAATATCCTGGGCTTCCCTGGTGGCGCAGTGGTTGAGAGTCCGCCTGCCGATGCAGGGGACACGGGTTCGTGGCCCGGTCCGGGAGGATCCCACATGCCGCAGAGCGGCTGGGCCCGTGAGCCGTGGCCGCTGAGCCTGCGCGTCCGGAGCCTGTGCTGCGCAACGGGAGAGGCCGCAGCAGTGAGAGGCCCGCGTATGGCAAAAAGAAACCGAACAAAACCCCAATATCTTGACTTTTTGCTCCATATACCAAGAAATATGTTACCTGTTGGGAAAGAATATCTGCTTCTCCGACTCTCTTCTTTTCTTAAATTCCTTAAGATCAGGAACAGCTTTTACAAGGGAAGTGAAATGATCCAATCAAAAGGTGTTTAAAGAGCATTTAGCATGTGCCTGCCCTTTGGTGAGCGTGACAGTGACAGCGTAGTCCGTGGGTCCCTCCACTGGTCAGGAAGGCAAGTTCCTCAAAGGGCACCAGCTTCGCTCTGTCTTCCTGTCTTCCTGTCTTCCCTTGGCTCCAGGATCCCTCCCCAGCGAATCCCTGTTGACTTGTAGCCCCGTGTAAACAGCAAGCAGAACCTGAAGGTGTGCAGGATGTGGCTTTACCCACCTCTGATCACAGTTGTGATCAAATGGAGCTGGTCACAACCAGCGAGAAGAGGAGAAGGCAGATCCAAATTTATTTATTTTTTATTTTTTATTTTTTATTTTTTATTTTTTCCCGGTACGCGGGCCTCTCAGTGCTGCGGGCCCTTCCCGTTGCGGAGCACAGGCTCCGGACGCGCAGGCTCAGCAGCCATGCCTCAGGGGCCCAGCCCCTCCGCGGCATGTGGGATCTTCCCGGACCGAGGCACGAAACCGTGTCGCCTGCATCGGCAGGCGGGCTCTCAACCACTGCGCCACTAGGGAAGCCCTTAAAGTCAATTTTTATAGAGCACATACCAAATGCAATGTGGCATATGAAGTTTCTTCAAACAGTTTTCTTGAGGATTTACAGGTGTTCTGTGATCAAGAATGGAGAAAAATCTTGATAGTATGCTACAGTTATGGGGGGGTGGGGAAGCTGTCTGGATCAAGTTAGATGATCATTCTGATAAGCTTTTTCTCTGAAAACTGTTCAACTGAGGTGCCCAAAGTTACCTAAGAATATTGGGTAGAAAACATGTTTAAGGTCTTCCCAATTGAGATCCTTCAACCGTCTGTAAGTTAGAAGGTCTTTACTTAAAACGGTGTTCGCTGTGGCTGGCTTCCAGGGGACTGTGCCCGTGGTGTTCTAGCACTTCCTGTCTGCTGTCACAATACACCAAGAGGTCGCTGCATCCTGAGTCCACACGGCGGGGACACCAGGACCACAAACTCGCCAGTCATGGCTTCTGTGGATGGTGGGACTCTCTCTGGCCTGATCCAGTGATGGTGAAGTCCCTGCCTGGAGCTAGGACCCCAGCTTCAGGCATCCTGGCCTTGGGCCATGGAGGTACATCTCTGGTTGGCATGTGTCCCAAACACCATTTTTCATTTTTCATTAATTTACTTCTGCAGGGGGTCCCGAGAACTCACTCCAGTTGCTTTTTTCCCCTTGTCTGTTTACAAATGCTCCAGTCCCACGTTCCTGCTCGTCCTTGACCCACTACCAAATTGAAAAGACTTAGTTTCTCCCAACACTCCAGTCAGTCAGTCAGTCAGCTGCATTCCCAGAAACTTCAGGGGGCTTCTTTTTGTGGTTGTTAGTTTGTTTGTTTGCAGTACGCGGGCCTCTCAATGTTGCGGCCTCTCCCGTTGGGGAGCACAGGCTCCGGACGCGCAGGCTCAGCGGCCATGGCTCACGGGCCCAACCGCTCCGCGGCAGGTGGGATCTTCCCGGACCGGGGCACGAACCCGTGTCCCCTGCATCGGCAGGCGGACTCTCAACCCCACTGCACCACCAGGGAAGCCCAGGGGGCTTCCTTTACATCAAAGACATGGACCAGAAGACTCCTTACTCTGTTCCTCCCTCCTCCATTTGATCCTGAAGTGACAGAAGGGCACAGATGCTTTCAGGCTCGAATTGTACAGAGAGCTGGACCGTCTCCTGCCTTTCCCGGGAAGAACTGGACGCCACAAACTGCTGGTGGTTTTGTCCCAGCAAACGGGTAGTGGGCTCAGGAGAACAGAGCTGGGCCCGGGGAGCAGCTGTGGGCTCCCCGCAAAGGCAGCCCTGTCACCCTCTTGCTGCCGCCCTTCTGTTGAGGACCCTTTCCTGGGTGAGTCGGGAGTGGGCATTGCATGGGGTGGGGATCCAAGCCTGGGGGTGGCGCAAGGTTCTTGTTGCCCTTTGGCTGGGCAGACCAGCGTGTATCTGTAGCGAAAGCTCTTAAATACGTGGATCATCTGATGACAAAGGAATTTATACATTTCTTAAAACAGGCTTTTTCTGGGTTTTGGCCAAGTTTTTTATTAGAATGCAAATCCCGTCTAACATGGTTCCGTTCGGATAGGACCCCGGAAACATCTTAATGGGATTTGCTGAATATTTTGGACCCTGCTTTGCCGCCTTCTCCCCTAAAATTCCCTCCTCATCTCTTACATCAACTCTTGCCCCCGCCTTACCTTCATCTCTCTGTTCACCCTTCCTGTCTCCTCCCTCCCCGCCCCCTTAACCTTCTCCTAGGGACAGCTGTGCAGAATGATGATTATCACACCTGTTCCCAATCACGTCTCCCCACGCTCGCCACGCTTCAGACCGCCTTGCTGCTTGATTCGTTAGGCCATAAAGACCGCAGCCTCTCGCCTTCGGGAGGTGGATTTCAGATTGGTTCTCCCAGTTCCTCGCTCGGCTGCTTTGTGAATAAATCCTCTCCTTGCTGCAAACCCTGGCGTCTCGGCTCCTGCCTGTCTGGAAAAATGAACGTGGTGAGGTAGGTTCTCAGCAAAGAGCTGTGGAGAAAATTCACTGTGGCTTTTGGGTTTGGGCAAAAGAATTTTGTAGCCAAACTGCAGGTTTTGCGGCAGGGGTATGCTGGCTGTGAGGTTTGAAAGACATGTTGTTTTTTTTATCAGGTGGTTCTGATATAATGTTGTAGATAAAAATAAAAGTAGGTGTGTCAGTAGGCTAGAAAATGTTTGGCTGTCAACTGTTTTATAACCTAAAAAAACCTTCAAAATATTTTAAATTTCAAATAATATCCTGGTTACGTGGGTTTATGTGTTGTTACGAAACGGGTAATGTTGCAGTATGTTTTGTCTCTTAGACACATTTATAATCAAGGTAGATATTTAGGCTTCATCAAATTTTGACAGACTAAATGATTTACTAATTCTTACTGAGGTAATTTATTGTTTTTGCAAGGCATTACATGCTTATTGTAAGAAATTAAAACACTGCAGAAAATTCAAACGAAGGGGGAAAACTTGTACCATCGAGAGAGTTTTCTAAACGTCTCTGTGGATAGACTATTTTACGTAAGTATTTTTGCACACTAATAATACTGAAATGGATTTCCTTGTTTAAAAAACACAATATCCTGGGCTTCCCTGGTGGCGCAGTGGTTGAGAGTCCGCCTGCCGATGCAGGGGACACGGGTTCGTGGCCCGGTCCGGGAGGATCCCACATGCCGCAGAGCGGCTGGGCCCGTGAGCCGTGGCCGCTGAGCCTGCGCGTCCGGAGCCTGTGCTGCGCAACGGGAGAGGCCGCAGCAGTGAGAGGCCCGCGTATGGCAAAAAGAAACCGAACAAAACCCCAATATCTTGACTTTTTGCTCCATATACCAAGAAATATGTTACCTGTTGGGAAAGAATATCTGCTTCTCCGACTCTCTTCTTTTCTTAAGTTCCTTAAGATCAGGAACAGCTTTTACAAGGGAAGTGAAATGATCCAATCAAAAGGTGTTTAAAGAGCATTTAGCATGTGCCTGCCCTTTGGTGAGCGTGACAGTGACAGCGTAGTCCGTGGGTCCCTCCACTGGTCAGGAAGGCAAGTTCCTCAAAGGGCACCAGCTTCGCTCTGTCTTCCTGTCTTCCTGTCTTCCCTTGGCTCCAGGATCCCTCCCCAGCGAATCCCTGTTGACTTGTAGCCCCGTGTAAACAGCAAGCAGAACCTGAAGGTGTGCAGGATGTGGCTTTACCCACCTCTGATCACAGTTGTGATCAAATGGAGCTGGTCACAACCAGCGAGAAGAGGAGAAGGCAGATCCAAATTTATTTATTTTTTATTTTTTATTTTTTATTTTTTCCCGGTACGCGGGCCTCTCAGTGCTGCGGGCCCCTCCCGTTGCGGAGCACAGGCTCCGGACGCGCAGGCTCAGCAGCCATGCCTCAGGGGCCCAGCCCCTCCGCGGCATGTGGGATCTTCCCGGACCGGGGCACGAACCCGTGTCCCCTGCATCGGCAGGCGGACTCTCAACCACTGCGCCACCAGGGAAGCCCAGGATATTGTGTTTTTTAAACAAGGAAATCCATTTCAGTATTATTAGTGTGCAAAAATACTTACGTAAAATAGTCTATCCACAGAGACGTTTAGAAAACTCTCTCGATGGTACAAGTTTTCCCCTTTCGTTTGAATTTTCTGCAGTGTTTTAATTTCTTACAATAAGCATGTAATGGCTTGCAAAAACAATAAATTACCTCAGTAAGAATTAGTAAATCATTTAGTCTGTCAAAATTTGATGAAGCCTAAATATCTACCTTGATTATAAATGTGTCTAAGAGACAAAACATACTGCAACATTACCCGTTTCGTAACAACACATAAACCCACGTAACCAGGATATTATTTGAAATTTAAAATATTTTGAAGGTTTTTTTAGGTTATAAAACAGTTGACAGCCAAACATTTTCTAGCCTACTGACACACCTACTTTTATTTTTATCTACAACATTATATCAGAACCACCTGATAAAAAAAACAACATGTCTTTCAAACCTCACAGCCAGCATACCCCTGCCGCAAAACCTGCAGTTTGGCTACAAAATTCTTTTGCCCAAACCCAAAAGCCACAGTGAATTTTCTCCACAGCTCTTTGCTTAGAACCTACCTCACCACGTTCATTTTTCCAGACAGGCAGGAGCCGAGACGCCAGGGTTTGCAGCAAGGAGAGGATTTATTCACAAAGCAGCCGAGCGAGGAACTGGGAGAACCAATCTGAAATCCACCTCCCGAAGGCGAGAGGCTGCGGTCTTTATGGCCTAACGAATCAAGCAGCAAGGCGGTCTGAAGCGTGGCGAGCGTGGGGAGACGTGATTGGGAACAGGTGTGATAATCATCATTCTGCACAGCTGTCCCTAGGAGAAGGTTAAGGGGGCGGGGAGGGAGGAGACAGGAAGGGTGAACAGAGAGATGAAGGTAAGGCGGGGGCAAGAGTTGATGTAAGAGATGAGGAGGGAATTTTAGGGGAGAAGGCGGCAAAGCAGGGTCCAAAATATTCAGCAAATCCCATTAAGATGTTTCCGGGGTCCTATCCGAACGGAACCATGTTAGACGGGATTTGCATTCTAATAAAAAACTTGGCCAAAACCCAGAAAAAGCCTGTTTTAAGAAATGTATAAATTCCTTTGTCATCAGATGATCCACGTATTTAAGAGCTTTCGCTACAGATACACGCTGGTCTGCCCAGCCAAAGGGCAACAAGAACCTTGCGCCACCCCCAGGCTTGGATCCCCACCCCATGCAATGCCCACTCCCGACTCACCCAGGAAAGGGTCCTCAACAGAAGGGCGGCAGCAAGAGGGTGACAGGGCTGCCTTTGCGGGGAGCCCACAGCTGCTCCCCGGGCCCAGCTCTGTTCTCCTGAGCCCACTACCCGTTTGCTGGGACAAAACCACCAGCAGTTTGTGGCGTCCAGTTCTTCCCGGGAAAGGCAGGAGACGGTCCAGCTCTCTGTACAATTCGAGCCTGAAAGCATCTGTGCCCTTCTGTCACTTCAGGATCAAATGGAGGAGGGAGGAACAGAGTAAGGAGTCTTCTGGTCCATGTCTTTGATGTAAAGGAAGCCCCCTGGGCTTCCCTGGTGGTGCAGTGGGGTTGAGAGTCCGCCTGCCGATGCAGGGGACACGGGTTCGTGCCCCGGTCCGGGAAGATCCCACCTGCCGCGGAGCAGTTGGGCCCGTGAGCCATGGCCGCTGAGCCTGCGCGTCCGGAGCCTGTGCTCCCCAACGGGAGAGGCCGCAACATTGAGAGGCCCGCGTACTGCAAACAAACAAACTAACAACCACAAAAAGAAGCCCCCTCAAGTTTCTGGGAATGCAGCTGACTGACTGACTGACTGGAGTGTTGGGAGAAACTAAGTCTTTTCAATTTGGTAGTGGGTCAAGGACGAGCAGGAACGTGGGACTGGAGCATTTGTAAACAGACAAGGGGAAAAAAGCAACTGGAGTGAGTTCTCGGGACCCCCTGCAGAAGTAAATTAATGAAAAATGAAAAATGGTGTTTGGGACACATGCCAACCAGAGATGTACCTCCATGGCCCAAGGCCAGGATGCCTGAAGCTGGGGTCCTAGCTCCAGGCAGGGACTTCACCATCACTGGATCAGGCCAGAGAGAGTCCCACCATCCACAGAAGCCATGACTGGCGAGTTTGTGGTCCTGGTGTCCCCGCCGTGTGGACTCAGGATGCAGCGACCTCTTGGTGTATTGTGACAGCAGACAGGAAGTGCTAGAACACCACGGGCACAGTCCCCTGGAAGCCAGCCACAGCGAACACCGTTTTAAGTAAAGACCTTCTAACTTACAGACGGTTGAAGGATCTCAATTGGGAAGACCTTAAACATGTTTTCTACCCAATATTCTTAGGTAACTTTGGGCACCTCAGTTGAACAGTTTTCAGAGAAAAAGCTTATCAGAATGATCATCTAACTTGATCCAGACAGCTTCCCCACCCCCCCATAACTGTAGCATACTATCAAGATTTTTCTCCATTCTTGATCACAGAACACCTGTAAATCCTCAAGAAAACTGTTTGAAGAAACTTCATATGCCACATTGCATTTGGTATGTGCTCTATAAAAACTGACTTTAAGGGCTTCCCTAGTGGCGCAGTGGTTGAGAGCCCGCCTGCCGATGCAGGCGACACGGTTTCGTGCCTCGGTCCGGGAAGATCCCACATGCCGCGGAGGGGCTGGGCCCGTGAGCCATGGCTGCTGAGCCTGCGCGTCCGGAGCCTGTGCTCCGCAACGGGAGGGGCCGCAGCACTGAGAGGCCCGCGTACCGGGAAAAAATAAAAAATAAAAAATAAAAAATAAATAAATTTGGATCTGCCTTCTCCTCTTCTCGCTGGTTGTGACCAGCTCCATTTGATCACAACTGTGATCAGAGGTGGGTAAAGCCACATCCTGCACACCTTCAGGTTCTGCTTGCTGTTTACACGGGGCTACAAGTCAACAGGGATTCGCTGGGGAGGGATCCTGGAGCCAAGGGAAGACAGGAAGACAGGAAGACAGAGCGAAGCTGGTGCCCTTTGAGGAACTTGCCTTCCTGACCAGTGGAGGGACCCACGGACTACGCTGTCACTGTCACGCTCACCAAAGGGCAGGCACATGCTAAATGCTCTTTAAACACCTTTTGATTGGATCATTTCACTTCCCTTGTAAAAGCTGTTCCTGATCTTAAGGAATTTAAGAAAAGAAGAGAGTCGGAGAAGCAGATATTCTTTCCCAACAGGTAACATATTTCTTGGTATATGGAGCAAAAAGTCAAGATATTGGGGTTTTGTTCGGTTTCTTTTTGCCATACGCGGGCCTCTCACTGCTGCGGCCTCTCCCGTTGCGCAGCACAGGCTCCGGACGCGCAGGCTCAGCGGCCACGGCTCACGGGCCCAGCCGCTCTGCGGCATGTGGGATCCTCCCGGACCGGGCCACGAACCCGTGTCCCCTGCATCGGCAGGCGGACTCTCAACCACTGCGCCACCAGGGAAGCCCAGGATATTGTGTTTTTTAAACAAGGAAATCCATTTCAGTATTATTAGTGTGCAAAAATACTTACGTAAAATAGTCTATCCACAGAGACGTTTAGAAAACTCTCTCGATGGTACAAGTTTTCCCCCTTCGTTTGAATTTTCTGCAGTGTTTTAATTTCTTACAATAAGCATGTAATGGCTTGCAAAAACAATAAATTACCTCAGTAAGAATTAGTAAATCATTTAGTCTGTCAAAATTTGATGAAGCCTAAATATCTACCTTGATTATAAATGTGTCTAAGAGACAAAACATACTGCAACATTACCCGTTTCGTAACAACACATAAACCCACGTAACCAGGATATTATTTGAAATTTAAAATATTTTGAAGGTTTTTTTAGGTTATAAAACAGTTGACAGCCAAACATTTTCTAGCCTACTGACACACCTACTTTTATTTTTATCTACAACATTATATCAGAACCACCTGACAAAAAAAACAACATGTCTTTCAAACCTCACAGCCAGCATACCCCTGCCGCAAAACCTGCAGTTTGGCTACAAAATTCTTTTGCCCAAACCCAAAAGCCACAGTGAATTTTCTCCACAGCTCTTTGCTGAGAACCTACCTCACCACGTTCATTTTTCCAGACAGGCAGGAGCCGAGACGCCAGGGTTTGCAGCAAGGAGAGGATTTATTCACAAAGCAGCCGAGCGAGGAACTGGGAGAACCAATCTGAAATCCACCTCCCGAAGGCGAGAGGCTGCGGTCTTTATGGCCTAACGAATCAAGCAGCAAGGCGGTCTGAAGCGTGGCGAGCGTGGGGAGACGTGATTGGGAACAGGTGTGATAATCATCATTCTGCACAGCTGTCCCTAGGAGAAGGTTAAGGGGGCGGGGAGGGAGGAGACAGGAAGGGTGAACAGAGAGATGAAGGTAAGGCGGGGGGAAGAGTTGATGTAAGAGATGAGGAGGGAATTTTAGGGGAGAAGGCGGCAAAGCAGGGTCCAAAATATTCAGCAAATCCCATTAAGGTGTTTCCGAGGTCCTATCCGAACGGAACCATGTTAGACGGGATTTGCATTCTAATAAAAAACTTGGCCAAAACCCAGAAAAAGCCTGTTTTAAGAAATGTATAAATTCCTTTGTCATCAGATGATCCACGTATTTAAGAGCTTTCGCTACAGATACACGCTGGTCTGCCAAGCCAAAGGGCAACAAGAACCTTGCGCCACCCCCAGGCTTGGATCCCCACCCCATGCAATGCCCACTCCCGACTCACCCAGGAAAGGGTCCTCAACAGAAGGGCGGCAGCAAGAGGGTGACAGGGCTGCCTTTGCGGGGAGCCCACAGCTGCTCCCCGGGCCCAGCTCTGTTCTCCTGAGCCCACTACCCGTTTGCTGGGACAAAACCACCAGCAGTTTGTGGCGTCCAGTTCTTCCCGGGAAAGGCAGGAGACGGTCCAGCTCTCTGTACAATTCGAGCCTGAAAGCATCTGTGCCCTTCTGTCACTTCAGGATCAAATGGAGGAGGGAGGAACAGAGTAAGGAGTCTTCTGGTCCATGTCTTTGATGTAAAGGAAGCCCCCTGGGCTTCCCTGGTGGTGCAGTGGGGTTGAGAGTCCGCCTGCCGATGCAGGGGACACGGGTTCGTGCCCCGGTCCGGGAAGATCCCACCTGCCGCGGAGCGGTTGGGCCCGTGAGCCATGGCCGCTGAGCCTGCGCGTCCGGAGCCTGTGCTCCCCAACGGGAGAGGCCGCAACATTGAGAGGCCCGCGTACTGCAAACAAACAAACTAACAACCACAAAAAGAAGCCCCCTGAAGTTTCTGGGAATGCAGCTGACTGACTGACTGACTGGAGTGTTGGGAGAAACTAAGTCTTTTCAATTTGGTAGTGGGTCAAGGACGAGCAGGAACGTGGGACTGGAGCATTTGTAAACAGACAAGGGGAAAAAAGCAACTGGAGTGAGTTCTCGGGACCCCCTGCAGAAGTAAATTAATGAAAAATGAAAAATGGTGTTTGGGACACATGCCAACCAGAGATGTACCTCCATGGCCCAAGGCCAGGATGCCTGAAGCTGGGGTCCTAGCTCCAGGCAGGGACTTCACCATCACTGGATCAGGCCAGAGAGAGTCCCACCATCCACAGAAGCCATGACTGGCGAGTTTGTGGTCCTGGTGTCCCCGCCGTGTGGACTCAGGATGCAGCGACCTCTTGGTGTATTGTGACAGCAGACAGGAAGTGCTAGAACACCACGGGCACAGTCCCCTGGAAGCCAGCCACAGCGAACACCGTTTTAAGTAAAGACCTTCTAACTTACAGACGGTTGAAGGATCTCAATTGGGAAGACCTTAAACATGTTTTCTACCCAATATTCTTAGGTAACTTTGGGCACCTCAGTTGAACAGTTTTCAGAGAAAAAGCTTATCAGAATGATCATCTAACTTGATCCAGACAGCTTCCCCACCCCCCCATAACTGTAGCATACTATCAAGATTTTTCTCCATTCTTGATCACAGAACACCTGTAAATCCTCAAGAAAACTGTTTGAAGAAACTTCATATGCCACATTGCATTTGGTATGTGCTCTATAAAAATTGACTTTAAGGGCTTCCCTAGTGGCGCAGTGGTTGAGAGCCCGCCTGCCGATGCAGGCGACACGGTTTCGTGCCTCGGTCCGGGAAGATCCCACATGCCGCGGAGGGGCTGGGCCCGTGAGCCATGGCTGCTGAGCCTGCGCGTCCGGAGCCTGTGCTCCGCAACGGGAGGGGCCGCAGCACTGAGAGGCCCGCGTACCGGGAAAAAATAAAAAATAAAAAATAAAAAATAAATTTGGATCTGCCTTCTCCTCTTCTCGCTGGTTGTGACCAGCTCCATTTGATCACAACTGTGATCAGAGGTGGGTAAAGCCACATCCTGCACACCTTCAGGTTCTGCTTGCTGTTTACACGGGGCTACAAGTCAACAGGGATTCGCTGGGGAGGGATCCTGGAGCCAAGGGAAGACAGGAAGACAGAGCGAAGCTGGTGCCCTTTGAGGAACTTGCCTTCCTGACCAGTGGAGGGACCCACGGACTACGCTGTCACTGTCACGCTCACCAAAGGGCAGGCACATGCTAAATGCTCTTTAAACACCTTTTGATTGGATCATTTCACTTCCCTTGTAAAAGCTGTTCCTGATCTTAAGGAACTTAAGAAAAGAAGAGAGTCGGAGAAGCAGATATTCTTTCCCAACAGGTAACATATTTCTTGGTATATGGAGCAAAAAGTCAAGATATTGGGGTTTTGTTCGGTTTCTTTTTGCCATACGCGGGCCTCTCACTGCTGCGGCCTCTCCCGTTGCGCAGCACAGGCTCCGGACGCGCAGGCTCAGCGGCCACGGCTCACGGGCCCAGCCGCTCTGCGGCATGTGGGATCCTCCCGGACCGGGCCACGAACCCGTGTCCCCTGCATCGGCAGGCGGACTCTCAACCACTGCGCCACCAGGGAAGCCCAGGATATTGTGTTTTTTAAACAAGGAAATCCATTTCAGTATTATTAGTGTGCAAAAATACTTACGTAAAATAGTCTATCCACAGAGACGTTTAGAAAACTCTCTCGATGGTACAAGTTTTCCCCCTTCGTTTGAATTTTCTGCAGTGTTTTAATTTCTTACAATAAGCATGTAATGGCTTGCAAAAACAATAAATTACCTCAGTAAGAATTAGTAAATCATTTAGTCTGTCAAAATTTGATGAAGCCTAAATATCTACCTTGATTATAAATGTGTCTAAGAGACAAAACATACTGCAACATTACCCGTTTCGTAACAACACATAAACCCACGTAACCAGGATATTATTTGAAATTTAAAATATCTTGAAGGTTTTTTTAGGTTATAAAACAGTTGACAGCCAAACATTTTCTAGCCTACTGACACACCTACTTTTATTTTTATCTACAACATTATATCAGAACCACCTGACAAAAAAAACAACATGTCTTTCAAACCTCACAGCCAGCATACCCCTGCCGCAAAACCTGCAGTTTGGCTACAAAATTCTTTTGCCCAAACCCAAAAGCCACAGTGAATTTTCTCCACAGCTCTTTGCTGAGAACCTACCTCACCACGTTCATTTTTCCAGACAGGCAGGAGCCGAGACGCCAGGGTTTGCAGCAAGGAGAGGATTTATTCACAAAGCAGCCCAGCGAGGAACTGGGAGAACCAATCTGAAATCCACCTCCCGAAGGCGAGAGGCTGCGGTCTTTATGGCCTAACGAATCAAGCAGCAAGGCGGTCTGAAGCGTGGCGAGCGTGGGGAGACGTGATTGGGAACAGGTGTGATAATCATCATTCTGCACAGCTGTCCCTAGGAGAAGGTTAAGGGGGCGGGGAGGGAGGAGACAGGAAGGGTGAACAGAGAGATGAAGGTAAGGCGGGGGGAAGAGTTGATGTAAGAGATGAGGAGGGAATTTTAGGGGAGAAGGCGGCAAAGCAGGGTCCAAAATATTCAGCAAATCCCATTAAGATGTTTCCGGGGTCCTATCCGAACGGAACCATGTTAGACGGGATTTGCATTCTAATAAAAAACTTGGCCAAAACCCAGAAAAAGCCTGTTTTAAGAAATGTATAAATTCCTTTGTCATCAGATGATCCACGTATTTAAGAGCTTTCGCTACAGATACACGCTGGTCTGCCCAGCCAAAGGGCAACAAGAACCTTGCGCCACCCCCAGGCTTGGATCCCCACCCCATGCAATGCCCACTCCCGACTCACCCAGGAAAGGGTCCTCAACAGAAGGGCGGCAGCAAGAGGGTGACAGGGCTGCCTTTGCGGGGAGCCCACAGCTGCTCCCCGGGCCCAGCTCTGTTCTCCTGAGCCCACTACCCGTTTGCTGGGACAAAACCACCAGCAGTTTGTGGCGTCCAGTTCTTCCCGGGAAAGGCAGGAGACGGTCCAGCTCTCTGTACAATTCGAGCCTGAAAGCATCTGTGCCCTTCTGTCACTTCAGGATCAAATGGAGGAGGGAGGAACAGAGTAAGGAGTCTTCTGGTCCATGTCTTTGATGTAAAGGAAGCCCCCTGGGCTTCCCTGGTGGTGCAGTGGGGTTGAGAGTCCGCCTGCCGATGCAGGGGACACGGGTTCGTGCCCCGGTCCGGGAAGATCCCACCTGCCGCGGAGCGGTTGGGCCCGTGAGCCATGGCCGCTGAGCCTGCGCGTCCGGAGCCTGTGCTCCCCAACGGGAGAGGCCGCAACATTGAGAGGCCCGCGTACTGCAAACAAACAAACTAACAACCACAAAAAGAAGCCCCCTGAAGTTTCTGGGAATGCAGCTGACTGACTGACTGACTGGAGTGTTGGGAGAAACTAAGTCTTTTCAATTTGGTAGTGGGTCAAGGACGAGCAGGAACGTGGGACTGGAGCATTTGTAAACAGACAAGGGGAAAAAAGCAACTGGAGTGAGTTCTCGGGACCCCCTGCAGAAGTAAATTAATGAAAAATGAAAAATGGTGTTTGGGACACATGCCAACCAGAGATGTACCTCCATGGCCCAAGGCCAGGATGCCTGAAGCTGGGGTCCTAGCTCCAGGCAGGGACTTCACCATCACTGGATCAGGCCAGAGAGAGTCCCACCATCCACAGAAGCCATGACTGGCGAGTTTGTGGTCCTGGTGTCCCCGCCGTGTGGACTCAGGATGCAGCGACCTCTTGGTGTATTGTGACATCAGACAGGAAGTGCTAGAACACCACGGGCACAGTCCCCTGGAAGCCAGCCACAGCGAACACCGTTTTAAGTAAAGACATTCTAACTTACAGACGGTTGAAGGATCTCAATTGGGAAGACCTTAAACATGTTTTCTACCCAATATTCTTAGGTAACTTTGGGCACCTCAGTTGAACAGTTTTCAGAGAAAAAGCTTATCAGAATGATCATCTAACTTGATCCAGACAGCTTCCCCACCCCCCCATAACTGTAGCATACTATCAAGATTTTTCTCCATTCTTGATCACAGAACACCTGTAAATCCTCAAGAAAACTGTTTGAAGAAACTTCATATGCCACATTGCATTTGGTATGTGCTCTATAAAAATTGACTTTAAGGGCTTCCCTAGTGGCGCAGTGGTTGAGAGCCCGCCTGCCGATGCAGGCGACACGGTTTCGTGCCTCGGTCCGGGAAGATCCCACATGCCGCGGAGGGGCTGGGCCCGTGAGCCATGGCTGCTGAGCCTGCGCGTCCGGAGCCTGTGCTCCGCAACGGGAGGGGCCGCAGCACTGAGAGGCCCGCGTACCGGGAAAAAATAAAAAATAAAAAATAAATAAATTTGGATCTGCCTTCTCCTCTTCTCGCTGGTTGTGACCAGCTCCATTTGATCACAACTGTGATCAGAGGTGGGTAAAGCCACATCCTGCACACCTTCAGGTTCTGCTTGCTGTTTACACGGGGCTACAAGTCAACAGGGATTCGCTGGGGAGGGATCCTGGAGCCAAGGGAAGACAGGAAGACAGGAAGACAGAGCGAAGCTGGTGCCCTTTGAGGAACTTGCCTTCCTGACCAGTGGAGGGACCCACGGACTACGCTGTCACTGTCACGCTCACCAAAGGGCAGGCACATGCTAAATGCTCTTTAAACACCTTTTGATTGGATCATTTCACTTCCCTTGTAAAAGCTGTTCCTGATCTTAAGGAATTTAAGAAAAGAAGAGAGTCGGAGAAGCAGATATTCTTTCCCAACAGGTAACATATTTCTTGGTATATGGAGCAAAAAGTCAAGATATTGGGGTTTTGTTCGGTTTCTTTTTGCCATACGCGGGCCTCTCACTGCTGCGGCCTCTCCCGTTGCGCAGCACAGGCTCCGGACGCGCAGGCTCAGCGGCCACGGCTCACGGGCCCAGCCGCTCTGCGGCATGTGGGATCCTCCCGGACCGGGCCACGAACCCGTGTCCCCTGCATCGGCAGGCGGACTCTCAACCACTGCGCCACCAGGGAAGCCCAGGATATTGTGTTTTTTAAACAAGGAAATCCATTTCAGTATTATTAGTGTGCAAAAATACTTACGTAAAATAGTCTATCCACAGAGACGTTTAGAAAACTCTCTCGATGGTACAAGTTTTCCCCCTTCGTTTGAATTTTCTGCAGTGTTTTAATTTCTTACAATAAGCATGTAATGGCTTGCAAAAACAATAAATTACCTCAGTAAGAATTAGTAAATCATTTAGTCTGTCAAAATTTGATGAAGCCTAAATATCTACCTTGATTATAAATGTGTCTAAGAGACAAAACATACTGCAACATTACCCGTTTCGTAACAACACATAAACCCACGTAACCAGGATATTATTTGAAATTTAAAATATTTTGAAGGTTTTTTTAGGTTATAAAACAGTTGACAGCCAAACATTTTCTAGCCTACTGACACACCTACTTTTATTTTTATCTACAACATTATATCAGAACCACCTGACAAAAAAAACAACATGTCTTTCAAACCTCACAGCCAGCATACCCCTGCCGCAAAACCTGCAGTTTGGCTACAAAATTCTTTTGCCCAAACCCAAAAGCCACAGTGAATATTCTCCACAGCTCTTTGCTGAGAACCTACCTCACCACGTTCATTTTTCCAGACAGGCAGGAGCCGAGACGCCAGGGTTTGCAGCAAGGAGAGGATTTATTCACAAAGCAGCCGAGCGAGGAACTGGGAGAACCAATCTGAAATCCACCTCCCGAAGGCGAGAGGCTGCGGTCTTTATGGCCTAACGAATCAAGCAGCAAGGCGGTCTGAAGCGTGGCGAGCGTGGGGAGACGTGATTGGGAACAGGTGTGATAATCATCATTCTGCACAGCTGTCCCTAGGAGAAGGTTAAGGGGGCGGGGAGGGAGGAGACAGGAAGGGTGAACAGAGAGATGAAGGTCAGGCGGGGGGAAGAGTTGATGTAAGAGATGAGGAGGGAATTTTAGGGGAGAAGGCGGCAAAGCAGGGTCCAAAATATTCAGCAAATTCCATTAAGGTGTTTCCGAGGTCCTATCCGAACGGAACCATGTTAGACGGGATTTGCATTCTAATAAAAAACTTGGCCAAAACCCAGAAAAAGCCTGTTTTAAGAAATGTATAAATTCCTTTGTCATCAGATGATCCACGTATTTAAGAGCTTTCGCTACAGATACACGCTGGTCTGCCCAGCCAAAGGGCAACAAGAACCTTGCGCCACCCCCAGGCTTGGATCCCCACCCCATGCAATGCCCACTCCCGACTCACCCAGGAAAGGGTCCTCAACAGAAGGGCGGCAGCAAGAGGGTGACAGGGCTGCCTTTGCGGGGAGCCCACAGCTGCTCCCCGGGCCCAGCTCTGTTCTCCTGAGCCCACTACCCGTTTGCTGGGACAAAACCACCAGCAGTTTGTGGCGTCCAGTTCTTCCCGGGAAAGGCAGGAGACGGTCCAGCTCTCTGTACAATTCGAGCCTGAAAGCATCTGTGCCCTTCTGTCACTTCAGGATCAAATGGAGGAGGGAGGAACAGAGTAAGGAGTCTTCTGGTCCATGTCTTTGATGTAAAGGAAGCCCCCTGGGCTTCCCTGGTGGTGCAGTGGGGTTGAGAGTCCGCCTGCCGATGCAGGGGACACGGGTTCGTGCCCCGGTCCGGGAAGATCCCACCTGCCGCGGAGCGGTTGGGCCCGTGAGCCATGGCCGCTGAGCCTGCGCGTCCGGAGCCTGTGCTCCCCAACGGGAGAGGCCGCAACATTGAGAGGCCCGCGTACTGCAAACAAACAAACTAACAACCACAAAAAGAAGCCCCCTCAAGTTTCTGGGAATGCAGCTGACTGACTGACTGACTGGAGTGTTGGGAGAAACTAAGTCTTTTCAATTTGGTAGTGGGTCAAGGACGAGCAGGAACGTGGGACTGGAGCATTTGTAAACAGACAAGGGGAAAAAAGCAACTGGAGTGAGTTCTCGGGACCCCCTGCAGAAGTAAATTAATGAAAAATGAAAAATGGTGTTTGGGACACATGCCAACCAGAGATGTACCTCCATGGCCCAAGGCCAGGATGCCTGAAGCTGGGGTCCTAGCTCCAGGCAGGGACTTCACCATCACTGGATCAGGCCAGAGAGAGTCCCACCATCCACAGAAGCCATGACTGGCGAGTTTGTGGTCCTGGTGTCCCCGCCGTGTGGACTCAGGATGCAGCGACCTCTTGGTGTATTGTGACATCAGACAGGAAGTGCTAGAACACCACGGGCACAGTCCCCTGGAAGCCAGCCACAGCGAACACCGTTTTAAGTAAAGACATTCTAACTTACAGACGGTTGAAGGATCTCAATTGGGAAGACCTTAAACATGTTTTCTACCCAATATTCTTAGGTAACTTTGGGCACCTCAGTTGAACAGTTTTCAGAGAAAAAGCTTATCAGAATGATCATCTAACTTGATCCAGACAGCTTCCCCACCCCCCCATAACTGTAGCATACTATCAAGATTTTTCTCCATTCTTGATCACAGAACACCTGTAAATCCTCAAGAAAACTGTTTGAAGAAACTTCATATGCCACATTGCATTTGGTATGTGCTCTATAAAAATTGACTTTAAGGGCTTCCCTAGTGGCGCAGTGGTTGAGAGCCCGCCTGCCGATGCAGGCGACACGGTTTCGTGCCTCGGTCCGGGAAGATCCCACATGCCGCGGAGGGGCTGGGCCCGTGAGCCATGGCTGCTGAGCCTGCGCGTCCGGAGCCTGTGCTCCGCAACGGGAGGGGCCGCAGCACTGAGAGGCCCGCGTACCGGGAAAAAATAAAAAATAAAAAATAAAAAATAAATAAATTTGGATCTGCCTTCTCCTCTTCTCGCTGGTTGTGACCAGCTCCATTTGATCACAACTGTGATCAGAGGTGGGTAAAGCCACATCCTGCACACCTTCAGGTTCTGCTTGCTGTTTACACGGGGCTACAAGTCAACAGGGATTCGCTGGGGAGGGATCCTGGAGCCAAGGGAAGACAGGAAGACAGGAAGACAGAGCGAAGCTGGTGCCCTTTGAGGAACTTGCCTTCCTGACCAGTGGAGGGACCCACGGACTACGCTGTCACTGTCACGCTCACCAAAGGGCAGGCACATGCTAAATGCTCTTTAAACACCTTTTGATTGGATCATTTCACTTCCCTTGTAAAAGCTGTTCCTGATCTTAAGGAATTTAAGAAAAGAAGAGAGTCGGAGAAGCAGATATTCTTTCCCAACAGGTAACATATTTCTTGGTATATGGAGCAAAAAGTCAAGATATTGGGGTTTTGTTCGGTTTCTTTTTGCCATACGCGGGCCTCTCACTGCTGCGGCCTCTCCCGTTGCGCAGCACAGGCTCCGGACGCGCAGGCTCAGCGGCCACGGCTCACGGGCCCAGCCGCTCTGCGGCATGTGGGATCCTCCCGGACCGGGCCACGAACCCGTGTCCCCTGCATCGGCAGGCGGACTCTCAACCACTGCGCCACCAGGGAAGCCCAGGATATTGTGTTTTTTAAACAAGGAAATCCATTTCAGTATTATTAGTGTGCAAAAATACTTACGTAAAATAGTCTATCCACAGAGACGTTTAGAAAACTCTCTCGATGGTACAAGTTTTCCCCCTTCGTTTGAATTTTCTGCAGTGTTTTAATTTCTTACAATAAGCATGTAATGGCTTGCAAAAACAATAAATTACCTCAGTAAGAATTAGTAAATCATTTAGTCTGTCAAAATTTGATGAAGCCTAAATATCTACCTTGATTATAAATGTGTCTAAGAGACAAAACATACTGCAACATTACCCGTTTCGTAACAACACATAAACCCACGTAACCAGGATATTATTTGAAATTTAAAATATTTTGAAGGTTTTTTTAGGTTATAAAACAGTTGACAGCCAAACATTTTCTAGCCTACTGACACACCTACTTTTATTTTTATCTACAACATTATATCAGAACCACCTGACAAAAAAAACAACATGTCTTTCAAACCTCACAGCCAGCATACCCCTGCCGCAAAACCTGCAGTTTGGCTACAAAATTCTTTTGCCCAAACCCAAAAGCCACAGTGAATTTTCTCCACAGCTCTTTGCTGAGAACCTACCTCACCACGTTCATTTTTCCAGACAGGCAGGAGCCGAGACGCCAGGGTTTGCAGCAAGGAGAGGATTTATTCACAAAGCAGCCGAGCGAGGAACTGGGAGAACCAATCTGAAATCCACCTCCCGAAGGCGAGAGGCTGCGGTCTTTATGGCCTAACGAATCAAGCAGCAAGGCGGTCTGAAGCGTGGCGAGCGTGGGGAGACGTGATTGGGAACAGGTGTGATAATCATCATTCTGCACAGCTGTCCCTAGGAGAAGGTTAAGGGGGCGGGGAGGGAGGAGACAGGAAGGGTGAACAGAGAGATGAAGGTAAGGCGGGGGGAAGAGTTGATGTAAGAGATGAGGAGGGAATTTTAGGGGAGAAGGCGGCAAAGCAGGGTCCAAAATATTCAGCAAATCCCATTAAGATGTTTCCGGGGTCCTATCCGAACGGAACCATGTTAGACGGGATTTGCATTCTAATTAAAAACTTGGCCAAAACCCAGAAAAAGCCTGTTTTAAGAAATGTATAAATTCCTTTGTCATCAGATGATCCACATATTTAAGAGCTTTCGCTACAGATACACGCTGGTCTGCCCAGCCAAAGGGCAACAAGAACCTTGCGCCACCCCCAGGCTTGGATCCCCACCCCATGCAATGCCCACTCCCGACTCACCCAGGAAAGGGTCCTCAACAGAAGGGCGGCAGCAAGAGGGTGACAGGGCTGCCTTTGCGGGGAGCCCACAGGTGCTCCCCGGGCCCAGCTCTGTTCTCCTGAGCCCACTACCCGTTTGCTGGGACAAAACCACCAGCAGTTTGTGGCGTCCAGTTCTTCCCGGGAAAGGCAGGAGACGGTCCAGCTCTCTGTACAATTCGAGACTGAAAGCATCTGTGCCCTTCTGTCACTTCAGGATCAAATGGAGGAGGGAGGAACAGAGTAAGGAGTCTTCTGGTCCATGTCTTTGATGTAAAGGAAGCCCCCTGGGCTTCCCTGGTGGTGCAGTGGGGTTGAGAGTCCGCCTGCCGATGCAGGGGACACGGGTTCGTGCCCCGGTCCGGGAAGATCCCACCTGCCGCGGAGCGGTTGGGCCCGTGAGCCATGGCCGCTGAGCCTGCGCGTCCGGAGCCTGTGCTCCCCAACGGGAGAGGCCGCAACATTGAGAGGCCCGCGTACTGCAAACAAACAAACTAACAACCACAAAAAGAAGCCCCCTCAAGTTTCTGGGAATGCAGCTGACTGACTGACTGACTGGAGTGTTGGGAGAAACTAAGTCTTTTCAATTTGGTAGTGGGTCAAGGACGAGCAGGAACGTGGGACTGGAGCATTTGTAAACAGACAAGGGGAAAAAAGCAACTGGAGTGAGTTCTCGGGACCCCCTGCAGAAGTAAATTAATGAAAAATGAAAAATGGTGTTTGGGACACATGCCAACCAGAGATGTACCTCCATGGCCCAAGGCCAGGATGCCTGAAGCTGGGGTCCTAGCTCCAGGCAGGGACTTCACCATCACTGGATCAGGCCAGAGAGAGTCCCACCATCCACAGAAGCCATGACTGGCGAGTTTGTGGTCCTGGTGTCCCCGCCGTGTGGACTCAGGATGCAGCGACCTCTTGGTGTATTGTGACATCAGACAGGAAGTGCTAGAACACCACGGGCACAGTCCCCTGGAAGCCAGCCACAGCGAACACCGTTTTAAGTAAAGACATTCTAACTTACAGACCGTTGAAGGATCTCAATTGGGAAGACCTTAAACATGTTTTCTACCCAATATTCTTAGGTAACTTTGGGCACCTCAGTTGAACAGTTTTCAGAGAAAAAGCTTATCAGAATGATCATCTAACTTGATCCAGACAGCTTCCCCACCCCCCCATAACTGTAGCATACTATCAAGATTTTTCTCCATTCTTGATCACAGAACACCTGTAAATCCTCAAGAAAACTGTTTGAAGAAACTCCATATGCCACATTGCATTTGGTATGTGCTCTATAAAAATTGACTTTAAGGGCTTCCCTAGTGGCGCAGTGGTTGAGAGCCCGCCTGCCGATGCAGGCGACACGGTTTCGTGCCTCGGTCCGGGAAGATCCCACATGCCGCGGAGGGGCTGGGCCCGTGAGCCATGGCTGCTGAGCCTGCGCGTCCGGAGCCTGTGCTCCGCAACGGGAGGGGCCGCAGCACTGAGAGGCCCGCGTACCGGGAAAAAATAAAAAATAAAAAATAAATAAATTTGGATCTGCCTTCTCCTCTTCTCGCTGGTTGTGACCAGCTCCATTTGATCACAACTGTGATCAGAGGTGGGTAAAGCCACATCCTGCACACCTTCAGGTTCTGCTTGCTGTTTACACGGGGCTACAAGTCAACAGGGATTCGCTGGGGAGGGATCCTGGAGCCAAGGGAAGACAGGAAGACAGGAAGACAGAGCGAAGCTGGTGCCCTTTGAGGAACTTGCCTTCCTGACCAGTGGAGGGACCCACGGACTACGCTGTCACTGTCACGCTCACCAAAGGGCAGGCACATGCTAAATGCTCTTTAAACACCTTTTGATTGGATCATTTCACTTCCCTTGTAAAAGCTGTTCCTGATCTTAAGGAATTTAAGAAAAGAAGAGAGTCGGAGAAGCAGATATTCTTTCCCAACAGGTAACATATTTCTTGGTATATGGAGCAAAAAGTCAAGATATTGGGGTTTTGTTCGGTTTCTTTTTGCCATACGCGGGCCTCTCACTGCTGCGGCCTCTCCCGTTGCGCAGCACAGGCTCCGGACGCGCAGGCTCAGCGGCCACGGCTCACGGGCCCAGCCGCTCTGCGGCATGTGGGATCCTCCCGGACCGGGCCACGAACCCGTGTCCCCTGCATCGGCAGGCGGACTCTCAACCACTGCGCCACCAGGGAAGCCCAGGATATTGTGTTTTTTAAACAAGGAAATCCATTTCAGTATTATTAGTGTGCAAAAATACTTACGTAAAATAGTCTATCCACAGAGACGTTTAGAAAACTCTCTCGATGGTACAAGTTTTCCCCCTTCGTTTGAATTTTCTGCAGTGTTTTAATTTCTTACAATAAGCATGTAATGGCTTGCAAAAACAATAAATTACCTCAGTAAGAATTAGTAAATCATTTAGTCTGTCAAAATTTGATGAAGCCTAAATATCTACCTTGATTATAAATGTGTCTAAGAGACAAAACATACTGCAACATTACCCGTTTTGTAACAACACATAAACCCACGTAACCAGGATATTATTTGAAATTTAAAATATTTTGAAGGTTTTTTTAGGTTATAAAACAGTTGACAGCCAAACATTTTCTAGCCTACTGACACACCTACTTTTATTTTTATCTACAACATTATATCAGAACCACCTGATAAAAAAAACAACATGTCTTTCAAACCTCACAGCCAGCATACCCCTGCCGCAAAACCTGCAGTTTGGCTACAAAATTCTTTTGCCCAAACCCAAAAGCCACAGTGAATTTTCTCCACAGCTCTTTGCTGAGAACCTACCTCACCACGTTCATTTTTCCAGACAGGCAGGAGCCGAGACGCCAGGGTTTGCAGCAAGGAGAGGATTTATTCACAAAGCAGCCCAGCGAGGAACTGGGAGAACCAATCTGAAATCCACCTCCCGAAGGCGAGAGGCTGCGGTCTTTATGGCCTAACGAATCAAGCAGCAAGGCGGTCTGAAGCGTGGCGAGCGTGGGGAGACGTGATTGGGAACAGGTGTGATAATCATCATTCTGCACAGCTGTCCCTAGGAGAAGGTTAAGGGGGCGGGGAGGGAGGAGACAGGAAGGGTGAACAGAGAGATGAAGGTAAGGCGGGGGCAAGAGTTGATGTAAGAGATGAGGAGGGAATTTTAGGGGAGAAGGCGGCAAAGCAGGGTCCAAAATATTCAGCAAATCCCATTAAGGTGTTTCCGAGGTCCTATCCGAACGGAACCATGTTAGACGGGATTTGCATTCTAATAAAAAACTTGGCCAAAACCCAGAAAAAGCCTGTTTTAAGAAATGTATAAATTCCTTTGTCATCAGATGATCCACGTATTTAAGAGCTTTCGCTACAGATACACGCTGGTCTGCCCAGCCAAAGGGCAACAAGAACCTTGCGCCACCCCCAGGCTTGGATCCCCACCCCATGCAATGCCCACTCCCGACTCACCCAGGAAAGGGTCCTCAACAGAAGGGCGGCAGCAAGAGGGTGACAGGGCTGCCTTTGCGGGGAGCCCACAGCTGCTCCCCGGGCCCAGCTCTGTTCTCCTGAGCCCACTACCCGTTTGCTGGGACAAAACCACCAGCAGTTTGTGGCGTCCAGTTCTTCCCGGGAAAGGCAGGAGACGGTCCAGCTCTCTGTACAATTCGAGCCTGAAAGCATCTGTGCCCTTCTGTCACTTCAGGATCAAATGGAGGAGGGAGGAACAGAGTAAGGAGTCTTCTGGTCCATGTCTTTGATGTAAAGGAAGCCCCCTGGGCTTCCCTGGTGGTGCAGTGGGGTTGAGAGTCCGCCTGCCGATGCAGGGGACACGGGTTCGTGCCCCGGTCCGGGAAGATCCCACCTGCCGCGGAGCGGTTGGGCCCGTGAGCCATGGCCGCTGAGCCTGCGCGTCCGGAGCCTGTGCTCCCCAACGGGAGAGGCCGCAACATTGAGAGGCCCGCGTACTGCAAACAAACAAACTAACAACCACAAAAAGAAGCCCCCTGAAGTTTCTGGGAATGCAGCTGACTGACTGACTGACTGGAGTGTTGGGAGAAACTAAGTCTTTTCAATTTGGTAGTGGGTCAAGGACGAGCAGGAACGTGGGACTGGAGCATTTGTAAACAGACAAGGGGAAAAAAGCAACTGGAGTGAGTTCTCGGGACCCCCTGCAGAAGTAAATTAATGAAAAATGAAAAATGGTGTTTGGGACACATGCCAACCAGAGATGTACCTCCATGGCCCAAGGCCAGGATGCCTGAAGCTGGGGTCCTAGCTCCAGGCAGGGACTTCACCATCACTGGATCAGGCCAGAGAGAGTCCCACCATCCACAGAAGCCATGACTGGCGAGTTTGTGGTCCTGGTGTCCCCGCCGTGTGGACTCAGGATGCAGCGACCTCTTGGTGTATTGTGACATCAGACAGGAAGTGCTAGAACACCACGGGCACAGTCCCCTGGAAGCCAGCCACAGCGAACACCGTTTTAAGTAAAGACATTCTAACTTACAGACCGTTGAAGGATCTCAATTGGGAAGACCTTAAACATGTTTTCTACCCAATATTCTTAGGTAACTTTGGGCACCTCAGTTGAACAGTTTTCAGAGAAAAAGCTTATCAGAATGATCATCTAACTTGATCCAGACAGCTTCCCCACCCCCCCATAACTGTAGCATACTATCAAGATTTTTCTCCATTCTTGATCACAGAACACCTGTAAATCCTCAAGAAAACTGTTTGAAGAAACTCCATATGCCACATTGCATTTGGTATGTGCTCTATAAAAATTGACTTTAAGGGCTTCCCTAGTGGCGCAGTGGTTGAGAGCCCGCCTGCCGATGCAGGCGACACGGTTTCGTGCCTCGGTCCGGGAAGATCCCACATGCCGCGGAGGGGCTGGGCCCGTGAGCCATGGCTGCTGAGCCTGCGCGTCCGGAGCCTGTGCTCCGCAACGGGAGGGGCCGCAGCACTGAGAGGCCCGCGTACCGGGAAAAAATAAAAAATAAAAAATAAAAAATAAATAAATTTGGATCTGCCTTCTCCTCTTCTCGCTGGTTGTGACCAGCTCCATTTGATCACAACTGTGATCAGAGGTGGGTAAAGCCACATCCTGCACACCTTCAGGTTCTGCTTGCTGTTTACACGGGGCTACAAGTCAACAGGGATTCGCTGGGGAGGGATCCTGGAGCCAAGGGAAGACAGGAAGACAGGAAGACAGAGCGAAGCTGGTGCCCTTTGAGGAACTTGCCTTCCTGACCAGTGGAGGGACCCACGGACTACGCTGTCACTGTCACGCTCACCAAAGGGCAGGCACATGCTAAATGCTCTTTAAACACCTTTTGATTGGATCATTTCACTTCCCTTGTAAAAGCTGTTCCTGATCTTAAGGAATTTAAGAAAAGAAGAGAGTCGGAGAAGCAGATATTCTTTCCCAACAGGTAACATATTTCTTGGTATATGGAGCAAAAAGTCAAGATATTGGGGTTTTGTTCGGTTTCTTTTTGCCATACGCGGGCCTCTCACTGCTGCGGCCTCTCCCGTTGCGCAGCACAGGCTCCGGACGCGCAGGCTCAGCGGCCACGGCTCACGGGCCCAGCCGCTCTGCGGCATGTGGGATCCTCCCGGACCGGGCCACGAACCCGTGTCCCCTGCATCGGCAGGCGGACTCTCAACCACTGCGCCACCAGGGAAGCCCAGGATATTGTGTTTTTTAAACAAGGAAATCCATTTCAGTATTATTAGTGTGCAAAAATACTTACGTAAAATAGTCTATCCACAGAGACGTTTAGAAAACTCTCTCGATGGTACAAGTTTTCCCCCTTCGTTTGAATTTTCTGCAGTGTTTTAATTTCTTACAATAAGCATGTAATGGCTTGCAAAAACAATAAATTACCTCAGTAAGAATTAGTAAATCATTTAGTCTGTCAAAATTTGATGAAGCCTAAATATCTACCTTGATTATAAATGTGTCTAAGAGACAAAACATACTGCAACATTACCCGTTTCGTAACAACACATAAACCCACGTAACCAGGATATTATTTGAAATTTAAAATATTTTGAAGGTTTTTTTAGGTTATAAAACAGTTGACAGCCAAACATTTTCTAGCCTACTGACACACCTACTTTTATTTTTATCTACAACATTATATCAGAACCACCTGATAAAAAAAACAACATGTCTTTCAAACCTCACAGCCAGCATACCCCTGCCGCAAAACCTGCAGTTTGGCTACAAAATTCTTTTGCCCAAACCCAAAAGCCACAGTGAATTTTCTCCACAGCTCTTTGCTGAGAACCTACCTCACCACGTTCATTTTTCCAGACAGGCAGGAGCCGAGACGCCAGGGTTTGCAGCAAGGAGAGGATTTATTCACAAAGCAGCCCAGCGAGGAACTGGGAGAACCAATCTGAAATCCACCTCCCGAAGGCGAGAGGCTGCGGTCTTTATGGCCTAACGAATCAAGCAGCAAGGCGGTCTGAAGCGTGGCGAGCGTGGGGAGACGTGATTGGGAACAGGTGTGATAATCATCATTCTGCACAGCTGTCCCTAGGAGAAGGTTAAGGGGGCGGGGAGGGAGGAGACAGGAAGGGTGAACAGAGAGATGAAGGTAAGGCGGGGGCAAGAGTTGATGTAAGAGATGAGGAGGGAATTTTAGGGGAGAAGGCGGCAAAGCAGGGTCCAAAATATTCAGCAAATCCCATTAAGGTGTTTCCGAGGTCCTATCCGAACGGAACCATGTTAGACGGGATTTGCATTCTAATAAAAAACTTGGCCAAAACCCAGAAAAAGCCTGTTTTAAGAAATGTATAAATTCCTTTGTCATCAGATGATCCACGTATTTAAGAGCTTTCGCTACAGATACACGCTGGTCTGCCCAGCCAAAGGGCAACAAGAACCTTGCGCCACCCCCAGGCTTGGATCCCCACCCCATGCAATGCCCACTCCCGACTCACCCAGGAAAGGGTCCTCAACAGAAGGGCGGCAGCAAGAGGGTGACAGGGCTGCCTTTGCGGGGAGCCCACAGCTGCTCCCCGGGCCCAGCTCTGTTCTCCTGAGCCCACTACCCGTTTGCTGGGACAAAACCACCAGCAGTTTGTGGCGTCCAGTTCTTCCCGGGAAAGGCAGGAGACGGTCCAGCTCTCTGTACAATTCGAGCCTGAAAGCATCTGTGCCCTTCTGTCACTTCAGGATCAAATGGAGGAGGGAGGAACAGAGTAAGGAGTCTTCTGGTCCATGTCTTTGATGTAAAGGAAGCCCCCTGGGCTTCCCTGGTGGTGCAGTGGGGTTGAGAGTCCGCCTGCCGATGCAGGGGACACGGGTTCGTGCCCCGGTCCGGGAAGATCCCACCTGCCGCGGAGCGGTTGGGCCCGTGAGCCATGGCCGCTGAGCCTGCGCGTCCGGAGCCTGTGCTCCCCAACGGGAGAGGCCGCAACATTGAGAGGCCCGCGTACTGCAAACAAACAAACTAACAACCACAAAAAGAAGCCCCCTGAAGTTTCTGGGAATGCAGCTGACTGACTGACTGACTGGAGTGTTGGGAGAAACTAAGTCTTTTCAATTTGGTAGTGGGTCAAGGACGAGCAGGAACGTGGGACTGGAGCATTTGTAAACAGACAAGGGGAAAAAAGCAACTGGAGTGAGTTCTCGGGACCCCCTGCAGAAGTAAATTAATGAAAAATGAAAAATGGTGTTTGGGACACATGCCAACCAGAGATGTACCTCCATGGCCCAAGGCCAGGATGCCTGAAGCTGGGGTCCTAGCTCCAGGCAGGGACTTCACCATCACTGGATCAGGCCAGAGAGAGTCCCACCATCCACAGAAGCCATGACTGGCGAGTTTGTGGTCCTGGTGTCCCCGCCGTGTGGACTCAGGATGCAGCGACCTCTTGGTGTATTGTGACATCAGACAGGAAGTGCTAGAACACCACGGGCACAGTCCCCTGGAAGCCAGCCACAGCGAACACCGTTTTAAGTAAAGACATTCTAACTTACAGACGGTTGAAGGATCTCAATTGGGAAGACCTTAAACATGTTTTCTACCCAATATTCTTAGGTAACTTTGGGCACCTCAGTTGAACAGTTTTCAGAGAAAAAGCTTATCAGAATGATCATCTAACTTGATCCAGACAGCTTCCCCACCCCCCCATAACTGTAGCATACTATCAAGATTTTTCTCCATTCTTGATCACAGAACACCTGTAAATCCTCAAGAAAACTGTTTGAAGAAACTTCATATGCCACATTGCATTTGGTATGTGCTCTATAAAAATTGACTTTAAGGGCTTCCCTAGTGGCGCAGTGGTTGAGAGCCCGCCTGCCGATGCAGGCGACACGGTTTCGTGCCTCGGTCCGGGAAGATCCCACATGCCGCGGAGGGGCTGGGCCCGTGAGCCATGGCTGCTGAGCCTGCGCGTCCGGAGCCTGTGCTCCGCAACGGGAGGGGCCGCAGCACTGAGAGGCCCGCGTACCGGGAAAAAATAAAAAATAAAAAATAAATAAATTTGGATCTGCCTTCTCCTCTTCTCGCTGGTTGTGACCAGCTCCATTTGATCACAACTGTGATCAGAGGTGGGTAAAGCCACATCCTGCACACCTTCAGGTTCTGCTTGCTGTTTACACGGGGCTACAAGTCAACAGGGATTCGCTGGGGAGGGATCCTGGAGCCAAGGGAAGACAGGAAGACAGGAAGACAGAGCGAAGCTGGTGCCCTTTGAGGAACTTGCCTTCCTGACCAGTGGAGGGACCCACGGACTACGCTGTCACTGTCACGCTCACCAAAGGGCAGGCACATGCTAAATGCTCTTTAAACACCTTTTGATTGGATCATTTCACTTCCCTTGTAAAAGCTGTTCCTGATCTTAAGGAATTTAAGAAAAGAAGAGAGTCGGAGAAGCAGATATTCTTTCCCAACAGGTAACATATTTCTTGGTATATGGAGCAAAAAGTCAAGATATTGGGGTTTTGTTCGGTTTCTTTTTGCCATACGCGGGCCTCTCACTGCTGCGGCCTCTCCCGTTGCGCAGCACAGGCTCCGGACGCGCAGGCTCAGCGGCCACGGCTCACGGGCCCAGCCGCTCTGCGGCATGTGGGATCCTCCCGGACCGGGCCACGAACCCGTGTCCCCTGCATCGGCAGGCGGACTCTCAACCACTGCGCCACCAGGGAAGCCCAGGATATTGTGTTTTTTAAACAAGGAAATCCATTTCAGTATTATTAGTGTGCAAAAATACTTACGTAAAATAGTCTATCCACAGAGACGTTTAGAAAACTCTCTCGATGGTACAAGTTTTCCCCCTTCGTTTGAATTTTCTGCAGTGTTTTAATTTCTTACAATAAGCATGTAATGGCTTGCAAAAACAATAAATTACCTCAGTAAGAATTAGTAAATCATTTAGTCTGTCAAAATTTGATGAAGCCTAAATATCTACCTTGATTATAAATGTGTCTAAGAGACAAAACATACTGCAACATTACCCGTTTCGTAACAACACATAAACCCACGTAACCAGGATATTATTTGAAATTTAAAATATTTTGAAGGTTTTTTTAGGTTATAAAACAGTTGACAGCCAAACATTTTCTAGCCTACTGACACACCTACTTTTATTTTTATCTACAACATTATATCAGAACCACCTGACAAAAAAAACAACATGTCTTTCAAACCTCACAGCCAGCATACCCCTGCCGCAAAACCTGCAGTTTGGCTACAAAATTCTTTTGCCCAAACCCAAAAGCCACAGTGAATTTTCTCCACAGCTCTTTGCTGAGAACCTACCTCACCACGTTCATTTTTCCAGACAGGCAGGAGCCGAGACGCCAGGGTTTGCAGCAAGGAGAGGATTTATTCACAAAGCAGCCGAGCGAGGAACTGGGAGAACCAATCTGAAATCCACCTCCCGAAGGCGAGAGGCTGCGGTCTTTATGGCCTAACGAATCAAGCAGCAAGGCGGTCTGAAGCGTGGCGAGCGTGGGGAGACGTGATTGGGAACAGGTGTGATAATCATCATTCTGCACAGCTGTCCCTAGGAGAAGGTTAAGGGGGCGGGGAGGGAGGAGACAGGAAGGGTGAACAGAGAGATGAAGGTAAGGCGGGGGGAAGAGTTGATGTAAGAGATGAGGAGGGAATTTTAGGGGAGAAGGCGGCAAAGCAGGGTCCAAAATATTCAGCAAATCCCATTAAGATGTTTCCGGGGTCCTATCCGAACGGAACCATGTTAGACGGGATTTGCATTCTAATTAAAAACTTGGCCAAAACCCAGAAAAAGCCTGTTTTAAGAAATGTATAAATTCCTTTGTCATCAGATGATCCACATATTTAAGAGCTTTCGCTACAGATACACGCTGGTCTGCCCAGCCAAAGGGCAACAAGAACCTTGCGCCACCCCCAGGCTTGGATCCCCACCCCATGCAATGCCCACTCCCGACTCACCCAGGAAAGGGTCCTCAACAGAAGGGCGGCAGCAAGAGGGTGACAGGGCTGCCTTTGCGGGGAGCCCACAGGTGCTCCCCGGGCCCAGCTCTGTTCTCCTGAGCCCACTACCCGTTTGCTGGGACAAAACCACCAGCAGTTTGTGGCGTCCAGTTCTTCCCGGGAAAGGCAGGAGACGGTCCAGCTCTCTGTACAATTCGAGACTGAAAGCATCTGTGCCCTTCTGTCACTTCAGGATCAAATGGAGGAGGGAGGAACAGAGTAAGGAGTCTTCTGGTCCATGTCTTTGATGTAAAGGAAGCCCCCTGGGCTTCCCTGGTGGTGCAGTGGGGTTGAGAGTCCGCCTGCCGATGCAGGGGACACGGGTTCGTGCCCCGGTCCGGGAAGATCCCACCTGCCGCGGAGCGGTTGGGCCCGTGAGCCATGGCCGCTGAGCCTGCGCGTCCGGAGCCTGTGCTCCCCAACGGGAGAGGCCGCAACATTGAGAGGCCCGCGTACTGCAAACAAACAAACTAACAACCACAAAAAGAAGCCCCCTCAAGTTTCTGGGAATGCAGCTGACTGACTGACTGACTGGAGTGTTGGGAGAAACTAAGTCTTTTCAATTTGGTAGTGGGTCAAGGACGAGCAGGAACGTGGGACTGGAGCATTTGTAAACAGACAAGGGGAAAAAAGCAACTGGAGTGAGTTCTCGGGACCCCCTGCAGAAGTAAATTAATGAAAAATGAAAAATGGTGTTTGGGACACATGCCAACCAGAGATGTACCTCCATGGCCCAAGGCCAGGATGCCTGAAGCTGGGGTCCTAGCTCCAGGCAGGGACTTCACCATCACTGGATCAGGCCAGAGAGAGTCCCACCATCCACAGAAGCCATGACTGGCGAGTTTGTGGTCCTGGTGTCCCCGCCGTGTGGACTCAGGATGCAGCGACCTCTTGGTGTATTGTGACATCAGACAGGAAGTGCTAGAACACCACGGGCACAGTCCCCTGGAAGCCAGCCACAGCGAACACCGTTTTAAGTAAAGACATTCTAACTTACAGACCGTTGAAGGATCTCAATTGGGAAGACCTTAAACATGTTTTCTACCCAATATTCTTAGGTAACTTTGGGCACCTCAGTTGAACAGTTTTCAGAGAAAAAGCTTATCAGAATGATCATCTAACTTGATCCAGACAGCTTCCCCACCCCCCCATAACTGTAGCATACTATCAAGATTTTTCTCCATTCTTGATCACAGAACACCTGTAAATCCTCAAGAAAACTGTTTGAAGAAACTCCATATGCCACATTGCATTTGGTATGTGCTCTATAAAAATTGACTTTAAGGGCTTCCCTAGTGGCGCAGTGGTTGAGAGCCCGCCTGCCGATGCAGGCGACACGGTTTCGTGCCTCGGTCCGGGAAGATCCCACATGCCGCGGAGGGGCTGGGCCCGTGAGCCATGGCTGCTGAGCCTGCGCGTCCGGAGCCTGTGCTCCGCAACGGGAGGGGCCGCAGCACTGAGAGGCCCGCGTACCGGGAAAAAATAAAAAATAAAAAATAAATAAATTTGGATCTGCCTTCTCCTCTTCTCGCTGGTTGTGACCAGCTCCATTTGATCACAACTGTGATCAGAGGTGGGTAAAGCCACATCCTGCACACCTTCAGGTTCTGCTTGCTGTTTACACGGGGCTACAAGTCAACAGGGATTCGCTGGGGAGGGATCCTGGAGCCAAGGGAAGACAGGAAGACAGGAAGACAGAGCGAAGCTGGTGCCCTTTGAGGAACTTGCCTTCCTGACCAGTGGAGGGACCCACGGACTACGCTGTCACTGTCACGCTCACCAAAGGGCAGGCACATGCTAAATGCTCTTTAAACACCTTTTGATTGGATCATTTCACTTCCCTTGTAAAAGCTGTTCCTGATCTTAAGGAATTTAAGAAAAGAAGAGAGTCGGAGAAGCAGATATTCTTTCCCAACAGGTAACATATTTCTTGGTATATGGAGCAAAAAGTCAAGATATTGGGGTTTTGTTCGGTTTCTTTTTGCCATACGCGGGCCTCTCACTGCTGCGGCCTCTCCCGTTGCGCAGCACAGGCTCCGGACGCGCAGGCTCAGCGGCCACGGCTCACGGGCCCAGCCGCTCTGCGGCATGTGGGATCCTCCCGGACCGGGCCACGAACCCGTGTCCCCTGCATCGGCAGGCGGACTCTCAACCACTGCGCCACCAGGGAAGCCCAGGATATTGTGTTTTTTAAACAAGGAAATCCATTTCAGTATTATTAGTGTGCAAAAATACTTACGTAAAATAGTCTATCCACAGAGACGTTTAGAAAACTCTCTCGATGGTACAAGTTTTCCCCCTTCGTTTGAATTTTCTGCAGTGTTTTAATTTCTTACAATAAGCATGTAATGGCTTGCAAAAACAATAAATTACCTCAGTAAGAATTAGTAAATCATTTAGTCTGTCAAAATTTGATGAAGCCTAAATATCTACCTTGATTATAAATGTGTCTAAGAGACAAAACATACTGCAACATTACCCGTTTTGTAACAACACATAAACCCACGTAACCAGGATATTATTTGAAATTTAAAATATTTTGAAGGTTTTTTTAGGTTATAAAACAGTTGACAGCCAAACATTTTCTAGCCTACTGACACACCTACTTTTATTTTTATCTACAACATTATATCAGAACCACCTGATAAAAAAAACAACATGTCTTTCAAACCTCACAGCCAGCATACCCCTGCCGCAAAACCTGCAGTTTGGCTACAAAATTCTTTTGCCCAAACCCAAAAGCCACAGTGAATTTTCTCCACAGCTCTTTGCTGAGAACCTACCTCACCACGTTCATTTTTCCAGACAGGCAGGAGCCGAGACGCCAGGGTTTGCAGCAAGGAGAGGATTTATTCACAAAGCAGCCCAGCGAGGAACTGGGAGAACCAATCTGAAATCCACCTCCCGAAGGCGAGAGGCTGCGGTCTTTATGGCCTAACGAATCAAGCAGCAAGGCGGTCTGAAGCGTGGCGAGCGTGGGGAGACGTGATTGGGAACAGGTGTGATAATCATCATTCTGCACAGCTGTCCCTAGGAGAAGGTTAAGGGGGCGGGGAGGGAGGAGACAGGAAGGGTGAACAGAGAGATGAAGGTAAGGCGGGGGCAAGAGTTGATGTAAGAGATGAGGAGGGAATTTTAGGGGAGAAGGCGGCAAAGCAGGGTCCAAAATATTCAGCAAATCCCATTAAGGTGTTTCCGAGGTCCTATCCGAACGGAACCATGTTAGACGGGATTTGCATTCTAATAAAAAACTTGGCCAAAACCCAGAAAAAGCCTGTTTTAAGAAATGTATAAATTCCTTTGTCATCAGATGATCCACGTATTTAAGAGCTTTCGCTACAGATACACGCTGGTCTGCCCAGCCAAAGGGCAACAAGAACCTTGCGCCACCCCCAGGCTTGGATCCCCACCCCATGCAATGCCCACTCCCGACTCACCCAGGAAAGGGTCCTCAACAGAAGGGCGGCAGCAAGAGGGTGACAGGGCTGCCTTTGCGGGGAGCCCACAGCTGCTCCCCGGGCCCAGCTCTGTTCTCCTGAGCCCACTACCCGTTTGCTGGGACAAAACCACCAGCAGTTTGTGGCGTCCAGTTCTTCCCGGGAAAGGCAGGAGACGGTCCAGCTCTCTGTACAATTCGAGCCTGAAAGCATCTGTGCCCTTCTGTCACTTCAGGATCAAATGGAGGAGGGAGGAACAGAGTAAGGAGTCTTCTGGTCCATGTCTTTGATGTAAAGGAAGCCCCCTGGGCTTCCCTGGTGGTGCAGTGGGGTTGAGAGTCCGCCTGCCGATGCAGGGGACACGGGTTCGTGCCCCGGTCCGGGAAGATCCCACCTGCCGCGGAGCGGTTGGGCCCGTGAGCCATGGCCGCTGAGCCTGCGCGTCCGGAGCCTGTGCTCCCCAACGGGAGAGGCCGCAACATTGAGAGGCCCGCGTACTGCAAACAAACAAACTAACAACCACAAAAAGAAGCCCCCTGAAGTTTCTGGGAATGCAGCTGACTGACTGACTGACTGGAGTGTTGGGAGAAACTAAGTCTTTTCAATTTGGTAGTGGGTCAAGGACGAGCAGGAACGTGGGACTGGAGCATTTGTAAACAGACAAGGGGAAAAAAGCAACTGGAGTGAGTTCTCGGGACCCCCTGCAGAAGTAAATTAATGAAAAATGAAAAATGGTGTTTGGGACACATGCCAACCAGAGATGTACCTCCATGGCCCAAGGCCAGGATGCCTGAAGCTGGGGTCCTAGCTCCAGGCAGGGACTTCACCATCACTGGATCAGGCCAGAGAGAGTCCCACCATCCACAGAAGCCATGACTGGCGAGTTTGTGGTCCTGGTGTCCCCGCCGTGTGGACTCAGGATGCAGCGACCTCTTGGTGTATTGTGACATCAGACAGGAAGTGCTAGAACACCACGGGCACAGTCCCCTGGAAGCCAGCCACAGCGAACACCGTTTTAAGTAAAGACATTCTAACTTACAGACCGTTGAAGGATCTCAATTGGGAAGACCTTAAACATGTTTTCTACCCAATATTCTTAGGTAACTTTGGGCACCTCAGTTGAACAGTTTTCAGAGAAAAAGCTTATCAGAATGATCATCTAACTTGATCCAGACAGCTTCCCCACCCCCCCATAACTGTAGCATACTATCAAGATTTTTCTCCATTCTTGATCACAGAACACCTGTAAATCCTCAAGAAAACTGTTTGAAGAAACTCCATATGCCACATTGCATTTGGTATGTGCTCTATAAAAATTGACTTTAAGGGCTTCCCTAGTGGCGCAGTGGTTGAGAGCCCGCCTGCCGATGCAGGCGACACGGTTTCGTGCCTCGGTCCGGGAAGATCCCACATGCCGCGGAGGGGCTGGGCCCGTGAGCCATGGCTGCTGAGCCTGCGCGTCCGGAGCCTGTGCTCCGCAACGGGAGGGGCCGCAGCACTGAGAGGCCCGCGTACCGGGAAAAAATAAAAAATAAAAAATAAAAAATAAATAAATTTGGATCTGCCTTCTCCTCTTCTCGCTGGTTGTGACCAGCTCCATTTGATCACAACTGTGATCAGAGGTGGGTAAAGCCACATCCTGCACACCTTCAGGTTCTGCTTGCTGTTTACACGGGGCTACAAGTCAACAGGGATTCGCTGGGGAGGGATCCTGGAGCCAAGGGAAGACAGGAAGACAGGAAGACAGAGCGAAGCTGGTGCCCTTTGAGGAACTTGCCTTCCTGACCAGTGGAGGGACCCACGGACTACGCTGTCACTGTCACGCTCACCAAAGGGCAGGCACATGCTAAATGCTCTTTAAACACCTTTTGATTGGATCATTTCACTTCCCTTGTAAAAGCTGTTCCTGATCTTAAGGAATTTAAGAAAAGAAGAGAGTCGGAGAAGCAGATATTCTTTCCCAACAGGTAACATATTTCTTGGTATATGGAGCAAAAAGTCAAGATATTGGGGTTTTGTTCGGTTTCTTTTTGCCATACGCGGGCCTCTCACTGCTGCGGCCTCTCCCGTTGCGCAGCACAGGCTCCGGACGCGCAGGCTCAGCGGCCACGGCTCACGGGCCCAGCCGCTCTGCGGCATGTGGGATCCTCCCGGACCGGGCCACGAACCCGTGTCCCCTGCATCGGCAGGCGGACTCTCAACCACTGCGCCACCAGGGAAGCCCAGGATATTGTGTTTTTTAAACAAGGAAATCCATTTCAGTATTATTAGTGTGCAAAAATACTTACGTAAAATAGTCTATCCACAGAGACGTTTAGAAAACTCTCTCGATGGTACAAGTTTTCCCCCTTCGTTTGAATTTTCTGCAGTGTTTTAATTTCTTACAATAAGCATGTAATGGCTTGCAAAAACAATAAATTACCTCAGTAAGAATTAGTAAATCATTTAGTCTGTCAAAATTTGATGAAGCCTAAATATCTACCTTGATTATAAATGTGTCTAAGAGACAAAACATACTGCAACATTACCCGTTTCGTAACAACACATAAACCCACGTAACCAGGATATTATTTGAAATTTAAAATATTTTGAAGGTTTTTTTAGGTTATAAAACAGTTGACAGCCAAACATTTTCTAGCCTACTGACACACCTACTTTTATTTTTATCTACAACATTATATCAGAACCACCTGATAAAAAAAACAACATGTCTTTCAAACCTCACAGCCAGCATACCCCTGCCGCAAAACCTGCAGTTTGGCTACAAAATTCTTTTGCCCAAACCCAAAAGCCACAGTGAATTTTCTCCACAGCTCTTTGCTGAGAACCTACCTCACCACGTTCATTTTTCCAGACAGGCAGGAGCCGAGACGCCAGGGTTTGCAGCAAGGAGAGGATTTATTCACAAAGCAGCCCAGCGAGGAACTGGGAGAACCAATCTGAAATCCACCTCCCGAAGGCGAGAGGCTGCGGTCTTTATGGCCTAACGAATCAAGCAGCAAGGCGGTCTGAAGCGTGGCGAGCGTGGGGAGACGTGATTGGGAACAGGTGTGATAATCATCATTCTGCACAGCTGTCCCTAGGAGAAGGTTAAGGGGGCGGGGAGGGAGGAGACAGGAAGGGTGAACAGAGAGATGAAGGTAAGGCGGGGGCAAGAGTTGATGTAAGAGATGAGGAGGGAATTTTAGGGGAGAAGGCGGCAAAGCAGGGTCCAAAATATTCAGCAAATCCCATTAAGGTGTTTCCGAGGTCCTATCCGAACGGAACCATGTTAGACGGGATTTGCATTCTAATAAAAAACTTGGCCAAAACCCAGAAAAAGCCTGTTTTAAGAAATGTATAAATTCCTTTGTCATCAGATGATCCACGTATTTAAGAGCTTTCGCTACAGATACACGCTGGTCTGCCCAGCCAAAGGGCAACAAGAACCTTGCGCCACCCCCAGGCTTGGATCCCCACCCCATGCAATGCCCACTCCCGACTCACCCAGGAAAGGGTCCTCAACAGAAGGGCGGCAGCAAGAGGGTGACAGGGCTGCCTTTGCGGGGAGCCCACAGCTGCTCCCCGGGCCCAGCTCTGTTCTCCTGAGCCCACTACCCGTTTGCTGGGACAAAACCACCAGCAGTTTGTGGCGTCCAGTTCTTCCCGGGAAAGGCAGGAGACGGTCCAGCTCTCTGTACAATTCGAGCCTGAAAGCATCTGTGCCCTTCTGTCACTTCAGGATCAAATGGAGGAGGGAGGAACAGAGTAAGGAGTCTTCTGGTCCATGTCTTTGATGTAAAGGAAGCCCCCTGGGCTTCCCTGGTGGTGCAGTGGGGTTGAGAGTCCGCCTGCCGATGCAGGGGACACGGGTTCGTGCCCCGGTCCGGGAAGATCCCACCTGCCGCGGAGCGGTTGGGCCCGTGAGCCATGGCCGCTGAGCCTGCGCGTCCGGAGCCTGTGCTCCCCAACGGGAGAGGCCGCAACATTGAGAGGCCCGCGTACTGCAAACAAACAAACTAACAACCACAAAAAGAAGCCCCCTGAAGTTTCTGGGAATGCAGCTGACTGACTGACTGACTGGAGTGTTGGGAGAAACTAAGTCTTTTCAATTTGGTAGTGGGTCAAGGACGAGCAGGAACGTGGGACTGGAGCATTTGTAAACAGACAAGGGGAAAAAAGCAACTGGAGTGAGTTCTCGGGACCCCCTGCAGAAGTAAATTAATGAAAAATGAAAAATGGTGTTTGGGACACATGCCAACCAGAGATGTACCTCCATGGCCCAAGGCCAGGATGCCTGAAGCTGGGGTCCTAGCTCCAGGCAGGGACTTCACCATCACTGGATCAGGCCAGAGAGAGTCCCACCATCCACAGAAGCCATGACTGGCGAGTTTGTGGTCCTGGTGTCCCCGCCGTGTGGACTCAGGATGCAGCGACCTCTTGGTGTATTGTGACATCAGACAGGAAGTGCTAGAACACCACGGGCACAGTCCCCTGGAAGCCAGCCACAGCGAACACCGTTTTAAGTAAAGACATTCTAACTTACAGACCGTTGAAGGATCTCAATTGGGAAGACCTTAAACATGTTTTCTACCCAATATTCTTAGGTAACTTTGGGCACCTCAGTTGAACAGTTTTCAGAGAAAAAGCTTATCAGAATGATCATCTAACTTGATCCAGACAGCTTCCCCACCCCCCCATAACTGTAGCATACTATCAAGATTTTTCTCCATTCTTGATCACAGAACACCTGTAAATCCTCAAGAAAACTGTTTGAAGAAACTTCATATGCCACATTGCATTTGGTATGTGCTCTATAAAAATTGACTTTAAGGGCTTCCCTAGTGGCGCAGTGGTTGAGAGCCCGCCTGCCGATGCAGGCGACACGGTTTCGTGCCTCGGTCCGGGAAGATCCCACATGCCGCGGAGGGGCTGGGCCCGTGAGCCATGGCTGCTGAGCCTGCGCGTCCGGAGCCTGTGCTCCGCAACGGGAGGGGCCGCAGCACTGAGAGGCCCGCGTACCGGGAAAAAATAAAAAATAAAAAATAAAAAATAAAAAATAAATAAATTTGGATCTGCCTTCTCCTCTTCTCGCTGGTTGTGACCAGCTCCATTTGATCACAACTGTGATCAGAGGTGGGTAAAGCCACATCCTGCACACCTTCAGGTTCTGCTTGCTGTTTACACGGGGCTACAAGTCAACAGGGATTCGCTGGGGAGGGATCCTGGAGCCAAGGGAAGACAGGAAGACAGGAAGACAGAGCGAAGCTGGTGCCCTTTGAGGAACTTGCCTTCCTGACCAGTGGAGGGACCCACGGACTACGCTGTCACTGTCACGCTCACCAAAGGGCAGGCACATGCTAAATGCTCTTTAAACACCTTTTGATTGGATCATTTCACTTCCCTTGTAAAAGCTGTTCCTGATCTTAAGGAATTTAAGAAAAGAAGAGAGTCGGAGAAGCAGATATTCTTTCCCAACAGGTAACATATTTCTTGGTATATGGAGCAAAAAGTCAAGATATTGGGGTTTTGTTCGGTTTCTTTTTGCCATACGCGGGCCTCTCACTGCTGCGGCCTCTCCCGTTGCGCAGCACAGGCTCCGGACGCGCAGGCTCAGCGGCCACGGCTCACGGGCCCAGCCGCTCTGCGGCATGTGGGATCCTCCCGGACCGGGCCACGAACCCGTGTCCCCTGCATCGGCAGGCGGACTCTCAACCACTGCGCCACCAGGGAAGCCCAGGATATTGTGTTTTTTAAACAAGGAAATCCATTTCAGTATTATTAGTGTGCAAAAATACTTACGTAAAATAGTCTATCCACAGAGACGTTTAGAAAACTCTCTCGATGGTACAAGTTTTCCCCCTTCGTTTGAATTTTCTGCAGTGTTTTAATTTCTTACAATAAGCATGTAATGGCTTGCAAAAACAATAAATTACCTCAGTAAGAATTAGTAAATCATTTAGTCTGTCAAAATTTGATGAAGCCTAAATATCTACCTTGATTATAAATGTGTCTAAGAGACAAAACATACTGCAACATTACCCGTTTCGTAACAACACATAAACCCACGTAACCAGGATATTATTTGAAATTTAAAATATTTTGAAGGTTTTTTTAGGTTATAAAACAGTTGACAGCCAAACATTTTCTAGCCTACTGACACACCTACTTTTATTTTTATCTACAACATTATATCAGAACCACCTGACAAAAAAAACAACATGTCTTTCAAACCTCACAGCCAGCATACCCCTGCCGCAAAACCTGCAGTTTGGCTACAAAATTCTTTTGCCCAAACCCAAAAGCCACAGTGAATTTTCTCCACAGCTCTTTGCTGAGAACCTACCTCACCACGTTCATTTTTCCAGACAGGCAGGAGCCGAGACGCCAGGGTTTGCAGCAAGGAGAGGATTTATTCACAAAGCAGCCGAGCGAGGAACTGGGAGAACCAATCTGAAATCCACCTCCCGAAGGCGAGAGGCTGCGGTCTTTATGGCCTAACGAATCAAGCAGCAAGGCGGTCTGAAGCGTGGCGAGCGTGGGGAGACGTGATTGGGAACAGGTGTGATAATCATCATTCTGCACAGCTGTCCCTAGGAGAAGGTTAAGGGGGCGGGGAGGGAGGAGACAGGAAGGGTGAACAGAGAGATAAAGGTCAGGCGGGGGCAAGAGTTGATGTAAGAGATGAGGAGGGAATTTTAGGGGAGAAGGCGGCAAAGCAGGGTCCAAAATATTCAGCAAATCCCATTAAGATGTTTCCGGGGTCCTATCCGAACGGAACCATGTTAGACGGGATTTGCATTCTAATAAAAAACTTGGCCAAAACCCAGAAAAAGCCTGTTTTAAGAAATGTATAAATTCCTTTGTCATCAGATGATCCACGTATTTAAGAGCTTTCGCTACAGATACACGCTGGTCTGCCCAGCCAAAGGGCAACAAGAACCTTGCGCCACCCCCAGGCTTGGATCCCCACCCCATGCAATGCCCACTCCCGACTCACCCAGGAAAGGGTCCTCAACAGAAGGGCGGCAGCAAGAGGGTGACAGGGCTGCCTTTGCGGGGAGCCCACAGCTGCTCCCCGGGCCCAGCTCTGTTCTCCTGAGCCCACTACCCGTTTGCTGGGACAAAACCACCAGCAGTTTGTGGCGTCCAGTTCTTCCCGGGAAAGGCAGGAGACGGTCCAGCTCTCTGTACAATTCGAGCCTGAAAGCATCTGTGCCCTTCTGTCACTTCAGGATCAAATGGAGGAGGGAGGAACAGAGTAAGGAGTCTTCTGGTCCATGTCTTTGATGTAAAGGAAGCCCCCTGGGCTTCCCTGGTGGTGCAGTGGGGTTGAGAGTCCGCCTGCCGATGCAGGGGACACGGGTTCGTGCCCCGGTCCGGGAAGATCCCACCTGCCGCGGAGCGGTTGGGCCCGTGAGCCATGGCCGCTGAGCCTGCGCGTCCGGAGCCTGTGCTCCCCAACGGGAGAGGCCGCAACATTGAGAGGCCCGCGTACTGCAAACAAACAAACTAACAACCACAAAAAGAAGCCCCCTGAAGTTTCTGGGAATGCAGCTGACTGACTGACTGACTGGAGTGTTGGGAGAAACTAAGTCTTTTCAATTTGGTAGTGGGTCAAGGACGAGCAGGAACGTGGGACTGGAGCATTTGTAAACAGACAAGGGGAAAAAAGCAACTGGAGTGAGTTCTCGGGACCCCCTGCAGAAGTAAATTAATGAAAAATGAAAAATGGTGTTTGGGACACATGCCAACCAGAGATGTACCTCCATGGCCCAAGGCCAGGATGCCTGAAGCTGGGGTCCTAGCTCCAGGCAGGGACTTCACCATCACTGGATCAGGCCAGAGAGAGTCCCACCATCCACAGAAGCCATGACTGGCGAGTTTGTGGTCCTGGTGTCCCCGCCGTGTGGACTCAGGATGCAGCGACCTCTTGGTGTATTGTGACATCAGACAGGAAGTGCTAGAACACCACGGGCACAGTCCCCTGGAAGCCAGCCACAGCGAACACCGTTTTAAGTAAAGACATTCTAACTTACAGACGGTTGAAGGATCTCAATTGGGAAGACCTTAAACATGTTTTCTACCCAATATTCTTAGGTAACTTTGGGCACCTCAGTTGAACAGTTTTCAGAGAAAAAGCTTATCAGAATGATCATCTAACTTGATCCAGACAGCTTCCCCACCCCCCCATAACTGTAGCATACTATCAAGATTTTTCTCCATTCTTGATCACAGAACACCTGTAAATCCTCAAGAAAACTGTTTGAAGAAACTTCATATGCCACATTGCATTTGGTATGTGCTCTATAAAAACTGACTTTAAGGGCTTCCCTAGTGGCGCAGTGGTTGAGAGCCCGCCTGCCGATGCAGGCGACACGGTTTCGTGCCTCGGTCCGGGAAGATCCCACATGCCGCGGAGGGGCTGGGCCCGTGAGCCATGGCTGCTGAGCCTGCGCGTCCGGAGCCTGTGCTCCGCAACGGGAGGGGCCGCAGCACTGAGAGGCCCGCGTACCGGGAAAAAATAAAAAATAAAAAATAAAAAATAAATAAATTTGGATCTGCCTTCTCCTCTTCTCGCTGGTTGTGACCAGCTCCATTTGATCACAACTGTGATCAGAGGTGGGTAAAGCCACATCCTGCACACCTTCAGGTTCTGCTTGCTGTTTACACGGGGCTACAAGTCAACAGGGATTCGCTGGGGAGGGATCCTGGAGCCAAGGGAAGACAGGAAGACAGGAAGACAGAGCGAAGCTGGTGCCCTTTGAGGAACTTGCCTTCCTGACCAGTGGAGGGACCCACGGACTACGCTGTCACTGTCACGCTCACCAAAGGGCAGGCACATGCTAAATGCTCTTTAAACACCTTTTGATTGGATCATTTCACTTCCCTTGTAAAAGCTGTTCCTGATCTTAAGGAATTTAAGAAAAGAAGAGAGTCGGAGAAGCAGATATTCTTTCCCAACAGGTAACATATTTCTTGGTATATGGAGCAAAAAGTCAAGATATTGGGGTTTTGTTCGGTTTCTTTTTGCCATACGCGGGCCTCTCACTGCTGCGGCCTCTCCCGTTGCGCAGCACAGGCTCCGGACGCGCAGGCTCAGCGGCCACGGCTCACGGGCCCAGCCGCTCTGCGGCATGTGGGATCCTCCCGGACCGGGCCACGAACCCGTGTCCCCTGCATCGGCAGGCGGACTCTCAACCACTGCGCCACCAGGGAAGCCCAGGATATTGTGTTTTTTAAACAAGGAAATCCATTTCAGTATTATTAGTGTGCAAAAATACTTACGTAAAATAGTCTATCCACAGAGACGTTTAGAAAACTCTCTCGATGGTACAAGTTTTCCCCCTTCGTTTGAATTTTCTGCAGTGTTTTAATTTCTTACAATAAGCATGTAATGGCTTGCAAAAACAATAAATTACCTCAGTAAGAATTAGTAAATCATTTAGTCTGTCAAAATTTGATGAAGCCTAAATATCTACCTTGATTATAAATGTGTCTAAGAGACAAAACATACTGCAACATTACCCGTTTCGTAACAACACATAAACCCACGTAACCAGGATATTATTTGAAATTTAAAATATTTTGAAGGTTTTTTTAGGTTATAAAACAGTTGACAGCCAAACATTTTCTAGCCTACTGACACACCTACTTTTATTTTTATCTACAACATTATATCAGAACCACCTGACAAAAAAAACAACATGTCTTTCAAACCTCACAGCCAGCATACCCCTGCCGCAAAACCTGCAGTTTGGCTACAAAATTCTTTTGCCCAAACCCAAAAGCCACAGTGAATATTCTCCACAGCTCTTTGCTGAGAACCTACCTCACCACGTTCATTTTTCCAGACAGGCAGGAGCCGAGACGCCAGGGTTTGCAGCAAGGAGAGGATTTATTCACAAAGCAGCCCAGCGAGGAACTGGGAGAACCAATCTGAAATCCACCTCCCGAAGGCGAGAGGCTGCGGTCTTTATGGCCTAACGAATCAAGCAGCAAGGCGGTCTGAAGCGTGGCGAGCGTGGGGAGACGTGATTGGGAACAGGTGTGATAATCATCATTCTGCACAGCTGTCCCTAGGAGAAGGTTAAGGGGGCGGGGAGGGAGGAGACAGGAAGGGTGAACAGAGAGATGAAGGTAAGGCGGGGGCAAGAGTTGATGTAAGAGATGAGGAGGGAATTTTAGGGGAGAAGGCGGCAAAGCAGGGTCCAAAATATTCAGCAAATTCCATTAAGGTGTTTCCGAGGTCCTATCCGAACGGAACCATGTTAGACGGGATTTGCATTCTAATAAAAAACTTGGCCAAAACCCAGAAAAAGCCTGTTTTAAGAAATGTATAAATTCCTTTGTCATCAGATGATCCACGTATTTAAGAGCTTTCGCTACAGATACACGCTGGTCTGCCCAGCCAAAGGGCAACAACAACCTTGCGCCACCCCCAGGCTTGGATCCCCACCCCATGCAATGCCCACTCCCGACTCACCCAGGAAAGGGTCCTCAACAGAAGGGCGGCAGCAAGAGGGTGACAGGGCTGCCTTTGCGGGGAGCCCACAGCTGCTCCCCGGGCCCAGCTCTGTTCTCCTGAGCCCACTACCCGTTTGCTGGGACAAAACCACCAGCAGTTTGTGGCATCCAGTTCTTCCCGGGAAAGGCAGGAGACGGTCCAGCTCTCTGTACAATTCGAGCCTGAAAGCATCTGTGCCCTTCTGTCACTTCAGGATCAAATGGAGGAGGGAGGAACAGAGTAAGGAGTCTTCTGGTCCATGTCTTTGATGTAAAGGAAGCCCCCTGGGCTTCCCTGGTGGTGCAGTGGGGTTGAGAGTCCGCCTGCCGATGCAGGGGACACGGGTTCGTGCCCCGGTCCGGGAAGATCCCACCTGCCGCGGAGCGGTTGGGCCCGTGAGCCATGGCCGCTGAGCCTGCGCGTCCGGAGCCTGTGCTCCCCAACGGGAGAGGCCGCAACATTGAGAGGCCCGCGTACTGCAAACAAACAAACTAACAACCACAAAAAGAAGCCCCCTGAAGTTTCTGGGAATGCAGCTGACTGACTGACTGACTGGAGTGTTGGGAGAAACTAAGTCTTTTCAATTTGGTAGTGGGTCAAGGACGAGCAGGAACGTGGGACTGGAGCATTTGTAAACAGACAAGGGGAAAAAAGCAACTGGAGTGAGTTCTCGGGACCCCCTGCAGAAGTAAATTAATGAAAAATGAAAAATGGTGTTTGGGACACATGCCAACCAGAGATGTACCTCCATGGCCCAAGGCCAGGATGCCTGAAGCTGGGGTCCTAGCTCCAGGCAGGGACTTCACCATCACTGGATCAGGCCAGAGAGAGTCCCACCATCCACAGAAGCCATGACTGGCGAGTTTGTGGTCCTGGTGTCCCCGCCGTGTGGACTCAGGATGCAGCGACCTCTTGGTGTATTGTGACATCAGACAGGAAGTGCTAGAACACCACGGGCACAGTCCCCTGGAAGCCAGCCACAGCGAACACCGTTTTAAGTAAAGACCTTCTAACTTACAGACGGTTGAAGGATCTCAATTGGGAAGACCTTAAACATGTTTTCTACCCAATATTCTTAGGTAACTTTGGGCACCTCAGTTGAACAGTTTTCAGAGAAAAAGCTTATCAGAATGATCATCTAACTTGATCCAGACAGCTTCCCCACCCCCCCATAACTGTAGCATACTATCAAGATTTTTCTCCATTCTTGATCACAGAACACCTGTAAATCCTCAAGAAAACTGTTTGAAGAAACTCCATATGCCACATTGCATTTGGTATGTGCTCTATAAAAATTGACTTTAAGGGCTTCCCTAGTGGCGCAGTGGTTGAGAGCCCGCCTGCCGATGCAGGCGACACGGTTTCGTGCCTCGGTCCGGGAAGATCCCACATGCCGCGGAGGGGCTGGGCCCGTGAGCCATGGCTGCTGAGCCTGCGCGTCCGGAGCCTGTGCTCCGCAACGGGAGGGGCCGCAGCACTGAGAGGCCCGCGTACCGGGAAAAAATAAAAAATAAAAAATAAAAAATAAAAAAATTTGGATCTGCCTTCTCCTCTTCTCGCTGGTTGTGACCAGCTCCATTTGATCACAACTGTGATCAGAGGTGGGTAAAGCCACATCCTGCACACCTTCAGGTTCTGCTTGCTGTTTACACGGGGCTACAAGTCAACAGGGATTCGCTGGGGAGGGATCCTGGAGCCAAGGGAAGACAGGAAGACAGGAAGACAGAGCGAAGCTGGTGCCCTTTGAGGAACTTGCCTTCCTGACCAGTGGAGGGACCCACGGACTACGCTGTCACTGTCACGCTCACCAAAGGGCAGGCACATGCTAAATGCTCTTTAAACACCTTTTGATTGGATCATTTCACTTCCCTTGTAAAAGCTGTTCCTGATCTTAAGGAATTTAAGAAAAGAAGAGAGTCGGAGAAGCAGATATTCTTTCCCAACAGGTAACATATTTCTTGGTATATGGAGCAAAAAGTCAAGATATTGGGGTTTTGTTCGGTTTCTTTTTGCCATACGCGGGCCTCTCACTGCTGCGGCCTCTCCCGTTGCGCAGCACAGGCTCCGGACGCGCAGGCTCAGCGGCCACGGCTCACGGGCCCAGCCGCTCTGCGGCATGTGGGATCCTCCCGGACCGGGCCACGAACCCGTGTCCCCTGCATCGGCAGGCGGACTCTCAACCACTGCGCCACCAGGGAAGCCCAGGATATTGTGTTTTTTAAACAAGGAAATCCATTTCAGTATTATTAGTGTGCAAAAATACTTATGTAAAATAGTCTATCCACAGAGACGTTTAGAAAACTCTCTCGATGGTACAAGTTTTCCCCCTTCGTTTGAATTTTCTGCAGTGTTTTAATTTCTTACAATAAGCATGTAATGGCTTGCAAAAACAATAAATTACCTCAGTAAGAATTAGTAAATCATTTAGTCTGTCAAAATTTGATGAAGCCTAAATATCTACCTTGATTATAAATGTGTCTAAGAGACAAAACATACTGCAACATTACCCGTTTCGTAACAACACATAAACCCACGTAACCAGGATATTATTTGAAATTTAAAATATTTTGAAGGTTTTTTTAGGTTATAAAACAGTTGACAGCCAAACATTTTCTAGCCTACTGACACACCTACTTTTATTTTTATCTACAACATTATATCAGAACCACCTGATAAAAAAAACAACATGTCTTTCAAACCTCACAGCCAGCATACCCCTGCCGCAAAACCTGCAGTTTGGCTACAAAATTCTTTTGCCCAAACCCAAAAGCCACAGTGAATTTTCTCCACAGCTCTTTGCTGAGAACCTACCTCACCACGTTCATTTTTCCAGACAGGCAGGAGCCGAGACGCCAGGGTTTGCAGCAAGGAGAGGATTTATTCACAAAGCAGCCGAGCGAGGAACTGGGAGAACCAATCTGAAATCCACCTCCCGAAGGCGAGAGGCTGCGGTCTTTATGGCCTAACGAATCAAGCAGCAAGGCGGTCTGAAGCGTGGCGAGCGTGGGGAGACGTGATTGGGAACAGGTGTGATAATCATCATTCTGCACAGCTGTCCCTAGGAGAAGGTTAAGGGGGCGGGGAGGGAGGAGACAGGAAGGGTGAACAGAGAGATGAAGGTAAGGCGGGGGCAAGAGTTGATGTAAGAGATGAGGAGGGAATTTTAGGGGAGAAGGCGGCAAAGCAGGGTCCAAAATATTCAGCAAATCCCATTAAGATGTTTCCGAGGTCCTATCCGAACGGAACCATGTTAGACGGGATTTGCATTCTAATAAAAAACTTGGCCAAAACCCAGAAAAAGCCTGTTTTAAGAAATGTATAAATTCCTTTGTCATCAGATGATCCACGTATTTAAGAGCTTTCGCTACAGATACACGCTGGTCTGCCCAGCCAAAGGGCAACAACAACCTTGCGCCACCCCCAGGCTTGGATCCCCACCCCATGCAATGCCCACTCCCGACTCACCCAGGAAAGGGTCCTCAACAGAAGGGCGGCAGCAAGAGGGTGACAGGGCTGCCTTTGCGGGGAGCCCACAGCTGCTCCCCGGGCCCAGCTCTGTTCTCCTGAGCCCACTACCCGTTTGCTGGGACAAAACCACCAGCAGTTTGTGGCGTCCAGTTCTTCCCGGGAAAGGCAGGAGACGGTCCAGCTCTCTGTACAATTCGAGCCTGAAAGCATCTGTGCCCTTCTGTCACTTCAGGATCAAATGGAGGAGGGAGGAACAGAGTAAGGAGTCTTCTGGTCCATGTCTTTGATGTAAAGGAAGCCCCCTGGGCTTCCCTGGTGGTGCAGTGGGGTTGAGAGTCCGCCTGCCGATGCAGGGGACTCGGGTTCGTGCCCCGGTCCGGGAAGATCCCACATGCCGCGGAGCGGTTGGGCCCGTGAGCCATGGCCGCTGAGCCTGCGCGTCCGGAGCCTGTGCTCCCCAACGGGAGAGGCCGCAACATTGAGAGGCCCGCGTACTGCAAACAAACAAACTAACAACCACAAAAAGAAGCCCCCTGAAGTTTCTGGGAATGCAGCTGACTGACTGACTGACTGGAGTGTTGGGAGAAACTAAGTCTTTTCAATTTGGTAGTGGGTCAAGGACGAGCAGGAACGTGGGACTGGAGCATTTGTAAACAGACAAGGGGAAAAAAGCAACTGGAGTGAGTTCTCGGGACCCCCTGCAGAAGTAAATTAATGAAAAATGAAAAATGGTGTTTGGGACACATGCCAACCAGAGATGTACCTCCATGGCCCAAGGCCAGGATGCCTGAAGCTGGGGTCCTAGCTCCAGGCAGGGACTTCACCATCACTGGATCAGGCCAGAGAGAGTCCCACCATCCACAGAAGCCATGACTGGCGAGTTTGTGGTCCTGGTGTCCCCGCCGTGTGGACTCAGGATGCAGCGACCTCTTGGTGTATTGTGACATCAGACAGGAAGTGCTAGAACACCACGGGCACAGTCCCCTGGAAGCCAGCCACAGCGAACACCGTTTTAAGTAAAGACATTCTAACTTACAGACGGTTGAAGGATCTCAATTGGGAAGACCTTAAACATGTTTTCTACCCAATATTCTTAGGTAACTTTGGGCACCTCAGTTGAACAGTTTTCAGAGAAAAAGCTTATCAGAATGATCATCTAACTTGATCCAGACAGCTTCCCCACCCCCCCATAACTGTAGCATACTATCAAGATTTTTCTCCATTCTTGATCACAGAACACCTGTAAATCCTCAAGAAAACTGTTTGAAGAAACTTCATATGCCACATTGCATTTGGTATGTGCTCTATAAAAATTGACTTTAAGGGCTTCCCTAGTGGCGCAGTGGTTGAGAGCCCGCCTGCCGATGCAGGCGACACGGTTTCGTGCCTCGGTCCGGGAAGATCCCACATGCCGCGGAGGGGCTGGGCCCGTGAGCCATGGCTGCTGAGCCTGCGCGTCCGGAGCCTGTGCTCCGCAACGGGAGGGGCCGCAGCACTGAGAGGCCCGCGTACCGGGAAAAAATAAAAAATAAAAAATAAAAAATAAAAAATAAATAAATTTGGATCTGCCTTCTCCTCTTCTCGCTGGTTGTGACCAGCTCCATTTGATCACAACTGTGATCAGAGGTGGGTAAAGCCACATCCTGCACACCTTCAGTTTCTGCTTGCTGTTTACACGGGGCTACAAGTCAACAGGGATTCGCTGGGGAGGGATCCTGGAGCCAAGGGAAGACAGGAAGACAGAGCGAAGCTGGTGCCCTTTGAGGAACTTGCCTTCCTGACCAGTGGAGGGACCCACGGACTACGCTGTCACTGTCACGCTCACCAAAGGGCAGGCACATGCTAAATGCTCTTTAAACACCTTTTGATTGGATCATTTCACTTCCCTTGTAAAAGCTGTTCCTGATCTTAAGGAATTTAAGAAAAGAAGAGAGTCGGAGAAGCAGATATTCTTTCCCAACAGGTAACATATTTCTTGGTATATGGAGCAAAAAGTCAAGATATTGGGGTTTTGTTCGGTTTCTTTTTGCCATACGCGGGCCTCTCACTGCTGCGGCCTCTCCCGTTGCGCAGCACAGGCTCCGGACGCGCAGGCTCAGCGGCCACGGCTCACGGGCCCAGCCGCTCTGCGGCATGTGGGATCCTCCCGGACCGGGCCACGAACCCGTGTCCCCTGCATCGGCAGGCGGACTCTCAACCACTGCGCCACCAGGGAAGCCCAGGATATTGTGTTTTTTAAACAAGGAAATCCATTTCAGTATTATTAGTGTGCAAAAATACTTACGTAAAATAGTCTATCCACAGAGACGTTTAGAAAACTCTCTCGATGGTACAAGTTTTCCCCCTTCGTTTGAATTTTCTGCAGTGTTTTAATTTCTTACAATAAGCATGTAATGGCTTGCAAAAACAATAAATTACCTCAGTAAGAATTAGTAAATCATTTAGTCTGTCAAAATTTGATGAAGCCTAAATATCTACCTTGATTATAAATGTGTCTAAGAGACAAAACATACTGCAACATTACCC